>NC_060138.1:315878575-316521491 GCF_021461385.2 Schistocerca piceifrons | reverse complement strand
AATGTCCTTTAACATTAAGACTTTTGGTTACGATCGATGAATTGCCGTTCTAAACTAATTCCATAAAACTTAAAGTTTACTTCATTAAAGATTAACTTGAAATTGTTTGAAACCAATTCTTTCCTGAAACATTTACGTGATCAGTTAATGCACGATATAGATTTGCTGGTTTGGGGTGTTTGCCTTTAACTCTATAAGCAGCGTATCCTGCAATCATCTGTAACTAAACAACAATTTCCTTTGCATCTGCTGCAATTTTCAAAAATTTTCTACCTCTGAAACAGTTTTTTCGACTATCTTGTTGTTGCATTCGCTTTCCTGTAGAGACTAAGTGTCATGCTTCTCACATGATGTCGGTTCTACAGACGTATCTCGAGTTTCCGACAGTATATTAACACTGGAAATGTCAAATTCTGTCTTATTCGAATGCATGTATTACCTGATAGGATTTCGCTCGCATTACGGTTCATAATCAAAGACTTAATTCTTTGGTGGATGGTGGTAAGCAAAGAGTGGTCATAGATTGGCGTCGTAAATCCACAGCGTTAGTACTATCTTCAGACGACCAGTTAGTACATAGACCTTTCATAACTACCTGTTGTTTCACCATCAGATAAAGAGCCCGAAGCACTTTTTGAAGATGTTTTAGTTTCAGTAACTTAGCGCTACAACAAGAGACGATCCCGTCAGTCTGCATTCTCTGCCCTAAGGGCTTTTATTTCTGTTTCCATAACTTGAAATTTTAGACGTAAGCACACACTGGAGTGTTCCCATCTTTTTGTTTTCACGGTTAACGTTTTGTTTAATGGCAATTTCTCCATTAGTGGGCAATATATTTTCCTGTAAAACATCTTCTTCTTTTCAGTAATTTGTTTTTATGCCCTAGATCAGCGCTGGAGACAGGTAGGTTTACGGTAGAGTTTAACAGTATCACTCTTCAACTTGTGTTTCGAAGGAATATTTAACAGTTTACTTTTCAAATCCTTTTCACAATCCGAATCAGTAAAATGTACTGAGCAGACACGATCTTTTTGAACTGAAAAACGAATTCACAAGCATTTATCCATTTTCATTTCGTCTCATTGTCTTTAGAAAGTATATGAAACTTAATCTCTAACTTGCTTTTCTGCTGTGGTTAGTGCAAACTTATTGTAAAAGAATGCCTCAGCAAACTAGTCATTACGGCGTAACTCTGAACCCAGTTTCAAAACACTAATAAAAATTCACACTTCCCAAAAGCTCCACGTTTCCGTTCGCTAACACAATTATAGAACAGCACGTTACGGCGATTGCGCTGTACTGAAGGTTGGTTGGGTTCACTCTGACGTCAGCAATTCAGCTTATGACTGCGCGTACATCTCGTGATTGCTACCGTGCGTTCTAGTATTCGTGGAACTTTATGATCTCTGCCCATCGTGAGTTCGTATGCCGGGTGTCTTTGAGGGCACGTCAGAAGGAAAACGTGAAAACTGAGTGGAGACTAACGAGGAATCACTCTAGCGAAGATGCTGATCGCTAATAAGAATACTCAGTAACATAAGTGACTATCACAAAGAGCAAATGTTTACGGTTTGGCGAATGACAACAAGAATTACGAAAACGGCCAAACTGGTGAGCTGTCCGAGTGTTCCTGAGGAGAGAATCTATGAAAAGTGGTCGAAGGACAGTAATCTTCTATCAGGTAAGAAGGCGTTGGATGTTAATGCGTCTATACAGTAAACATCGCGTCACAGACTGAGACCTGTGACGTCAGTAGCGGGCCGAGTTTCACATTCGCATGAGCTCCCATCATACCTATGGACTATGAGAACATTATTAAGAATCACCTGCCATCTTTCAAGCTTAATATAATTCCCGGTACAGATTACATCTTCTTACAGGAAAACTGTACGTGACGCAAGACCACTGTCCTCTTACAGTGGTATGAGAAGAGTGACAGCGATCTCAAGCTGAAGTCTTGGTCACCGATTCGGCCTATGTGAACGCGACGGCACAAAAATGGGACACTCGAGTGTCAGAAACTATCGACCCATAACCGTAACGTACGGGAATTGCGTGACCCTTGCGTAGACGCCTGGTAGCACATACCTCCAGAAACCAAGTAAGGAATTTTCGTGCCTGACCCACTCTCAATTGCTGCTTTATTGGTTTCCAAAGATGGACTAACACGCTATTAACTACTTTAGCGTACTTGAGAATCTATTAAATTGATCCAGGGGACTCAGAATTTTATGCCCAGTTCGACCAGTAATAATGGGAGAACAATATTCAAGGATAGATTTTAAGGTGTCTTGTAAGCTGTTGTTTCAAGGTATTCCTATCCTTCCTGTCTATAAACTTGAGCCGCCCGCCTTGCTTTTACCAAATTCTCCTGTGGTGGTTTTATTGCACCTTGTAATTTCTTGAATAATTCGATTGTTCTCTTGAAAGTTTCCTGTCAGAGGATTGCCCGTGCAACGAGCGTGAGGCTGTATGGGCTCGAGAACGTTGCTGGGGTTTTGGCTTCGAGAGTAGCGCTCTGGGCTGTGTGGTGGGAGACCGCGAATTGTCGCGACTGACGTGGACGGCGTGCCTAAGGCGGCTGTTACTTGCGTAGTGGCGAGGTCCGACTTGCCATTGCTAGAGGCGCGTGTGTCTCGAAAGGCTCTGTTTGCATCCCGAAAAACAGACCAGGATACTGTGGGGTATTCTCGAGTCTGCAACGAACTGGTGACGTTGTGGTAGACTATTTTGGGAGTCTGCTATCCTGCCACCTGTTTGTTAATTCTAGATGGTCTTGAGAGCTAAGCTATGTGCCTGGTGATTTCCTTCTACCGAACCCTACAGAAAGCGGCGACAGTTTATCTACTAATTATACTGTTTCCACGCACTGATTGCATTTGAAAGCCAAGTTACGTTCATTCTCATGTCAAATGGACAGTGCTGTGACCTCAAGTTGGTAGTGTTTTGTTAACATTCTAATAAATAACTATTGCACGTAACAAGTGTATAAGTTCCATCCTTTATGTTTTATGTTGATTGCTTGTGGTGACAAATATGTGTTTCAGGTATTGTTACACAAACGTTTTTCTTTGTTAACGCATTGTGAAGGCCACCTTGATGATTTGTTAAAAACCCAAAAAAGCATCCATTTGACATTGGGGGCTGTACCTGATGTTATTAATTGAAGCCAGGCTCTAAAATTAAGTAATCTGGGTTTTAATTTGTCATGTTCTAAGTTAGTCATGTGGTATGATAGTTGCAGGAAATCGCAGTTTCATTCTAAGTTGTCAGTACCGTTTTCTTGTAACTACCACAGCTTCTAAGAAGCTGCATCAGCTCCTTTAGGTAGATACTGTTTGAAGAGGCTGCGTGTCTGACATTTGCCTACTTAATCTTTAAATTTTAAAGTATTCACTAACTGAAATTATGTAATTATTGTTGCTCTTTTTAAAAACTGTTCACTGCAGTGAACTTCGCTACAAAACCTTTCACAGGTTTTAATAACTTACATGGTAATTGCAAATTCATTGTTCTTGAAGTGATTTACGTGAAAGAGCAGCAAGTTTTTCTTACTCAGCCTCTAACCTTTATAGTTGTTACCTAAGCTCTAGGAAACTGATGTCCGTTCTGAATTTTCTTTTCGTATGCTACAGTTACTGAAAATTTGTGTTTCAGATTGCTTCCATGTGGACCAAATTCAGATCACTGTTTAACTGTCATTTTTGTAGCACGATGTCATCATAAATGGTAATATGAAGTGCACAGGTTAAATGAAATGTCTTTGGTTTTTAATACTGAAATTTGAATTAATGCGTAATAAATTATTTTAAACAGAATGTTTAACGTAACTTCGATCCGGCACCTTAGCACTTCCTCCCCATTCCTACCACTACGAAACTTACGATTCATTTGTTTGATCTTAGTAGATTTCTCAAGCTTGCACGTCATTTACAACATTCGAATGTTGAAGCGTAGCAGAAACCATTTACGAAGCAAGATATGCTTTAGTTGTCTATTCATTTGAAAAAAGATTGACATGTGCTGTGTATTCAAAAATATATCTAGTTGTAGCACCACTACTTCGCATGTAGTTGTTTGGCTAGTGATCACAAGTTACAATGTGGATTTGGTCGTTTACCTCTCTTATCCGTGGAACTACGAGCTGGGAAGGAATGCAAATACTTTGCGTGACGGGAAGAGGGCTGCTCTCGTGCGATTCAAATCAAGAAGAAACACAAGGGCATGCCAAGCACGCGAAACAGTTCGAGCCTGTAAGGCTGTTACCACCCATTTACGACGCAACGTAAGCAACTCTCTTACGAAGTCTTGTTTCGATAAATAACGTTGTTGAATCTGGTAGAAGGGAAGGATTACTAAACGTGCACTTCATCAATCTACATAAAAGGACATCTTATGATCAGCTCACAGTTCTATAAACTGGGTTGTATTGAATAATTTCATGTTCACGTAACACAAATGCAAAAACTCTGACATATACTGACCAGATGACACAATCTGCGGATATGAGGTACGCGTTATCGAAATACTTGTGAATGTTTCAGTTTCTTTCTTATTTGAGGCAGAGTCTTAAGCACTCAGCCACAAACAGCCTTTTCCACACCATGTAGATCGGATCATCGACTTGTGTCTTACATAGCCATTTAAACACACAACACAAACACACAGACTTGGCACTGGGACTCCATATAGCACTTTGTCCCAAGGAAAGATTCTTGGTTCCAATTAGGAACCCTCCTATCCCTTTCTTCTAAGCAAACTATTAGAACTTGTAATCCCCTTATCAGTATTCTCAAGCTGGAACTCTCTGTCCTATTTCACTTTGTTGGAATTTGGCTAAAGGGAAGACAGTCTATAAATGGACTGTATATCAAGCAGCCGCACCTACGCTTAGACATAGAGAAAGAATGTGCCTGGGATGAGAAGAATGCCAGCTCATATACTGGTTTGTTTGTTTAAATGTTACATGTTTTTCATAAACCATTTTATGCAGCTTCTATTATGAAACTTCCTGGCTGATTAAAACTGTGTGACAATCCATGTCACAAATACAAACGTTTCACTTGCACTACAAATGCCATTACAGACTCTGCCATCCAGGCGTACTTCTGGAAGTATCTCTCATTTACTTTCCAATGATACAGTATAGTTACTACCATACTGCTCTGCAACTTTTTTAATAAACCGATATTCACATGAGAGTACTCAATACATTTAAATTATCAACATTTCATAAATTAATACGCAACCAAATGAATCTCGTACCAATCATTTTGAGATGTAAGTAGTAATCTTTTCTGTAAGTCTGTACAGTGACGAGTCTCTATAAAGTTTTTCTGTAACTTGACGGAGACAGCCGGCTATGAGAGCAGACAAGGGCTCCACGGGAGAGTGAGGCAGGCAGGCAATAAAGATCTTTTCGCCGAAAGTCAAGATTCATTGAGGTACGGCCTGCACAAGCCAGGAACAGACCTCTGTCTTTTTGGCAGATGTGTTGAAAACACCAGAGGGTTATGGAGTGGGTCGTAGGACGAGAGAGAGTGTCTAGCAGCTTGTAAATTTTCAGAATTCGAGGAACTTATAGAATGACGTTAGAAAAGATAAAATCAACTATGGCAGGACAACAACTCTATACACAACTGGTCAGACATTTCTTGCATGCTGAAGGAGGTCACAAGTGTTTAATTTGTAGGAAGGCCTATGGTTGGCCCATCATAATTAATTTTGTAATGGTGGTGCAGACACTGGGCGAACGTGAACGTATCTTAGTGGGATAGAATCTCTGTCAACTTTTCGGTAGGTGAAGGGAAATTGTTCCGAAGAAAGGGAACTTTTCATTCGGAGGAACTTGGAATGTGTGCCATGATATGCCATCAAGATTCCAGTGCTGACAGAACCAGCTAGATTTTGTGGAGGAGATGTGGAGAACATTCCATCACGGGACAGCAGGCATGGGAGATTTTGTCGCATGGCGTCAGGGAGAGATATCTTTACTTTAGAGCTGATCACAGACACCAGATCCGAACTTATAATTCTTCATCAGTACAGCAGCCATCTTCTGCAACTCTCAGGGAAATGATAAGCACTAGCCGCACGTGCATATACTATGAAATGTGACCGTAAAGTTGGTTGTTTCGAGTCAAAATTTCGTTCTTCTAAATTATCTCCTAGTTTCACTCAGCATGCGCTTAGATGAGAGAACTGGTGCTCGTTACAACTTTTGTGGGTTTTTTCTGTAGGCTAACAACTAATTCAGCAATCATTGTCGATGTTCTTGGACTCCATTTTTGTATCATTCTATCTCAAACCCACCCACAAGTGCCAAGATCTTTCGTACATATCTTCGCAACGTGGTGCCATTTTGTAATTATTTGTAATATTCGATCAGTGATTAGAATCATATAAATGCATCTAGGAATAAATCGGTTGGTTATAGTGAGCTTTAGTATTATTTAGTGGCTTAACGGAAGTCCTTAACAATATTTCTATGTGAACTGTGGTACCCATACTTCATGTTCAAATGGGCTACCCCTATTCAATTAAAACAGGCGATTAATTATACAGTACATGATTTTCTTTTTCATTCGACATGATCTCTTGAGGAGCAACTGGTTCATGGTATAGGTCACTGGGTTCCGATATCATAGCATTTCAGAGGTATTCTAAAAGCTTAAGCGACTTCTCACACCTAAATGTTCCTGCATCGCTTAGACGATGAGAAAGATCTCCGCAAAAGCTGAAGGATGCACGTTGAAGAGCAGAGCAGGCTGCAGTAATATTCTATGTTAAAAAGGTGACTAATGCAATACACAAGTAACTATGTTTCTTTCTAGCAATATTTCGCTAGGTCTGTGGTTGCTAACCTTTCTGTGACTACTACCGCTGAGTGCAATCAGATATCAGCTAGTACTCATCCCCCACTGCGTCCAGTAACATCATCATTAGCATATAATTAAACTTTGCAATAAAAGTTATTATTTGGAAATTTTTATTTCTGAAATTACGAAAGATAAATGATATTTAATTTGTTTGGGTTTTATTAATCGATGAACTAATGAAGCAAAAAAAATGATTAGTAGCGCTTATTTCTAACAAGCTTTTTTATAGAACGATGAAGCGAGTGCTACCTACAGCTCCTTCTCAGAAAAGGAAGCTAAATGTGCACACTGAGGTACACCGTTACTGGAAAAAAACGTGCTTCCTCTGCGCCACTCACCTCCCTAACACACACGTTTCACCCGCAAGCTGCACCCCCATTTCAAGTCAACCAAGTTAAATTGCGTGCACTATGCTTACAGTTAGTAAACCACTTGATTTATGGACTTCTTACTCCTGAACTGGCAGAAATTGAAGGAGTTCAGGCTTCAGTGTTTTGTGTACGACCAGTGCCACTGATAATGATAATAATAATAATAATAATAATAATAATAATAATAATAATGCTAATAATAATAATAATAATAATAATTCTTATAATAATAATACTGCTTACGGCCAATAGCAGTTTATGACCAGTAGTATTGTAATGTCAATTAATTCTTTTATTTGTTGTTTCAGGAAGTATTTACAACTGGGAGAACCCATTTTGATGAGGAGTACACAATTTCCCTTTCATAAATGCATGGTACAAAGTAAAGTAAAAAGCATGTTTGAGCATGATTGTGGTGAGTGGAGTATGTGAGGAAGATAATGTCACAGGCTGTAATAACCTTCTTCTTTTTTTTCTTTGAGCCTTTGTTCCGCATCTGCGCAGGGTCGACATGGTTATATACGGATATGGCGTGTTTAGCTTAAGGGGTGGCCATATTGCCTTCCTATCGCCACCCCGTCACCTTCTGGGACGAAATATGTGTACCCCAAAACTTTCTGCCTCCAGTGATATTCATCTAAAACTCGAAGATAATTTGCAAAATGTTTGTCAATCGCGTAACTGCGACGCTACGTAGGTACCGGCCCAGTATTCAGCTGGTAGGGTGTGGGAAACCCCCTCAAAGCCCGACCTAGGCTTGCTGGGACACCGACCCTCTTCGTTAATCCATGGAGTGTATTCGATCCGGGGTCGGCGCATTTTCCTGTCCGGAAGCACAACTTTGCTACTCACAGCTGAGTGGGCAGGTCACACTGAGTCCCACGTAAGGGCTAGTATTTAAAAAAAAAATGTAATTACTGGTAATTTATGTAACAGCATTACACTCTTATGAAATACTGATAATAGTAATGATATATTAAGAATGACTGAAAAACAGTGGAACCTGAGCCGTGCTGCAGCTCGCGTTGGTGCTGTTTGTAGGTTTCCACCCTCGGTTGGAGGCCAGACCGTATCCTTTAGTTGGCATGGGTGTGGTTGTTGCCTTCTTCTCGTCTTGACTTTCGCCACTCGTTATGCAAGGTTGCCTGTCCGCTAGTGGCAGCAGCAGCGGCTATCGATATGTAGTAACTGTTGCCCTATCTTTGGGGCGACGTCGTTGTTTATCCATGTCGTGTGAGTGTGGCAGTTTCGGGCGGAGAATCAGGAAGAGCCAGGTTCACGCAGTGCGTGAACACGCTGGGACCGCTGGCGGCGCACATGGACTGCCGGATGGAAGGGCTGTGGTGACGAGGATGCACGACCTCGTCGTAAACCACATCCTGCTGGCTTTAAGATAAGTGCATTTCAAGTAGAGAAACCTCCACCATTGTGATATCTCGCGATTCTCCAGTGACTTGGGTTCGTGTTGCTGCTCGTAGCGTTGCTGAGGTGAAGAGCAGCGAGTGGAGTGCTTTGAAAAAGCAGATCTGATTAGCTTTCTTCAACTTCTTACTACTATTTACTGCGTTCTGCTGGTTGCAATTTGTTAAGTTCAACCAGCAGTATTTTTCCCGCCTGGCAGCTCCAGTTACCTGCCCAGGGGTTAGTGTGTGTAACACCAGTGTATGTTTACTCCCCTTTCTGCTGATATCCTGTAAGGCATGTAGTTTTCACAGCTTTCTTGATTGTAGGTCGTTTGTGATTCTTCTACTCTGGTGGTAGCGATTCGTTTCTGGTTCCGGGCGCTCTAAGCACTGTGTTCTGGGGGCATAGTGCAGTCCACTAGTTCTAAATTTGGCATGTTGTTCCATTCTTGCATTTGATTTATTGGACGTCGGGTAGCTTCAGTAAGATTATCATTAGCCTGTCGTTAGACTGCCACTAGTCTGAGTTACCATCTTGTGAAGAGAATGCAAGTCTTGGCTGCCTATCTCATCGCTCGCGAAAGTTTTTGTCGCTGGACATTCTCAGAGGTCGACTCCCAGAGCACAATCTGTGACTGGTCCTTGTGTTTTATTATTGTATTATTTATTACCATACCTTGTAATGCCTACATTAAACGATATGTATGTATAATTAATAGTTGTAGTCGCCTTCTGTAATAAATCTAGCAGTGTAAGGGTTGTCTTAGAAGGTTTACCATCACGTTATTTCACCCTTTTGGTAGTCAGTTACTTGTTTCTTTTAATTAACATTTGCTTGTATTTGCTGTTTTTCAGCAGGTTTCTAAATGTTTTATATAATTGCAACTCCTGGCGTGTAAGGCCCTCAGCCGTGATTGTGGTCATTCACTTTAAAAAGTAATTCGATATTTGTATTTTAGCAGTAAGCCTTAAAACCTTATTTACTGCCATTCTTGGCATCTGATACCTTCTGCTGTGTTTGTGGCCGCCTCTAAGCACTATGGGACTTATCATCTCAGGTCATCAGTCCCCTAGACAGAGAGCTATTTAAACCTAACTAACCTAAGGACATCACACACGTCCATACCCGAGGCAGGATTCGAACCTGCGACCACACAGCGGCCGGCGGCCACTTACCTTTTAATATTTCAATACCTGTAAGTTGTAATTGCAGTGAGTTCTTAAACATTCTTAATCTATTACCTTTCTTGGCGTGTAGGGCCTTCAGCCGTGATCACAGTGGCTTGTTTGTTTGTTTTTTTTAACGTTATCTGTATTTTATGGTGATTTGCTAAGGTGCAACGCACTGAAAACACTATTATTTACACAGTTGTTTATTCCTTCATTAACAACGTGTGGTATTTTTTTCATTTATTGTTGAGTTTGGAATTACTGTTTTAAAAATAAATGTGTGTAACTGTAAAAGGCAACCAATGGTAACCGATTACGGCTCCGTCCACAACCGTGACCGAGTCCTGCCTTACCTTGACTACCAGGTTTCAGAACCGGTTTCCTTTTACCACTCAGAAAATTTCATTTTACCATTCAGCGGGTGGTTTTCATCAGGTTGGGAACAACGTTAGGCTGAATCTAAGCTATTTTTCATCAATAACCATTCTCCAGAGAGTGCTGTTCCAGTAACACACGCAGGATAGTGTCAAAGAAGTGTGGAATATAGACGACCGTTACTGGCAGAAACGGTGAAGTGAGGGCTGGTCGGGAGTTCTTCCTATATAGCTTAGTTGATAAGAGCATTCAACGAAAATCGCACATTTCTGCGATCCATCTCCGGTTCGGCACAAATTTTGAAGTGCCGGGATCTCTAACAAATCAGTTCACATTCCACGACGGAGTCAAACATTCACACTGAAAAATACAGGAATGATCCTTAAACAAGCCACAGCCAGTGATCTCCCAATCTATTTTAACCAAATTGGTTCGTAAACCAAATTGGTTCGTAAAAATGATAAACATAAACTGCTTCTTCTTTTAAGAAGAGCGCTTCCATCACCCTTCTATATAAAGTAGAAGAGGAGCGTTTGGATTGACAGCGACATCTCAAGTTCTTGTTGGAGATCAATGATATGGCCGTATATCATACTGAGGGCAGCTAGCGAACTTTTGACGTTATGTCTAAATGCATTCAGTTATAGGGTGAAGAATAAGATAAAGACTTTATACCACCACTTCTCTCACGTACTCTTTAGCTATCTCCAGGGAAATGTCGCCGAGTGAAAGCAAACGGCATCAGTATAAACGGACAGATAGTTAACAGTGTTAAATGCGCAGATGACACTGTTGTCATAGCAAATGATCTACCTGCAGTCCAACACATGAGGAACAATTTAGTCCAGTGCAGTGAAGAGTTTGGCCTGTTAGTCAACAGTTCCAAGACCAATGTCATAGTCCTATCTAATTGAAGATTTCAAGCAACCTTGTCAACAAAAGGAAGAAAACTATTGAAACAGTGTCCTCCTTGAAATGCTTGGGCACTGTGACTACTAGAAAGAGACCAGGAATAGAAAAGGTCTAGAGACAATTTATTAATATTATAAAGGTTTTCATAAAATGGGCTTTCAGCCTGCAACTGAGAATGGGATTGATTCATTGCTACGTGTTCTCTGGTTTTCTCCCTGGATGCGAAGCCTGGACCCTAGAGAAAACGACTGTTGCTTTTCAAATTATGTGTATGGCCGTCTCTTACGCTTACCTTGGATACTGAAAATTCCAAACAATCAGTACTCCATCGGATGAAAACGGAAAAAAGAACTATTGCTCGCAATAAAACAAAAGAAAAGTCAGTATCTACGGTACATAATGGGTGGCGAAAAATACCAATAACCACAGTTCATCACTGAAGGGACAATACAAGGGAATGGAAGACGGAGGAACTAGTGGTTGAAGGACGTTAGTAGATTGTACAACTGACGTCAGGAGATGTCTTCCGTGCTGCCACATTACGTCCAGAGCTGACTAGATGGACCGCCAACCTCCGTTAGGAGAAAGCACCTTAAGAGGAAGAAGAAGAATAAGATCCGCTACCAGTCACTTACTGATGGTTGTTTAAGACGTGACCGGTCTCGGTCTCGTGTTCATCCTCAGGTGATTATACATTCACCTTCACGTTTACCATGTCTCCAAGTACAGTGTTTAAATCTAAGGTAAAATATGTGATCCTGATTAACTAGATAGAAGTGAAACAAGTGTAAGTGAGATAGGGGTATATTAATGTACTCGGAGTTTCCAAATCATATTGTTTTGACAACACATTCCGATTTTCACACATTAATTGCAAATTTGTCTCCATAGCAATTACTTGAAGTACCACATTGCGACTTTAAATAAGTGATGAAACTTTAGATGTTAATACACTCCTGGAAACTGAAATAAGAACACCGTGAATTCATTGTCCCAGGAAGGGGAAACTTTATTGACACATTCCTGGGGTCAGATACATCACATGATCACACTGACAGAACCACAGGCACATAGACACAGGCAACAGAGCATGCACAATGTCGGCACTAGTACAGTGTATATCCACCTTTCGCAGCAATGCAGGCTGCTATTCTCCCATGGAGACGATCGTAGAGATGCTGGATGTAGTCCTGTGGAACGGCTTGCCATGCCATTTCCACCTGGCGCCTCAGTTGGACCAGCGTTCGTGCTGGACGTGCAGACCGCGTGAGACGACGCTTCATCCAGTCCCAAACATGCTCAATGGGGGACAGATCCGGAGATCTTGCTGGCCAGGGTAGTTGACTTACACCTTCTAGAGCACGTTGGGTGGCACGGGATACATGCGGACGTGCATTGTCCTGTTGGAACAGCAAGTTCCCTTGCCGGTCTAGGAATGGTAGAACGATGGGTTCGATGACGGTTTGGATGTACCGTGCACTATTCAGTGTCCCCTCGACGATCACCAGTGGTGTACGGCCAGTGTAGGAGATCGCTCCCCACACTATGATGCCGGGTGTTGGCGCTGTGTGCCTCGGTCGTATGCAGTCCTGATTGTGGCGCTCACCTGCACGGCGCCAAACACGCATACGACCATCTTTGGCACCAAGGCAGAAGCGACTCTCATCGCTGAAGACGACACGTCTCCATTCGTCCCTCCATTCACGCCTGTCGCGACACCACTGGAGGCGGGCTGCACGATGTTGGGGCGTAAGCGGAAGACGGCCTAACGGTGTGCGGGACTGTAGCCCAGCTTCATGGAGACGGTTGCGAATGGTCCTCGCCGATACCCCAGGAGCAACAGTGTCCCTAATTTGCTGGGAAGTGGCGGTGCGGTCCCCTACGGCACTGCGTAGGATCCTACGGTCTTGGCGTGCATCCGTGCGTCTCTGCGGTCCGGTCCCAGGTCGACGGGCACGTGCACCTTCCGCCGACCACTGGCGACAACATCGATGTACTGTGGAGACCTCACGCCCCACGTGTTGAGCAATTCGGCGGTACGTCCACCCGGCCGCCCGCATGCCCACTATACGCCCTCGCTCAAAGTCCGTCAACTGCACATACGGTTCACGTCCACGCTGTCGCGGCATGCTACCAGTGTTAAAGACTGCGATGGAGCTCCGTATGCCAAGGCAAACTGGCTGACACTGACGGCGGCGGTGCACAAATGCTGCGCAGCTAGCGCCATTTGACGGCCAACACCGCGGTTCCTGGTGTGTCCGCTGTGCCGTGCGTGTGATCATTGCTTGTACAGCCCTCTCGCAGTGTCCGGAGCAAGTATGGTGGCTCTGACACACCGGTGTCAATGTGTTCTTTTTTCCATTTCCAGGAGTGTAACTGTAAATAAGACATGAACTCGCAACATCTAGGAGTGCATGCATTGGAACACAGATGTTACGGGCAAATAATTTAGATTTTAGGAATAAGGAGGTGTTATGCACACGGAAACATAGCAGGTTTACAAATTACGCAAGCGAAAAATGTTATGCGATTGCGGAAATACACATTAATTGCCTTTTTGTCATCGTAATAATTGTTGGAACCGCCATGTCATCTGTGAAAATTAGAAAAAGGGGCTAGGCTTTGAACCGCTATCGACGCGCCGAGGTAAACGTGTTACACTCTCAGCTAAACCCTTTCACACACCAACTGCAACCGTTTTCTCTTCCACTGACGATCAACAAACAAGTAATAACGTTTCTAGGTTGCACTAGTTCACCAGTTCCTATCATAAATGAGGAAATATATGCTCAGGCAGGTTCCCCGTTTCTTCATCCGACAATCCTACAGCATGCCCCACATACTGCAGTGCGACAAATGCACTGAACTGTCTTATAAGTCCACCGTCCAACGTATGCCATCACGCTTGTTCAGCTTTTGGTTTCAAAATAGTAGACGTCAACATTGCGTCAGCAGTTGTGTCATTCTATGAACTTGATCCATTACGGACGGAATTTTCAGAACTGTTTTCATCAGGATTCGGGAGGGCAAATAGTTAACACACCTCACATACTGCCCAGGTCTTCTGCAGCACGTCGCTTCTTCATAATTAGATCAGAATCAGTAGCGTTGCAAGATGGTTTCAAGTCTTAATCAGAACGTCTGTTATAACACGATACCTTCACAGACATGATATGCAGTCAATAGGCAAAACCATTTGCTTCCTATGTAGTGGTGGTGACTTCAGATCAATTATAAACGCGCAGTCAGAGACTGACTTCTATCCCATTCCAGGGCTACAACAGCTAACGTCAAGACTGAAGCTGATCTGTCCAACACTTATTTACAATTTCCAGTATATGCCCAATCCCGCCAGTTCACAGTCATCAATACTTCATTGGGATTGTACAGATATGAAAGGTGATCTTTCGGAATTGCTGGTACACCAGCAATTTTCCAACGTTTTTCTCATCAGCTGAGTCAAAACATTGCAAACGCAGTAAAGTATCTGGATAATACGATGGTGAGTCAATAAATTAAACAGGGGTAAAGACATCAGAACCGAGTGCACCAGCCTGAAATTAATTTTCTTTTTCAAAATACCCACTGAAACAATTATCCCATCATTCGACAAGATGTTAAGAGCCTGTATCATAGAAATCTTGTGGCAACGTTTGCATCTGACTCGTGGCCTCCGTGATATTAAAAGTTAAATGGTTCCTTAAGTTGCTGCAACTTACAAGACTGATTTGTCGTGGGATGAACGAAATACCCCTACACGGGGAAGTAACGTTCAATCAATGGACAAACAGCGCCGCCAAGATACTCTTTGTTTGTGACTTTTTCTTATGTTTCGATGTATTCCGGTATCCAATTGAACACAAATTTCCATGAAACGCAGTTCTAACCAAATACGGGCCGTGCTCTGTGGACAGTGCCTCGATTCACAAAAATCACATTTTTCTAAGGGACTTAGCGAGCCCCATCCTCGGAGAGATATGCCTCATCTTCATAGACTTATTTTCCACGTTTCCTAATGTAGCTATAGTGTGAGATACCAAAGCAACAGGGACAGTCAACGCCTTGCAGAAAATATTTTTCACTGAAGTGGGCCTAGAAATATTCGGGACAATAACTTTCAATTTTCATTCAGTGTGTTTCAGGATTTCTGCTCTCGGAGAGGAATTACGTGCCTGACAGTCACCGTTCCGCCAATCCTGCTGTGAATGGGGAAATTTTCAAAGTGGACGCCGATGGCTCCATTTTGCTACGACTCGTCAGCTGTGCCGGTGCTTGGGTGCATCTTCTATTCGCAGGGGCCGCAACATGTGCGGTGGCGTTCCGTGTGGTCTAGTGGACAGTCGCGGCCTGGCCGCCGTGGCGTTCACCCGTGTGCAGTGCGCGCTCTTCGCTGAAGTTTATTTACGTTTGTGTTTGTGTTGTCTGGATATGAATCCTGAAGTTCGTTTAAGTAATCTGCGATTTAGTTTCGTTTACGACAAACCACGCCCGAGAATTTATGACTTTGACTATTGGTTACTCGAGGATCTTGGACTTCGTGATGAGGAGGTGATTTGTATTCAGCACGACTTTCTAGTTAACGCGTATTACGTCAAACTTCGTACCGAAGAAGTGTGTTTCCGAATAATGGGTAATACTGGTGGCTCTGCCGCGTTCAAGCACAGTAACGGGGAGGTTAGTAAAGTCTCGATCACATTTGCGGGCCTGGGTTTGCGCAATCTTAAGGTCTATAACCTGCCCTACGAACTTACTGACCAGCGCCTCCGGGACTCTTTGTCAGTGTACGGCATTGTTTTCACTATTTCTCGAGACCGCTGGGTCAACAACGCATTCTTCAACGTTGACAATGGCGTTCGGACTGCTCGTATGGAGCTCGCGCAGCATATTCCATCCTTTATCATGGTTGGTGGCTATAGGGGATTAGTAGTGTACGAAGGACAAGCTCATACGTGTGCAATCTGCAACTCTGCCGGCCATATGCGCTCAGAGTGTCCACGGAGACGCCCAGTACAAATTACGTCTTTTGTCGGTGGAGGCAGCGGCGTGGCACCTGCGGGGCAGCCATCCTTTGCGGCCGTATTGAATCAAGCGCTCACGCAGCACGCGGCCCCTGCGCCGATGAGCGTCGCGGAACTCGCCATGTTTACGCCGGACGCCGCCGGCCCCAGAGCGGGCGTGCCTGAGCAGGATCCTTCTCCGCCCGAACGTTCATTCCCCTCCGATGGTGTCAGTGAACATGCAGCTCCACAGATTCTGACACCAGAGGAATCGTCTCCCTCTGAGACTGCGACAGCCCCTATCTCCGAAACAAGTGAGGGCCCTACCAATGACACACTCCGTCAGCGTGAAGACAGCTCCTCTGTCACCAACCCCATACCCATAGATACCGCCTCCTCTCCCAAAAATCCAAAAAGGCCAAGAAAGGAAAGCCTGACAATCATGGCGCTCAATCGCCCGCCCCCAAGCACCAAAAAGATCCGCGTGTCACAGAAGCAGGACTCTTGAGTTACGGTACCAGTTGGAACAGAAAGTAATGAGAGTCGTTGAGAAACTGCGGGAAGAAGAAACGACCATACGCCGGGAAAATGTAACTACTACTGATTTCGTCCGTAACCAGCAAGAGGCCATGGACACCGAAATTCGGCCCCCACTCCCGTCACCAGGCCCGGGGGTTGCTGACTGGGCGGATGATGTTGAACCAGGAGGTCACTGATACCTGCTTAACTGAATAGACCCCAGACCTACAACATTACAGCCGTCAACATCCAGCGCATTCAGACTGCCTTAAAGCTACGTGCCCTGCAAGACTTTTTGTATGAAACTCAGGTTGATGTCGCTCTTCTCCAGGAGGTTTTAACGAATATATCCATGCCCGGTTATGCCAATATTACCAACATCAGTAAAGGTGAATCAACTGGAACGGCAATTTTGTACCGAGAGAGGATTACAGTAACGGACATAAAATTACTAGCCAATGGAAGGGGAATATCATGCCGAACAAACGGACTTTTAATTTTCAATGTGTATGCGCACTGTGGTAGCGGCCGCCGACGGCAACCCGGCAATTTTTTACGTTCGGATGTACCTGAATTAATCGGCCTCCATACTGACAACATTCTCCTCGGAGGGGATTTCAATTGTACAGTTCACGACAAAGATCAAATTCGTAATAACAATATTTGCGAGGAACTTAGGCGTCTCGTTGATGGTCCTCAGCTCCGTGATGCGTGGGAGAAACTCCACGGCGAACAGGTGGCCTTCACTCATGTCACCCATTGCTCGGCGTTTTGCGCAGCTTCCAGGAGGCAGTCGTAAATGACGATATAGCCCCAATCAGCTTCTCCAACCATCGTACTTACGAGATCTATTTGCAACACCTACGATCCACGTTCTTCCTGGGGAAAGGCTACTGGAAACTCAGTGTCAGTCCATTGCGAGATGAGGAGCTTGATGTGGAGGTAGCGTCAGCCTGGCAGCAGGCTCTCCGGACTCGAACCCGATACCACTGAACGCTGGACTGGTGGCACCAGGTTGCTAAGCCGCGACTAAGATCCACGATTATCTCCTATGCCCGGCAAAAAGAGTTTTGGCGCAAGCAAGCAATTGAAACCTATTTTCAAGGGGTACGGGAACTGCACAATGACGCTAGTCTCCTCAACCTTGAAACTGCACGCAATATCAAAAGATGTAAGGCGCGAATAACGGTCCTTCAGAGGAGGAAAATGGACGACTAGATAGCCCGCACACGGCCTCAGAACGTTGCGTCTGGAGAAACTGCGTCCCTCTATCACCTCATTCGGGCATTCAAGCAACGGAAGGCCACATTCATGGACGACATCACCGATGCGGAAGGGCACAAACTCACCAGCACCCGCGATGTACTCAAACATGCGCATGAGCATTTTAGTGATCTTTACCGGAAGCAGCCTATACATGTACAAGCTTGTGATGCGCTTGTTCGTCATCTACCCAACCGTCTTACGTAGGAGGATGCAGAACACCTAGACTCTCCATTTGATAAGGAGGACATCCACGATGCCGTTCTTACAGCAGCTGAAAAGAAGACACCAGGTCCAGACGGACTCTCAACGGAGTTCTATATACATTATTGGGAACTTCTTGGTGACATTACTCGCCATTGCCAACGAACTTCCCCTGGCAGGCGATATACCCGAAGATTTTAAAGAGGGCATCTTTGTCCTTATACCGAAAAAGGGTCATAGCCGGCGTTTGGCCAAAATGCGCCCCATCACGTTACTCAACGCCGTTTTCAAGGTCGTGACACGAGCTGTCAAAACGCGGGTGGAGAAAGTCTTAGGCACGATTCTAGGGACCCATAAGCATACTGCTATTCCAGGGAGGAGCATCATCAACGCCGTCTGTACCCTGGGAGACGCTATTACCACCTATCAGAGCCCAACAGATCCGCTGCTCTTCTCTTTTTGGACTTTGATAAAGTGTATGACCGTATTAGTCATGACTACTTACACACGGTACTGCAGGAGATGGGGTTTGGCTTTCGGTTTCTGAATACCATCGGACAGGTCACTACAAATGCAATGTCACGCGTTCTGATCAATGGTCACTTAAGCCAGCCAGTATTAATTGAGCGATCCATCAGGCAGGAGTGCCCCCTATCGATGTTGCTCTACGCCATCGCTGTAGAACCCCTTTTGGCCAGGATCACTGAGATAACGTCAGGACTGGTGATCGGTAGTATTAGGCACCGATCTATTGCTAATGCAGACGATCTGTGCATTGGGGTCTCCTCACACGACGATATAATGTCAATTGCCCAGGCCATGCAGGAATTCGCTATGTCCACAGGAGCCAAACTGAATTACATGAAAACAGTCCTTTTGCAAATCGGCAGAGGTATCCGTAATGTAGACAACCTGGATTGGTGCAGCGCCAGCAGCAGTCATAAGTCACTGGGTATTCACCTGGGCACAAACCCTGCTAGAATGTTCACCAGGAACTGGAAAGACATGCTGCAGCAGATCCGTGCAACACTTAATTTGGACAGAGAACTAAATATACTACAAAAAGTCCAAATCATAAGTCTAACAATTGCCAGTAAATTTAGCTACCTGGCGCAGATTCTTCCGGTGCCACCCTCTGTAGTTGACAGCATTCAGAGGGCGCTTTTCTGGTTTGTGATGCAGAACAACATTTTCAAGGTAGCCTTTGAGACTTTGGTCTTACCACTTACAAAGGGAGGCCTCAACTTAATTGATGCACGAGTCGAATGTAGGGTTCTGCTGATCAATCGATTTAGGAAGACCGTCGAGGCTTCTCCAGACAACATTGCCAGGAGCCTCCTGGACAGATGGGGGCCAGGTGATCTCGTACCCACCGTGTATGTATCGACCAATCCTCCGTTACTTACCTACGTGCGACAGTACTGCCTTGAATTCAGCTACTTTTATAAGGATCGTCCATCGCACTCCAGATCATCCAGCATAACGAACAAGGCAGTTTATGTTTTCCTAATGAATTCGACCAAACGAAACTCAGTGGAACAGAATTGGCCAAATTACAGCTGGAACATTATTTGGAAAAATATATTCAGTGACGTCCTTCCAAGTGCCGTCAAATCTACGTGGTACATGGTGGTCAACGATAAGATTCCCACCAACGACAAGTTGCACAGAATCCATCTTGCAGATTCCCCAGCCTGTACTAATTGTGGACTAGTGGGTACACTGATTCATCGACTGAATTGTGGAGCGGCTAAAGAGATTACCGACCTCCTATGTAAGAGATTGGCTATTATTGACCGAACAACAGCAAGACATACTGACAAGACTGAACTTGTGTGGCCTCAGGAGCTACGCTACCCCCGTTCGAAGAATAACGCAGCTCTCTGGATGATAGGATATACACTCGCCTACTTCCCCCAACATCGTACAGCCACTTATGAGGACTACTGTTCTTACATAGAATTCGAAAATAATAAAATGAAACCCAACAAGACCTACACCTCTTCATTTGGAAATATGTTGGATATTATGATTGCAAAGTCCTGAACAGTATTATAACGAATCAACGTATTCCAGTAAGCTCCGAACGAACGGACATACGAAGAGTCCTTATTCTTTTTGGTAGTGGCAAGAACTTTTCTCTACTTTAACTTGTTTTAGCGGCAGAGCTATTTACTTTCGGTTTTAATTTTCATTTTAATTCAATTATTTTCCCTTTCCAATTCCACTGCTTGAAGATCGTTCTTTTTTACTTCTAGAAGAGTTACTCTGATTTCCTTCCTAAAAAAAAGATATAAAAAAGTACATTCGCCGCTACATTTTTTAAAACGCAATTCTGCTGTGTGAAAAAAAAAATAAAAAAAATAATAATAGAAAAATAAAAAAAAGTGGACAGGGCATGGCGGGCCGTGCGTGCTTCGCGATCGAATCTGTAGCACTCGGAATAGCTAAGTCTGTAAGATAGGTAAAGTTCCGCAGCTGGAACCCGATCTACCTCACAGTTTTAATCAACGTAGAATTTAAGTAGCTGTGGAACACTGTCAGACTCTTTCAAGCATTTCAGTTTGTGGCATTCCATTATATTCATGGTAGACGAACAAGTTCTGCTGGTTGGGTTTATCGTAATATAAATACGCTCGATATGTCCCTATATTCTATCTCTCCCATAATGACATATGACTGAGCAATAGTTGCGTTACTTTGTATACCCTAAATTATTGCCGTCAGTAATATTAGGTAGTTCATAGAATTACTAGAAGGACTCTGTACATCTTAGCTCATGTGACGATTGTAGAAGTGAGGCACTGTTCACAGGGACAGTAAAATAAATGCAACCCAAGCCGGAGGAAAGTATTTTACAGTGTCCTCTACTGGCATCGGAGACTGTAGACGGGGAATATCAGCGACACTCGCCGCCGTGCAGTTACAGGTAAGTGGGAATTGTACGCGTGGCTGGTTCTGCTACGCGTCGGAAGCCGAGCGGAAGAGTACGGCGGAGAGCGAACGACAGAGAGCCGCCCGCGCCTGTGATTGCCTTTCCAGGGCCATCGCGTCGCGTTGCCGCACTGTACGCCGACACACGGAAAGGGAAGGAAAAAGTTGCAAAGGAACGGTCGCGGCGCACGACTCGTAACAGGGTGGGATTTCGACGGCGCTGTCTCTCCCCCGCTGTAAGCTTTGATCGGTAACCGCTCGCACGGCCGCTTTGCCGTTTCTGCGGAGTGGCCCCAATCGTAGCAGCGGTGGCGGCGCCTGAAATGACACTGGGGGTGCTAGTGGGA
Source organism: Schistocerca piceifrons (assembly GCF_021461385.2). Classification (NCBI taxonomy): domain Eukaryota; kingdom Metazoa; phylum Arthropoda; class Insecta; order Orthoptera; family Acrididae; genus Schistocerca; species Schistocerca piceifrons. The sequence continues at coordinate 316,500,118 of NC_060138.1, read as the reverse complement.
CGGTCTTATTCCCACAGCGATGCCAGAGAGAGAGAATGACAGACTCCACACGAGGCAGACGATGTCGGAGAAGGTAAAATATAAGAAAGGCATGAACTATTCATTTAATAAACCAAAATGCAACGCAGCGTATTTCTTATGCGTTATCAAAATTTTCTTTATTTTTGACACTTCGTTCGAAGGATTTGTAGGCATTAATGATTTTATTGTTTTCAGTACATTCACGACTAAAATCTATCTCTCTGGTAATTCAAAAGCAAGGTCTGAGAGGTTGGAAGTAATTCTTTGGGTAACGAAAATCGCTATTCTCAAACATTTTATTCGACATGAAACAGTAAAAGAAAGCTGTTACGCAACATAATAGGGGAATACAGACCCCGAACTCAGTCAAATGATCAGTAGCTGTGTTGTGTAGGAGTCGGCATTGCCATGATAAAGAGTGATGCGTTGTTTTCGACTGTTTTTCCTAATTCAGCTTTATATGTTCTACGATTCTTTAAGGCAGTGCTCTTAAAATGGCCAGTACTACCAAACAAACGTGCGATCAGTGAAACTTCCTGGCAGATCAAATCCGTGTGCCAGACCGAGACTCGAATTCGGGACCTTTGCCTTTCGTTGGCAAGTGCTCTGCCAATTGAGCTACCCAAGGACGAATCACGACCTGTCATCAAAATTTTACTTTCGCCAAGACCTCATCTCCAGCCTTCCACACTTCACAGAATTTCCCCTGCTACACTTGTAGGACCTGTCCTCTTGGAAGAAAGGATAGTGCGGGGACATGGCTCAGCTACAGCCTAGAGGATGTTCCCGGAATGATCTTTCCATTATGCAGCAGCCGAATGTGCCCTGATATGAAGAACAAAGATGACTAGTTCGAGTCTCGGTCAAACATACAATTTTAATCTGCCAGTAAGTTTCATATCAGCCCACCCTGCACTGCAAAGTGAAAATTTCGTTCTGAAAATATTCCTCAGGCACTAGCTAAGTAATGTCTCCGCAGTGTCCTTGCACCTAGAAGTGCTAGTGTTGTAAGTTTCGCAGGAGAACTTCTGTGAAGTTCGGAAAGTACGACATAGGTACTGACGGAAATAAAGCTTTGAGGACGCACCACGAGTCATTGTTGGTTAACTCAGTCGTTGAGCCATTTCCTGCGAAATGCAAGTTTGAATCTAGGTCTGGCACACTGTTTTAATCAACCAGGGAATTTCATGTAACTGTACACTCCGCTGCAGAGTGAAAAATTCATTTAAGTGACTTGCATGCGAATTGCGATACACAACCTGTTGATATCTGCATACTTTACGACTCATACGAATGTATCGAAGTTAGGTCTACTGTTATGATGCTGTACATGGATTGTACACTATCTCATTCGCATACTTTTTAGTATTTCCTTACAGTAGCTGACAACCTACTTTTAGCTGCGGTCAAAGTGTGCATCTGGAAAATATATTTTTCATAGCTACTTGTTCATGCGAAATGGAATGTGTGAGTTCTGCAGTTTCATATATGCAGAAGAGTCCTTGTACCTCATGGTAAGGCATGCATTCCTGTTCAACGTTTATTTGGAGAACAGTATAGTTTTGGCGTCCTTCACGAAAGACGACGCTGACAATAGCAAGATGTAAACCAATTGCAAACAGCCTTTCTGAAGATTTTTATTAATTAATTCGAGTCATAAGTATAAAACTTTACTGTACGAGATACATAGTTCAGATACATAAACGCACTTATAAGGTAGTTGCTAATTAATAATTTCAATGCAATGTTACACAGTGCAGGTCTCAGTCTACATTTGTATAAGAGCTACATAGTTCGGTGAAATCAAAAGTTACAAAGGGCTAATGAATTGGAAAAATATCACTACTGTAACCTATCCTTTGACTCGGCAATTCCTGTTCTACGCCTCTTCAGAGTTTTACACTAACGCCATTGTTGAGTGAAACTGCAGCTGGATATTCTGATGGTGTCATCCATTAACGTTCAAACCTCATCTCCTACAATCGGGAATTGTCTGTTGGCCCACGTTATCTGCTGCCCTCGATAGAATTTCCTGGACGTTAGTTTTGGAGGAGGGAGATGATGACCATGTAACTGGCAATCATCGGAGGTGGATGAATTATAAGTTTTGCATAATAAGTTTCTCTGCATGCAGCTTCTTCACGTACGATATCTGGAGGTAGCTAGAAGTTGGAGTTTATCCTCCGGTGTAGGTTTCACAAATCCAGTATAAAGAGCGATACCCACTTCTTTAGAATGGTGAGAATGATATGAAACATGGCTATCTCATTCAGCTACTGCGCAACATAAATATAAAGTTGTAATTTTGAAAGAAAGAAGCTAGGCGAGACGTTTCTATTTAATCCTGTCCGGAAATACCATATACGGAAAAGTTAACTTGATATTTCTTTTTTTTTTTTTTCACTGTAGTGTGGCCTTAAAAAATCTGCGTCATAGAGTACTTGGCCAGCTTCTAAACTGACATTGTATAGACAGTAACAAATTTTAAAACAATAATAATATCACCTTCAGTACAAAATCATACTGTCGTTTGAAAAAACTTAAGAGGTGGCGCTGTCAAACAGCTTTTTCTTTCAGCGATTGCCTCCAATTCTCGTCCGATCTCAATAATCTAGTAATTCCATGAAATGTGTATTCCATAGCCATCATCTCATAAGCATTAATGAGCAAGCGATTAAAGGCTAGATGCCATGTTGGAGAGAGCGGTCCCGTCGCAGTAACGTATGGGTGACTGGGTTACGTGACTAGTATGTCGTCAGCCCTTGAACCTGCCGTCGGTAGGTCAGTTGTGCACATCATGGGAAACATACACTGTCTAACGCAATCTATGGGGCTCCCATCGTCGGTGTCCGACGCACGGGAAACTCCGAGGTTCTCTGACGTGCCACATGCTACGTGTCGCGAATTTAATGTGAGTACGCCGACGACAGGAATCACAGTGTGGATAGACCCAATTCTATGCAGCAGATCTCTTCTTTAGAATGGCTCTCATTGTGTTTGTAGTTTCATGGAATGTTTGGAACGTAGCTTCGCCCTCGCCGATAGAGATAAAGAAGTGAAGACAAAGTGTCTTACAGCGCTTAACAAATAGCCATACAAAAAAAATAAAAAACTGAGAAATTGTGGTTACATGTCAATGTACGAGTAACTTCGTACACGTACGCGCCGTTGGTAGCTATGTAAATGATTGGAGCTGCAATTTTCTATGATGGGTAGAAATGCCACCAGAGCTCATTAGTGCTATTCGTTGTTAGTTCTGTCATCAGGCTTGGTTGTAAGAGGCGTGATCAGCGAAAGATGTTGAGTCATCTTTGTGAAGGGCGCAGAGATGCCGCGTATCACCTCTTGATTGAGTTCGAAAGAAGCTTTATTGTTGGTCTCCATTTGGTCGGCAACCGTGCAGTATCTAAATTTGTGGGCAGATATTGGACTCCGTGGGAACGTGAGGGCAATCGTACTCGTCGTCAACGTCGCAGTCCACTACGTCTCATCACTGCAGGGGAAGATAGCCGCATTGGTCACAAAGCACAACTTAAGACTTCACACCTGCGCCTGTAATCCAACAACAAGTAATGGACTCTCTGCAGCGTCCTGCGTCATCCCGCACCAGTGGTCAGTGATTATCAGCAACCGGATTAGGCGTTATCATCCCGTACGTAGGCTGCCGTCAACACCACAACACAAACGGCTGCGCTTGAATGCGTTACGACTGGGAACAATGACACGTTGATGAATGGTATCGCACTGCGTTCGGCAACGCATTCCATTCTGCACTACCCTACAGGTCCATTGTCGGCGATATGGGGTGAGGGCCCATTCTTAGACTGTTTTGGTGAGACACGAAATGTTGAAATGCTCAAATGTGTGTGAAATCTTATGGGACTTAAGTGCTAAGGTCATCAGTCCCTAAGCTTACACGCTACTTAACCTAAATTATCCTAAGGACAAACACACACACCCATGCCCGGGGGAGGTCTCGAACCTCCGCCGGGACCAGCCGCACTGTCCATGACTTCAGCGCCTTAGACCGCTTGGATAATCCCGAGCGGCTTTGGAAAGACACAGCTGTGTTACTTCCGGCGTCAACGTAATAGGAGCCATCGGATACAACTTCATGTCACAGCTGGTAGTGATTAAAGGTACTGTGAGATCAGTACATCACGCACATCATGTGTCTTCATGTATTACCTCCAATGCAACAGTACCGCGTTGCCGTTTTTGAACAGGCTTTACAACACTGTTACTTACTGAATCAGTGCGTGCATTCTGGCCGAAGAGAGCTCATACTCCCAAATTTGTGCGTTTTTCTAATCACGTACACATGACATACCCTCTCTCCCTGTAAAGTTTCAATTCGTTTACTTCACCCTTTCTTGGTTGTTCATTTATTTGCTCAGAAAGTGTAATTTAAAATGTATTACTGGACTTGGCAAGCAGGCAAATTATGTCTGCTCCAGTTTTATCGATTCATTGTGTGAATCGAGCATGACACCGGGATACGGTATATGAGCCAGCCAGAGAATCGTATTTTAAAATATTGAATTCCGTCTACCACGAGGGAATTAGGCTGGCACTGAAGTATTCAGGACCAGCTCCACTCCCAAACTCTCTGCCGTTGCTGGCGAGCCGCAACTTCACATCAGGCATGAACTTCTGGTGGGGAGTATTCAACGTATTCCTCCCCTCCTCTCACCGGTATAGCACTCCGTTGCTCTCCCGTATTTGAATGACTCTTTAACGTCTGACGGGGAACAAAGAGACTTTTTGGGGAACGTAGGAAGAATTTCGTTTTAGAAATGAGTGTGGCGGGTGTGTCTTACGCGAAAGGTAATGTGCACCCCTTCAACACTTTCGATCCCCTCCTTTTTACAAGGGGCCCAGAATTTTTTCAGAACTGACCATGTTCAAGAAGGAATCCACTCCTAATGTAATTTTTATGCCTATTTATTGTTTGATTCCAGATAATCACCATGATTTTACAAAGATTGTATGGGGAGAGGACTTGAAGGGAAGAGAGACACTTGCCCTCTCAGTAGTCTTTATGGCCATGCTTTCAGGTTTCGACCACGCAGCCAATTTATATGTTTTAGTGTTGAGCTGTGTGCTGTACTGAAGCCACTGCAACAGCCGAGGCATCAGCGAAACAAGACGTTTATTATCTGTTCCGATTACTTTTCTGCCCAGCAAAAACTGCGGGAAATATACCGTGTACAAAAAATGATTCATTTAACGCTCCGGCTTGTTTTCCAACAGCAGGGGAAACTGGGTAACAGGGTCTATAGGAATACAGGGAAATAAGCTAGCAAATTTAATAGCCAAGGAGGCCGTCTGAAAACTCAGTGCGACACTATGTATTTACACGTACATTCATTATTCGCTAGCCACCTTACGGTGTGTAGCAGAGCATTGTTTGTATCACTACTAGTCGTTTCCTTTCATGTTACACTCGCGGACAGAGCGATGGGAAAACGACTTTCTACGTGCCTCCGTATCAGCCATCATTTCTGTGTGGTTCTTACCCGAAATGTATGTTGGTGGTAGCAGAATCGTTCTGCAGCTATCTTCAAAAGCCAGTTCTCTAAATTTTCTTAATAGTGTTACTCGAAAATAACGTCGCCTTCCCTCCAGCGATTCCCATTTGAGTTCCTGAAGCATCTCCATAACACCTGCATGTTGTTCGAACCTTTCGGTAACAAATCTAGTAGCTCGTCTCTGAATTGCTTCGATACCTTCCTTTAATCCGACCTGGTACGCGTCAGAAACACTCGAGCTGTACCCAAGAACGGGTTGCATTAGAATCCTACATGCAGTCTCCTTTACAGATGAACAACATTTTCCTAAAATTCTCCCTATAAACCGAAGTCAACCATTCATATTTTCTACCACTGCTCCTCACATGCTCATTCGATTTAATTTCACTTTGAACGTTACGGCTACATAGTTGAACGACGTGACTGCGTCAGGCAGAATACTACAAATGCTGTAACGAACATTACCTGTATCGGTATGTCTTAGCTACTCATCCGCGTTATTTTACTTTTTTCTACATCTAGAGCCCGATTCCATTCATCAAACCAAATAGAAATGTTGTCGAAGTTGTACCACCCTATAGTCCCTCGTTTTCATCACCTTCCTGTACACGACAGTATCATTAGCAAACAACTGTAGATTGGTGCCCACCCTTCCCGCTAGGTCATTTAAGTATATAGAAAGTAATAGTGGCCCTATTACAGTTCCCTGGGGCACTCTTGACTATAGTGTTATCTCTGATGAATGGTCGATATCGAGGACAACATAATGGGTTGAATTACTTGGGAAGTCTGAGAGCCACTATCCGTGCTGGCTGTCGTAGCGCTGTTGATTCAAAAGGCCATGGAACTTAGGTCGGAGTGGCACGGCGTGAGGGACTACAAACTGCGGTCGGTGACGCCAAATATACGGCAGTTACATACCTCATGTTATTCACTCCGACGCAATGAAGTCACGCCTCCTCATAGGACACTGTCCTTTAACACAGGGCTTCCTACACTAAGGGGAAGGTCCCCCAATGGGCCGTGTATCTTATTAGCGGATTTTACATTAGTATTATTAATGGATTATATATTCGGACTATCGAACAGTGGCGGATATAAATGGTGACTTGTCCTCTTTGTAACTCTCGGTTAGACGAGTGTTCCTGAACTTTTAGAATTTCGTGCTGTCTGGACTCCATCAAGTGTTCATTGCTTGGAATTTTTAGTGAGGCGCATAGCTGCTAGTGATCATGTAGTGACGTATGTTTGCCAAATCATTTCAATATTTTTAAAAATTTTATCTGTCTTAATTTGAGATGATTTTATAAGAACTGACAAACAGTAGCAAGAAGATTTACTCCTCATGTGTAAACCTATTGTAAATTAACACAAAAAAACTTGAAATAATTAGATTTATTATTTCCACATAGTTTTTTTTTTTTAGCTTTAAGGCATTTTAATGGATCTCGCCTCATTATATTTTAGGCTCTAAGCACATCTATGTGCTGGGTCTATGTAACACTAACGTTATCGTTAATTGTAACTATTAATCGAATAATCTGGATGCTGAATGTGTGCCTAGACACACTTACCAAGGCCTACGAATACGTCGACAACAACATGACTCCTCTCTTTCTGTCTGGCATTTGCTTCTAATTTGTAATTGGCCGTCATAACATTTCGTTCGATAGATAATGCCTTGACGCCTTTCAGACTACTGACTATCCTGGTGGTGTTCTGCTATGTCGTTCCATCGTATAGTTAGACATACAGTTGTCCACTAACTACACATTTTACAAGGAGCTGCAACGCCCTTTGGTTTGGATGTGGTTCTTTGGGCAGCACCAAATTCCATTTTCATTTAATTGCTGTCTTCTGTAAGTTCTTCCCTCTCTCCAAAAAATATAGAAAGTAACATGCCTTTACTATTCTCCGGTCTCTTTTTGAATGTAAAGGCGGTGGAAACTTGACGAATATCAAGGGACTTATTACTACAATTTTTCAGATGTTTTCCAAATTTATTTTCTACTATTGTTTTACAAAACAGTTGTTCTGAATGATGACATACGGTTTTCACTTATAACAAAAACTGTAAGTTAAATAGTTATACAAGCGTCATAATTGGGTTTCTGCTACAAAGAGGAGAAGAAGAATATATTATGTACAAACATTTACCGAACATTTCGGCGTAATATCATTTTGACTATTCGACTCAGCTTTAAAATGTATAATGAAAATCTTACTATGAAACACTACTAAAAGTAGCACCCAGATGTAAGATCCATTTCAGGAGGCTGTGTCAATGAGCGCAGTTTCACAGTCACTCTACGGCCAGCCTCATGCAGAATCAGCTATTAACCTCCAATAGCAACACAGCTGTCATGATCGAGACACTTGGTTTTGTAGTCATTTGGCATTCTACCGTCTGGCTCACGCCTTAAGAGGCCCCAGTTGATTTCCTCAGAAAAGTGTGTCAACAGTTAACTAGTATCAGCTATGAATGGTTGATACTGCGGGACTAGCCTGTGGGACTGCCAACATCTTCAGAGTAACTCAAACCACATTTCCACTTTTTATAGAGAGGAGATGAATATACAGTAAGAGTACGTCTAAACTGATATGTTACCGCTACTGAAAGTTGTTTAGTGAACGTGTGATCCGATATTGGTACCAAAATCTTAGTATCAAAGTTTGCGTCGTTATGTATCTGCCATCTTTCTACATTTTAGATCATACATTCACGGTTTCTTGCAGTTTTCTCCCGAATAAGATTAAAATAGATACCAGCTTACTCGAAAAATCGTATGGTCATCCTCACTCAGAAGAAGTGGCACAAGTTCGTATTTTCTTGCGCATCTTCCTTGACTAATGCGCTGTAAGTTGCATGTTAACTTTTTAGGCCAGGATTAGGAAAGCGGTGTACATCGAAGCACACATTTTAGGAATGGCTTATGAGCTGAGGTCTATAAGCTTCTGAGCCCTTCAAACTTTTTCGGTCGGGAAAGAGTAACTTCCTCATTGAGCACTGATTATAAAGTTTGAGTTTCCTCTGGAGGACGGTGTGAAGGTAAGAAGAAAATAATCTGTTTCATTATTCCGCCTTGCAAGATTCAGAAAGACTGCAGTTGCCAATAAACAACGCCTGCAAACTATTAATTCGATCTACATATGATTGCGTGAAGACAAGGACCTTTTAGGACGATTTGTTTATCATTGTGCTAAAATTGATCGTGTAATGCTAGAAAATTATTTTCCTTTTTTAATTTTTAATGTTTAAGGAACATCTAAACGTTCATATAACAGCGTAAGACTCCGCGGCCAGCGTCAGTTGACATAAAATTTATCTCGGTACAGTAACACATCTTAGTACTTATAAAAATAGTTACTGATGGGGCCAACATTTCAGCCACGGTTACAGTTGCCTACTTCTCGGTTTGCTAGTATTTCATCTACACGTTCCTTGACATATCTTTAATGAAAACCTTACGTGATATAATTCCGGAGGAGACGAATGAACAATGAAAAATGAACGGATAATTCAGTGATATACTTTATGTTCGAATTTTTCTTACAACTCCATCTCCTATACTAAACACGAAGTACCGCAATCTACGTCTACTTCCATGCGAGGATGATCCTTTTTCCATCAATTTTAAGACTCGACTGACGCGACCCGCCACGGCTTCCCCTACTGCTTCAATCTCTTCACCTCAAAGCAGCAATTGCTACCATACAACTGTTACCCTCTACATCTCTTCATGGTACCATGAAAATTGTTTCGTGATATCTTCAAATATACCATCATACTGAACCTTCTTCTTGTCAGTTTTTTCCATTCTGTGGAGAACCTCCTCATTCCGTACCTTTACAGGACACATAGTTTTCAGCAACCTTTTATAACACCCCAATTTCGAACGCTTCGATTCTCTACTTTTCCGATTTTCACTCAATGCCTGATTCACTTCGATACAAAGCTGTGTGCTAAAGGCACATTCTAAGAAATTTCTTTTCCAATGATCGCTGATGTTTGATACTGATAGGCTACGTTTGGCCTGTTATGCTGTCTTCTCATGTACGATTTTACATTTTATGGACTCATTGCTTCATCCGAAAAGGTTTATTTTGCTTCCAAGGTACAGGAATTCTTTTACTTAAACTATTTCATCATCACCATCTCTGATTTTAAAGTTCTGCTAATATCATTTCCACTACTACTCTTACTTTCATCTTTCCTTGGTTTATTCTCAATTTATGTTTCGCATTTATTGACTGTTCATTCTGTTCGGCAGTCTTGTAAATCCTCCTCAGTTTCACTGAGGATATGATTCAACTGTTCTCTTATTTGTATCATTGCATCTTCGATGTATAGATTGATAGTCTGACAGCATTATTAATTCGATTCTTATTTTTCCCACATGGATTTTAGGTACTGTATTTTACCCATCTTACCCTGTAGTTTACAGCCTATTTTTTGGAGAATTTAGAACATTTTGCACCATTTTACACTGCTTATCACTTTCTCCAGAATGACAAGTCCTATGAACGTACCCTGATTTTTCTTAGAGTTTGCTTCCACTCTCAATTCAGTGACAACGTTAAAATCGCTTCTCTCGAGTTTCTACGTTTCCAAAAGCGAAACTGGTCGTCATCCAAGAGATTCTTAATTTTATTTTCCATTCTTCTGCATATTGTCAGCTGCTTTGATACATGAACTGTGAAGTTGACTGAAAGCTAATTTTTTCAATTTTCAGGTATTGCTACCTTCAGGATTGCGCGGATATTTTTCCGGAAGTCTAGTCGCTTCCAGTGAGTGACAGAAGACATGAGATACCTCCTAATACCGTGTCGGATCTCCTTTTACCCGGCATAGTACATCAACTCGACGTAGCATGGACTCTGCGAGTCGTTGGACGTTCCCTACAGAAATACTGAGCCATGCTGCCACCATCTCCGTCCATAACTGCCAAAGTGTTGCCGGTGCAGGATTTTGTAAACGAACTGATCTCTCAATTATGTCCATTGGATGTTCCTGGGATTCTCGCCGAGCTATGTAGGTGGCCAAATCTTTTACTTGAACCGTCCAGAATGTTCTTCAAACCAGGCGTGAACAGTTGTGCGCCAGTGACATGGCGTATCGTCATCCACAACAGTTTCACCTTTGTTTTGGTACGTCAAGTTCATGAATGACTGGAAATGGTTTCCAGGTAGCGATGTGTTTATTTGGACCAGAGGACCTAGTCCATTGCATGTGAGCTCAGAGCACACTATTACAGGGCTTGTCCCACTGTAGCTTGTTGACTACTTGGGACTTTTCCAGTCTTATAGAGTGCAATCGAAATGGTCACGAGTCTAGGACAGGCGCTGCAGGCGATGTTGCGCGATTAGCAAAGGCACTCGCTTCGTTCGTTTTCTGCCATAGCCCACTACCGGAAAATTTGACTCCAGTGTCCTAACGGATGCGTTCACCGTACGTCCGACATTGACTTTCTTGGTTATTTGACACAGTGTTGCTTGCCTGTTAGCACAAACAACTCTACGCAAACGCCGCGGCACTTGGTTGTTAGCTGAAGGCTTTCGGCCACAGCGTTGTCCGTCGTAAGAAGTAATGCCTGAAATTTGCCATTCCCGGCACACTATTTATACTGTGGACCTCAGAATATTGAATTCCCTGTCTATTTCCGTAATGGAATGTCCCATACGTTTAGCTTCAACAACCACCCCGCGTTCATTTCCAATTCATTTATTAAAGATGCCCCATTAAGTATTTGCAATACTTCGTATTTAACTATCAAGGTACAAGAAAAAGAACTCTAAGGAGCTACAATAGTATGGATGAAAGTATGTGCAATAGAAAACTTCTGGTTCAAATGGTTCTGAGCGCTATGGGACTTAACTTTTGAGGTCATCAGTCCCATAGAACTTAGAAGTACTTAAACCTAACTAATCTAAGGACATCACACACATCCATGCCCGAGGGAGGATTCTAACCAGCGACCATAGCGGTCGCTCGGTTCCAGACTGTAGGGCCTAGAAAACTTTTGTATGATCGATATAAGGTTTCTAGGAAGAAAACGATAGAAGTATACTAATAATTATATTCACAACAGTAAACTTGTGCGTCATCGATTTGTAATTAAACATTAATACGCTGAAAAAGGTTCTTAAATAGCAAAATTTGCGTAATTAGTTTATGTATAGCTTTCCTAAAGCTGATTTATTGATGTGCCAGCTACCTATCATTCCTGTAAAACTCTTCCTTAGGGCATATCTCTCCGTATTAAGCTCGCGATAAGCCCATAAGAAGTGATCTGTTTGCTCAACACATATAAATAACACTTGGAGCTAGTCTGAACCGGTGGTAGTAAGACATTAATTTTCCATCCCCGGATAACACAGCTGAAAGTCTAGGCGACTGCGGTAAATTTATGGTAAGACAATGTTGAACAGCTGGGGAAAAAAAATGTGATAGCACTTTTGTACTTTCAGTCCATTTTCTCTCCCATTTTTCTTTCACAGTGTACCTTAACTTTCTTCTGATCTCAGACGAAGGGATTCTGTTGTAGCTTTCTGTTGCGTTTCCTCGAGCTGTTTGTTTGGCAAGCTTGTTGGCCAGTTCATTCCTAGGAGTTCTTATATGTACTTCCGTCCATTCGAAGTTAACATGCCATTTCCTACACCCCAGTTCCCTAATTTTGCATATGAGCTCTTCTATTAAATATTTATGATTTATGAAATGTTTTAATTAATTCTGATTATTAATGCTGTTATTATAACTTTTTTCCTCATAAGTTTCTCTAAGGGTGCCGGCCGGTGTGGCCGAGCGGTTCTAGGCACTTCAGTCTGGAACCGTGCGACCGCTTCGGTCGCAGGTTCGAACCCTGCCTCGGGCATGGATGTGTGTGATGTCCTTAGGTTAGTTAGGTTTAAGTAGTTCTAAGTTCTAGGGGACTGATGACCTCAGATGTTCCGTCCCATAGTGCTCAGAGCCATTTCTCCAAGTGTCGCAAGAATGCTAATTCTTCTGGTTGGTTAATGGCACACCTGTTCCTTAGTGTATATTTTAGTTGATAGCCAGGTGTCCCATTAATCATTATTATAAATCCTGAACCTGTTCTGCTCTCTGATTAGCTTCCATCAGTATACGTCTCTATAGGTCTTTCCTTGGGTGTGTAATTTTCTTCTAAATGTAGTGTACTTGCAGGATTGGGCCACTGTTTGTAATCTAAAGGTGTGTCTATAGAATGGGACGCGTGTTCAATTTTTGTATTTTTATACTCTTCAGCTATTCCCTGTAGTTTAGTAATTATTGGTGTAAGGACTGTAAGAATGTACAACGCTTCAATCGACGTTGTTCTGAAAGCCTTAGCTATCTTTATTTTGATCAAACGCTAGACTCTAGGAATCTTCATGTAGTTATATTTTCTTCTTAGTGCGTGAATCTGAACAGGAGTTTCATATGCCAATATTGGTGGTACGGCGCCTTTCTAAATTATTTTAGTTTCTCATGAACGAATTCCCCAGTTGAGCCTTACTGATTTCGATAAAGAATGAATAAGTTTCGTGCATTTTTCAGGTATGTACTGTATATGTTCAATAAACATAAATTTAGAATCAATAATTATACCCAAATATTTTAATCGTTCAACTTTTTGCAAGACATTATTGTTTAGAACTATACTAAGCGTTGCTTTGTCTTCACACCTTCTCCTTGTTATTAGCATTACTTTCGGTTTTTGCGCATTAAAAGGACGCTTTTTGCTCGAACTGTGATTTTTTCATTTCTCAGCAGCAATGACACTATCTGCTTTGGTCAACAGATTAAGTCATCTGCAAATGCTACCGTTTTTGTTGTTTCTGTGCAATCCAAATCAAGAAGAGAATTGTACTGTGTATTGCACAAACCTGGGCCACAGCAAGACCCCTGCAGGCACTCTTTAGTCAACTTCTTTTCTAGTTGTTGTTAAAAGCCGGCACTGCTGTTCTGCCACTGCTATGTTATGTAAGTTTCTAGAACATTCAAATTCTAGTAGCGCTTTACGGATGCTTGGCCAGCAGGCTGCGTCAAAAACTCACTGAACATCAAGACTGACCATTATTATATAGCGTCCTTGCGATATACTTTCCTCTACGTAGTTCTTGATAGCCAACAATGCATCGACTGTTCCTTCCTGTGGAGTAAATCCATACTGATTGCTGATTAGGAGATTCTTGGAGAAGGTGCGCAATTCCGTTAGTTAGAAGCCTTTCCAATACTTTTCCCTCCGTATACAGAAGGCTGATGGGACGAAATCTGGATGCTTCCATGCTGTTTCCTTTACGAGATTTATGAATTGGTACTATTTTAGCTCTTTTCCCAAATCTCGGAAATCAACACTTCCTTAGGCAACTGTTATATTCAGCATTAAGAAAATTGAGAAAAACGCTATCCAATCGACAAACAAATTTACTAGGAACACCACTTAGATCAGGAATCTTGTTTTCAAGAAAGTTAGTTATTATTTTCGCTATTTATGTCTGTGTGAAATCTTCATCATCTACCGTTCCGTTGGATCATAGCGTCTGCGATCTTATTACTTTATGGTATCCCGTGTCTTGAGTTTGATCTTTCTCAGGGACAAAATATTTGGGCATATAGCTGGCCGTTTCGGTTAAATACGATGTTGTCGTGCTATCACTTTCTATAGCGTTGTCATGGAAGTATTATTTTTTATTTTTCGTGATGCGATTTGGTAGAACACGTTCCTAGGTTTGTTTGTTAACTAGTGCAAGATGTTCGAAATTCGAAGAAAAACATGCGTACGCTATAGGAGAGACGAGTAAAACACATTATGTACATGAGGCAAAAGGGAATTACAAGAGTGGGCTACAAGAAGGAAGCACTGGGATTAAAAAGGGCGTAAGACTATTCAATCTTTACATCGAAGAAGCAATAACGAAAATAAAGGAAAGGTTCAGGAGTGGAAGTAAATTCAATGTAAAAGGATACCAAAGGAATTCGCTGATGACGTTGCTATTCTGAGTGAAAGTGAAGGAGAATTACATAAAATGCTGAATGGAATGATCAATCTAATCATTACAGAATACGGATTGAGAGTAAATAGAAAAAAGACGAAAGTAATGAGAAGTTGCAGGGATGAGAACAGCGGGAAACTTAACATCATGATTGATGGTCACGAAGTAGGTGAAGTAAGGAAATCTGCTATCTAGGCAGCAAAATAACCAATGACGCAAGGAGCAAGCAGTACATCAAAAGCAGACTAGCACTGGCAAAAGGGGCATTCTTGCCCAAGAGAAGTCTACTAGAGTCAAACATAGGCCTTATTTTTCGGAAGAAATTTCTGAGAATGTACACTATGTGATCAAAAGTATCCGGACACCAAAAAACATAAGTTTTTCATATTAGGTGCATTGTGCTGCCACCTACTGTCAGCTACTCCATGTCAGCGACCTCAGTAATCAGTAGATATCGTGAGAGTGCAGAATGGGGCGCACCGCGGAACTGACGGACTTCGAACGTGGTCAGGTGATTGGGTATCTCTTGAGTCATATGTCCGTACGCGAGATTTCCACACTCCTAAACATCCCTAGGTCCACTGATTCAGATGTGATAGTGAAGCGGAAAAGTGAAGCGACACGTACATCACAAAAGCGTACAGGCCGAATTCGTCTGCTGAGTGACAAGAAACCGCCGACAGTTGAAGAGGGTCGTAATATGTATAGGAAGACATCTATACAGTCCATCAAACAGCAATTCCAAACTGCAGCAAGATCCACTGCAAGTACTATGACAGTTAGGCTGGAGGTGAGAAAACTTGGGTTTCGTAGTTGAGCGGCTGCTCATTCAGCCACACATTTCGCCGGTAAATGCCAAACGACGGCTCGCTTGTTGTAAGAAGCGTAAACATTGTACGATTGAAGATTGGATTCAAGTTGTGTGGAATGACTGATCACTGTACAGAATGTGGCATTCCAATGGCAGGATGTGGGTATGGCGAATGTATGGTGAACGTATTCTGTGAGTGTGGTTAGTGCCAACAGTAAAATTCGGAGGCGGTGATGATATGGTGTGATCGTGTTTTTAATGGATGGGGCATGCAACCCTTGTTGTTTCACGTGGCACTATCACAGCACAGGCATATATAGATGTTTTAAGCACCTTCTTGCTTCCCACTGTTGAAGAGGAATTCGGGGATTGTGATTGCATCTTTCAACACCATCGTGCATCTGTTCATAATGCACGGCCTGTGGCGGAGTGGTTACAGGACAGTAACGTTCCTGTAATGGACTGACCTGCTCAGATTCCTGACCTGAATCCTACAGAACACCTTTGGGTTGTTTTGGAGAGCCGACTTCGTGCCAGGCCTCACCGACCGACATCGATACCTCTCTGCAGCACTCGGTGAAGAATGGGCTGCCATTCCCCAAGAAATCTTCCAGCACCTGGTTGAACGTATGCCTGCGAGAGTGGAAGCTCTCATCAAGCCTAAGTGTGTGACAACAGCATATTGAGTTCCAGCATTACCGATGGAGGGCGTCACCAACATGTAAGTCCTTTTCAGCCAGGTGTCCGAATACTTCTGATCACATGATGTATGTCTGGCGCACGGCATTGTATGATAGTGAAACACGGACGGTGGAAAAACCGGATCAGAAGAGATTCGAAGCATTTGTGATCTGGTGCTATAAGAGGATGTTGAAAATTAGGTTGTCTGATAAGGTAAGGCATGAGCAGGCTGAGCGCAGAATCGTAGAGGAAAGAAATATGGAAAACACTGACAAGGAGGAGGGGCAGGATGGTAGGAAATCTGTTAATACGTCAGGGAATGACTTCTGCGTAGCTGTAGAGGGCAAAAACTGTGAAGGAAGATGGAAACTGGAATATATCAAGCAAATAAATGAGGACGGAAGTTGGAAGTGCTACTCTGAGATGAAGGGGTTGACACAGGAGATTAAGTCGTTGTGCTCGGCATTAAACCAGTCAGAAGACTGATGGACCCCCCTTCTCTACCCCCCCCCCCCCCCCCCCGCCCAAAAAAAGTAGGTTCGGCGACTAACGCGATGTGGTCTTTGGTGTTAGATTCATTAGTGTCGCTAAATTAACTTTAGTCGTTAGTTAGCACTGGAGTATCATTGACAGTTTCATCTGAGAGATTTTTAATCTGGTGTTCAGTGGAAGAAGTATTGTTATTAGTAACGAATGAACTGTTCAAAGTATCCTTATTAATCTCGAAGCCAGTACAACGTCATCTAGTTCAGATTTATGTGAGTGAAAGAGGAATTTTAGGAACTACTTCTTGAACCGATGCCGATGATTCTGGTACTGTAGTAGAAGAGTGAAATGTATGTTGCTCATTTCCAGACTGCGTGGGAGGTTGAGGAATTTTTGGAGCTGCTTCTTGTACCAATGGTAGAGACTTTGGTGTAGTAGCATTGCGTAAGAGAGCAGGAAATTCGCTCATGCCATATGGAGTAGTCAGTAACTGCTAGCAATCTTTCTTGATATGACGAAAACCTCCACAGTGATGAGATACAACTTCAACCATGTAATTTACTTCTTAGGGGATCTGTACCGTGGTTGGTACTTTGATTAAATCGTCGAATGTGTTACTGAGTTGTGTTAAGAAATGATTTTAAATGAGAGCTTTCGTCTTGTATCACGTCATCGGGCAGTTTTTCCCGTCGTAGAGACCTTCAGTGTGATTGGAGAGCTGCACCTGGGATCACTTTCCAGACTATGGCGTCTAGTCAGACCTCTATTTTTTATTTTATTTTTGAAATTATCCAAATTATTCCGGAAAAATAGGATATTTCCAAATCTGAAAACATATTATAAGCTACGACATACACATAGTGTTGCAATCGCGAAAACATTGCCAATACTGTATCTAGTGGTCTATTTGTTACGTTATTACTCTGCTACATACGAACAATCATTAACTGGCGTCATATTACGTAGAGGTATTGAGAAAATCCAGCTACGCACAGCCGTACATATTTTGATGTAGAAGCTTCTGGAAACTAATACAAACTTTCAGTTTTAAGACAGGTAAAATTATTTAGATATTAAAGACACTCATTTCATTTGCAAATACCACATGCTACATGATAAAGACTTTCTTCAGTTTTAAGGTACAAGAGCGTCGAGATATGGTTTAAGATAGTCTACACATCGTAAGTGTCTAGTCGCATTAATGTAACTACCTGTCAAGACAAACAACCCTGTTTGAGGAACATACGCAACTAAGCATTATACTAAAAGCTGATAATACCACTCAAACTATAACGTAGTTTTATTATCACACGACCGATTTCGGGCGCTTATATGACCTTATTCACGTGTCGTAATTAGGAGCTGTGACCGCAGAGCGCCGTGGTTGACGTGTACAAGGCGCGGTGCGCCACCTACGAGCGTAGAGCATGCTCCTCTTATACTTCAATTTTGTTTTAAATTGTTTGTCATGTCATAGAAAATAATTCCCTTGATAGGCACTAGTGTAATTTTTTTGTAAAAGAAAAAGATATTAGTGTACGATACATGTGAAAAGTGTTCGCAGTTGTGAATACGGACAACCATCAGCTGAATTATGGAATGACACACCTGATGGTTGTCCATATTCGCAACTGTCAAAATATTTCATAACGGCTGTAGTAGACGCAGTGCCTGCTGCTCCTGACATTCGTGCAAGTCCGATGGAACATTCCACCGTAATTCTGAATAACACAGGCGCTGAAATATTGTGTAGTATGAGAAAAAGTTACTTCAAGGATACCACGAGCGAAAAAATCGTATTTTGGCTTAGAGCTTCTTTGTGTTTGAAGTTAATGTATTATTTTGGTGAGTCCCCTGTACGAAGTTCATCATTTCGAGTAAATCGAGGATGGGTGATGTTATAGCACTGCTACAAATGTATACGCAAGGAAATGAGAATAATTTGTGCTAATGCAGTGGAGTTCGAAGGCCATGACTGCACATAACGGCAGCTTCACAGAGTTTCTTTCTTTCTTTCTTTGGGCCTTGTCCCACCTCAAATCCGGGTCGGCCATGTTATGACGGATTTGGCAGTGTTAGTTGCAGAGGATGGCCAGATGCCCTTCCTGCCGCCACCCCGAACTTCCCGGGGCGAAAGTAGTGTACCCCAGCTGTCTGCATCAAGTGTAAGCCATAAAATAGTGCGAACGACATTCAAACGTCTGTGAGTCGTGTCACTGAGGCGGAACGTGGAAACCAGCCCGGTAATCACCCAGCGGAATGTAGGAAACTGCCTAAGAACCACATCAAGGCTGGCCAACATACCGGTCCTCGTCGGTAATGCGCCTGGCGGATTCGATCCGGGGCCGGTGCGCCTACCCGAGCCAGGAAGCAGCGCATTAGCGCTCTCGGCTACCCTGGCGGGTCTAGCAGCTTCACAGAGTCATGCCTTATCGACATTTAGACAGTTTCGTGTCGTTTACAAATCTTGTCATACCATATCAAAACTCAGTTAGTTCATCCTTGATACAAGAAGTAAATATGGTTATAAGGAGCGTCAAAAAAACAATTAAGGAATTTTATATTTCAGTTTGAGTCACACTGACCGTTCAACGAGATTCATAAGACTAATATTACCATACAGGGTGGTCACAACCATTCTGAAAAGATTGTAACAGTGTTTTAAGGCAGCTTGTGCTGAGAAAAGTTGTTAACTGAAATTTCGACACGTTGCAGGATTTCCTATTTAATTAGAATTGCAGTTACCCAACCATTTCGTTGCGTCTGCACATCCAAGCAGCGTGCTGCCAAAGACAGCGTTGCCAAACGTATTCAGCATTTGGTTTCCTAAAAACGAACAAACGTATATTTTCCGCACTTAGCTTAAACTTATCACTTCCGGAAACGGCACATATTAACTGCTAATGAGTATTTTGACAAGTGGTTACTCGCGGACCTACAGACGTCTTTGGATTATTATATCTTAGCGCGAGAAAGTGCTTGAATTTACGCCTGCAATGACCTGATTGGCTATAGTCAATGCTAACTAAATCGCAAACAGCACAAAGCGTACAATATTATATTAACAATTATTTCCCAGTACAGTCTACCTTGCAAAGCACTCACAAGCTTTTCAGACTTTCTCTTATCACCCTGTATTAACAGACACGCCGTTGTGTTCTCTGGATTAAAGTTTTATTATTGTTTTCTTTCCATAAAACAAACTTCAATTCGTTATTTGTTTTCTGTGTGTTAACAATCATATCCGTATCCTGTTTTGGCACTGCTGCCTGGCACTATTACTTCTGCATTCTTTAATTCTTATTTTGTGGAAAGTTAAGAAAAATGTAAAACAGAGAGATATTAAAAATATATTTATAAATTGTGGCAGGTGCAGCTACAGCATATAGCGACATAAGTAACTAACCTCGAGAAGTCAGTCAAATGTCTTCAACAGAGTTTTCTGCTGCACCAATATCTAGTTATGGTACACAGATGTTACGATGGAATAGTAGGATTGTCATGAAACGAGAGGTTTCGTGTATCTACAAATGAATGTAAGGTGCGTTATCCATTTTACTAACCGGAAAAAAATGATAATCCAGTCACTCTGTCACACGGTCCCAACTGCAGGTAGCCTGTTTAATGACTTCCTGGGGCAATAAAATATTTAATTTCTTTATTTTATTGTTGTTTCATGCTCATGTAGGAGCTGGGCTGTCAGTGGTTCAAAATTCCGCTATTTAGACAAGATTAAAAAAAATTAAACAAAGAGTAAAACAAAAATTATTTGTTTTTTTAGCAATATTAACTAGCGACATTTCATCATCCTAAAATCAGATAGAATTCTTGGCAAGAAACTACAGGAAAAGATGGTCTCCAAATATCTTTTGGAAGGAGAGAGTACATGACCTGTAACAAAGAAGCACCAAAATTCACACTGACGAAAAATGGCAAAGTTAAACGAGTTACACAATTTAAATATCTCACCGAAATCATTCAGGAAAACGGAATGGAAACAAAAGCAATACCTAAAGAATCGAAACTGCGTACCGACTTATCCTAAATATCTGTAACAAAAAATATATCTCCAAGAACACAAAAATAAGATCTTACAATACAGTAATTAAATGAGGTTGCCTGTGTTTATCACAAACACCTATTTTTTAAAGAATAACACGCACTGAAAATCCTGATAAAATGGAACACAAAGTCGTGAGAAAAATTCTAGGGCCAAAATTTGTAGGGGAACCATACTGACTCGTAAGCCATCTTTGAAAAAAAAAAAAATACACAAATTTGCTTAGGTTCATTAGAAAACGCATATTGAATTTTTATGTACACATCAAATGACTAGCACAGATCGACTTAAAAACAAATAGTCTATTATTTTGACAACTATCGCAAAGCCAAAATAAACAGGAAGAAGATTACCGAGATCAAAACTGAACTGAAATTGGCAATAATTACACCAGACGATGTCAAGACTGTGAAACTTTCAGGTCAAAAATTCATAAAAGGTAATTTGAGAAAAAGGAAAAACTAAATATGACTGGAACAACATGGTCTGAAGAGAGAAAGCAACCACGCGTGAAAAGCATGAAGAAAATATGGCCACAAAGGAAGACAAATTTCCACTTCTGGGTATTTTGCTTAGTTATAATGCTCTGATTTTTAAATATTCATAATAATAAAATGTGACAAATTTACAGGTGGTCTTACAAACTATTAAAAAGACAAATTTTCTGGCGTTTACATAAAAACTTTGAAACTGATTTTCTAAAAGTTAAATCAAAGGACTTAAAAATAGAAAACCAAAAATATATATTTAACGACACATCGCAGAAAAGGGGACAGTCCACCAAGAAACAGCACAGCACTGCACGTCACTTTCACTTAAAAGCTGGAGGTCGTGTAATGGGAGAAATGGATGAATGGAGACTAGAATGTGTTCTATAGCCCTGACGGATATGCGTACAAAAATATGAGTTTCTTGGGTAGGGAACTATGGAGGTGGAGGTAGGCGTTGGACTGGATAGTGGAAAGACAGAAAGCGAGGAGGAGTTTGCTTTGTCGGCAGAGCATTGGTATAAATAGGAAATGGATGAAGAGAGATGATAGGGAAATAGAGAGGGGAGTCCTGATGTGGGGAAGGACTGGCAGGAGGCTTTGGAAACAATAGGATTACTGGAACCTAGTTTACCGACAGTGTAGGACATGCAGAGGAGTTCGACGTCCTTGAGGAAGGGTAGGAACTGGATGAGAAGGTAGAGGAACATATTTGGGCGAAATGTAAACGGATGCAAAAAAGCAAGGCAGGATGCATGACGTTCAAAGATTTGGAGGACTTAAAGAATTACGAAATTATAATGAAATCCAGAGCTTTAGTTGCTTGTTGTCCCCGTTGATAAACATCAATATTAAAGAAGTATGGTGTAGTGGATAGAAATGCAGCGTTTCCATAGAAGAGGATGGATTGAGCCAAATTTTTGTAGGTGTGAAGGATAGTGGAGTAGTATAATACCGAAGATCGACCACACAAATTTTATTTTCATGTTACCGATTATAGTCCCCTAAAGCGTTTTCTATCTGTACGTTATGGCTAATCTCAGGAACTACTCTAGGATTTAGGACACGGTTTTCACTAATAGACAGACTGATTCACGACAAACGTTCGTGTCTGTAATTCATTATTTATCACAAATAGTGATATATGTACTATTACCTGTTCCATATTTAACTGGCGTTTGAATTGACGTCTCGTTGGGATAATAGGAAATATGAATTGGTCATCTAGAAAGAAAGTGGTATCTGGTGGCAGAAGTAGTAAAATATTAGCTGTTCCAACTCCGGACAGTATTCAAGTTTGACCAACATCTGGAAATGTTATGAAGTCTCTCTTCGCATCTTGTCTGTACGTGGAAGCTAGTCACACTGCTGAAGTGATTTTGAGTCCGTTTTCACTAACACATAGACGTATTAACAAGCAATGTTTGTATCACTATATGTAAGAAACAAGTCGCCAGCTGCATATACAAAGAAACCACATAGCATCCTAATATATTTAATTTTTATAAATTTATGAGATTTCAAGTTAGGAATCGATCGGAATCACTCATCAAAGAGAATTCGATGCTACTCTCAAAAAATCTCAAGAAAATCGACCTGGAATTTTTCCGTGCGACTTTAATACCCTAAAGCAAGACCGTTTTTATAATGGCCAACATGGATCTATGGTAATATGGTCGTCTGGCATGTGGGTATCCTGGGTTTGATTCCCAGCTGCACTACAGTTTTAAACAAAGAATCACGTTTTATAAGCATTTCCGTGACGTGTATAATACATCGAAATGAAAAGAAAATAATATGTAACGCTTTTTAAAATTTAGATATTCTTTATTACCAATCTTTTATGAAACATTTTTGCGTGCGATATGAAATTATAAATAGAGAAGATGTGTATTTTTCATACAAATGACAGGTATGTGTTAATTATAATATACTTGATAGTGTTTATATTTAAATGGCGTAGGTATTCGTACTAAACAGAAAAAAAGGAAAAATTAATGTCCGAAAAGAGACTGTAACCTGAGATCCAGCGATTACACTAGTTAACCAATTTAAACTTTTTTCCTTCATCTGGTTTGTAAATGGGTGGATTTGCCTAGTTTTGGGATGCTGAATACACTGGTAACATTAGTTGATCTCTATGACTTCACATCTCCTAGATACACAGCAGACTAAAAATGGTAACAGCGAAAGTTCACACAATTAAGTCAAACAAAAATACACATTCAGAACGTTTGGAATCGATTCTATTTTGTGTGTATGTATGGGCACGACGTCAATAAAAGGTCCAGATTAGTTTAGAAGATATTTTCGCCTTTAATCGTCTTTAATTTTCAAAAATGTGACGACGGAGCTCATCTTTTGTTTGTCGTTTCATCACTTACCCTAACAAGACCCCAGCAATAGCCTCCCATCATCGAAGGGTTCCACTAGCCTTGGTAACGGCGTTCCATGGTAAGAATGTCTTGGTGGAAGCGTCACCATGTCCAACGCTTACAGCTCCCAAATTTTCCGGGAAGAAATCAAGGTGTGAATGTAAAAAGTTAGTTTTAAGCGACATTCTACACCACATATTCTTATAGTTGTCCAACATAACATTCCCAATGGTAACATAGCTTCTGTCTTTTCTGTTACCCAAAAAACCCTACGCAATTGCTTTAAAAGAAGACCAGGCAGCTAATTGGATATATGCGTGATTGGTATCAAAGTTTGGATCTTTCAGCAATTTTCTTGTGGTCCAAAAAATATACCCTCTTTCAGCTTGTCTCACTTAATTTGGGAAACATTTCTATTAAGTTAACGAAGGCCTCATCTTCTTTATCCAGAGCTTTTACAAAGTTCTTGAAGAAGTCCATCTTGAGGGGAGGAGAAATGATTTTATCTGGCTCAACCAATGGGGTTTTGTTCAGATTTACGATTAGAGAAACATATAACTTCCTTATAGGCCATTCCTTGACTGTATAGTGGTTCTTGATGTCACGGGCGTCCTAGAGGCACAAGAAAGAGCAGTATTTTTTGAATCCAGCCTGTAAACCCGTAAGGAATGCAACAACTTTTAAACCACAGCAAAGCTGCTATACATGATCCTTATATTTTATTGCCTCTAGCAGCGAAGCCATCGTTTCATAAGTTTCTTTCATGCCTACTGTGTAAGCTAACGGTAAAGATGCAAATGCATTGCCATTATGCACTAGTACTGTTTTCAACCTGTTTTTACTGGAGTTACTGAATAGTCGCCACTCCTGTGGATTATGTTGAACACTTACCTGCATCATCAGACCATTGACATCATCTCTACTTACACAAGATGAATTCTGCATACCGAAATATTGAGCGAAGGAAGCTCCTCTTGGTCTGAAACAGGAAATTTTCTGTCCCTGGAGCTAGAAGGTTACGTTGTTGCAATATCGATCCCAAGAGTTCAGCTGCTGTTTCGAAAGTTTTAGATCGTGAACTAAATCGTTCAGTTCGTTTTCAAATTCAAATGGCTCTGAGCACTATGGGACTCAACTGCTGAGGTCATTAGTCCCCTAGAACTTAGAACTAATGAAACCTAACTAACCTAAGGACATCACAAACATCCATGCCCGAGGCAGGATTCGAACCTGCGACCGTAGCGGTCTTGCGGTTCCAGACTGCAGCGCCTTTAACCGCACGGCCACTTCGGCCGGCCAGTTCGTTTTGATTAAGGATCTGAGGAGAAGTGTCACGAAATTGAGGGCAGTACACTTCTATATGTTCAGTACCTTCTGATTCAATTGATATGGTGTCTGATTCCGTGGCTTTCAAGTTACAGACAGAAACAGGCCACCCCTCATCATGGGGCACAGGCAAATGCACTGACGATGCATTTGGATACGGTACTTTATTTTATGTCTAGTTGTGCTTGAATGTCCCGGAATACTTGTAAGACAGAAGTAACAGTTTGAATAATGATCATTAGGCCCACACCACTGGAACAGCGAATGGCATGGCTCGGCGTTTTCCTTTCAACCACTCGGTTAAGGTTGTAGTACAGGTTATGCAGGCAATATGAGGTGCAAAATTCTTATCTTGATCACCAACAGGACAATCAAAATACAATTCATATATCTTCCTAACCAAATCAGTGATTGGTTTTCTTTGGGCTTTTAGAGTGAATTTCCCACACACATAACAAAAGATGTCGGGGTGGTTTAGGCAGCAAAGAGATCTACTAGTTGACATTTTTCCTAGTGTAAGTTGGAACTGTCTTCCATAGTAAACACTCACTGAAGACCTCTGTCACACAACTGTATTACCATGCCAACCATTTACTGACGATTTGAAAATCTTCTAGCTCTCCTCTGCAAATCAAAAACAAACAATTAAACATCGAAACAGAAGAACAGCAAAAAGCGAAATACTGAATACAAAAATAAAAAAAATCCTTTAAGACTCAAGAATGGTCCGTGCTAGAACATTTTGAAAGGTATATTTGGATTATACACACAAAAATACGTACTAGCTGATATATCACGTCCCACATGCAAAATGGCTGTTGACTAGTGTAATCAGTGTTGAACACAACAGGCTTTTTTCCCTTCCTTCTGTATTGTACATTTCACAGAAATGCTTGTAGAACACGCACCATTGTTTAAAAATTTACATAAATTGGGAACCGAATCCAGGACATCCAGGTAGTAGATGAACAGTCAACCAGAGAGCTACGCTACCTGCCGAAAAGCAGTCCTTCGTTTACGGTATTACAGACATTCGAAAAATTTCAAAGACAATTTTCTCGAAAATGTTTGATTGCTGCGTCGAATTGCTTTTGAGATTGATTACTATTCTGAATTTCCTGTGCAACAAATAAAAAAATTACAAAAATCTGAATGTATGTGGTCTCCTTGTTGGTGTATCTGTGCGAAGCTGGGATTAGTCATTAGTTTCATATGATTATTGACGGAATTTAAAAATTTGAAATACTGTTATAATCTACTCATTAAGAGATGATCTTACGTCAAGTTTTTGCACAATGTTAAAGTTGTAAACTGTGTACATGTCTATAAGTCACGTCGCACAAATCATTTAGTCAATATTCATCCATTATTTGAGAATGATGGCACTTACAGACTTCCAGCTTACTTTACACTTCAGTTAAAACTTTTCGTAATTTTTTCTCACTAATGACTCCAGAAAATAATGAACGGAGTAAGGTTTACTGCTTACTACATTTTCGCTGTTCATGCAGTAAGAGTTCAGTATCGGGGATGACGTTTTAATTTATTACTTTACTGCTAACATTATTCGGGACATAATTTGCAGGCAATATGCACATGTACCGCTGATGAACCTGAATAGGTAAATCGTTGTGCAACACATGGTTCAGGAGGTACTGCGTCATAAGCACTGATATGCCGGAAAAATAGGCTGTTCTGAAAACGGTGCGCAGTTGCCCAGGCTCCCAGTGTTTGACAATGAGACCTCTTGGCGATGTATTCAACTCATTAAGTTGTTTTTAAGGTAATCAGTTGCTTTAGCTGTTTTAGTCATTCGAGTTGGATTCTTTAAGTAACTGTGGAGTATGGGACTATTCGCTGTTGCTAGGCGAGGAAGCGAAATACCGAACGGAGGTTAACGACGTTCTCCACTGACGTCACTGTATCGCCCTCTTATCGCGACCAGCCGACTCTCATCCGGTTAAAGCACCCAAAGTACCTCGGCAGCGTCTATTTTCGTTGCAGGCGCAAAAGCCCGCTACTGGGATAACACAGACTCGGACGAGAAAAGGAACGTCGACATTAACGTGACTTAAATATTTTTGCTTCACTGTTTCCGGTGCAGTTTACTGAGTGTGTGGGTCGGTACCAGAGACATAGTAAGTATTAAGTGACTTGCGTGGAACAGTAATTACGTGATTGTAGAGATGAATGTAGTTTTAACCAATATTATTTTCTGTTGAACGAACAGTACAGTCTGCCAGTCGAGGAAGTGGACATTGGTGAAAAATATCAGAGTTTCATTCACTTTGCAATGCAATTTGTCTTCAGCGCACAAAACAGGTGACTTACGAACCGATGTGCAGTCTAGGAGTATTTCACAGTGAGAAGAGGACTTGTTGTGTAATTCGTGTAGATAACGATTGCTGATCTATGAACTGACATTCAGCATCATCCTAGAAGAGCTTCTTTCACACTACGTGCCAGGTCGCGACGTAATATACATATCCACTTCTCGCGATCGGTGGACGTTCCACTTAGCTATACGATGTGCAGGAAATTGAAACCTTGAGTCTTCCCGCGAGGAACGTTCTGAGTGTGTAAATGACAACGCACTACACGCTAGGAAGTAAAAGTGTTTCATTTCAGTAATATCCCAGAGGTCTACAAATGATTGTGTCTGTTGAGTTTGGTGGGATGGATATCAATGACAATTAATTGTTGTTCCTTCGTAAACACCGTCTCACGTTTCTAGGTAGTTCCCAAGGACAGATATAGCACTTTGTGTAGTAGTAGTAGTGTGTTGGTATTTGTCTTTCTACTGGCGTCTGTAAAGGTCTCTCTCTCTAACAGCCAAAATACTAGATGTTTTCGTGTATACAATATGTGTACCAAGGACTCGAATATTTAAAGGATATTTACTTAAAAATATCTCTACGTTCAATTCGATACATTGTACTGTCAAATCAAAGTAATAGTTTCACTATTATTGTTGCCCACCGCCCCCCCCCCCCCCCCCCAAGAACCACGGACCTTGGCAATGGTGGGGAGGCTTGCGTGCCCCATCGATACAGATAGCCATACCGTAGGTGCAACCACAACGGAGGGGTATCTGTTGAGAGGCCAGACAAACGTGTGGTTCCTGAAGACGGGCAGCTGCCTTTTCAGTAGTTGCAGGGGCAACAGTCTGGATGATTGACTGATCTGGCCTTGTAACACTAACCAAAATAGCCTTGCTGTTCTGGTACTGCGAACGGCTGAAAGCAAGGGGAAACTACAGCCGTAATTTTTCCCGAGGGCGTGCAGCTTTACAGTATGATTAATTGATGATGGCGTCCTCTTGGGTAAAATATTCAGGAGGTAAAATAGTCCCCCATTCGGATCTCCGGGCGGGGACTACTCAGGAGGACGTTGTTGTCAGGAGTAAGAAAACTGGCGTTCTACGGATCGGAGCGTGGAATGTCAGATCCCTTAATCGGGCAGGTAGGTTAGAAAATTTAAAAAGGGAAATGGATAGGTTAAAGTTAGATATAGTGGGGATTAGTGAAGTTCGGTGGCAGAAGGAACAAGACTTTTGGTCAGGTGAATACAGGGTTATAAATACAAAATCAAATAGGGGTAATGCAGGAGTAGGTTTAATAACGAATAAAAAAACAGGAGTACTGGTAAGCTACTACAAACAGCATAGGGAACGCATTATTGTGGCCAAGATATGCACGAAGCCCACACCTACTACAGCAGTACAAGTTTATATGCCAACTAGCTCTGGAGATGACGAAGAAATTGATGAAATGTATGAGGAGATAAAAGAAATTATTCATATAGTGAAGGGAGACGAAAATTTAATAGTCATGGGTGACTGGAATTCAAGCGTAGGAAAAGGGAGAGAAGGAAGCATAGTAGGTGAATATGGATTGGGGCTAAGAAATGAAAGAGGAAGCCGTCTGGTAGAATTTGGCACAGAGCATAACTTAATCATAGCTAACACTTGGTTTAAGAGTCATGAAAGACGCTTGTATACATGGAAGAACCCTGGAGATACTAAAAGGTACCAGATAGATTATATAATGGTAAGACGGAGATTTAGGAACCAGGTTTTAAATTGTAAGACATTTCCAGGGGCAGATGTGGACTCTGACCACAACTATTGGTTATGAACTGTAGATTAAAACTGAAGAAACTGCAAAAAGGTGGGAATTTAAGGAGATGGGACCTGGATAAACTGACTAAACCAGAGGTTGTACAGAGTTTCACGGACAGCGTAAGGGAACAGTTGACAGGAATGGGAGAACGAAATACACTAGAAGAAGAATGGGTAGCTTTGAGGGATGAAGTAGAGAAGGCAGCAGAGGAACAAGTAGGTAAAAAGACGGGGGCTAGTAGAAATCCCTGGGTAACAGAAGATATATTGAATTTAATTGATGAAAGTAGAAAATATAAAAATGCAGTAAATGAAGCAGGCAAAAAGCAATACAAACGTCTCAAAAATGAGATCGACAGGAAGTGCAAAATGGCTAAGCAGGGATGGCTAGAGGACAAATCTAAGGATGTAGAGGCTTATCTCACTAGGGGTAAGATAGATACTGCGTATAGGAAAATTAAAGAGACCTTTGGAGAAAAGAGAACGACTTGTATGAATATCAAGAGCTCAGATGGAAACCCCGTTCTAAGCAAAGAAGGGAAAGAAGAAAGGTGGAAGGAGTATATAGAGGGTCTATACAAGGGCGATGTACTTGAGGACAATATTATGGAAATGGAAGAGGATGTAGATGAAGATGAAATGAGAGATACGATACCGCGTGAAGAGTTTGACAGAGCACTGATATACCTGAGTCGAAAAAAGGCCCCCGGAGTAGACAACATTCCATTAGAACTACTGACGGCCTTGGGAGAGCCAGTCCTGACAAAACTCTACCATCTGGTGAGCAAGATGTATGAGACGAAATACCCTCAGACTTCAAGAAGAATATAATAATTCCAATCCCAAAGAAAACAGGTGTTGACAGATGTGAAAATTTCCGAACTATCAATTTAATAAGTCACAGTTGCAAAATACTAACGCGAATTCTTTACAGACGAATGGAAAAACTGATAGAAGCCGGCCTCGGGGAAGATCAGTTTGGATTCCGTAGAAATGTAGGAACACGTGAGGCAAAACTGACCCTACGACTTAACTTAGAAGAAAGATTAAGGAAAAGCAAACCTACGTTTCTAGCTTTTGTAGACTCAGAGAAAGTTTTTGACAATGTTGATTGGAATACTCTCTTTCAATATTTGAAGGTGGCAGGGGTAAAATACAGGGAGCGAAAGGCTATTTATAATTAGTACAGAAAGCAGATGACAGTTATAAGAGTCGAGAGGTATGAAAGGGAAGCAGCGGTTGGGAAGGGAGTGAGACAGGGTTTTAGCCTCTCCCCGATGTTATTCAATCCGTATATTGAGCAAGCAATAAAGGACACAAAAGAAAAGTTAGGAGTAGGAAATAAAATCTATGGAGAATAAATAAAAACTTTGAGGTTCGCCGACGACATTGTAATTCTGTCAGAGACAGCAAAGGATTTGGAAGAGCAGTTGAACGGAATTTACAGTGTCTTGAAAGGAGGGTATAAGATGAACATCAACAAAAGCAAGACGAGGATAATGCAATGTAGTCTAATTAAGTCGGGTGATGCTGAGGGAATTAGATTAGAACATGAGACACTTAAAGTAGTAAAGGAGTTTTGCTATTTGGGGAGAAAAATAACTGATGATGGTCGAAGTAGAGAGGATATAAAATGTAGACTGCAATGGCAAGGAAAGCATTTCCGAAGAAGAAAAATTTGTTAACACCGAGTATAGATTTAAGTGTCAGGAAGTCGTTTCTGAAAGTATTTGTATCGAGTGTAGCCATGTATGGAAATGAAACGTGGACGATAAATAGTTTAGACAAGAAGAGAATAGAAGCTTTCGAAATGTGGTGCTACAGAAGAATGCTGAAGATTAGATGGGTAGATCACATAACTAATGAGGAGGTATTGAATAGAATTGGGGAGAAGAGGAGCTTGTGGTACAACTTGACTGGAAGAAGGGATCGGTTGGTAAGACATGTGCTGAGACATCGAGGGATCACCAATTTAGTATTGGAGGGCAGCGTGGAGGGTAAAAATCGTAGAGGGAGACCAAGAGATGAATACACTAAACAGATTCAGAAGGATGTAGGCTGCAGTAGGTACTGGGAGATGAAGAAGCTTGCACAGGATAGAGTAGCATGGAGAGCTGCGTCAAACCAGTCTCAGGACTGAAGACCACAACAACAACAACAACATTATTGTTGCCAAAGACGACAATTAACGAGCCACACTTCTAGAGGTATACGGCAATGATACCATGAAACTAGCTGTCAAACACAGCTGGAAGCAGTTTGTTTCATAAATATTGAAGAACTGTGATGTGGTTGCTGTCGCTACAGGAGGAGCTGCCAAATGTATATTTGGAAACCTATTCATATTGCAGTGTGCTTTGACTAAGTCGACGCTACAATATACGAAATGTAGGTAGTGTATGTCTTTATAAAACAGATTGTTTTCAAAACTGGTGTTATCATTAAGAGATACATTTAATCAGTAGGAAAGGAGAGCCGTTAGTATCATTTTTCTCCTGGGTTCAGCATGGAGCAGAACAAGAATGGCGTAGCGGCCTTATCACTCCGGTGTGCGGATCGGGTATCATGCACGCTGCCACTCACCGTGCAAAGTCACTTCACTGAGACACACATGCATCGCGTGGGACCTTTGTAAATATTGTGATGGACAATTACGACAGTGCACTGATACACAAAAAAATATGACTGTGCCCCATTGCAGTACATTATTTTGAAACAAATAATTCAGATACTTTGATACTCTATGTTGAATCATTTTTCCCTCACACTGACGCATAGCACTGAAGCTGGAGGAAGAGAGTTGCTGACACACTCGTCAGCGTGCATAGGATGTATTAGGTGGGCCGATTCACCAATGTATTGCTCGCAGTCAAACCCTCTGCAGCTGCAAAAGCGATGCTCCCACCCCATAGGTCTGATCTTGGGTAAGAGCACACACCGTGTGACGTGTCAGCAGTGTTGGAGCAATGTTGGAGCAAGGTGAGAGCAAGGTTGAGATGTCGCTGGAGAGCTGGAACATCGCTTTTTTATTTGGTGAGTTTTAATATTTAATCGTTTTACTACATCGTCAAAAGTTCTTACCCCCGTCATAAACTGATTGCAGTGGGTATCTACTTCTCTTCCTCTAGCATTCAAGTCTACTTCTCATATGTATGAGGGTGAACACATCCTCTATTAACGTGATACAGCATTAAAAATGCTGTGTTGTGCCACCGCCAGAAGCTGACAATTAGAAGTTCTCACGCAGCGCAGTCTCTCCGGAATGTTTCCCATTTTCCACTAGCTACACTGCTGGCACACAAAGATTCGTTCTTCTAGGTGCTACGTATGTAGATCTGTTTGGACCATTTCTTAATATAGATAAATAGAGTTTTACAGCGAAGAAACAGAGTTTTTCTGTCCTTTTACCGTAAAAAATTACTGTTACTGGGACTTATTGCGTCGTTACAAGGTCAGTTATGGGATACGACATAAATTGATTGTATTCTGCGAGTATGTACTTGTCTTCTAGCATTCAGATCTATTACTCGTATGCTTGAGGGTGGAACTAATTCTATTGAATTATATTCCTCTTGATTGCTTTCAAGTCCAGATACTCTTAAATTCTCACCTATTTATGTAAAAGCCTGTGAATACGGACGTACAGATTGTTTCTGCTGCTGTCATGCGCATATTAGTGTGTGGAACGAACACTTCTACGTCCTCCTAGCGCTTTAACAATCGCAAAACCGTAAGTATAGCGACATGCACACATAATAACAGTTAAGGATGGGCGAAACTTCCTGACAGGTACTGCAACTTATTGTCTTGGAAGGCTGCAAATTAATTTACTATCTTAATATCAGGCAGGCAAATGTTTCCATTTCATTCTATGTATTTATACGTCTGCTCTGCATGTCCGAGCTTCCAGTGTCGTGACGTCACACATTACAATGTCAATGTGTTAACAGATTCAGTAAAAACTAATACCCTGCCGATTGTAGAAACTCACTTTATAATTTAAGCTAACATTGTAGGATGAACAAATATGCACATAATTCTTCACCTACGTCAGGTGCTGACTTTGAACTATACAGGTATATAGTAAGTGCACACACTTACAGAACTCCTCAGTACTCCAGCTGCTGTATATTTTGTCTATAGTTAGACACATACCCTGTGGTCACACAGAAGTTGTTTCACTGATACATAATACACGTCATTCATGATGCGAAGGCCTTACGATTTCATTCCTGGTACTACGTTGAGGACAATCCTATAGGCAAACAGGGTCGTAGGAAGTCAAGTATATCGATGCGCTTTGATACGGAATAGTCCGATAGAACTACAGTTCTGCTAGAAAGAAAATAGTAACGTCTTTTTAACATAATACACTTATTTTGATGTAGACTGGAATACGACGTAATAGTAAAAGATTTTCTTTAATAAACTGTGACGAGTAAATTTCCTAAGAGCAGTGTAGAGGGTTCCTCAGCTAATATTTTCCGCTATTTTGCAGATTATGCTATGACATCATTATTTTACACTTTAATTGTATCGTACCTCAACATCTTCTAGCTCTGCTTCAGACTCAAGCGAATGACAGGACTCACGTAACGATGAAAACGATAGAAATAATTTATTATAACAAATACCCACAGGCTAATCCTCTCGTGCAGCGCACTAAGTTAGAATGGCGAGCATTTTTTCCCGAATGCGTTGGGCGCCCTCATCCTCTCAACAGCTTTAAGTGCAGACGGCAAATGATGGCGCTCACGCAGACAAATTATAGAAATTAAAATCGACCAGAGCGTGGGGCGATAGCTTACACGCCATTGCCGAAGACGTCAATGCTCCAGGGCTCCCAAGCGATTGGCAGCCATCACGATAATGTTAACGTTATATGAGTGCCCGACTCCCACCCCCCTTCCCCCCCCCACTACTGCCTTCCCCACCACTCATCTACCCTTATATGAGGGTGACGGTGACATGTGTCACCAGTGATCTTGAATACGACATTCAGAACTGCGTCGGATGTAATTTGACACCAGAGTCATCTAATGGATATCTCGTTATCTACCTGACACCCTACTATCAGACCGCCTCAAATAGTAACGTAACGAGAAATGTTTGTAGTCATCTAATGAAAGTGGAGGGGCTCTGATACGTCTCCCCTGATGCCTCATGTAAGTTTGAAGTTAACTGATACGAAAATTCGTTAACCTTTCCCAGGGTTAACTTAAAAATATTCCCTCATGCGTAAGAAAGACTCATAACATTTCAAAATATGATGAAATTCGCACATCTGCCGAAATCAGATGTATCCCATTGTCAAATGAATTCGATAGACGCATTACCTATTCGTGGTTCGCTGCTATCTATTAACGTAGTGGCGGATACCGCATAATGTACCTTTTTCGCCTTTTTGCCAACGCAAGGCGCACGAGAATTGATAGAAAAACAAGACGACATGTAAAGCGGATGATCACTCATAAAGAAAGTTAATGTACATACTTGTATATTATATAATTCCACTATGAATAGTGCGTGAGGGCTTTAGTATAACTGTAGGAATAAAGAGAACACTCAAGAAAGATAAGTTTGCAAAGAAATATCATGTGTAATCGCCATTTATTTAATGAATCAACCTGGTTTTAGGCTTTGCTTCTGAAGGTAATTGCAAATGCCGTCCAAAGTGCAACTTTAGTTACTTGAAACGCTGTGACAATGACGAAGTAACGTGACTTTAACACAAAACTTCAATCGGAAGCTGTTCCCAGCAATAGTTCACGAGTTTTGAACTTTTCAGGTATAAAGTCAGTATTTACTTAGCTGATGCTGTCGGAGAGTTCTCGAGATCAGTTTTACGGATGCAACGCAAATGAGTGATAGTTGTAGAGTCCTCTCGGTTAGCGTAGCTGCAACTACCGACTGATGTAAGACACGCTTCTTTGAATTAACATGTGACGTATTCCTATGTCATAACTTTCTATCCGTTTATAGTCACACTTCTGAATTTTCGGCTTCTGCTTCTTCATGACCCGAAACATTTCGCATGACCACAATCCGCAGTAAGAAAGTATACGGGACAGTGAAACGGAAACGAGTCAGATGGAAATAAAGTAAGAAATTGTTTATTATTTTAAAAGTAATCGTAACTACTAATATATTTACTCCACTGTGATACAATACGTTAATGCCTTCATGGAAAAACGTTTTTGGTTGCCTGCGGAACAATGATTTTACCCTGGCGTGCACTACTTCACACGACTTCTTCAGGTTTCCAAAAATATGGGTGTCAGATGAGGAGAGATCGGGATTGTATTGAGGATGCGTAAGGGCTTCCCTGCGAAACTTGTCTGGTGTAGCTGAAACATCCTGAGCAACATATAGGATCACAGTTCCGCAAAAGATTTAATGACCCGAAGGATGCAGAAAACAGAAATCTCGAAGGAGATAAAATCATTCCCATACTCGTGGAAATAGGACTCCACTCAAGGCTTCATGTTCAGCTGTCAGTTCACACTCTTGAGAGGGAGATAAAATCTACTTGCGTTTGTTTGGGTAGCTGGGACAGTGGAAAATCTTGGGCACGCATCTGCCTTTTGATAAGAGCGTGTCTGATTGACCCCCCCCCCCCCAAGTTAGTCGCACGGTTACAAGATTAAAAATTGCCATGGAAGTTTTGCTGAGGAGCCTCGTCTCCACTACTGTTGGTCGCGGGGGGGGGGGAGGGGGGGCAACGACGCTGCTCTCCACGGCTACGTGGCTGTGGCTAGATTTTGCTTAATTTGGAAGATGAGCATCTGCATGTTAACTCTTTGGTCGATCCTTTCGTGTTCGAGAATTTATAATGTTAGCTGTTTCGGCTGGAAGGAACTACCGACTCCATCCGGCAGCAAAGAAGGCGTGCGGATCTTCCAAGACATAATCCTTTTCAAGCGTGTTTTTATTTGCCTGTTGGACGACCAATATGGTACATAAACGTATATGTAATGTATAAAGGGGATACTTTATTAGCGAACTCCTACTATTCCTTTGTTCAAATCTCCAAATGTTTTTCACTGACTCCTTCGAAATTTTGTCACAAAACTGTTGCTTTTGTATACCTCCCTGGAGCGCCATATATATATATATATATATATATATATATATATATATATATATATATATATATATGGCTCTTACCCAGATGCATATAAAAACACGCACGTCTTCGGATGTAACGTTGTGTCAAAATTCCAAAGCAAACGATTGGAGATTGAAGATTTAGAACAAACGGACATTTACAATCATATCAATAAAAATGTAAACGTTCGCGTGTTCAAGAGCGTTAATCTCCGAAAGTTCTACACCAACTGCTTTGAAATTTTAACAGAACGCTGCATTCAAATACCCACGTGTTGTTACATACTTACTGAAGCGCTGTATGTAATATATAAATACTAAACTAAACTACGTCCGAACAGGCCTTGGATTGCCCAACGGTAGGGTATGGAAAGGTATTTGGTCAGCACAGCCTTCTCCCGGCCGTATGTCAGTTTACGAGACAGGAGACGCTATATCTCAATGAAGTAGCTCCTCAGTTTGCCTCATAAGGGCTGAGTGCGTCCCGGTTGCCAACAGCGCTCGGCAGACCGGATGGTCATCCAGCCAAGTGCTAGCCCAGCCCGACAGCGCTTCACTTCGCTGATCTGACGTGAACTGACGTATCCACTGCGGCAAGGCCGTTGGCGATACATAAAAACGTATGTAATAATTATCGGGGAGATCTTCATCAAATGTAAATGTTCGTTTCGCAAAATCTTAAAGCTCCTAAAATCAGTCACCTATTGTTTTGAAATTATGATGTAAAGTCGCATTCAAATACGTGCATGTT
The DNA here is from genome assembly GCF_021461385.2 of Schistocerca piceifrons. NCBI lineage: Eukaryota > Metazoa > Arthropoda > Insecta > Orthoptera > Acrididae > Schistocerca > Schistocerca piceifrons. The sequence continues at coordinate 316,463,367 of NC_060138.1, read as the reverse complement.
CTGCAGACCTATTTCTTAAATATTGGTAATATATAAATAAATATGTAGTATGTAAAGGGCAAACGTTATTATCAAGAATCTCGAGAAGAGGTTTTTACACTATACTGTAATGAGTTTTCGGACATAAGCTATATGTGATGGGCGTTCAGTAAGTAATGCCATACATTTTTTTTAGCTTTGTCACTTTCGATTGAGAAAATGTGAAATTTGTTGTGAGACGTCGTTGAATGTTCCCGCTTGAATCCCTATATTTTCATGAAGTTCTGATAGGTGGTGGCGCTGTTTGCAGGCTTCAGAGTGGCGTCTGTAACGAAGGTGCGTTCCAAGCAGTGAGCTGACAATGAGCTTCTTTTGACGGAAAACCAGATCATCGCAGACATTCATAGGAACTCGTAGAATGCCTACGGAGATCTGACAGTGAACGAAAGCACGGCGAGTCGTTGGCCAAGGCGCCTGTCATCCCCGCGACAACGTGGCGCAAGCCTTTCCGACCTCACGCCTCCAGGCCGGCCCCGCTCAGCTGTGACTCCTGCAATGTTGGAACTTGGCGGAGACAATGTGTTCTATATTTTTCATGTGTTCACTCATTTCAGATGACTGTCCGATCACAATTAAACACCTCGGAGCTCAACTGGACGTTTCTGTTGGTAGTGATGGTATATTCGTCCAGAGATCGCGGTACCTAAAGGTTTGTGCCTGTTGGGTTCCTCCCTACCTAACGGAAGATCGTAAAGAGCAACGAAGGAGTATATCTTTGGTCCAATGAAAGATGCACTCTGCGGGAAGCAGTGCGTTGATTATGTGGAGGTTGTTGATGCAGCAGAAAGGCTTCGACGTCGACCAGTAGAGTGGTATCATGCGGCCCTCCCAGTTAGGTGTCGTCAGGCCATCGCATTAAACGGAAGTTATGTTTAATAATAGGGTTTTGTAGCCAAAAAGGCGGGGAATGATATGATGTATTGTGATCCTGAATAAAACCAACCTTCTTCCAGAAAAATATGTTGCTTTGCTAACTGAACGCCCCTCGTTTTTTAATATTTCTGTAATATACAGGGTGCACATTAGTAAGAAAAGCTGCAGTTGCAGAGTGCTGACTGGAAAGGGAGGAAAAACGTCATATGAACATGTTCTGTGTGTTCTTTGAATGATGCAGGGTGCGTGATTGGTGCTTCGACGAAGCCTACTAAGCAGCGGAATAGTCCGGTATTCATGTCGGGAACAAGGCAAGGTGGTTTTTTTTTTTTTTTTTTTTTTTTTTACAGCCGGGCAGATGGAAACGGTCGAGAGGCAGCACGGCCATACGAAAAGAAGTGCGCTCATGGACACTAGCGACCTCGTAAAATATTTCAAGCTCTTTTTGGACATTCGCATGATTATTTTCTTGATGCACACAGACTTACAAGCGGAGGCCACGACGTTTGGAACGCGTATTTACTGCAAACTTCGTACACTCGTAGTACTTCATGAGAACAACCAAATTTGTAAGCAGCAGCGCTTACTTCTCAAGCGTTATTGAGAAAATTGCAAGATAATTTCGGTCGTCAGTTATAGTACGCGGTGCTGCTTACACATTTTGTTGTCCTCATGGATTACTACTAGTGTACGAAGTTTGCAGTAAATCCGCGTTCCAAACGTCGTGGCATCCCCTTGTTAGTAAGCACTAAACTTCACGGAAGCCTGTGCATTATGGTTCTTTAAGTAATACCGAAACTCGAGCAGGTAAACTAACAATGTAGCGTTATGGTATAACGACGTTATGAGGTACCTATAAAGCTACATACGCTGAAACTGTTTGTTGTATGCAAAAGCTGTCAATCAAGTCCCGGGCATATATCACTTCATATCACTTTCAATAGCAACAACAGAGGGGGTGAATTATTCAGTACCTTAAGGTACCAACAGGCGCGTTAGCGACGATAGAAGGGTCCTTCATAAAATTATTCCATTATACTGCTATATGCTTGACGTGATCGGCAGGGCACCGTCCGGCACTACTTTCCCAGCAGCGACGCCCAGCTTGGCACGTGGATGGAGTAGAGGACGCCGTTCCTCTGGCCTTGGCAAAGGTGGACGCATCCACACTGCCCACAGAGTTCTCTTCCACAGCAGTTCGACCGGGCAGCGAACAGTACGCTGATGTGGCGCGCGAGGCGTGGCTGCGCTAGTGGTGCATGGTGCATTGACTGATTTGATGCTGAGAACTTCGACGTGTTGGCGGTGTGGTCAAAGAATGTTGTTGGATAAACGTAGACGTGGTCCATAATAGGCTGTAATGTGATTTTTTTTTTATAGTGCGATCAGCTAACTTCGACTACTACTCGTTGTCAAATGGTTCAAATGGCTCAGAGCACTATGGGACTCAACTGCTGAGGTCATTAGTCCCCTAGAACTTAGAACTAATTAAACCGAACCAACCTAAGGACATCACAAACATCCATGTCCGAGGCCGGATCGAACCTGCGACCGTAGCGGTCTTGCGGTTCCAGACTGCAGCGCCTTTAACCGCACGGCCACTTCGGCCGGCTACTCGTCAAGCACCTGTAAAACGAACATGGACATGCAATCCACTCCCTGCATACGGATAGATAACACTTTAAGCACCTCACACTTGATCTTAATGTGAGGTGTGTAAAATGTTATTTATCCATGGCGATGTAAGCAGACTAGGTAGTGCTGTTCCATGTTGGTTCTACAAGTGCTTGACAATGACAAGTAGTCCAAATTAGCTAATCGCAAGGTCGAATAATAATCACATTGCAGCCTACTACGGTTCTTGTTTACATTTTTTAAATGCCTAGAGGCTGTGGATCCCCACAAATTCAAAATTTTAAGAATTTTTTAGGTTTTCTCCCGTGACACATCCATTTCAAGCTGTTTATTGGCTACGTAGTCTGGTGAAGTCATCTCTGATGTGGCACCATGTCACCACAGTAACTAGTTACATTGAAGCCTTGATTAACGAACAGACCGTGCTTTAATAGTCATTTGGAGGAATATTGTTCATGTACCTGTTACTGAATTTTTAGAAATATCTGTAACTAAACGACTTCCGTAGATAATTCTGTGCATACAGGTATTTTGATATCAGGAAAGGCAATGGATCATCAGCTTTCTCCGTTCTGTATTTTGTATATTAAACCTTGTGGAGTTTTATCGGCAAAATTATTTCACTGCCATAGTGTTTCTTCTCAGAGTAACATTTAGTGATGTGTTTAAATAACTAAATTTGGAGCAAACAAGGCTGGTAACCATTAACATCTTAGTTATATGTTGTAGAGTTGAATGTTCAATGAACATGTAGTAATGTTTTGTAAATATATATTGCACTCAAGGGTCCATCTCCACAGTCAGCCCGTACAATAGGCAACTATTAAGAATTTATTTCTTTTTCACAAAAACTAATGAAGTTATCAACGTAAATCCTTTTGCTTATTATTCACTGTTTCTTGTATAACATTTTCAGGTATTTTTTAAGAAAATCAGTCTTCAATTTGCCCCCTTCTGTGGAGTTGTATTTGCACTGCTTCATCCATGATCGAAGACGTGTAGTATGCATATCTCATTTGAAATCAAAGTACAATTTTCTTCATATGTAGGATACTGCGCACAGAGTAATAGCAGTTCCTTTAAACATCGAAAAACAATAAAATAGCAGGCTTCTGAACGAAAACGTCGTTTTGTCGTGTTTTTTTGGTCAGATTTTTTGCAATAACTAATGACTAAACTAAAATAAAAAATAGCTTATTATTTCATTGCGGACATCCCCGAGGACTAGTTCAGCCACATTTTGGAAAGATATCTTTATTAGTGCGCCTGCAATCCATTCCATCAGTGTTAAGAACACTGTATCTAGAAATATGTTTTAAGATATGAGTTCTATCATATAAATAATGAATTTCTGTAAAACGTTTCACACTCACAGCTAATCTGCTATTCCGACACAGAACACGAGTTCTTCCACGACCTCTAACTGCTCCCGCTACACAGTTTCCCCGTGTCTTCCGGCCGCCCGCGGGTCGCGTGAATCTTGGAGTGCATGGCGGAGAGCGAAATGTAGGCGATCGGTCGCTATTGATGGCAAATGTTCCTGCGTGATAGCAACTTCGACTCCCGTGATTTGCAGCATTTTCAAAATGTTTTTCTTACTTTCATTGAAAATCGAAGCTGTCATAAAGAATGGTAATTCCACTGCTTGCTAGCCGCAATTGATGTGTTACGGAGCAAATTGCCAGATGGTACATACGGACTGCTAGTCGTGTGTACCATCAAATATTTGCCGGAGAGTGGCAAGCGTGCCTGCATTTGCATCTGTCCTCAGGCGCTCCACAGGGAAGCCTTGCACGCCTGAATTAACGGTTTCGTTGCTGTGGTCGTGCATACACGTTCTGCTACGAAGTTTCCCATATGCTGTGGATGTGTAAATGCGCGACACTTTGGTTTTCCTACATTGCTATGGACGTCTGAATGCGTCCGCAGCCACCGAACGAGTTACTGCCGTATCTCGTTCTCGTTGAATAAAAAAGATTAGAATATTTGTCATACAGCATATGTGCCTCATTGCGGGCTGTCATTTTCAAAATCCTCGTCCCGACATCTTGAATCGTTTATGAGATATCATTATTATTAAGACCTCATGATTTTCTACGTGCAGTGGCCTAGTCGCAAACGAGCATCCTTAGGATATAAAATCCAATAACTCGAGGACAAATACTTCTGCTCTCACATTTAATTGAAATTTAGATACCTTATCGATATCTCATTCACAGCTATGTATGAGCTAAAATCTACAGTACGCAAAGTTTACATAATCCGTTTTTACCTCTGCAAACTCTTTAATATTTCGTTCAATGGTTTATTTAACTTGCATAGTAAGATAACGGACAACAAAACGAACTTCAGTTCATCATCGAGTGAAGATATCAGATTGTAAAATGTGCAAAATTTTGATTCTTTCAAGCAATCTTGGGGTTTCGGGCTTCGACATCAGGTTCTCCTCATTGCAGCTTCAAAAACTCCATAAAAAGAAAAATCGAGGTTTAGAACGTGACTGAGGAGAATGGACCGTTATTCAGGCTTGTTCTAACATTCCCCTTCTGCTTGGTAAAAAACTAAAACTCTGTTTGACCACTCACGTTTAAGATGTCTGCTGGTTGTGTAATGGAAACAGCACGCACAGGATGTTACACCTTTTTTTGCACATTGGTTCAAGTAGAGCTTATTATCAAAGTTGTCACAAAATACCAACACAGCATGTGTAAATGAACATTTTGACTGCTATAATGCCTGCTGGTAACAACAGTGCACCTTTTATTGAGATTTCGCTTGCATCAGGTAAAGTGACTTAAAAAGAGAGGATCATCTTACACTATTTCAATCTTAAAATTGGTGATTGTCCATGCCTGAAATACATACGAAAATGAACTATTAACAACAAGTGCATTGTTTTTTTCCTTTTTTATTTGAGTCATTAGTTTTCTGACTGGTTTTATGCGGCCCGCCACGAACTCCCCTCCTGCGCCAGCCGCTTCATCTCAGAGTAGCACTAGCGACCTACGTCCTCAGTTATTTGTTGAATGTATTCCAATCTCTGTTTTCCTCTCAGTTTTTGCGCTGTACAGGTCCCTCTAGTACCATGGAAGTCATGTCTTAACAGATGTCCTATCATCCTATCCCTTCTCCTTTTCAGTGTGCTCTACATATTCCTTTCCTCTCGGATTCTGCACAGAACCTTCTCATTCTTTGCCTAATATTCAGTGTTGACCCGTAGAATCACATTTCAAATGCTTCGAGTCTCTTCTGTTCCGCTTTTCCCACAGTCCATGTGTCACGACCATAAAAAGCTGTGCTCCTAACAAACATTCTCAGAAATTTACTCCTGAAACTAAGGTCTATGTTTGATACTAGTAAACTTCTCTTGGCCAGGAATGTCCTTTCTGCCAGTGCTGGTCTTCTTTTGGTGTCCTCCGTGCTCTGTTCGTCATTAGTTATTTCACTGTTTATGTAGTGTAATTCCTTAACGCTGTCTACTTCGTGACCAATAATCCTGATGTTAAGTTTCTCGCTGTTCACATTTCTACAACTTTCCATGACTTTCGTCTTTTTTTTTATTTATTCGCAGTGCATATTCCGTACTCATTTTACTTGTCTATCCATTGAGCACATCATGTAATTCTTCTTCATCCGTTATTATAGATTACCTACTTTGACCTGACTGCAATCTAATTAGAAACAATTACACCACACGTGTTTCGCTTTTGATTACAAAGCATCTTCTGTGGAATTCTGTAAACTGGATACACATGTTTGTACATATTTTGATTTTTTAGGTAAAAAACACGATGTTCTTTTGTTCTTTATAAACCCTGTCTGCAAGCTGCTTACGGTGTTTCTTTACGTAATCTGCTCCTTCCCTTCTTGCTAGCAGTGGTTGGTGTCGATGGGCTTCAGTTCACATCGGCACCTGGAAGTTTTCGGCATTTTGCGTTATTTCCTGCGCTGTACTGTTTACATTTGACTTTCTTAACCGTTTTCCATTCATCACTGCCACAGTGTTTATACATATTCGTTTCTTTTCGTTCATGCTGTGAGTGTTGCCAACCGATAAAACGATTTTCTGTGTATGTGTGTGTGTGTGTGTGTGTGTGTGTGTGTGTGTGTGTATGAGAGACAGACAGACAGAGAGAGAGAAACGGAAACAATGTGAACGGAAAACTGATGCAAACGAATGCCAGTGCACCTTACCTCCGGTGTCAGCCAAGGAAGATCACCCTGTCAGAGTTATTGTGAATTATAGAAACTCTCCCACTTACCTACTCGCAAGATGAATGTTGAAAATCTTATCAGAAAATACAAATTACAAGAAGACACCACTATACGAAACACCACGGAATTGATTCAGTACGTGAAACACATACAAGTTCCAGACTCAGCCACAATCCTGTCATTTGATGTAGAGAATATGTATTCCATTTTCCAATAACGGAAACAATACACATTATAATACAAATTCTTAAGACACAAAGTACACTTCCACATGAATACATCAAAGAAACAGTCGGGTTTCCAGAGCTAATGTCAGAAGAGAATTATTTTCAGTTCAATAATGAATTCTGTTTACAAAGTGAAGGATTGCCAATGGGATTTCCAGTGTCTGGAACCGTAGCAAACTTATTTATGAATCATGTAGAACAGATTATATTTCACAAAATAGTGCCAACTAGGTACAACATCCTATACAGGATTAGATATATGGTCCCGGTGGAGGTTCGAGTCCTTCCTCGAACATGGGTGTGTGTGTTTGTCCTTAGGATAATCTAGGTTAAGCAGTGTGTAAGCTTAGGGACTGATGACCTTAGCAGTGAAGTCCATAAGATTTCACACACATTTGAACATTTGATTAGATACATGGATGACATATTGTTCCTGACGGATGAACCAAACAATAAAAGTGACCAGTTACACACAAACATATATTCTGTTCATGATAAGATACATTTTACAATAGATAATGAGCAAAATAGACAGTTAAATTTCTTGGACATCACCATAAAGATTCAAAACAACCAACACATATTTGCCATTTACCGAAAAGCGACAACAACAGAACCCATTATACGAGACATAACAACACCCCAACTCTCAAAAGCATGCAGCACTTAGAAACATGCTCCACAGACTAAACACACTACCATTAGATACAGACAATTACAAAATAAAATGAATACTGTGTTACAAATAGCCACAAACAATGGATACAAAGATAACTTAGTAACAAAGCTGAACAAGAGAATTAAGAAACAGAAAAAACAAACACCCAACTGCCACCAACACCATGACAAAATCACACACAAACAAATACACAAAAAACAAGAATAGAAAGAACACAAAGTGTGAAAGAATCAGAAAGTAAAAGATGGTACACAATGACATAAACCTCAAATACACTCACAGAATATCCAATATTTTCCAAAAACAAGGCATAAAAATAGCATACCAAACCAACAACTCAATTTAGAAACACTTCCCAAAAACAACAGGAAAACCTCATCTGTGTCAGAAATCAGGTATATACCAACTGAAATGCAATACATGTCATGGAAGATACATAGGTCAAACCAAGATGACACCAGATCCACGAACAAAGAACTTGTAACAGCATGGAAGTACAGGACAAATCATTTAACTTTTGCAGAACACTTACACCAACACCAACATAAAATAACAACCAGAGACAAAGACATGGAAATCAGAAGGAGAAACCACAACAAAGAAGACCTCCTCACCTTACAAGAAAACTATCACATCCAAAAGACTATATAAGAAAAGAAACATCTCATAAATGATCAGATCAATTTCGCAAACCACAAACTCTTTAAACTGATTGACCACTGAATATAACATTAAAAGTACACATACAAGCACAAGCTCCATCGAATAGGCACAAACACTGAGGCAGTGATGAAAGAACCACAGTTAACAAAGTCATATGTAAATAGTGCAGCGCAGGAAATTACGCAAAATGCCAAAAACTGCCAGGGGCAGATGTGAAATGAAGCCTGTCGACGCCAACCACTGCTAGCAAGAAGGGAAGGAGCAGTTTATATAAAGAAAGACCGTAGCTTGCAGACCAACTTTATAAAGAACATGGTGTTTTTAACCTAAAAATATCCAAAAATGTACAAACGTGTGTATCCAATTTACAGGATGCCAAAGAACATGCTTTGTGAATGAAAGCGAAACACGTCTGGTGTAATTCGTTTTGATTAGATATCAGTCAGCTCAAGACAGATAACTTATAACAACGGATGTTAACATCTGATGCGGAAGATGGCCACACAAACAAACGTATAATTCTTTTTCACTCTGACTCAGGATTGCAACGTCATTAGCAAATAATATCACCGATATCCTTTCACATCGAATTTTAATTCAACTGCTGAATCTTTCTTTTATTTCCATCATTTTTGCTTCTTTGATTTGGGGATCAAACAGTAGGATTGAAAGACTACATCTCTGTTTTAGACCCATTTTTATCCGTGCACCCCGTTCTTGGCTTATTATTCCGTCTTGGCTCTTGTACATTACCCGTTTGTCCCAACAGCTTAGCCTTAATATTTCTCAGCATTTCGAAGATATTTCACCATTTTACTTTGTCGGATGCTTTTTACAGCTCAGAAAATCCTATGTACGTGTCTTGACTTTTCTTTAGTCTTGCTTCCGTTATCAATCGAAACGTTAGAATGCGTGTCTGGTGCCTTTAGCGTTCCCAAAGCCAAACTGATCGTCACTAACACATTCTCTATTGCCTTTTCCATTCTTCGGTATATTATTATTGTCAGGAACATGGATGCACGAGCTGTTAAGCTGATTTCGTTAGCTCTTGTAGTCTTCGGAATTCTGCCATTTCCCCAAACAACTTCGGAAATTCTTCCGACAATCGTTTCTTTTTCTATTTCGTCACATTATTCATGGAGCCATTTCGTCTTAGCTTCCTTGCACTTCCTATTTGTTTCATTCCTCACTGACTTACATATCTGTATTCCTGAATTTCCCTGAACGTTTTTGTACTTTCTTCTTTCATCGATCAGCTGAAGTATTTCTTCGGTTACCCATGGTTTCTTCGCAGTTACCTTCTTTGTATCTATGTTTGCCTACCGTAATTTTTTTTTTAGTTATATCAAGTACTCTTCAACTATACTGACTGCTGAGCTATTCCTTTTTGCTGCATCTATAGCCTTAGAAAACTTCACGCGTATCTTGTCATTCCAACTTTTTTGCGTATTGATATATTTGATTAATCTCTTAAACTTCAGCGTACTCTCCATTACTACTACAATATGATGTGAGACTATATCTGCACCTACGTATGCCTTACAATCCAGCATCTTATTTCGCAATGTTTGTCGATCAAGATGCAATCCGACATCTTCAGATTGCCACGTCGGCACGTATACCTGAACTATCGTTGTCGGTTTTGGTTTGCTGTCAATAGAGATAAGAACAATCCCATCACTGAAATGCTCACAGTAACACACTCTCTGACCTGCCCTCCTACTCACAACGTATCCTACTCCCGTTTTACCATTTTCCGCTGCTTTTGATATTACCTAATACTCATCTGATGAGAAATCCTTGTCTTCTTTCCTTTTTACTTCACTGAGCCCTACTACATATCGATTGGGGATTTGCATTTACTTTATTACATTTACTAGCTTCCCTAACACGTTCAAGCTCCTGAAATTCAATGCCCCTATTCGTAGAAAATTATTCTTTCGTTCGTTATTCAGTCTTTTTGTCGGGGTCACCTCCCCCATGACAGTCCCCTCCCGGAGATCCGAATCGGGGACTATTACGGAATATTTTGCCAAAGGAGACATCGTCATGGCGCTTTTTTCACTTACAGGCCACATGTCCTGTGAATACACAATATGAGTCTTTCATGCAGTGGTTACCGTTGAGTTCTGCGTCCTCACGCCATTGATGACTGCTGATTCCTCCGCCTTCAGGGACAGTATCCCACTGCAACTACAAGACATTGCTTTGAACCTCTGTCCGACACACTTCCCTCTTTGCATGGCTGTTATCAGAATGAGGGTGACTTCTTATGCAGGAAGTCTTCGGCCGCCGGTGGAGATTATTAATGAAAATGTTAACGGTGGTGGATCTCTAACCCGCAACCGAGGACGTATTGATTACTAATCAAAGACCATACCCGTAGACCACTGTTGTTTAAAGCGGCTATTACACTGACGTGACAAAACGTCATGGTATAGCAACATCCAGATATGCAATGGCCGTAGTACTGCATACACAAGGAAGTGCACTGGCAGATCCGTCAGTTGTACTAAGATGGTTCATGCGAAAGTCTCACGTGATCATGGCCGCACGACGGAAAATAGCAGACGTTGAGCGCGGAATTGTAATTAGAGCTAGATGCATGGGACACTAATTAGGAAATCTTGATGGAATTCAATATTCTGAGCGACAATGCCAAGAGTGCGCCGAGAATAACAAATTTCCGGCGATACCTCTCACCACGGGCAATCCAGCGACCGACGTCCTACGCTTAATCACCGAGAGCAGCGGCGTTTGGATAGAGTTGTCATTGCTAACAGACAAGCATCACTGCGTGGAATAACTGGAGATACCAATGCGGGACGTACGACGAAAGTATCTGTTACAACCCTGAGGCAAAATGTGGCGTTAATGAGCTACGGCAGTATGTGACGGACGCGAGTGTCTTTTCTAACAACACGACATCTCTTTCAGCACCTCTTCTGCGCTCGTGACCATATTAGTTGGACCCTAGACGACTGGAAAACCGTGGCCTGGTTAGATAAACCAGATTTGAGTTGGTGAGAGCTGATGGTTCGATTGAAGTGTGGCGCAGGCCTCATGAAGCCACGGACCCAAGTTGTCAACAAGGCACTGGACTAGCTGGTGGTCCATAGGTATTGGTGTGTTCTGTGTTTACATGGAATGGACAACGTCATGTGGTCCAACTGAACCGATCATTGACTGGCAAATGTTCGGCTACTTGAAGACTGTTGGCTGCCATTAATGGACTCCATGTTCTCAAACAACGATATCATGTTGCCGGGCTACAAATATTCATGATTTTTTTGACGGACATTCTGAACTATTAGACCGAACAACTCGGCAGCCCGCATCGCTCACCATGAATCCCATCAAAGATTAGCTCAGTTCGTGCACAAAATCCTTCACTGGCAACATTTCCGCCGATGGGGGCGGCTATAGAGGCAGAATGGCTCAATATTTCTGCAGGGGACTTATAACTGCTTGTTGAGTCCATGCCACGTCGATTTGCTACACTACGCCAGGCAAAAGAAGGTCCTACACTATATTGGAAGGTATCACGTGAACTTTGTCACCTCAGTGTAAAGCTGTAAAAGAGTGAGCCGTGGTAAAAAATTGCTGTTTTGAAGCACTCGCTGCCGGCCGAAGTGGCCGTGCGGTTAAGGGCGCTGCAGTCTGGAACCGCAAGACCGCTACGGTCGCAGGTTCGAATCCTGCCTCCGGCATGGATGTTTGTGATGTCCTTAGGTTAGTTCGGTTTAACTAGTTCTAAGTTCTAGGGGACTAATGACCTCAGCAGTTGAGTCCCATAGTGCTCAGAGCCATTAGAACCAATTTTTTGAAGCAGTCGCCCTCCGTTTCTGGCGGTGGTGCCACTTTGGTAATCGCAGCTTTGGTGTCTCCCTCTGGTGGGAAAGCGGAAAGGTTGCCTGTTCGCGTGCATCAGCTCGTCTGAGGGTCAGTCGGAGTGAGGCTGGGTCAGTCTCGCGTCACCTGTTGCTGGTCTGTCTCTCGTTTGCATTTGTGTGGCAGTTAGTGTCTGTCTTTCGTTGGAGTGCTAGTATGTCTGTCGTTTGGATCAGACCTTAAAGCCAGAAAATGAGAGTCTTGCCACTCCACCAGTAACAGAACTGAGCTAGTGGTCGCCCGGTCGGGTCTGAGTTCCTGCATCTGAATCTGCGCGTTAGGCCGCCAGTCTGCTCGAGTTGCTCGGGCAACGGTCATTGGTGGTTGTAGTGGTCGGTTGGTTGGTCGCGCACTGAGACACGAGGTGATTTGTCGGCCTTGAGCGTCGGCGCATGTGAGTTCAGTGGGCAGCGTCGTATAGAAAGGGGTAGTGGCTTCGTGGTTCACAAGAGAGCAACAGGGGCGAAACCACGACATCGTGCTGGTCGGGGCAAGCTGCGACGCCGTGAGACGGGAGATCAGCGCGCCTTCCTGCGTCCGTTGAAGCGGCTGGCAGCGGACGGTTCGGGAGATCGTTGGGGGTGCTTCGCCAGGTCTTCGCTAGAAATCGCAGTTTATTAGAAGTTAAGTGATTGGAAAAAAATGGTTCAAATGGCTCTGAGCACTACGGGACTCAACTGCTGAGGTCATCAGTCCCCTAGAACTTAGAACTACTTAAACCTAACTAACCTAAGGACATCACACACATCCATGCCCGAGGCAGGATTCGAACCTGCGACCGTAGTGGTCTCTCGGCTCCAGACTGTAGCGCCTAGAACCGCACGGCCACTCCAGCCGGCTAAGTAATTGGAGATATGTTGTTTCAAAAATGGCTCTGAGCACTATGCGACTTAACAGATATGGTCATCAGTCCCCTAGAACTTAGAACTACTTAAACCTAAGTAACCTAAGGACATCACACAACACCCAGTCATCACGAGGCAGAGAAAATCCCTGACCCCGCCGGGAATCGAACCCGGGAACCCTGGCGTGGCAAGCGCGAACGCTACCGCACGACCACGAGCTGCGGACAATATGTTGTTTCACTTACTTGTTAAATTCTACTTATTTTTTTTTTTGTGAAGTCACCTGCCGCTCTGTTTAGGTGTCGTCCCACCATTCTTCTCCGTTTGCCCACCCGCGGGAAGATGGTTATTGTGAATTGGTTGGTCCGTTTTTCCCTTGTGGAATTGGGGAGGTTTAAAGCAATTTGCGGTTCGGGTTGTTTAGTAACCCCGCCCCCCTGTCAATTTGCCATACGTTAATAGCTGCCTCTGTCATGGTTGTCGGATTCGGTGTTGACGAATTTATAGCTTAAAGGCCGAATTCTTGATATATGTTTCTATCTTGCTTATCATCTTGCGAGGTGGTATATGTGAAATGTAAAGCATTTTGTACGTTTTATGCAAGTCTGCATTTTATGGGTTTTAATTAAATAGTTATTTTGGGTTATAAGCTTGCCACCCTTCCAACGTAAGAGTCCTTTAAAAAAATTGCACTTTTGCTGGCAAATAATTTGAGGGTTGTACCATTTCCATTCCTCTTACGGGGTGCATAGTTTACATGTTTGTGTGAGTTGTTAAAATTTTATTGTTTAAAGTAATCCGGTTTGTTGCAGATTTGCACCAGTGTACTCTTTCAGTAGTTGTTGTGAGCGGTCATGACTACGGCCGTGTTGAAAGGGAGCGGCAAGCTTCTCAGCCCGAAAGCTCCTACTGTTAATATTGTTCCTTTAATCTAAATAAAACTGTACCTTGATACTTCGAGGGTGCTTTTCTGCTTATAATTTTAAATCTGTTTTGAAAAAGCTTTTAGGAATAAATTCACATTTGTTAAATTGTGACTTGATAGTTCGAGTGTGCTTTTCTGATTATAATTTTAAATCTGTTTTGAAAAAGCTTTTAGGAATAAATTCACATTTGCTAAAAGTAATTTTCCATCAGTTGCCGGCCGGGGTGGCCGAGCGGTTCTAGGCACTACAGTCTGGAACCGCGCGACCGTTACGGTCGAAGGTTTGAATCCTGCCTCGGGCATGGATGTGTTTGATGTCCTTAGGTTAGTTAGGTTTAAGTAGTTGTAAGTTCTAGGGGACTGATGCCCTCAGAAGTTAAATCCCGTAGTGCTCTGAGCCATTTTTTTTCCATCAGTTACTTCCTGGCAACTACTTCCACGATCAACTAGTGTGATTAAATGTGTCAATGTTCTTGATGAATAGCCAGTAAATGAAGTAAATTTAAAAAAATATTTGAAAGTAAATTCACTGTGCAAAGAGACGTGCTCATTATTTACATAACTGTCGCAGGCCAACTGTAGGACTGTAAGTCGAGACGGAACAGTTTATTTGTAAACACTGGGGAAATACACTAACGTGAGTGCTTACCCTTCCACTATGTCTCTGTGTCTGTCTGTCTGTCTGTCTCTCTCTCTCTCTCTCTTTCTCTCTCTCTCTCTCTCTCTCTCTCTCTCACACACACACACACACACACACACACACACACACACAGGCAATCACGCACACACACCACAACCCGATCTTCCATCTCCAAATACACTAGTGATCCGACTGTAATGAGCATCTCGTCGGCGGCACGTTAAATACGGACAAGACCATCACCACGCGCTCGTGTCAACAGGCAAATGTGGCGGCCTGGCCGTAATGAGGGTGACAGCCCGGTGGCGGCGGCAGCTGTCAGCGCGAGATGGTCGTCCCGCCATTCGGCGCTGCGCTGCGTGCGGCCTATGCTGTGCTGCGCCGAGCACGTCCGGGCCAGCCGCTGCGCCGCTCCAGCCGCCAGTGCGCGTAATTGCAGACAGCGGCTGCCGTTTGTATGCGCGCAGATGTACGCCCGGCCGCGCTGTCTCCGGCCGCGGCAATATACTGGCGCGCCGTGCGCCAGTGCAGTCGGCGTGGCGCCGGACGGACACGCGATTACCAGTTGCTTACACCTCTTCATTACTCAGCCAGCTCATGCACTGACGGTGTGCTGCACTCCAGCAATATTCGCCGGGATATCGCGTCTCGTGCTGCATATTCAGTGTCTCATTTTACGGAACAGAGAGTGGAACATCCGTGTTTATCGTCTCGTCGACGGAGAGGTCAGTAGAGACTGAAAATAAATTCGGTGAAGACGTGAAGGGACCAAGAAAATGGTCATGATCTTTTCGAATGAACCTCTCCAACACTGGTAATACACGGTTCAATAACATTAATGTGACCATCGCTTTAGTTCAGCGTCAACGTGCTGTAACCACTCTCAGATGGCAGGTGACAGCCCTGGCAGTGAACAGGTATGGGAAAACGCGAATAAGTGCACACTTGGTATTTAACCGCTCGTACCTAGTAGATGAGAGGGTTAAAACATGCTTTACTTATTACAAATTATTGCTGCTTTATTTGGGAACAACATACATCAGTTACAGCTACTAAACTGAAATGTCAACATATGTGAGGCAGTTGGCCGAATTGTCTGGTAGCAGTACATGTTGTCTAGTTAAAGAGTACATTCTAACATAAATCACAAGAAAATTCACCAGGTCCTTCACAACCTGTGCGTTCTTCGAGTAACATACTTTATCTAGTCTTCCTTGACAGGCCCTTTGTAGACTTCACCACACCCTGGGCAGTTCAAAACATCAGGTCCCGTTTTCGATTTGGACCTTGTTGTTCCTGAAGATGATGGCGCTGTTAAGTCCATATTAGCCCTAGAGGTTCTGCACTGTTGGTACTGGAACTTTGTCTCTTCTTGGTTTTGTCTGTTTTAACTTTTTTGTCTAAGAGTGCATTTTTCACTAATTTTTTTTGACATATTCTTCTTTTTTGTGGGGCGATCATATTTCTGCAGTGGACAAATAATGTATACGCATACACCTGTTTGTATTACGTGCTTGGTTTTTTCTGGTGACTGCACAGACAAATCATCTGTCACTGAGGAGCATCATTTGTCCGCGGGCTTCTGGTAAAATTCTTTGCCTGCTTGAGTTGTTGGAAATCCGGCTTTCTCAGTGATTACCGATGGACCAAAGTGTTCTGCTGTGAACACATCCGGATTGAATGGGAATATTCCCGTTCACTCGAAGGATTTCTCGCCTATTGGGATTTCGGCTACTCTAGAATATGCAGCTCTGGGGGTTAAGAGTATGCGCGCAGTCTTTCTCGCTGTGTTACAGTGTACTCTTAACCGATGCGCCACACAGCTCCAAAATATATTACAGATGGCAGTCTCTGCTTCGTTCCCGTGTTTGTCGTGCCGTGGTGTTCCTCACATAACGGTGTGTCTTTTGGTTAATAATTCTATTTTCTAGTGCCTATTTAGATAGTGATTATTGCTTACGATATATAACTCAAAGACTACTTAACTAGAAACTTATATTTACCTGCTACAACCAATAAATCTGGTGGAGCTGTTCAAGATTACGTGTGACTGTGTCAGTAGAGAACCAACAACAGAATGGAGTTTTGTTTTCGGTCAGTGTCGCCAATGTAGAGAAAATGCCACTGAGAACTCTTACCAGGCAAGTACTCGCACTCGAACTTACACAACATGAAGCGTGTCTGGGGACTCGGAAAAGCACTGCAGTCGTTGTCGTAATGCGGATACGGAGTTGTTTATCTGAAGCCCAGAAAGTCATGGTCATTGGCTTTCGGGTCAACGTTTGCAAACTATTCGTGTGCCGCCGAGGTTAAAGAATACCATGGACGACAAAATGCTGCTATCCAAAACCGGTGCGAGGCCACTGTGTTTATCCACGGACAGTAGATGACAGGTGCGAGCGACTGCGGCGTAGAAGCGGATGCCCGAACAGACGTACAGCTGTTTAGCAACTGACCGTGCCAATGAAACAAGATGCTACCAACAATATCTTCTCAAGGACCGTTATGCAAACGTTGCTGCTTATGGGCCTCTGACCCAGGCGCATGGTTGATGCACCCATGCTGACTGCTACTCATCGCCTACGAAGCCCGGAATTTGCGCGCAAATACCTCAACTGGACATCCACTCAGTGCCGACAAGTGACCGTTTTAGATGAATCACGTTTTATCCTCCATCGGAATTACAGAAAACACACTGCAACAATCGTCATAAGGGCCTAGGCGGGAGGCTCTTCTGGGGGTATGTTTTCGTCTCATTCCCTGAGTGATCTCGCCATTGTGCGAGTCACGATAGATCAACACAAACATGAGTCTATTTTTTGAACCATGTCCACCTAGTTGGTTTGCTTTGTCTGGGCACCATGTCATCTACCAGCAGGACAATGCAAAGTCTCACACAGCCAGCTGTGCACGTGCTTGGTTCGTAGAGCACCTGGGTGAGTTTACCGGATTTAACCATATCGAGAATCTGTGCGGCCAGCTCAGTCGGACTGTTCGCACCGTGAATGCTCTACGAGAAACATAGCGCAGTTGGCCACGATACTGGATTCAGCATAACTTCACATCACTGTCGGTACCTTACAGAATTTCTTTGGCTCTGTCCGTGCACGACTTGCATCGGTCCACGTTGCAAAAGGTGATTATTCAGACTTTTGACAGGTAACCATATTAATGTAACTGGACAGTGTAATTAATTTGCTGTCTACAGGGTGTAAAATGTTTTCATTTTCTGTCGTTGTTCCAGTATAGCCTGTACGAGTTACACAAGAAGATAATCCTCAGACACAGCCAGCTGAAATCGGCAAGGCTGGTCATTCTGTCCACTTGGAGGCATCTGCATATACTCTGGCCATTGTCTCCCCCTTCGTTATCATCGTGCGACGACCAATTCTGGTGACTTGTTGCCTCAAGCTGTCTCCACACGTGTCCAAGGTACATTTAGTACCTGTCTTCCGAAATTTCCAACTTGGTAAAGGAATGTGAAACACGACATCTTCCTGCACATCGGGTTTTCGATATGTTGGCTAAAATACATGTTCAATACGTTTCCTTTAATTTACGTCTATGTTCACAAACTTTTTGTTAACAGATTACCGGTTTCGGTCTATAATGACCATCATCAGATCTGTTTTATAAAAACAACGTCCTAATGTTCTAACTGGTTTTATGCGGCCCGCCACGAATTCTTGTCTTATGCTAACCTCTTCACCTCAGAGTAGCAGTAGCAGGTGGCGTTCTCAATTATTTTCTGGATGTATTCCAATCTCTTTCCAATCTCTGTCTTCCTCTAGAGTTTTTGTCCTCTAGAGCGCATCCTACTACCACGGAAGTCATTCCCTGATGTCTTAACAGATGTCTAATCACCCTATACTTCTCTTTGTCAATGTTTTCCACGTATTCATTTTCTCTCCGATTCTGCGCAGAATCCTCTTATTGCTTACCAGATCAGTCGACCTAATTTTCAACGTTCACCTGTAGCACCACATCTCAAATGCTTCGGCTCTCTTCTGTTCTGGTTTTCCCACAGTCCATGTTTCACTATCACTCAATGATGTACGCCAAACGTACATCCTCAGAGATTTCTTCCTCAAATTGAGGCCTGTTTTTGATATTAGTAGACTTCTCTTGACCAGAAATGCCCTTTCGGCCAGTGCTAGCCTGCTTTTTATGTCCTCCTTGCTCTGTCCGTCATTGGTTATTTTGCTGCCGAGGTAGCAGAATTCCTTATTTCATCTACTTCGTGACCATCAGTCCTGACATTAAGTTTCTCGCTGCTGTCATTTCTGCAAATTCTCATTTATTTCGTTTTTCTTGGATCATATGTGCATACCTTGCACGTCATATATGTGCACTGAAATGATAAGAGCTGCAGAGGAATACATAATAGCAATAGCTTTAGCTTCGTGTATTGTTAGATATTTCTAGGGACGTAAAGACTATTTGAGCATTTATATGTATATCGTTTGACAGAAATGTTATGACTAGTGTTAACTGGAGTGGAAAGGAGGTTCTTATTATTATCTGATGTTCCGCAAAATAGTTATTATCAAGCAACACGCAACTCTGCTTGTGCAGCTGTATGACAGCACACATCAGACAGACTACTTTCCCGCCATGGTCCATTGCAATATAGACATGAGTTGCAAGTGGTGAAACTAACCCTTTAATTATTTTTGTTGTACACTGACCTACCGAATTTTCCGTGACAAAGTCATCTCACACTTAACCTATTCATTTATTACCCACAATATACAAGTCCAGTGCAATGTGACTGCTATACATTGACAATAAGACTTCCAATAGTTAACACAAAAGAATGGCCCTGAATTGCAAGAAATCCTAACAATAAAACAAATTCAAAAATATTAAATTAAAGAAATATGAAACTACCTCCAACTCTGTTAATCGTCTAAACTCATTTCAGTCACGAATCCTGATATTGGAGACCCCCATTTCTTCATAACATGAATTATAGCAATTACAGCAAGTAGCAACAACGGCCAGCTAAATAAAATTAGTCTATTATCCACTCTAACTACTAGGAGGCGTATGGACAGCAAAAGAAAGATTTTGTTCTAGAGCAAAGAATGTATTTAGCAAGTTTTACCATATTCATGTGATATCCAGTTCGAAAAATTACATAGTTGTCAATAATTACATTGCCCAGATATTAACAACCATACATCCATCCTCATACCTTTCCTTTCATATTTTCTCATAAGAAATTTCATCTCACTTTTAATTGCCTGTCCTACCAACACATAGTCTCTACTTACAAGAAACATGTCCATACACTTCCCTATTCACTCACTAACTGTTAGTCCGTCCAACCACAGAATCTCTTGCAGAGGGCGCTGAGTTTCTCAGCGATATTAACACAGTCTATAGCGCTACCAACATACAAACAGGCTACTTCCAGAGCTATGACTAGTTGAAACATTCACCCCATTCACCATATTTCACACACTCTGATTTCCAGCTACACCCGTACGAAAAGAATTACGTGTTTATGTTTTTAGGAAAATTTTCGGTTTTTATTATGACTATTTGAGAGATAATATTTGACTTCGCGACATTGAGCCGCAGCAAGTCGTCTTACGTTTGTACGATAGACACGTTGCACTTTATTAACTATAGATTTCGGATGGCATACGTCAAACTGTGATGAAACCACCATTTCGGGACACAGCAGTGACTCAATCACAATATGAAAGTTTATAATCGACACATCCATGCGAAACGGCTGCCGGTAAACTTCAAAGTGCAAAAGAGACTGTACGTGCAAAATATCACAATATTTTGGAGACCCCCAAAATGAGAACTGAGGAATGAACTCTACTCACAGAAAAGCACCAGATAACCTCCATTGACCTTAAGAGGAACTACCTCTAAAGATAAATCCAGTTCTCACTGTCAGTCAAAACAGTTTTTGCTTTGCCAATGTCGTTATTAGAAAGCACAGAGTGCTATAACCACTACTGAAACATGTAATTTTCACATAAAGCCACGCAAGGAAAACGCCACAATATTGCAGATTAATAGGAATTTCGTGAAACTGCTGTAGAGGAACTAGAAATATTTATACACCAATCGTGCAACCCAACTTTAACTATGAACGAAGAGCTGTCGTCTAGACATAAATGGTTCCTTAAAATATTCAGTGAAATACTGGACCTTTAAATCCCAGCATTCCTGAGCCTAATATCTTATTATTTGCATCTCAACGTCCATGCAGCTGTTTCCCATCTTTATCACTTTTGTTACGAGTATTTCTTGATGGTTTGAGCACCTGGCATCCTTGACATATATTATTATAATTAATGTTTATGAACCGAATGGTTGTTGTTACTGGTTAGCCTCATGCTTTTGGAAATTGTATTACGCCCTCTATTTTCCTTAGCGTTCCTGTGGTCTCCTGTGGTCACAGTATATCATCCTATTATTTACGGAGTGTTACTTGCACGATCTCCCTTACCTAGTCTTCCGAGGGTTTCAGTCCTTGCCCTGTATTACTATTGCTTTTATTGTTTCTGTTTTATTGTACCTTATTAACATGTTTTCCTCCATTTGTTTTATTCACGCTATTTCGTATTAAGGCTCGAATTTATGTTACTGTTCTGAAACTCTTTTTCTCTTTGTCTGTAATTTTAATTGTTTGTTCTTTTGTCGACGGCATTTTCTATATTACTGTAATTTCCTATTCTTCGTCCATTTTATTATTCACACTTTATAAACATCTGTGAAAGTCTAGTTATGTATACTACATTTCTTACGGAAAAAATAAGCTATTGTCGTTACATGGCACTACTTTTGTTTTCGTCGCCGCAATCTGATTGCTTGAATTTAAAATTGTCTCGTAGTTATCGCGTTTTAGCTGATCAGTTAGCCTGCCAGGTCAGCTTTGTTTGTTAAATACTGTCTTTATATAATTTATCTCCAAAACATTCATGGTGAGTATTTCAGCTGCTTAATTTTGACGGTACTTACAGTTTCAAACCCTTGTATATTCTTTGTACAGCTACATTTTCTGTTATTTGTCATGAATTTCTGGTTTGCAAACAGAGAATGGGTTCTGCTCGAAAAACGTGGAATAAAGTAGCAGATTTACCAATTGGTGGCTCCTGATTTAGTGACCAGTACAGGAATTGTGTAGTACTCCTGTTGACTACTGGAACAAACAAAGAGGAAATGGAACGTGTTCTTCGGAACTACGTATGGCACCGTATCCTTGGGACCAGCTACATGTGTAGAAAAGAATGGGTTTGAGCACAGGTGTCTGTGAGGCTGCAGCACGTAGAAGGGCGTGCCATTTCCATGGCGCGCCGCAGTAGCAGCAGCAGCCGCTACGTGCCGAGGCGTAGCCGGCTGGTGGCCGCGGTGAATATGCGGGGCACGCGCGCCCTCAATTGTCGTCCAAGGCGCCGCCGCCGGGGCCACCCCCTCCGCCCACACCAGAAAACAGCTGATCACTAGCCTCCCAGGGACTGCGCTGCGCACTACACTGCCATCGACTTCTTCAGGAATTTATGACGGCCATTCGCGACCGGGTGCTGGATATTTCATCTTATTCATTCCAAGCACGCACGAGACTCAGATCAAACATTAGCGACACGTACCAGAAGTGTAACGTAAATTATATTCCCATAAACTGTCGTAGCCGAAATTCAGGGAACACTATAACTCTGCCAATATTGCGTGTGAGCACCAGGTGACATCACGCTAATCGACTCAGTTCTGCGATAAAGAGGGTTAACAAGTATTTTAGGATGCCCCATATACACTACTTGATCAAAAGCATCAGGGCGCGTCCTAGTAAACATTAATACGTGGCGTGTCCATCCTTCGCCTTCACGACGGTTTGACCCGTGGTGGGGTTAGTTTCAATGAGGTGTTTCAATGTCTGTGGAGAAAAACAGAGAAGGTAGTGATGTTGATCGCTGGGATCTGGAGCGATATTATCTTTCTAATCCAAAATATTCCCGAGTTCAGGCTGGTACTCTGGGCAGGCTAGTTCATTTCAGGAAAGTTATCGTTCACAAACCACTGCCACCACGATGCTGCTTTATGACAGGGTGCATGGTCACCCTGATGCAGTTGTCGTCTCCGAGTTCCTCCCCTACAGTGCGCAGTACAAAATGCTATAAAATGTTATCATATTCTTCGGGAACTAGTGAGTGCAATAGGGGAACCACACGCTAACCACGAAAAAACACCCCGTTACAGTAACACGACCTTCTTTGTAGTCCATTCTTGGCGCTAGAAGTTCTCCAACAATTTTCCATAACTGAATCCTTCTATTTGATTCCCACAAAGTAGGGCGTGATTCAACACTGAAAATCATTTATTTCTAGTCATCCCCTGTCCACATACGTAACTCGTTATACCACCTCAAGCGTCGGTTCGCATTACTGAAACTATTGGAACATGTTTCTTCTCAACAGACAGCACAATAATCCTCGCCCCTTTTATACACGAGGGTTCGCCTCCCGTGATTTTCTACTGCTGAGTTCTGGGTTACACAATGGGATAAAGATACTCCACATCAAATAATATACATCTGCAGGCACATATTTGCGAAAGGATCCTCCTCAGTTATCATAATGAGAGAAAGTTTGTAACAGGTAGAGGAGCCTCCTGGCGGAATTTTGATATCAAAGTGATACACAAATTAATTTAATTGATCGATTAACTACACATACTCCACCCAGATGCTATCCGATTCCTCCAGTCCTGGATGATGTCATAGGTTTTCCTCAGCCAGCACGCGGCACCCAGCCACTCCTCCCTCACCACCCCTCCCCCAACTAACACATTGGCGGGAATTTCGAGTTTTGGAGGAAATTTAGAATTTATGGGGGAATTTCTTTGTCCAGGGCTGTGCTGACATCCCACCCTCCGTATGGAAATTGACGAGAAATGTAAAACGACGGTGCCCTTTCTGGGACTCGAACTCCAATCCTTTATGATGGAAAGCCAAGGGCACCACGCTGCACATGGAAACGACCCAGATTAGGAGAGGAAGGATAGGTTACTGTACTTTACTTTGGCTGGGAAACTGACGTAGAGGTTCGACCTAATTACGTAATTAATCATAAAGAGCAGACATAATTACGCAATTACATGTATAGTGCTACACAAGAACTGCCGAAAATCGCAATACAGTTCAAAAATTGATGATGTCATACATCTGATGTTATGCTGTTGGGAAAAAGTACCACAATACCACTCGAAACTAGTGACAGACACACTCACTTCGCGTACAAGCTCGTGGGGAAAATGCTGAGGGTGTAACATACTACATTATTTGTGGCAGGAAGTATGTGCAAGTGACGAGATACTGGTGATGGACATACATGAGTTTAATGATTGTATTACCTGTAAGCATACAGCTGAAGACTGCACCTATTGCTGTTCGATATCAGAATACGCTACAAATGCGTGCTCGACAGTCATCCTGCAGGTCAACATACGCTAACACAATAAATGAGTCATAAAGCAAAACATGTACTAAGGAAAATCATTTTACGTTTGACAACAACGAACTATAATTCAAGAAGATATTACAGTTTTGTACACTATGTGCAGTCCCATTTTACAAATACGAAGATAGATCACACCTGCAATTAAGAAACATAACTTCCTATAAGATTTTACCGTGTCTCTATTTCTTTCATTATATTGAAATCAATTACTATGTGTATGCTTATAGCCAGCCGGTGTGGCCGAGCGGTTCTAGGCGCTTTAGTTTGGAACCGAGGGACTGCTACGGACGCAGGTTCCAATCCTGCCTCGGGCATGGATGTGTGTGATGTCCTTAAGTTAGTTAGGTATAAGTAGTTATAAGTTCTAGGGGACTTATGACTTCAGATGTTGAGTTCCATAGTGCTCAGAGCCATTTGCATGCCTTTATTTAAATTTTCATTTATGTTTATTTCTTAACTACCCTCTTCTGATATGTCTGTAAAGCTTCTATCATACAGCACATTCTTACGTCCTAGTTTTGTATGCAGTTTGAGCTTCACAGTCTATTCCACAAAATCTACTCACATGTTGAGAAAAAACACTATCATTTCTAGGTTCCACAATGAGCAATAATTCAAGTGCTGACTACTTTATAATTAGACGTTTTTAAATATGATACAACACCGGACTTCAGGTGACACATGTTTTCTAAACATACAGTTATAATGATGATAATAAAAACATGAGAATAGATACAGCTTATTTCTATTAGTTTTATCAGCAAAATCGGTGTTGTTTCAAGAGAACAATCTGTGTCCAAACGTTAATCAGTCATACCACTCCTTTGAATATGTCCTCCTATAAGATTTTACTGCGTCTCTCTCTTCTGATTCACTGAGAAACTAATACCATCTGCAAATTGTTCACATCGAGCATATAGCGTATGCAGATTAGAGGTGTAACACAACAGACCAGTGTATGACTACAGCTTTGTACACGGCCATACACTTTGTTTTTCTAGCATAACTTGAAGGTCTGTGTCAGGTGCTAAACCAACATTAACATGTTTTGATCCTTTGGTTCTCACAGACAGCTGAACATCGCATGGTGTAAACTATGCAGCTAACACAACACACAAGTTGGTATAAACTGACAAAAATGTGAGAGACATCGCAACATATGAAAACTGGATGAATTTCCCACATTGTAGAGTGTTTCCAACAGCTACCCAAAGGTAATGACCTATACAGTTAATTTCATCTTCCACAGTGACGGGGTAGCGGATGTCTCAGTGTTCCATTTCCAAGAGCATTGTTTCCTCATTTTGCAGTCATGTACGTGATTATTGTTCCAGTGTTGATCATTACCGGAAGATGATGTTCACAACACAGGCAATGTAGTAGAAATGAAAAGAAGTTCTGTTATCATATCAGTAAAAAACACGTGGAGGGATCGTAGCATAAGGAAACAGGACAAGTCTGCAGCTTCTACGAATGGTTGCAAACAGCTGTCTGAAGCTGTCCAGTTCTCCCAGGGACAAGTAGCAGATACCCAGTTATCCGCCAATGCTTCCTTCAATCATTGTGCATAATCAATAGTGTACCAGTGGATGGACGCGATGGGGAAGACACTGTTGATAATGGGCTATGTACAGTATTACACACCATAGTTGACAGCGCAATCAATTTCAGGAATTTCAGCAGTCTTTCCGTAATTTCAACGCCAACCAATTACAATTCAGATTGCTTCCCAGTTTCTGTATCATCACTAAGTCATTTCTCCACTACTTTGCAGATACCATATACTAAAATAAAACTTTCTGGCAGATTAAAAGTGTGTGCCACACTCGAACTGAGTGCCTTTTGCAGACAAGTGCTCTGCCATCTGAGCTGCGCAAGCACTACTTACACCCCCCTCCCCCTCACAGCTCTTCTTCTGCCAACACCTCGTCAGTCCCGAGCTCGAGTCTAGGTTCGACACACAGTTTATATCTGCCACGAAGTTTCATATCAGCAAACACTACACTGCCGAGTGAAAATTTCTTTCTGGTACCATATACTATAAAGCGAATGCAGATAAATGATTATGCAGTTCGTCTTTTTGGTAATACACAGGTGTTCAAAATTAAAGCAACAAACCTCTATTTGCCCATCCTGTTTCTAATTCACGATATAATCATACAAAGTGTCAATAGACCTCCGTAAATCGCATTCTGAATGGAAGGTGGCATTCTGGTAAACGGACAACCTCACCAACGATGATTTCAGTGTATCTATCAAACGGAGTACTGTTCACCGAATAGTCCCACATCCAAAGGCACTGTTAACACACTCACAGACTGTGCAGTATGGCACAGGTAAGACACTTAACAGGCTCTCTAGGCTGGATTGCCATAGGAAGAATGAGAGCAGGACAGTCGCAAATTGATGCGGCCTGATGGTTTAAAGAGGATCGTTCTGTTGTTTCTTGATATGGAGGCAGTTTATAGAGACCAAAACTTTATTCTGA
This sequence comes from Schistocerca piceifrons, assembly GCF_021461385.2. Classification (NCBI taxonomy): domain Eukaryota; kingdom Metazoa; phylum Arthropoda; class Insecta; order Orthoptera; family Acrididae; genus Schistocerca; species Schistocerca piceifrons. The sequence continues at coordinate 316,436,765 of NC_060138.1, read as the reverse complement.
AGACGAGGGCTGGGCAGGCCACGTTTGACATCAGAAAGGACAGTAAGGTCACGAAGGTACCGTCTTGGTACAGCACAGCCACTGGTATCGACCTGCCAGCATCCACTGGACGCGTTGTGTCGAAGTAATGGCGTACAGAAGGCTATGGTACAGTGGCCTCTACTGTCAGAGACCTGCTGAATGTGTGCCTCTGATGCCTCTTCACAGAATGGAATTTCTAGAGCTGTATCATTCACATTCCAACTTGATGATCGAACAGTGGGGCAATGTTCTCTTCACAGATGAGTCCTGATTTGATCTGGAAACTGATTCTCGACGGATATACATCTGGAGGGTAAGTGGAACACGAGACTTGGACCCAAACACTGTGTAAAGAGATCGATATCGAGGAAGATCGCTAATGGTGTCAGCAGGAATTACATTGACCACTCAGACACATTGTCATGAAATCGTACCAGTGAATCGGCAAGGTTTAATTGCTGTCGGATATCGTGACGAGATCTTGGGATCTCATGTGCGGTTACTGCGAGGTTGTGTGGACCCATACTTCGTATTAATGGACGATAATGTTCGTCCTCATAGAGCATGGGGGGTTGACTTTTCTTGGAAACGAATGATATTGCGCACATGGCGTGACCTCCTCGCTCTTCCAATTTGATGAGGGTGGCACCATGTTACCATCCACCAACCACTCTCCAAGGAGAGCGAGCAGCTCTGTGGGAAGAATGGGCGTCATCGCCTCAACATGAAATTGATGACATCATTTACAGCAGGCCCTGTCGTTGTCAGGCATGTACTGTTGCCAGAGGTGTTCAAAGTCCACACTCAGCACATTAACCAGCTGTCGGGATGTGTAGACAAATCCGTTAAGTTGGAAAACACGATTAACATTTTTGTCATCCATTATGTATGTTTCAGTTGTGTGTTTCTGTATTCTTTGTATTGTTTATACTTTACTATCACCTATTTATACTCTTTTGCGGCAAAATAAACGCAACCTTGCCTCAAGTACCCCTTGGTCTCAAGCCCCCAGAGTACGGCAGGAGGCGGTAGGCGGGTCCTGTGATCCAGTAAACCTGACCCAGTTCTCTCACTGGTGGATACACCACAGATTATATCCAGGACAGAGTGTAGAGGAAGATCCGCAATGCTGCACCTCCAGGATAGGTTTTGAAGGTGGATCCACCAGCGAGAGGTGTGGCTGAGGTTTATGACAGCCATCCATAACAGTCGCATAGACATGGACACACAGGAAAATAGAGCAAATGCATTGCAGAATTTACTTTAAGCGTATAAAAACTGATTTACTTTTAACATCAGAACAATAAAATACTTACCAAGTCAATAGAAGTCACTCGCTAAGCTAAACATAGAATAAATTTAATTGTGTACTGTTAATTTGTGCTGTATCTGTGTGTTATTAGTTTTCCTAGTGAAATTTTACGTTGTTTTAAGTGAGTGAATTTCATACTCAAAATTGCAAATTAGTGAAGCCTCTGTTACGCAATACACGGAATGTAAAGTTACTGACGCAGCAAAATGCAATACAAGAATGAACAGTTACTGACGCAGCAAAATTAGACTAAGACTGGTCATTAGCAAACAAACAAAGCTGGCAGTAAACACTTAATTCATGTTCATACTTCTACGACACTCGGTGATTGCTTGGGAAAGAAAAGAACTTTGCTTCGCATTTATGTCCGAGAGCATTGACCACACAAGGGTCCCGCAAGCTTTAACTTGTGCTTGTTGTTATTCAAGAAATCTAGTAATCAAAGTTTGTTAAAGAAAAGCCACTGGCTGATGCCTGTACAATGTTAATTATATTCTGTCAGTCTTACAATGTTGTAGCTGTGCGGACGACGAAGAATGTAGCCGACGACAATGCTGAGCTGCCGCTTTTCCTCTACAGGTTAAGAACTACGAGTCGTCTCCAGAACCATGGATAATTATAGGACAGGCCATACTAAGAATTGCTGCTTCCTCAGCCTGTCCACTCCGACCGTGTTGTCAATACTCGCTGGTTAACGAAGAAGGTGCGCCTACCCTGACGCCAACGTAACTGCACACCACTTCTGCGGAAGCGCCCAACGAACACCTCCATTCTCTTTCAAGACTCAAGCTGCTGTGTCTTCTCTCTGCTCGCAACGCGACAGAGACTCTTCATACGGAAATATAAGCAACGGTACAGCTGCTGTCCTTTCTTCGTTGCTACCGATACATTTAAACAAAGTTCTCTTGGCGATTACCCAGTAATCTGAAATATTTACATTACATTTACAATCAGTTATATATGTTCACAAATAAATACCCCTTACATCAATTACGCATTGAATATAGATTCTGTAATAAAGCTTCCAGATTCACAAATATGAATTTATTAAAATCTATCAACAGAAATGGAAATATTCATCCATGGCCAAATAGGGATTAAAGAGACCCTGAATGAAATGACAGACTTTAATAATTCACATTTCTTTTCCAATTTCACTACAGTGCTCTTAGAATAAAAGATGCACAACATGTCAGTAGTTTGACTCTAGCCCCAGCAATACCTTAGAAAAATGTAAAATAAATAGTTTATACCATGATGTGTTCAATAATATTGTAATAGTTGCTGAATTTGTATTGCATTTCGTCAACCTACATATGTAATACGATAACAAGACGTCCCGAAGACATGTAATAATCTGACACCAAATAGATCGACAAATCAGAACCAGCTGTATTTCGACTGTCATCTTATCCACTACACTACAGATTTGTTTGTGATAGTGTTTCCAAGTTACTGTTATGTTAGTGGAAATTTGTGAACTGTGACCAAGAGAGCCGAGAGTGCCACAGAAATGGAAATACCTCAGTGCATCACAACGAGACTGCCAAGCCAGAAGAACAAAATGTGTGACCGTTACAAAACACTTTAGTTCAAACATCAGTCCAGCTTCCGAAGTGACATCGCCTCTTACTAAATTATCTCTTCTTTCACTGGATGACCATACCATTTATAAAAAACTATGTAACATCAGTATGACCTTGTTGTAAAGTTGTTTTTGTAATTCCATTTCGCCTGAAGATGAGGTAGTCCCTCGAAACATGTCGGTAAATAAATAATACAATAGCTGACAAAGTTTGTGACTGGTAGTGGTAATTTAAAAAACGTTTAAATATTTCTTGAGACAGTCACGGTCGAAAAATAGTCAAAATGGCCTCAAATGGAATTTAGATGTTCAAGAAATGTGATCAGTTCGTCCTCGCCATGAAACCAAACTTTGAATGTGTTACCAACGTATGTCTGAAATACCATCGATTTTAAAGCAGTATTGTTTAGTGCTTTTACTTCAAAATCGTTTTAACATTAGAGGCGTAACGTTTTATCTATGACTGGCGCTCTTGTTACCAACAGTGTTAGTTTTAGTGCATGAAAGAGCTTTAAAATCTAGCAAGCGATTCTCACTGAGAAGGTCTGAAAGGTTGTCAGCAAAGATGTCGCTACTTGAGTTAATGCTACCTTGCATGTGCTCGCTGGAAATGAAGGATTATTCGATCCTCCGGGAAAACTTCAAGAAATATCTCAGTAATGTTTTGTGAAAAGTCCATATTCTTGTCCCATCCAAGATTTTTCATTTGAGTTCCCGGAGCTCTTCTGTAATACTCGAATGTTGATCCAAACAGCCGGTCACGAATCTATCACGACGCCTCTTCATTGCTTCGATGTCGTCCTTCAAGAAGACTTATTGGGCTTCCCACGTATTCGAGCAGTACTCAAGAATGGGTCGCACAAGAGTTGTGTATATCGCCTATGTAACACGAATAACACACTGACGAGCAATACGCAAGTATCGGCCTAATGAACCTCTTGTAAACCACCTCCTTTTTCAGTCGGCTATACTAACTCGGGTTTCTTACAGTGAATCTCACTCTGGCATTTCTTAATCTTTGCTTTATGTGAACGTTCCGCTTAAAATCGTTTCGTACGTACAATCCAAGATATTTAGAACTGTTATACGGGTAAAAGGTGCTTCACGACGTGTGACGGAAGCAGCGGGGCAAATGAAAAAGTTTTCCCAAGGTTTCTGCGGTCAAAATGTCTTACGCACAGATTCAGCGGATCAAATACAGTGTCGGTTTCAGCTTTAATCAAATGGTGTCAACAATTAGACAACACCGCCAGATTTGTGGGATGCATATCAGGAGTTCCAGATCTTGCACAGTACTAGTTCCATCAAACACTAGGAGAAAGCAGGTTTCCGGCGATGAGGACGTTTACAAAATTGTTCGCGAATCGCTCCGTGACCAACGTACGAACGTCTGTCGCAGAGAAACTGAACAATTGGTACAACAGTCCGATCGTTGTATACCGAGAAATAGTATGTTGAAAACAGTGTCTTGTACCTGTGCCACTTTGAAGTCCATTGCTGAATATAGTAAAACTTTCTTAGGCCTGCCGTAATACATATACACATCAAAAAAAGTTTTACATCACCTCGGTTCCGAGAGCTCCGGAATCTGTACAGAAAACTGGAATAGAGATCAACATAAACACTAGTTCCACCCTTTTCTTTGCTCATGAAAACCACACATTGCATGTTGTACCACCACACAGCGAGACCTTCGGAGGTGGTGGCCAGATTTCTGTACACTTCGGTACCTCTAATACCCAGTAGCACGTCCTCTTGCGTTGATACATGCCTGTATTAGTCTTGGCATACTGTCCACAAGTTCATCAAGGCACTGTTGGTCCAGATTGTTCCACTCGTCAAAGGCAATTCGGCGTAGATCCCTGTGAGTGGTTAGTGGGTCACGTCATCCATAAGCAAGCCTTTTCAATCTATTCCAGATATGTGCGATAGGGTTCGTGTCTTGAGAACATGCTGGCCACTCTAGTGAGCGATGTCGTTATCCTGAAGGAAGTCATTCACAAAATGTGCACGATGGGGGCACGAATTGCAATCCATGAAGACGAATGCCTCGCCAATATTCTGCCGATATGGTTGCAATATCGGTCGGACGATTGCATTCACGTATCGTACTGCCGTTTCGGTGACTTTAATAACCACTAGGAGCGTACGTCAGCCCCACATAATGCCATTTCAAGAGCAGCAGGAAACCTCCACCTGGCTGCACTCGCTGGACAGTGCGTCTAAGGGTTTCTCCGACGACTGTCTGTTTGAAGGCATATGATACATTCATCGGTGAAGAGAACGTGGTGCCAAACCTGAGCGGTCCATTGGGCATGCTGTTGGGCCCATCTGTACGGCGCTGCTTGGTGTCGTAGTAGCAAAGATGGAGTTCGTCATGGACGTCGGGAGTGAAGCTGTGCATCATGTAGCCTACTGAACACAGTTTGAGTCGTAACACGACGTCCTGTGGCTGCACGAAAAGCATTATTCAACATGGTGGCTTTGCAGTCAGGGTTTCACGGAGCCATAACCCTTAGGTACCGGTCATCCACTGCAGTAGTAGCCCTTGAGTGGCCTGAGCGAGGCTTGTCATCGACAGTTCTTGTCTCTCTGTATCTCCTCCATGTTCGAACAACATCGCTTTGGTTCAGTCCGAGACGCCTCGACACGTCCCTTGTTGAGAGCCCTTCCTGACACTAAGTAATAATGCAGATGGGTGAGAACCGCGGTACTACCTTTCTGCGCATAGTTGAACTACCGACAACACGAGCCTTGTACCTCCTTCCTGGCGGAATGACTGGAAATGATCGGCTGTCAGACCCTCTCCGTGTAATACGCGCTCCTCATCCGTCGTTGTTTACACCTTTGGGACGAGTTTAGTGACATCTCTGAACAGTCAAAGATACTGTGTCTGTGATACAATAACCACAGACAACATCTGTCTTCAGAAGTTCTGGGAACCGGGGTGATGCAAAACTTATTTTGATGTCTGTATATACAAAAACCCGTTGACAGTTGAAAATTTAATAATCCTCAGAATATTGTGAGTAGCACTGCCTCGCCTTCTTCTACAACAAGATTTAACAAATGTTTTGGGAAAGAATATTTTGAAGAGCTTACGAATACCACTGGAATGGTAACCAATCCGATTTAAGAAATCTTATCTGCCGCAAGTAATAGATGGCAGTAACTATTACTGTTCATAATACAAGCGAAATTTTATTTTACCTTGTAAGATTGGGGCCATCCAGCTTTCTATACACTTTGCATTTCATTCAATACGATATGCATAAGTTACATCTAGTATACAGCATAAAAGAATTAATAATTACTGTAGCGCAGAACAATAAAGATTGCACAGTTTACATTCATTGATTAAAATAACATTGAAATGTGCGTATGATATTTTTGTCTGAGAGGCTCTTACAGGAGAGTTCGGTCGCCTGGTGCAAGTCAACTATTTTCTTACAACATACACACATCCATATATATCCAGTTTCGAGTGAAGAAATTCCCTGACCCGTGGGGAGCCGAACAAGGGGACCCTGAAACTTCCTGGCAGATTAAAACTGTGTGCCGGACCGAGACTCGAACTCGGGACCTTTGCCTTTCGTGGGCAAGTGCTCTACGATCAGAGCTACCCAAGCACGACTCACGCCCCGCCCTCACAGCTTTACTTCTGCCAGTATCTCGTCTCCTACCTTCCAAGCTTAACAGAAGCTCTCCTGCAGACCTTGCAGAACTAGCACTCCTGAAAGAAAGGATATTGCGGAGACATGGCTGAGCTACAGCCTGGGGGATGTTTCCAGAATGAGATTTTCTCTCTGCAGCGGAGTGTGCGCTGATAGAAATTTCCTGGCAGATTAAAACTGTGTGCCGGACCGAGACTCGAACTCGGGACCTTTGTCTTTTGCGGGCAAGTGCACTGGTAGAGCACTCGCCCGCGAAAGGCAAAGGTCCTGAGTTCGAGTCTCGGTCCGGCACACAGTTTTAATCTGCCAGGAAGTTTCACATCAGCGCACACTCCACTGCATGCTGAAAATCTCATTCTGGAGGGGACCCCGAGATCGGCAATCAGGAACTCTAAGAAGCAACCCACGAACTTTATTAAACAAAAGATGATGCATATTACAGTGTGGTAGTTTTGAGCTAAGAGGGCTAACTACGATCGACATTGGAAAAGAATGGAAGAGAGGCTTAATGGGGAACGTAATAAAACAATCTTTATTAAGATAAATGAAAATAAAAAGAGAAGACAGGCTGAGAAATCAAAAGAGGAAGATGCGTAAACGGCGGGAGAAGATGGTAAGATTTACTTTGCTGTTTGACGCAGAGAAAAACTGACCATAAGCGTATTTTTTACGGAAACGTCACAAGGATGACGGGAAGAAGTGTTTCTGCTTCCTCTTAGACGTAACAGGGCATTGAATTGAGCGAAGGGTAAATGTTACATTGACCGAAAGGCGGATTAAGTGTTCCAGAGGTGAGCTGGTAAAGTAAACATAGTGTGTGGTAACCACGTATTATGTCTGGCTGCAACCAAAGTAACTGGGTGGATGAAGTTCTGGTATGGTCATATTGATGGATGTTGTAAATACAGTGCATTCAACCGTTCATGGTTAGTTCTAACCGTCTAGTGTTCTCACTACTGGTGCAGGAATGGATTTCACTGCATTAACAGAGATGCGGTAGGACGAATGAAACGAGTGATTGCACAGATTTACGTCTCACTTACAGCAGAAACATAATTCAAAATATATTGGAAGAATTAGAAATACACACACACGAAAACAGCACCCCAGACTTTATCCTTAACGAACAAACAGAGTTAGCTAACACCCCTTTCCTGAAAAATTTCCAAAAAATTACTTTTCAGCCTCCAAAGCAAATAATATTAGTACACCTATCTGCAGATCAAGTTTTAATTTAACAATATCAACTCAAAAATGCAATGTGTCTGTACTAGTGTAAAAGGCATTACAGTTGGGTAAAAGAATATATGATCCTTTCCAAACATAGGACATCATCGTGAAATGTTACGATATATCATACCATCTGTGTTACTCATATGTGTGTAAGCTCTTTGTATGTATCCAAACATGTGGTGCGTGGTGGAAATCTTCTCAGTGCCAAATCTAAAGTGTTCAGTGAGAACAATTTACGTGTGCAACAATAAGAATGCAGTGGGAGTGCATTTACATCTGTCGGACGAATGCTGTGAAAAGAAACACTACAAACCGGCGTTTCACGTAAGTCACATACAACGAAAATCTGTAATACAATCATCTGTGTGTGACGCGTTTATAATTCTGTATTATTTATATTTTAGGACAATTAATCTGTAAAAAAACACCACATGTCATAAAGAAAGCGTGTAAACCGTCTGAGGATGAATCACAACGATTCGAAACCGGTAACGGTACCCTTTGAATAAAGGAACTGAAAGTAAATTTGTGGCCGGTTGCTGTCCTAAAACCATCAATAATTCAAAACTTTGTAAGGGCAGAGAGGCAAATGGGAGTCTTCCTGCATATGCACTGGCTCAAATGGTGATTCTTTTTCAAAGTGTCGGAGTATTGTCGAGAAGAATAGGTGCCAACTGATCACAGTTTTAGACATTATTAATTTCTAATGCGATGATTGTTAACACACAACCGTATTTTGAGCTCTTTGTCTCCACATCACAAACCGTGTAAAATAAATAGCTTGCTTCCATATGTGGCTGCTGGTATTAACAGAGGCTGACAGGAAGCCTTGTAGGCGAACGACGCTCGTGGCACCCTCGGTAACTACCACATCGTCGGCAGGGAGCCGCCTCGCGCAAGGCAGAACGAGAGAGTGCAAGACGTTGAGGGAGGACTTGTTGGCCGGCCGATAACAGCGCACCATAAATATTTGCGCTCGGCTATTGGCGAGCGCTCCGCCCTGATTATACGGCACCACCAGCGCCCTGAGCGGCAGGGAGGAAGGAGGGCGTGGGGGCGAGTGCGCGACGTGAGTTCACCAGCAGCGTCAGCCTCAAGGCGCCCAGTAGCTGGCAGAGAGCAGCTGGGACGTTGTGTAGCCGCACAGTGGCGGAGGCGGGAGAGAGTCGGTTACCGTCTTGCGGTAACGTACCAAAACACTGACACTGTCCATTCCGAAACTGTATCCCACCTAGTGACACTGCGGACATTTGATATGGCAAGGAAAGCGTACAAGGTGTCTCAAATCTTTTCGGTCAGATTCAAACGTGGTGTAGTTAGCCCTCAATCAGTTCTACATCTATATCTACGTGATTACTCTGCTATTCACAAGTACCTGGCAGACAGTTCAATAAACCACCTTCATGCTGTCTCTCTACTGATCCACTCTGGAACGGCACGCGGGAAAAAAGAGCACTTAAATTTTTCCGTGCGAGTCCTGATTTCTCCTATTTTATCGTGATGATCATTTCTTCCTATGCAGGTGGGTGCCAACAGAATGTTTTCGCAATCTGAGGGGAAAACTGGTGATTGAAATTTCATGAGAAGATCCCGTCAAACGAAAAACGCCTTTGTTTTAATGATTGCCACTCCAATTCACGTATCATGTCTGTGACACTATTTCCCCTATTTCGTGATAATACAAAACGAGCTGCCCTTCTTTGTACTTTTTCGATGTCATCCGTCATTCTCACCTGATCCGGATCCCACACCGCACATCAGTACTCCAGAGCAGGGCGGACAAGCGTGATGTAAGCAGTCTCTTTGGTAGACCTGTTGCACCTTCTAAGTGTTCCGCCAATGAATCGCAATCTTTGGTTTGCTCTACCCACAAAATTATCTATGTGATCTTTCCAAATTAGGTTATTTGTAATTGTAATCCCTAAGTATTTAGTTGAATTTACAGCCCTCAGATGTGTGTGCCTCATCGCGTAATCGAAATTTAGCTGATTTCTTTTAGTACACATGTGAATAACCTCGCACTTTTCTTTATTCAGGGTCAATTGCCACTTTTAGCTCCATACAGATATCTTATCTAAATCATTTTTCAAGTCGTTTTGATCATCTGATGACTTTACAATCTAAGACGGCTGCTGAGATTGTCTCCTATGTCGTTAATATACATCAGGAACAGTAGAAGGCCTGTAAGACTTCGTTGGGGAACGCCGGATATTACTTCTGTTTTACTCGATGGCTTTCCGTTTATTACTACGAACTGTGACCTTTCTGACAGGAAATCATGAATCCAGTAGTACAAGTTATACTGAGATAGGGAACCTATGCTCAGAAAAGCATATTTATTGTGTTACCGACATACACAACATACACCGCGTAACAACAATGTTGCTCATGGTAACTGTTCAAAGTAACGACCACGAGTCTCAGTGCATACATTGCAACTGAACATGGAGTTCTGCCACTCTCTCGAAAAGATCCCAAGCGTCTATTGTATACACGAACAGGCAGCAGGTGATAAACAGCGTACAATCCTGACCACTAAACAGATATACTGTACGCTACTTAGCTCATAGCACCTGTGCCATTTTGACGATCGCACACATCGCACTGGCACATTAACCTGTGCTACACTCACAGCTCTATCCCTGGTGATGGCTCTGCAGTGCATCACACAGCTTGTGATGTGTCCATTGTGAGGTGTGTTACTGTGTACAGTGTGTGATGCATAGTCAACGACGGAACGTTTGTCATCACCAGAGATGGCAGACATGAATCTAATGTATGTTGTGGCTGAGTATTGCGTAAAGCAGCAACAATGTACTGAGAACTCTTTCCCAGTAGGCATCATCCTTATTCGAAGAAGTTTATCTCCGTGGATACCAGCCTACGATGGATGGGGTCGTTCACACAATGGAGAACCGGCCGAGGTTCTGGCAAAAGACATGTGTGAACACCAGACTTTGAGGTGACGGTGTTGGATCCTGTGGCCGACCACACAGCGATAATAATCCGTCATATTACCTGTTAAACACACACAGGATACAGTGTTGAGAGTAGTGGTGGAACAAGTTTTACACCCCTGTCATAAATCCACGTGCAAACACTGGAACCAACTAATTCTGAACCCGAAATTTACTTCTACCAGGTGGTTATCCTCTGCAATGCCGTTGTAACGAAGTTTGTACAGTTTGTATTGTTCATGGATCGTGTTTTCAACAGCCAAGTCCGTAGTGAGAACAATCCTAATGCCACCCTCAACGGTGGCCACAAGAAACGATACTGTGTCGACATATGGGCGTGCATTGTCGAATATTACCTAATATGATCTTATTTGCTGCCCCCCCCCCCCATTACATTGGTCCACGTTACGTGGTGTTCTACGAAATGTGCTGCCACAGTTTCTGAAGACTGTACTCTTGTTGTCCATGTAAAGAAATGGTTTCATCATGACGGTGCACCAGCCATTCTGATGCAAGCGTCAGAAGAAGATATACTCTGGAAGAGTAGATCCTGTCCCTTGGCTAGCGTGATGGTCGGATTTCACACCTCTCGACTTTCTCCTCTGGTGCTACTTTTTTTTATGAAACCCTCATTGAAATGGATGAAGATCTGCTTGCTGTAGTCCAAGCTGCCTGTCTCGTGGTACAGCAGACACGAGGGATCATTCAGAGAGTGCGACAGAACTTCATGGTCCATTTCCATGCATGCACTGACACTGGCGGTCATCTCTTTGAACAATTACTATCAGCTACATTGATGTCATGCAGTCACAGTACCCTGTGTATGTTTGTAACACAACAAATGTGCATTTCTGACCATTTGATACGTGTCTCAATGTAATCAATAGTGGAGCAATTATCATCTGTTTAATTTCACTCAAAATGTTTGAAACGCCATGTATAAACGTGGCAAAGACAGAATGGGGAATCACTGAAGTGACTGTGTGGGTAGAAATCGGGGAAATCCATTGAGAAAATTACTTTAATAAAGAGCAGATTGTTATGGCATGATGACGTGGAAACTATGTAATTCGTTCGCGTGCTACTGCCATGGGCACATGTGGAATGTGATGGTAGGACGTTGAAACTATGTGTGGACTAAGGAGCTAAGAGTGAACGCTTTATCACAGAATGTGGAGGTCAGAGGCTTGCGCGCTCTGTAAAGGAGAATCGGTGGCGATCTGTGGCAGATCTAAAGGCAGAGTATAATAACGGTGGAGACGTACGATCGTGGCTGAAGGACGGTGAAACCACGAGCAACCGATAGGTTTGTTGGACGTTCAAACATCATCACGAAACGTGGAGATGTGAGACTTACCCACTCTGCATAGGCAGTGATCTATGGCAGATCTGACGACAGTGTACAATGCTGGCACAGGCGTTTCGGAACACACCAGCACATAATGCTGAACATCGGGCATCACAGCAGACGATCACTATGAATTCCCGTGTTGACCTAGTGACGTCGTTAATTACGTTCCAGTGGACATTAATAATCGAGATTGCACCATGGATCAGTAGAAATGAGTCACATATTTGGAAGAATCATGTTTCCTGTTACACTGGGCTTAATCCAGGTGACTAGCTACTGGAGGCATACACTACCAACGGACGCAGGCCGATGGAGGCAATTGTATTCTGTTGGATGCATTCAGCTGGACTTCCATGTGATCTGTGCTAGCAAACAAAGTCATCAAGACACCTGGAGACTACGTGAATATTATTGAAAATCTTCTGAATCCCGTCATGCACTCTCCGCACATTGGATGTCTTGCCCACCAATATCGCGTGATCCGTACCAAGTGGATCACATGGATCACATTTGGGGCGATATCGGGCGCTAGCTCCGCGCTCACAAACCACTGCACGGTAATTTATGGAAACGGTGTGACCTGCGCACAGACACAAAGTTGGGCATATTCCTGGAAACCTATCAAGGACTTGACAAATCCATGAAACGCTGAAGCACTGCTGTACAGCATTCAAGATATGTTCCAACATGTCTTTACTCAGACGGTGATTATGTTTTGACTTATTTCTGTTTGAGATATAGTGTGAAATATACCTGGAAATTTTCAGAGATTGTTCAATGATATTTTCAGAGCTTTTTGTTATAGAGGACTTGTGACTTTCAGTGGCTCGTTACAATGTAGTTAAAGTTCGTTTGATGGTGTCGATAGGACGAGATAGTAGGCTAGAGGATTCCGTTCAAACGTCACTCAGCTCTCAAATTACCCTCCACACATCCGTATATGATATCAGTCCACAAATAAATCAACCACCGAACCACCATTTCGTGGGACTGTAAGCTTCAAACATTCAATGGTACCTGGTCACCACCTCACTCTTGTACGACGATATGAATGTCACCCAAAGTCTCCTTTCGCCGGTGAAGATAGCACCACACTTATGAACCAAATTGCACGCATTCCACTCCAGTGGCCCTACCCACCTTCATCAAGCACAGCTGTGCTGAGGGCTTATAATGATCTTCGTAATCGATTCCCAGAGGCCAAATTGATCCTGTGGATGGAGTTATGTACTGTTTGGATGGAAACAGTCCATTGTGTAGTTTCCAAAAAGACATCATGTAGCTCTGTTCATTCTCCATGCTATAAGAAGTCATAATATGCAGATAGCAGAAATCATGTAGTGGTGTTGGGTGACTGTGCCTCACAATAGCGGATAAATGTGAGAATGATGGACGTGTGGTGTACGCCAACTCGGACGACAGGGCTGCATCCTGTTACCTCTGCACCTACGGCGTACGGTTGGCACGCTAAAAGTCATGATGACGGACTGAACAGTGCACTTAAGCCATATTTACCCGTTCACGATTGGAAACACAGTGTGCTCTTCCGGATTGCACTGAAAATCTGGGATATTTTTTATTTCTGTTATGTTCCCTTTTTATAAAGTCGAAATAGTGCTAACGTAGATGGTACTGATCAGAATAACGCAGAACACTCAAAACTGTGGCGTTCTTTAAAAACAAGAGAAGCGCTACTAAACTTATTTTGAGAATTCAGGAACCACAATTGGAGATAACTTTATAGGTCTCGTCCTGTTCCGTCAACATGCTTGTTGGAGTGTTGCGAGTCCTTCATCTGATGAAACTGAATAAAAATTACTTATTATTCCGCTTCCAAACTTTAATCAACCAGTTCAGTTATCGCCAGAAGACCTAATTAGTTCATTATATTGCCCCGTAATTCTACTTTCACACGATAAAGTTTGACACTGATTACACAGTAAATTGTCAGTTTGCACAGATGTACATTACTGCTGCCTTAGAAATCTTGGTGCTAGAAAATGTACACAGGGATACTAACTTAACAACAGACTGGCGCCTTCTTCCAGCACTCATCGTGCGTTTGTTTGCTGCTTGTTGCACTATCTGGGAGCGCGTTGCCAACTGCAGACTGACCATGCTTTTCGCTTGTTCAAGGTAACAGTGAAGGTGTATCCTACACGACACCCCTCTTGCGTTAAGTTACGTTCTATTTTTAACATACCAGGAGAAGGATCATACTGGGTACGAACCTGTGTTTCATTTTTATTATCATTACTTTTGGTATTCAGCACACTGTGTTTCTTCAACCGCATTCATTAAACATGAATGATCGCTAGATTTTATGCCTGTGGGTCCAACAGCAAACCCTTGAAACTTAGCGAATTCAGGTCGATAATTCTGGTCCAGCTTTGTATAAGAGGCCTGGGAACGGTAGCTGAGTTCAGCTGCTGAAACTGGCTTGACGCGCTGGTCTGGTGGAAACACATCTCCCCGCTTTCTCAACGTGAGGCACTGCAGTTGGTTCCTTCAAACCCACGTTCACGGCAAGTGTTCTTTCAAATTTCAGACACTGAACTGATGGAAAAGTTTGAGCGAGGGAAAAAGGTGTTGTGTCTCGTGACTTTTGATTCGATGAGATACCTAGGACCACAGAAAAATTCGTCTCGTCGACGGGTCATTTGACCCCCTCCAAACTTTTTTCGGTAATTGTACTCGGACGTGAGGTAGGTTGGATTCTTACAGAGCTAGTCAGTCGCAGTTCTGTGGGCAGGTAAATATGACATGCCACTTCTGTTGGCACCTAGATAGTCGTTTTCGATAGGAGCTAGGTAAGAGTTTCGTGTTAGGGAACCGTTTTAATACCAAGCTTGACTGTTTGTCCTACCGATCATGAGACTTCCAAGTTTGACTGTCTAAGCACCTTCCCAACACGAGGGACATGCACTGGAAAAGGGTGTGAACACATTATTCTTTGGCTGACCAGATTTGGTGGAGAGCGGCGGATCGTTGACATCCACATATCTCTTGGCGGCTCCACGTTTTCCACCATCTGGCCCCACACAGGTGCTTTGGATACTTTGTGAGCTACTTTTAGTTCGTTGCTTCGGTGATGTGACCATGCCGCTTTCGTAAGGACTGGTCTTGCTGTTCGCTGTGAGTACGATAATTGGGCTGCTTCTCTTCCTGCACGTTTGTTTCTTGACGCTTCTACATAAGATACTGTTCAGCCTCCTGTTGTTACTGTTCTCTGTTCCTCTGTGTGGCCAGACGATTTGCGGAGCGTGCCGCTGGTATGAAAACATAATAGCTTCAGTTTGGTAATTGTCGTAGAGTTGCGATTAAATTATTGGGGTTTTATAAATTGTTTTATGTCCAATTTGTCATTATTCGTGACGTTCTAAAAATGGGTTTTGACTGGTACGCTATGAACTAAGTTTTCAAGTCAATTTCTTCAGTTATCTGGAGCCCGCAATCTCGCGCACGAAGGTAAATCTTGTTGCATGTATTTTGATGGATTATACATGCAAGTAAAGCTTGAGTTAAACATAGCTGAGGTTCATCAACCAACAGTTCACATCCTCTCCCTGTGTTTCGTGTCCCGCTCAACCATTAGGTGTTTACCGTTTCTGTCTCATGGCGTGATTTGACGTTGCACTTCTATACAGTCAGATTTAAGTGCGCAAACTGTTTTGTCCGCACTGCTAGTGTGTAATCTGACGACTGAAATTTTTACTTTATTCACTTAAAAGTTACTTTTCTGCTCATCACGATATCACTGTGTATTTTTGCCTTGGGGCGTGTACCCGCTAGTCACCTAGAAAGGAAGTGTGGTTAGCAGTGTATCGGACCTGCCCTGAGATATTTCGGAGCCGCGAGGCCGTTCGTCCAGACCAATTGTCCAAAGCATGGTCGTGTGACATCAAGCAAGTTTACTTGTTTTTCTTTTCTTTTAACGAACTCCCTTTTAGGCATGCCTGAATTATTTGTCGTATTTTACTCGCACATTCTAGTGATGTATTGTCTGCCCGTTTTGAAGACCGTTTTTATGTCATTCTATTGTAAAACGCTGTTATTTTGGAAACTCTTGAGTTTTGTGCTTAAACCTTAAGAACCCTTGAAGACATTATTTTATCGATTATCAGTAACTGTTCTTAAACTGTCTTATGTAATTGAACGGTTTTGCATTAATATGTCAAAGTCCTTTTGACTTACTTGCTAAAGCTTCTTTTTTGTGAGGAATGCAAATAAAAATATTGATTAAAATGATATTATTTACTTATTTCTTCCGGGCCCTCCCCTTCCAGGCAACCTTACGCCAGTAGTGGATACCATTCTGGTGGCAGAGCGCACACGAACACGCACACGCACACACACACACACACACACACACACACACACACACACACACACACATGACGCTCCATTCTCTGCCAATCTTCTGACTTTATTCTTGTGTCTCAGCTGGTCCTTCTGAAGACAGCCCGCTCACACCACGACTCAAAGCCCCATAACAACTAAATTCACCTGAAACCCAAAACCAAAAAACAACAAATTATGCCTAGCCACGCGCAATACAAGTATTAAGGTATAACTGTAGGAGACACCACTGAAGATCCGTCACCGCCGCACATTATATATATATATATATATATATATATATATATATATATATATACAGGGCTATTACAAATGATTGAAGCGATTTCATAAATTCACTGTAGCTCCATTCATTGACATATGGTCACGACACACGACACACTACAGATACGTAGAAAACCTCATAAAGTTTTGTTCGGCTGAAGCCGCACTTCAGGTTTCTGCCGCCAGAGCGCTCGAGAGCGCAGTGAGACAAAAGGGCGACAGGAGCCGAGAAAGCGTATGTCGTGCTTGAAATGCACTCACATCAGTCAGTTATAACAGTGCAACGACACTTCAGGAAGAAGATCAACAAAGATCCACCAACTGCTAACTCCATTCGGCGATGGTATGCGCAGTTTAAAGCTTCTGGATGCCTCTGTAAGGGGAAATCAACGGGGCGGCCTGCAGTGAGCGAAGAAACGGTTGAACGCGTGCGGGCAAGTTTCACGCGTAGCCCGCGGAAGTCGACGAATAAAGCAAGCAGGGAGCTAAACGTAGCACAGGATGGTGCTCCACCGCAGTTCCATCATGATGTTCGGCATTTCTTAAACAGGAGATTGGAAAAACGATGGATCGGTCGTGGTGGAGATCATGATCAGCAATTCATGTCATGGCCTCCACGCTCTCCCGGCCTAGCCCCATGCAATTTCTTTCTGTGGGGTTATGTGAAAGATTCAGTGTTTAAACCTCCTCTACCAATAAACGTGCCAGAACTGCGAGCTCGCATCAACGATGCTTTCGAATTCATTGATGGGGACATGCTCCGCCGAGTGTGGGAGGAACTTAATTTCGGCTTGATGTCTGCCGAATCACTAAAGGGGCACATATCGAACATTTGTGAATGCCTAAAAAAACTTTTTGACTTTTTGTATGTGTGTGCAAGGCATTGTGAAAATATCTCAAATAATAAAGTTATTGTAGAGCTGTGAAATCGCTTCAATCATTTGTAATAACCCTGTATATATATATAAAATGTGCAGGGATGTCTCCTACTGAGGCAGGACATGTGCAGCCAGAACAACCATTGCTCAATTGCCGTAGCCACTTGCGCTACTTTGTCTGACCCTTCTTCCACCATCTCGACAAGCACAAACAGAGATTAATACGGGAAACCGCGAAAAACTGCACGTGATTTGGCGTGTCATGGACCATCACGGATAGCAAAGAGTATTGGTAGTAGCACGAAAGGTCACACTGGAACAAAGCGAACATGGAATGAGGAGGAAGAATTTGAAGAACTGACGACGTTTCTATTTCAGCTCTAATGATTGCCACCACATAGTAAATCGAATGATGAGATGGTCATAACTGATTGTGATGGTGAGGAAGCATGCCATTATTTTGTATCAGTGGAACATCTGCTCTTCCCCTGATCTGACAATTGATGCATATTCGACTAAGTGGCTCTTGCAATTCGATGGTGTTCTGCCAATGTCATGGAACCATCTCTTTAAAATGATTCATCCGTGCGGGTGCAAATGCGATGAGCCAGACGCAAGGAAGTATGTTTTTATGAATGACTGTCGGATGTTTTAGGACTTTAAACGCGTGATGTTGTCCAGGTTCTCCTCGTGGAGTACACAACACTGGGTGAAAATGAGCATTTTAATGTCAGAGTTGTAGGATGAAGTCACCTTCACCGATTAAGAAATGGTTAAGAAGAGTCGATATCTCAATGTACCATATGATCCATGTCTGATGAATCTACCTCAATATCTTAATGGAAGTTAGTGATCAGTAGAGAGTGTATGAATGACGTGTGCACATTCCACTCGTTACACCAGGAACTCGGGTGAGATCGTAGCAGTTAGGCAAGAACGTGTGTCTCACCATAGGTTAATATTGCAACTCCTCCACATCGTTTAGAGAGACAAGACAGATTGAAACCATGTCACCGACTGCAAAGAAGAACTGATCATAGCTAACACCAATAACGAGACATTCAACTTGCATTTTGTACACTGGGCTGAAAAGGGATTGTTCAAGAAGGAATGCTTCATGTTACACATAGCATGTGATAAACATGAAGTACAGTGTGCAGAAATACACTCCTGGAAATTGAAAGAGGAACACCGTGAATTCATTGTCCCAGGAAGGGGAAACTTTATTGACACATTCCTGGGGTCAGATACATCACATGATCACACTGACAGAACCACAGGCACATAGACACAGGCAACAGAGCATGCACAATGTCGGCACTAGTACAGTGTATATCCACCTTTCGCAGCAATGCAGGCTGCTATTCTCCCATGGAGACGATCGTAGACATGCTGGATGTAGTCCTGTGGAACGGCTTGCCATGCCATTTCCACCTGGCGCCTCAGTTGGACCAGCGTTCGTGCTGGACGTGCAGACCGCGTGAGACGACGCTTGATCCAGTCTCAAACATGCTCAATGGGGGACAGATCCGGAGATCTTGCTGGCCAGGGTAGTTGACCTACACCTTCTAGAGCACGTTGGGTGGCACGGGATACATGCGGACGTGCATTGTCCTGTTGGAACAGCAAGTTCCCTTGAGGGTTTAGGAATGGTAGAACGATGGGTTCGATGACGGTTTGGATGTACCGTGCACTATTCAGTGTCCCCTCGACGATCACCAGTGGTGTATGGCCAGTGTAGGAGATCGCTCCCCACACCATGATGCCGGGTGTTGGCCCTGTGTGCCTCGGTCGTATGCAGTCCTGATTGTGGCGCTCACCTGCACGGCGCCAAACACGCATACGACCATCATTGGCACCAAGGCAGAAGCGACTCTCATCGCTGAAGACGACACGTCTCCATTCGTCCCTCCATTCACGCCTGTCGCGACACCACTGGAGGCGGGCTGCACGATGTTGGGGCGTGAGCGGAAGACGGCCTAACGGTGTGCGGGACCGTAGCCCAGCTTCATGGAGACGGTTGCGAATGGTCCTCGCCGATACCCCAGGAGCAACAGTGTCCCTAATTTGCTGGGAAGTGGCGGTGCGGTCCCCTACGGCACTGCGTACGATCCTACGGTCTTGGCGTGCATCCGTGCGTCGCTGCGGTCCGGTCCCAGGTCGACGGGCACGTGCACCTTCCGCCGACCACTGGCGACAACATCGATGTACTGTGGAGACCTCACGCCCCACGTGTTGAGCAATTCGGCGGTACGTCCACCCGGCCTCCCGCATGCCCACTATACGCCCTCGCTCAAAGTCCGTCAACTGCACATACGGTTCACGTCCACGCTGTCGCGGCATGCTACCAGTGTTAAAGACTGCGATGGAGCTCCGTATGCCACGGCAAACTGGCTGACACTGACGGCGGCGGTGCACAAATGCTGCGCAGCTAGCACCATTCGACGGCCAACACCGCGGTTCCTGGTGTGTCCGCTGTGCCGTGCGTGTGATCATTGCTTGTACAGCCCTCTCGCAGTGTCCGGAGCAAGTATGGTGGGTCTGACACACCGGTGTCAATGTGTTCTTTTTTCCATTTCCAGGAGTGTAGATTTAAATCAGTTATAAATTAACAGCTAGGGCATCCGGCGCTGACCAGAGACAGTACAAATAAGTGATATTATAACTTCACATCGTTAGGTATCATCAGAAACAACTTGTACCATTAACAACTTTGAGTACCACTTCAGTGTTAAATCAGACTTGACTTTCTTTGTGCAACTGTATTAAATCCAGTAACGTACGGGTGGGAGGGGATTTACGATCTATTGTCGTGAAAGGTATTATTGAAACCACAACAAGACCCAAAAATATCCCATTTCCGTGAGTCACCAAAAAGAATCGTTCCGTTGGGCTGGTGCTCTACTCACACCGAATTAATACTATTATGAAGTCTGAAACCCATCGTCTTTAGACTCTAGAAGAGTTACTGCAAGACTTCCACGGGGTTAAAGCGTTCACATCTGTCGACCACAAGGGAAGTTATTGGTATGTAGAGTTTCATCTTGAGTGCCAATAATACACTTTGTTTCAGATGCTGTTCCCAATTCAGGAAGGTGCCATTGGGCCTTATCGTCTAATTGGATAATTACAGGTCTGAATGTCTTCATTCCAGAATATCTGTGAAAAAGTGTAGCGCTGTGTATAAAAAACATAGTAATTGCAGAGAAAACTTAGAATAACGATGTTCTGAGTTTAGGATAATTGTTACAAGTATTTAGACACAAAACATGATAGTAAAGCTCGTAAAGTTGAGTAATAAGCAAGTCAACTTACTGGATCATGTAAAATCATGTCGAGGAATTAAGCCAGACCCTGGAAAACTTCAAGCAGTTAAGAATTGTGCTATGCCTACGACCAAGAAACAACTTCACACTTTTGAGGTATTGGTAAACATCTACAAGAGTTCTATTGACATGAGGCACGTCTGCCAACTTATTGCTGAGAAACCATCTTGTCGTGGGATGCGGAGACACTGAGAGACTTGGCAGCACTAAAGGAACCATTGGTCAGTGGGCACCTATGCTTGATCCTCTTCCGACTCCAGCAGCTCACAGACAGGCATAGGCATACATTTGATCCGGATAATACAATAGAATGGCGAGAACACAATTCAAACAATTTTATTTGTGAGTCGCATATTATCAAAATATGAGCTTAGCTATCCATCTACAGAACTCAAAGCACTGGCAACTGTATGAGGGTTTACGAGGTTCTATTGTTTTTGATTTGGGAGACATGCAAATATGTATTATCATCACTGAGGACTGCGAAGCTTACACATGCGTGCTCGGTGCAGTAGTCATTATCCCGCCAGGAATTTAGGTTCAGCGTTTTTCTTTTATATCTCCTAAAACCATAACTGACTGGTGGACATTCTATTATGTACTCTCTCAGTATTAATACTCGACGACATTGGAGAACATCATGAGAATGTGTTTTTAATCGGATATCTAAAATTGGTCTCATTCAATAATTTCTTTGGAGTTCCTCTGGCATCTCTAGGGAACAGGACAAAAATATTATGGAATATAAAGATGATACAGAAAGACAAGCATGAAATCATGATGAAAAAATATTATTAATTTTAATCAAAAAGGGCATAAAATTCAGGAAACAAACTTCAGTACACGACAACTGGTTGTTGTGCAGGCAGGGAGCTTTATTAACTAATTAATATAGCATTTGTACCTTAGCTCTGCACATTTGTTCCTGTAATCAGGTCGAGTGGTCAGCAATATGTGCTGTTGACAGTGAAATGGTCTGGAGTGCTACCTGCAGAGCGTTTCCTGTGGTTTTCCTGAAATACACTCCTGGAAATTGAAATAAGAACACCGTGAATTCATTGTCCCAGGAAGGGGAAACTTTATTGACACATTCCTGTGGTCAGATACATCACATGATCACACTGACAGAACCACAGGCACATAGACACAGACAACAGAGCATGCACAATGTCGGCACTAGTACAGTGTATATCCACCTTTCGCAGCAATGCAGGCTGCTATTCTCCCATGGAGACGATCGTAGAGATGCTGGATGTAGTCCTGTGGAACGGCTTGCCATGCCATTTCCACCTGGCGCCTCAGTTGGACCAGCGTTCGTGCTGGACGTGCAGACCGCGTGAGACGACGCTTCATCCAGTCCCAAACATGCTCAATGGGGGACAGATCCGGAGATCTTGCTGGCCAGGGTAGTTGACTTACACCTTCTAGAGCACGTTGGGTGGCACGGGATACATGCGGACGTGCATTGTCCTGTTGGAACAGCAAGTTCCCTTGCCGGTCTAGGAATGGTAGAACGATGGGTTCGATGACGGTTTGGATGTACCGTGCACTATTCAGTGTCCCCTCGACGATCACCAGTGGTGTACGGCCAGTGTAGGAGATCGCTCCCCACACCATGATGCCGGGTGTTGGCCCTGTGTGCCTCGGTCGTATGCAGTCCTGATTGTGGCGCTCACCTGCACGGCGCCAAACACGCATACGACCATCATTGGCACCAAGGCAGAAGCGACTCTCATCGCTGAAGACGACACGTCTCCATTCGTCCCTCCATTCACGCCTGTCGCGACACCACTGGAGGCGGGCTGCACGATGTTGGGGCGTGAGCGGAAGACGGCCTAACAGTGTGCGGGACCGTAGCCCAGCTTCATGGAGACGGTTGCGAATGGTCCTCGCCGATACCCCAGGAGCAACAGTGTCCCTAATTTGCTGGGAAGTGGCGGTGCGGTCCCCTACGGCACTGCGTACGATCCTACGGTCTTGGCGTGCATCCGTGCGTCGCTGCGGTCCGGTCCCAGGTCGACGGGCACGTGCACCTTCCGCCGACCACTAGCGACAACATCGATGTACTGTGGAGACCTCACGCCCCACGTGTTGAGCAATTCGGCGGTACGTCCACCCGGCCTCCCGCATGCCCACTATACGCCCTCGTTAAAATTCCGTCAACTGCACATACGGTTCACGTCTACGCTGTCGCGGCATGCTACCAGTGTTAAAGACTGCGATGGAGCTCCGTATGCCACGGCAAACTGGCTGACACTGACGGCGGCGGTGCACAAATGCTGCGCAGCTAGCGCCATTCGACGGCCAACACCACGGTTCCTGGTGTGTCCGCTGTGCTGTGCGTGTGATCATTGCTTGTACAGCCCTCTCGCAGTGTCCGGAGCAAGTATGGTGGGTCTGACACACCGGTGTCAATGTGTTCTTCTTTCCATTTCCAGGAGTGTATGTTGGAGAGTAAGTAAAGGGATATCAGACAATTGGCCCCAGTTTAGGTCTCGAGAATGGCAAACTCTGCATCAATGGAGGAAGGTCACTCCCATATTTACAACTCTTTATCATTCTGAATCTAACTAAACGGAAAGGATAACATGTAGACTAGGGAAGTTCTGGCAGTACATTCTAACGCTCAACATAAAACTGGGACGTCTTCTTGGCTGATTTCCAATAAGTCATGAAAGGTTTATCGCAAGAATAACCACCATGCACCCGTGCTCTTTTTAAAAAATAAGTGTCCTGTGAATAAAATTAGTGAAGTTGTCCACTTTATAAATCGCTAGTGTAGTAAGGCACGCTCAGATCGTGTGGATGGCAACTGAAAGTATTAGGATTGTTGCAGAACGAAAGAAAGCGAACTGAAAAGATAAACTTCGATGTATACACCTGTGTGTTGTTGACGAAGTGGTTATTGAAGCTCATCGCCTGTCAAACCACAGACAGTTCCACTGCAATAAGTTTTTTAATATGTATTGTTGTGCATTTAGGTTATGCAGTGTCCTGCACCGAAACTCAGTCGACGTGGAATCCTTATGCACAAGGACATTTTGGCATTAACCACATATCGAAAGTTCATAAGTTCGTAGTTAAGTAAAAGCTTTGTTTACTGGGATTGTTTTGATAGTGGCAGTGTAGTGTGATGGACAAGGAGTATTAATGGTTGCATCAAGGCGTGAGCTACTACGGAAGGAATCTTCATGTAGAAGCAGGGAAGAAGACGGATCTGTTGTATGAGTTATGAACTATGTACGAAGAGCGGTATTGCAGATGAAATAATGGGAAGAAAATGCCAGGTGCCAAAGAGTGCACTGAGCCAAGTTTTTGAGTACTTGAAACTGAATGCAAAGGTAAGTATCTCCATGTGGATGCGGAGGTAAGGTTGGTGATGTAATTGTTGTCTGCACGAGTACAGATAGTTCTATGATTAAGCTGTCGTATGCAGACCCAGACCTGCAATAATGAAAAAGTAAGAGAGAGAGAAAGACAGAGAGAGAGAACTGCAAGAGTGTAGCCAGCTGGTTTGTGTCTATCTTCAACCAGGTGCGTGTCAGAATTTTCGTTAATGATAAGATTTTGGATTTCAATGTACTGTTTCATGACAAGTCTAACCATGTCTAAGCCTATGTGTAGTTCCAGTGTATATTCACATTGTCCAGGAAGCGGATTCAGTCAAAAAGAAGAGAGACCACGAAGGGACTGCACAGCGGAAGTTGTCATTTTTGCTTGTCGCATGTAAATATTACCCCCGACGGTAACAAACTCGCATTAGCTCGTAGACGGAGATCTGTAGGACGTCGTCTTGTATATAAGTGAATGCAATTTGCAAGTGACTGTTTGTAAGGACGGCTCAAGTGTAAACAGAGTGAGAACATATAGTATTAGGCAATGACGATACGTTTCTACATCGACGTGTTTCATTGAGAAGAGAAAGAATTAGATAGTATATTGGCATGTGCCATTCGTAGTGGAGTGCATGTTTGATGAAGTCAGGGTACGCACTTTATAAGAAACTCCAACAACCCATCCCATACCCTGAAGGTGGCCTCCCTTTTCATAACGTGAAAAAGTAACTGAAAGGAATACGCAATGTGACGAACCGAAGTCACACTTTTTTTTTCAAAGACAATAATTAAGCTGAAGTTGCCACGATTTAGGATGCTCCTGTGGACATTACAAAAGGCGGCTCACGGTTCTTAATATCGTGTGTGATCACCATGGATGGCAGTATGTGCTCTGCAACGTGCTCCCATGCTGACAGAGAGTTGGTAAGGAGTTCCTGTGGAAGAGCGCTCCATTCCTCCACGAGCGGCTTTACAAGGTTTACAATTGCTGGATAGTCGTTGGTGGACGTTCTGCAATATCTCTCCCAACGTACCTCAGACGTGCACGATGGGATTTAAGTGGGAGGAACAGACAGGCCAGTCCATTCGCCAAGTGTCCTCGCGTTCCTAGCGACCCCTCCAAGACCGCAGTTCGATGCGGACGCGAATTGCCATCGAGAAAAATTAAGTCAGCATCAGATGCAGTCCTGGAAAAACGCACATGGGGAAAGAACCCAGTGTCACTATGATACGGTCTGATGAGTGTACAGTACGCAAATGCAACATTATGCCTTCCAACACCATAACACCAAAACCATCATGTTCGACTATGGTCCTGAGTGAACTATGTAGGCGACACCAATAAAGGCAAAACGTGGGAGCACGTTTTTAGAGTCACCTTACATAACATCCAGTAAACCTTCACAAATCGCGGTGACATCAAAGAGATTGTCTTTCAGTAAAAGTGTCATTTCTAGTCGTCTCATGGCGTATTTTTTGTCAACTTCTGCACTACACAGTGACAGTTACTTCTATGTGACTTTACTTTCAAAATCTTTTCTTAAAGAATTTAATTTATTTACTAGCGATTCATCAAGAACATTAACACACTTAATCACACTAGGTGAGCCTGGAAGTAGTTGCCAGGGAGTAACTAATGAAAATGAAATTACCTTTAACAAATGGGAATTTTATTCATAAAAGCCTTTTCAAAATCAGATTTAAAATTTATAAGCAGAAAAGCACCCTCGAAATATCAAGTTACAATTTTATTTAGAGACAGAAAGAACAATATTGACAATATGAGCCTTCGGGCTGAGAAGCATGCCGCTCCCTTTCAACACGGACGTAGTCACGACCGCTCACTACAACCTCTGAAAGACTACACTGGTACAAATCTGCAACACACCAGATTACTTTAAACTAAAAATTTTAACAACTTACACAAACACAATAACTATGCACGCCGTAAGAGGGATAGAAATGGTACAAACACTCACACTAAGAAATTATTTGCCACTGAAAGAGGAATTTGTTTTTAAAAGGACTCTTCCGGTGGAAGGGTGATAACTTTATAAAAATGACTATTTAATTAAAACCCATGAAATTCAGACTTACATAAAACGTACAACATGCTCCATGTTACCCATATACTGCCTCGCAAGATGGTAGGCAAGATAAAAACATATTTCAGGAGTTCGGCCTTTACACCTTAATTCTATAAATTCGTTAACACCGAATCCGACAAACATGGCAGAGGCGGCTATTAACGTATGGCAGATTGACAGGGGGATTACTGAACAACTCGAACCGCAGATTACTCTAACCCTCCCCAACTCCACAAGAAAAAGAAGAAAAAAAACAGAGCACCTAATTCACAATTAACCACCTTTACGCGGGTGGGCAAACGGAGAAGAATGGTGGGACGACCCCAAAACAAAGCGGCTGGTGACCTCATCAAGAAAACAAGTAGAATTTAACAAGAAAATGGAACAACATATCTCCAATCACTTAACTTCTAATAAACTGCTATTTCTCGTGAAGACCTGGCACAGCACCCCCAACGCTCTCCCGAGCCGTTCGCTGGCAGCCGCTTCAACAGACGCAGGGAGGCGCGCCGATCTCCCGTCTTATGGCGTCACATCTCGCCCCAGCCAGCCCGATGTCGTGGTTTGACTCCTGTTGCTCTCGTGTCAGCCGCAAAGCCACTACCCCTTTCCA
The DNA here is from genome assembly GCF_021461385.2 of Schistocerca piceifrons. Classification (NCBI taxonomy): domain Eukaryota; kingdom Metazoa; phylum Arthropoda; class Insecta; order Orthoptera; family Acrididae; genus Schistocerca; species Schistocerca piceifrons. Next base: position 316,409,770 of record NC_060138.1, on the reverse strand, counting down.
TACGGCGCGGCCCACTGGACTCACGTGGAGACCACACATGCGCCTAAGCTAAAGGCGGACAAGTCATCTCGTGTCTCAGTGCGCGACCGACCAACCGACCAATCCAACCGCTAATGACCGTTGCCCGAGCAACTGGAGCAGACTGGCGGCCTAACGCGCAGACTCAGATGCAGGAACTCAGCCCCGACCAGGCGACCACTAGCTGAGTTCTGTTATTCGCTGAGTGGCAAGACTCTCATTTTCTGGCTTAAAGTTTGATCCAAACAACAGACATATTCGCACTCCGACGACAGACAGACATTAAGTGCCGCACATATGCGAACGAGAAACACACCAGCAACTGGTGACGCGAGACTGACCTAGCCTCACCCGGACTGACAGACTGACCAACTGCTGAGCTGACAGCACCCCTTAAATGCACGTGAACAGGCAGCTTTTCCCCTTTCCCACCAGAGGGAGACACCAAAGCTGCGATTGCCACAGTGGCGCCACCGCCAGAAACGGAAGGCGACTGATTTACACTACACGCTGCAGCGCGCTCTTCAAAACAGAAAATTTATACCACGGCTTATGCTACTTGTTTCATCGTGCTATGTTAGTTGACAGTGGCACAACATGCGAAAGCTACTGCCGTCCGGAAGGTTTGCTCACCAGTGAGTTAACGTTTTGTCTCCGAAGTATCTTTGTTTGAAAGTTCGTCAAAAATTCTTATCGGATGGAATATGGGAAAAAATGATTTCACCTTCACCAAGTGATAAATACCATTCTGTTGATATAGGAACCAGTAAAAAGACAATACTGTCCTGCACCAAATTTCATTAATCTCTATGTATAGGGTCTCAAAAACATTCCTCACACCCCGACTAAGAAATTATGTTATATCAACAACGGTCTGGAAATGCTTTGTTTCCATGTTACGACTCATTTTTTTCCAACTCATTAATCATAGGAAACATACAATAACAGTACTTCACCAGCATAGCGCATACAACTCTTCCTCACAGGAGTGTTCAGTATGGTCCCCGTTGGCACTTACACTTGCAACAACATGCCGTCGTAGGCTGTCGGATGTGCTGATGTATTCCTAGAGTATAGCTTATGGTTTCACGGCCTCTATAGTACTGGCACGGAGACTCTGAACATGCCCTCACAAATAAAAGTACCGTGGGTTTAGATCCGGAGATCGTGAAGGCTAGGGAACTGATTCATCTCTACCTACCTATTTGTCACAGAATCTATTATTTAGAAGCAGAAGGACATTAGCTCTAAACTGAGGAGATGCTCCATCGTGCATGAAGTACATACTTTGTCGCGCAGCTACAGGCACATCTGCCGAGGGGTAAGTCAAAACATCCTTACGAAATCATGATAACTCTATGCGTTGAGCCAGGGTGGAAGAAAGGCTCTACCAAACAGTCACCAACAATGCCGGCCTAAACACTGACACAAAATCTTCGTCGACGACTTGTTACAACAGTTGCCTGAAGATAGACGTCTGCCATATACGACGATTGTGAAAATTTACAATTCGATATCGTTGAAGTGGCACTTCATTTATGAACAGCATCATTGCACTACAATTAGGTTCGACAGTTTGTTGAATAAACAATTTGCAGAACAGTACCCGTGCAGGAAAATTAGCTGGTGATAGTGCCTACCCACGCTGTAAATGGTGTGGATAGAATTGGTCCTGCTGTAACACTCGCCAGACAGTCATGTGATCAACATTCAGTGTTGCAGATACATGTCTTGTTCCGACACTGGGGTCGTCGTCAATTGCAAGAAGAACTGTCCCTTCCCCTTGCGGTGTCCCGATTCTTCAAGGCCTCCCTCGGTGGCGAGTATCATATTTAAATACCCCGTATTCTCTAAGACTACGCTCAATGGCTTCTAACGTTCCCGTGTTGGGGCAGCTTCAACCTAGAAATCTCTCCCTAAACACATGCTGAGCGTGAGGGCCATTGATCTCAGCTAATCAACTAGGCATCTGCCATGAATGAACTTGTGTACACTACCATTGCACGACCCAAGCCTGTTATTAGCTCCATGTAGTATTCTGTGCCGTTTCAACTGCCAGCTGGAACAGTTGATGTTACTTATAACCAATCAATGTCCGCCCCCGGTAGCTGAGTGGTCAGCTCGACAGAATGTCAATCCTAAGGGATGAGTGTGGTAACGTGGAGAGAGTAGGAAGGACGGGGATTTGGACAAAGGAGGGGCAAAAGAGGTGGCGCCGATGGACAGTGACCGGGGAGGGGATAATGGGCAGAGAGAGGGGATAGGAGGAGAAGGACAGAGAAAGCAAAGAGGAGAACAGAGACAGAGCAAGGAAGAAATATGCCGAGAGGGGGACGAATAGATAAACAGAAACAGGGGATGAAACTGACAGAGAAAGGGAAGAAGAAAAGAGTAAGAGGAGAGAGGAGGAGATGGAAACGTAGTGGTACAAAATGTTCAAACGTGAGTGTGATCCTAAGGGACCAAACTGCTCAGGTCATCGGTCCCTAGACTTACACACTAATTAAACTAACTTAAACTAACTGATGCTAATAACAACACACGCACCCATGCCCGAGGAAGGAGTTGAACCTACGGCGGGAGTGGCCGAGCAGTCCGTGACAGGACGCCTCAAACCGCGCGGCCACTCCACGCGGCACACGTAGTGGGTGCTGGAAGAAGTGAACAGAGAGAGATGATGATGGAGCTAGATAGAGTGGAGGTAAAGGAAGAGATAGACAGAGACGGAAAGAAGGACGAGATGGACCAATAGATTATTAGAATAAGTACATATCTGTGTAACGCCGGGTACTCAACTAGCAGCTGGCCGAGGGGGCCGAGCAGTTCTAGGCGCTACAGTCTGGAACCGCGCGACCGCTAGGGTCGCAGTTTCGAATCGTGCCTCGGGCATGGATGTGTGTCATGTCCTTAGGTTAGTTAGGTTTAAGTAGTTCTAAGTCCTAGTGGACTGATGACCTCAGAAGTTAAGTCCCATAGTGCTCAGAGCCACTTGAACCAGTTTTTGCATCACCTAGTATTTAAAAGAGTAAATAACAAGTAAATAGGTTACACAAGTATAAGAACGCCTTTCCACAAACACAAAAGCCTGTAAACTGCTGCATTAATACAAAAAGAAGCATCACCACTAATCTCAGGATCAAATATTTTACGGCAATGACAGCTCTAAACGTTACGGATATATATTTAACTCCTCATATGAAATACTCGACACTTAGTTTTGTCGTCTTTCTTTTCTCTGACACAGAAACCATAGAAAGCTCTTTTCCTTTTTCCGAAATTGAATGCAGGATACGTTTTTACGTTCGTTTTATTTCTTCTAACACATAATACGTGATACATTATTACATGGATACAACACAATTATCGACCGGCGTTCTGTCTGTGGTGTGCGCCGGCCATAGCAGCGGCTGTAGCGTTTTCTTCTAGCCGCAGCTGTTACAAACGGAACTCGGGACTCATTTGATCAGATCGCTGTTTTCCAGTTGGCTAGGCTCCAACCGATATGGACATGAACCCAGATGAAGCGCAGCAGACGACGTCGTGCTGTTAGCAAAGGCGTTGGCGGCATAGCCCTGACATAGCCCTTAACTTTAAATTTCGCCGCACTGTCCTAACGGATACGTTTGTCATGCGTCCCGTATCGATTTCTGTGGTTTCTTGTCTGTTAGCCTGAGAGCTCTACGCAAACGCCACCGCTCTCCGTCATTAATTGAATGCCGTCGGCCACTGCATTGCGAGTGGTGAGAAATAATGACCGCAATTTGGTATTGTCGGTATTTCGAAAAAATGGGTACTCAGAGTGGCAGATTCAACGTGCTCTCCGCCCAACCACTGCAGCACAACCTGTTGAGATGGATGAAGTCACGAGGGAGGAGGTAGGCACTGCATTTATTCCATACACAGGCGCAATCTCGGGGAAAATCGCCCGCACTCTGAAGAAACACCGGGTCGGAACTGTGTTTTGTCCTCCAAATAAAACTCGTGCACTGGTGGGGAGCGCCAAAGATGACCTCGGTTTGAGGAAGGCCGGCGTGTAACAGATTCCGTGTCAATGTGGCAAGTCGTATATTGGTCAGACGATGCGTACCGTCGAGGATCGATGCCGTGAACACCAGAGGCACACTCGACTGATGTATCCGAGCAAGTCGGCGGTCGCTGACCATTGTTTGTCGGAAAATCACGCCATGGAGTATGACCGCACGAGGATTCTGGTACAGACGTCGAGATACTGGGACAGCGTTGTTAGAGAGGCCATCGAAATTCGCACCAATGACGTCCTCCTAAACCGTGACTGTGGCTATAATCTTAGCAAGGCTTGGGAACCAGCGATGGGGTTAATCAAGAGTAAATCGAGCAGACGTATAGTTGTGATGACCACGGCGGACAGAGCCATCACACCGACGTCATCTCAGACGCCGTCGCAATCTGTTCCACCGCGCGATCGTGGCGCTGGGCGCGGACGGCGGAGGGAGCGCGCCGCGGGCGGAGGGTATTTAAATCGGCCGCCGCCGCGACCGAACCCAGTTCCCTCTGAGCAGCCATAGCGTACGGATCTCCGTGCCGGCACGTTCACAGGAGCTCAGTCCGTCAGTTCACCTGATGATGGTGACATGTTTGATCGCCGAAATATTGTGCCCGTTGGACACTATAGACCGGCAGCATACCCGTGGATATTTTGATTATCAAATACGCCGGGAGAAACTCAAGAATCACATCATACACCTTTACGGGGAGGAAATGTATCGCAGCATGAAGAAATTTGAAAAGTTGCGCCACCGTAGATGTCGTTTGCTAAGTACTCTTGCCTTTCTAAAGAGATGTCGTTCCGAGAATGTTGTTCCAAATTTTGTTAAGGTTGTGCATCACATCGATTCTGCAGCAGCTAAGAGAATCAAGAAACGAGCCAGCCTCGCATTGGTACGTGAGAGAGTGCAATTCACCCGCCGGAGCCTTGAGTTTATCTCACAGGAATTACTCAAACTACATTTGCAACTGGCTAGTAAGTTCACTTCTTGTTCCTGGGATTGGGTTGATGGTGTCACCTGGGTGTCAGCTGATTCCGCCCATAAGAAGACTACAGGACGTCAAACAGCTAAATTCTCACGTCTCCTTGACAAACCATCCCTGCAGGTTCCGTGCAAGACTGTCATCAATTTGAGTGGCATGGTGTTGAGTGATGATGCGGTCTCGGTTTTGCAGAGAGGTTTCAACTTCGCTCCCACCCCCAAGTTCACTCCGGTCGCAGAGATTGTTAGTGCTGTTCAACAGGTTGCAGCTCGACTTCCGCCAGAATCAGCCGAGGAAATACGTCGTGAAACTTGTCGTGCGTTGACGAAATCCAAGCCGATGAAGTCAAATATCAGCAGTAAAGAGAGGGCGGCCATTCGTGATCTGAGGGAGCGCTCTGAAATTGTTGTCTTACCGGCTGACAAAGGCAATGCTACAGTTGTTGTCTCCCATAAGGACTACACTGATAAGATGCAGAGCCTGCTAAATGACGATTCCTACCGGAAGATCAGCGTTGACCCTACAAAGAAGGTGGAGAACAAGACGAGGGCGCTTCTCAAGGACGCAGATTTACCGGAGGGTGACGCTAAGAAATTGTTACCCCAAGGTCCAGTACCGCTTAGACTATATGGACTCCCGAAGGTTCACAAAGAGGGGGTACCATTACGCCCCATTGTCAGCAACATCAGGGCACCTACATATTTGTTGGCCAAATACCTGACGGGAATATTAAGTCCTTATGTGGGTAAATGCCCTCATCACATCCGTAATTCCGTGGATTTTGTTAAACGGCTTGATAGCTTCAGGTTGGATGAGTCAGATATCATGGTGAGTTTTGACGTTTCCTTGTTTACGAGGGTACCCCTGCGAGAGTCACTAGAATTGATTAGTCAGAAGTTTGACGAGAAGACCACTGAACTTTTTAGGCATGTCTTGACTTCCACGTATTTTCTTTTTAATGGAGAATACTACGAACAAACGGAGGGAGTCGCCATGGGTAGCCCACTCTCACCGATGCTAGCGAATTTGTACATGGAGAACTTCGAGGAGGAAGCCCTGTCGTCATCCGTATGGAAACCTACTTGCTTTTTCCGTTACGTGGACGACACGTTCGTCATCTGGCCACATGGTGTGGATAAACTCCTTGACTTCCTTACACATCTAAACTCCATACACCCCAACATCAAATTCACTATGGAGACTGAAACGGAGGGTAAATTACCTTTCCTTGACGTCTTGGTCAAGAGAAGGGCTGACGGCACCCTAGGTCATGGGGTGTATCGGAAGGCTACGCACACTGATCTGTATTTGCATGCAGACAGCTGCCACCACCCTTCACAGAGGAATGGGGTACTTAAAACTCTAGTACATAGGGCGCGCACGATCTCTGACGCAGAGAGTCTACCCCCGGAATTGGAACATCTGAGAACTGTATTTCGAAAAAAATGGGTACTCAGAGTGGCAGATTCAACGTGCTCTCCGCCCAACCACTGCAGCACAACCTGTTGAGATGGATGAAGTCACGAGGGAGGAGGTAGGCACTGCATTTATTCCATACACAGGCGCACTCTCGGGGAAAATCGCCCGCATTCTGAAGAAACACCGGGTCGGAACTGTGTTTTGTCCTCCAAATAAAACTCGTGCACTGGTGGGGAGCGCCAAAGTAGACCTCGGTTTGAGGAAGGCCGGCGTGTACCAGATTCCGTGTCAATGTGGCAAGTCGTATATTGGTCAGACGATGCGTACCGTCGAGGATCGATGCCGTGAACACCAGAGGCACACTCGACTGATGTATCCGAGCAAGTCGGCGGTCGCTGACCATTGTTTGTCGGAAAATCACGCCATGGAGTATGACCGCACGAGGATTCTGGTACAGACGTCGAGATACTGGGACAGCGTTGTTAGAGAGGCCATCGAAATTCGCACCAATGACGACCTCCTAAACCGTGACTGTGGCTATAATCTTAGCAAGGCTTGGGAACCAGCGATGGGGTTAATCAAGAGTAAATCGAGCAGACGTATAGTTGTGACGACCACGGCGGACAGAGCCATCACACCGACGTCATCTCAGACGCCGTCGCAATCTGTTCCACCGCGCGATCGTGGCGCTGTGCGCGGACGGCGGAGGGAGCGCGCCGCGGGCGGAGGGTATTTAAATCGGCCGCCGCCGCGACCGAACCCAGTTCCCTCTGAGCAGCCATAGCGTACGGATCTCCGTGCCGGCACGTTCACAGGAGCTCAGTCCGTCAGTTGACCTGATGATGGCGACATGTTTGATCGCCGAAATATTGTGCCCGTTGGACACTATAGACCGGCAGCATACCCGTGGATATTTTGAATATTCCTCACAATTACTGTCTATGGTCGCTCCTCGTCCTCGACTCACAGAAAGCGCTATTAATTGTCACATTATAATTCATGAACAAAAATATCTGGCAGTCAGTGTGAGTCAACAAGTATTTCTACTTTGGTAAAATAACAGCAAATGAGAGCGCTGCTGAATGTAGCAGGGACGTGACAGTGGGATGGAGCCACTGCGGTGTGTTGTCAAAAATTGGTCCAGCACCAGGAACTGTGTCGCCACCGAATTGAAGGGTCGATTGCAGTTGGCCGTCTATTAAGCTCGCCGAACTCGGATTAATAGCGCCATTTCGTCAAAGAAATCTATTTCCCCTAAATAATTTCCTCTTCTTTTTGGTATCTTCAGCTTCATCTTTGTGTCTGTGTCTAGAATCTTTGTCTTCGTACTTGTAACTTCTTTCTTCGAGATGATCTTTTTTATAGATTTGGTCGTTCTTTCCCTTTTCTGTGCTCATTATTCCCTCATCTACGTATGGAACTACTTAAAGTGCTATGACGCACGAAAGTAGCACCAGGATAACCGTGTGTCATCTTGATTTAGCATCCATCGTTCTAATGTAAATAGCGTTGATAACTATGTTTTCCTGTTAAGACTTTGTTTCTGAAGTATTTTGGGTTGCAAATTCGTCTAAAATACTTATTAATCCATAAAGAGCAGAAATGATTTTGTCTTCATCTAGTAATAAACTCTGATTATGAAGATCGGTAATGTTGGGTAGGTGATATACTGCTATAGGAAAAACAGGTAATACTGTCTTCAGATCTTTGATTCTGAATTAAGTTCAGTACGGTCACTTTTAAATAATTAGATATTATAATTTTCGATGACAGACCGTTTATTGCTTCCTTCCTTTCAGAAATTATCAAATAATTTTTTGTAAAATAAATTTATTGTTCAAATGGCTCTGAGCACTATGCGACCTAACTTCTGAGGTCATCAGTCGCCTAGAACTTAGAACTAATTAAACTTAACTAACCTAAGGACATCACACACATCCATACCCGAGGCAGGATTCGAACCTGCGATCGTAGCGGTCGCTCGGCTCCAGACTGTAGTGCCTAGAACCGCACGGCCACTCCGGCCGGCAATTTTATTGTAATATTTCAATAACAGAGTTCAGTTAACTATTTCACTTTCGTTTCGTACTTGCTCTATCGTTTTCATTTCGATGATCAGTGCCTTATGTGTTAATCTTTCCGCAGAGATAGAGAAAAATAGGATTGAGGAAAGGATCTTCAATTAAATGCACCACACATACACATTTATATACATACATTTTCTGCAAATCAAAGAAATTGAGTGCACATCGCAATATACAAGAGTTCCCACTTGATAAAACTTTACTTCACTCGACATATATCTGAAGGCAAGTGTGACTAAAGCAGAACTCATCATATACTACTAAGATATTTTTTGTATCTAAACTTTAACAGAGAACTAGGGATCTATGACAAAGAATGGGGAAGATCCCTGGAGCCGGATGTAGGCTGCCACATAATGGTGTCCAGCGAGTCAGTAAAATCTGTGTATTGTGGCCAGAAGATCTCTCTGCATGCGCCTAGTTTCCACGTTGCGCACGTGTCAAATAAAAAATGAAATTCAGCCAGGAAATTTGTAGGTTTTTGCAAATAACTGTTAAAAGGTCGAAATTGTTTAACATGCCTAAAAAATAAATTATAAAACGCCCTTCACCGTATATCAGGAAGGTCTCAGATGTACACAGTGCTACATCGTCAGATGATGTACCGCCACATTACCACCACGTGCACGTTAGTAATTTATTGTCTTAATTACATATTGCCAAACAAATAACGGGAGAGATACAAGGAAAACGAATCTCGGCGGTGAGGGAGTGTCAGCATGGCACATCGTGGATGCCAATCCAAATATATTACAGTTAGGTTTCTGCTTTAGCCACTAGCTACTTTTATTTAAGTAACCCATCTTACGAACTTCTACGTGCCGATAGATTTCCAGCCATTTAAAGGAACCATGATTCTTGTCAAACATTTGTCAGACATTTATTTAAATTCCTTCGTAAATTAATGCAGTAGGCAGTTTAATAGCGTTCTACTTCGAAGTTAACTTTGATTAGTATCAAATATATATTTTAATATCAATTCGATAATGAGAACCTACCTTCAACACATTACCACAAGCTGCTTAACAATCTACCTACGTTGTGCAGACTTAAGGACACTCGGCATCTATACTTCGCCTAAACGCCAACATTCCCCATCGTTACTTAAGAGGTCAGTCAATGCCTATATTATATTACACTATACAGTGAGATAAACACTAAACGCCGGCCGCGGTGGTCTAGCGGTTCAGGCGCTCAGTCCGGAACCGCGCGACTGCTACGGTCGCAGGTTCGAATCCTGCCTCGGGCATGGATGTGTGTGATGTCCTTAGGTTAGTTACGTTTAAGTAGTTCTAAGTTCTAGGGGACTGATGACCACAGATGTTAAGTCCCATAGTGCTCAGAAACATTTGAACCATTTTTGAAACACTAAACGGCTACTTTCTATGACAGAAGTAAACACTGTTGGGCAGTACCATAAACCATTATATTATTTAAAGTCGCATGATACTTTACTGACGGCAGAGTTTTTAACAATTACAAACTTGTATTGCCTGATTACAATTAATTAATAACTGATGTGGATGGAATTAACCCTTTAAGCGTATAAATGACTATAATACATATTCAGTTTTTTATACAGTTCAGAATGTTAGCTTTGAAAAGCTATATTAAGTGAAATTTGCACTCAGTACGCTTATAAAGCTTGGTGGAAACACATCGTTAACACACCTATCTGGTTCTCTTTAGGTGCTGCCCTATACAATAATATTCTGAAGAAACTAATCTTTGAGGTAGAGACTTGCTGTGCATAAGCTTGATTCGCAAAGTCAGCATGTGCTGTCAGGGTACCATGACATTGCAGGTACTCAAAGTGGCTCTCTAACGAAATAAGACATACAGTACACATAATTCCCAAAACGAAGTTTGGTGATTTCTGTCCTAGCATCATCACATTAAACACACGAACTACTGTGTTTTTTTGTATTTTTGGCATATGGTGAGAGAGATGTGTGATGCTACAGAAATTTTCAACTCTTCCCTAAAGATGTCGTAAAATGCCTATGCTGAGCAAAGTTTATATTGGTAAGCAGCATAAATTTTGTAGATACCATTCTGAAACTTGTGGTACATGCATGCAGCGTAAAAACCATAAAGAGTTTCTAAATACTGTATGCAAGTGGCTATGAATAGGTTACATGCATCGATGTATAAATGTGGTTATTGCTTGTAGCCTCATACTTTCAACACAGTTATGAAATGTCATGCTAATTGTCTCCAGTACGTGTAACGGGGAAGATCAGTTTGGATTCCGTAGAAACACTGGGACACGTGAGGCAATACTGACCTTACGACTTATCTTAGAAGAAAGTTTAAGGAAAGGCAAACCTACGTTTCTCGCATTTGTAGACTTAGAGAAAGCTTTTGACAATGTTGACTGGAATACTCTCTTTCAAATTCTAAAGGTGGCAGGGGTAAAATACAGGGAGCCAAAGGCTATTTACAATTTGTACAGAAACCAGATGGCAGTTATAAGAGTCGAGGGACATGAAAGGGAAGCAGTGGTTGGGAAGGGAGTAAGACAGGGTTGTAGCCTCTCCCCGATGTTGTTCAATCTGTATATTGAGCAAGCAGTCAAGGAAACAAAAGAAAAATTATGAGGAGGTATTAAAATTCATGGAAAAGAAATAAAAACTTTGAGGTTCGCCGATGACATAGTAATTCTGTCAGAGACAGCAAAGGACTTGGAAGAGCAGTTGAATGGAATGGACAGTGTCTTGAAAGGAGGATATAAGATGAACATCAACAAAAGCAAAACAAGGATAATGGAATGTAGTCTAATTAAGTCGGGTGATGCTGAGGGAATTAGATTAGGAAATGAGGCACTTAAAGTAGTAAAGGAGTTTTGCTATTTGGGGAGCAAAATAACTGATGATGGTCGAAGTAGAGAGGATATAAAATGTAGGCTGGCAATGGCAAGGAAAGCGTTTCTGAAGAAGAGAAATTTGTTAACATCCAGTATTGATTTAAGTGTCAGGAAGTCATTTCTGAAAGTATTCGTATGGAGTGTAGCCATGTATGGAAGTGAAACATGGACGACAAATAGTTTGGACAAGAAGAGAATACAAGCTTTCGAAATGTGGTGCTACAGAAGAATGCTGAAGATTAGATGGGTAGATCACATAACTAATGAGGAAGTATTGAATAGGATTGGGGAGAAGAGAAGTTTGTGGCACAACTTGACCAGAAGAAGGGATCGGTTGGTAGGACATGTTCTGAGGCATCAAGGGATCACCAATTTAGTATTGGAGGGCAGCGTGGAGGGTAAAAATCGTAGAGGGAGACCAAGAGATGAATACACTAAGCAGATACAGAAGGATGTAGGTTGCAGTAGGTACTGGGAGATGAAAAAGCTTGCACAGGATAGAGTAGCATGGAGAGCTGCATCAAACCAGTTTCAGGACTGAAGACCACAACAACAACGTGTAACTATTAATTTTCAGAATAATTGTATTGTGCGAAGTACCTGTAGTTATCTTGCGTGCAGTGTAGAATGTATTTAAATCAGTTCAGGATGGATCCTCTAACTAATAAATACGACCAATACATTTTCAACGTATAATAAATTGCTGTTGCTACTCCATTATTACTTGTTAGGTATGCAACCATTTGCAATCCCTACACACCTGCTCAGCAAAATGAGGGCTAGAAGCCTCTCAATCCTCGAACCATCTGATCGCTCGCCCTAGTCTCTGTCTCTCTCTCCCTCTCCCTCCCTCTCTCTCTGTCTCTCTTTGTGTGTGTGTGTGTGTGTGTGTGTGTGTGTGTGCGTGTGCGTGTGCGCTCGCTCGCGCTCGGCGGCCAGCCCTGTCGCTTCCCCAAGACAAAGGGGAGGCGGCCCCAGGCAGCCTGTGCCAGAGACTTCCTCCCCCACGTCTCATCTAAAAGCGATCTCAGAGTCACTGAATGTTTTCATGATTCACTTAGCATCTCCGGTGCCGCAGTCCCCACCAGCCTTCACGCTGCCTCTTTTCAGAAAACATTGGCCTTCTAGAATACGAGAGCATCACAGAGTTCATTTCGCAGAACAGTGCACCAGCGTTGATTAACACGTAGGCTCTTGTTTGGTGCACGCTGTCTTAGTTGCTGTCAGTTTGGGGAGGTGACGCTTCTGTGACTGAAGACGCTGTTAGCGGAACTAAAGATCTGAGAGTAGATAAAACAGAAACTTTGCTAACGGCATATGAATACATAAACAATGTGCTAAAAGAAATGTAGCCTGATGGTTATAAAATGTTATGCATTCTTCACTATTTTGCGACAAACTGTTCTGTTTAATCATCTTGCTTAGGGCATGGTTAAGAGCATGTACGAATTTAAAAAGAATGCCTAACAGTGTCCTGCCTGTAATGTTATTTTATTTTGCTGCCAGCTTCGGTTCTGAACCATCATCCGGCAGGAAAATTACCATAGATGTATAACACGTCATACATGGCTTAAAAATAAGCAATCACAAGAAATCACAATCGCCAAGGTAATATAAAATCGAAAATTATAACAAAGTAAATATATAATGGCACGTTGACACAAGAACAGCAAGAGATGTACCAAAATTGCTGTCCTTGTGTCACTGTCCCACCATATTTTACCTTGTTGCAATTTCCGATTTTGTGTTATCTTGGCATTTATGGTTTCCTGTGATAACTAATTTTTAAAGCATGTATGACATTTGATAATTTTCCTGCCCTTGATGATGGTTCAGAACGGAAGCCGGTAGCCAAATAAAATATTATTACACACAGAACATCGTTATGCATTTTTTTTTTAATTTCTCCCTTTTATATGCGCTGGTAGAAAGTTTTTCTATCTTTACATTTTACGATTGAAAGGAAAATTACTTCATGAAGTACATGCTCAAAATGATTAAATAAAAATAGCGTAACTATCTCCTATGCAAGAAATAATGTCCTCTCACTCTGTAGAAAAAAAGTATGTGCTACTGTGTTTGACGTGACTGTGTACATGGACTACTTTTAATGCTTCTTTTCTCTTTCTAGAAAACGCAGTTTTTCAAATTTTGACAAATTGGAACATTTGTTTTCTTGATTCGATTTCACCTGTACAGCAGATGAGAAGGATATCTCGATGAACAGACTAATGTTTCATGCAGTTGAGGGCATAAAATGTCTTGGAAAATTGTTGATTGTAGATGTAAAGTTACTATTAAACAAAGAAGAATTATACAGATTAATGGTTTCACGCTTCTTAGAACAAACTGCTTGAGGTTAGTAATAGTTCGAAGTAGAATGAAAGTAACCTTGAAAATAGGGCTTAGCAGGCAATGCTTTCCCTAATTGACATTTGCACTGATGCGACGCTGCATGATGCTGTACGTAAGACACATAAAAAGTGGTCAAGCATTCAACCAGCATTCGTTTCTAAGCGCGCGGAGCCAGCACCACATTTCATATTTTCCCTCGATATGTTCTTTAAAAAATAATTATGAATCTCCGCAGTCTTCCATTTCGAGAAAATCAACGACAATACATTGAGATTTAACTAATTATAATTGTTTCTTTATGTCCATTCTCTTGACGGGAGGTCTTTGGTGCGACAGCCGTTTACACCAAGAGCCATCGTTATGATTTTATTTTATTCTGGTGCAACTAGTTTCATCTTGAGGCTGTTGTTGACAGTTGATGGTTGGAGTGCTGACACATTATCTGCGTAGCTAGTTATGCTGGCAACTGATGTGATTTATACAGGGATCATATCAAACCTTACCGCATCAACGACAGCCTGAAGATGGCGCAATGAAGCACTGAAACTGGTTGCTACAAAATAAAATAAAATCCTAAGAACGGCTGTAGGTGTTTTATTTTGTCACAATTATAATTGTAGTATCGGCCTATGTAGGGCCTATACATACTGTAGCTTATGGCCTTTGTTAAACATTAATCTCTGTTTTCACTATTTATAGCGGACCGGCTGGAAGAATATACTGGAAGGTTGCCGAAGTTTTGTCGACACGGCTGCTGGATCACAGGGGTCCACGATGTGCGCCTGAGGAACAAATTATCTTTCTTGTCCGTGACTTGTCGCTCGGTGTGGGATGCAGTACACAATCCGTTACGTCTCAATATTGTGTGAAGAAGTGATTGTGTCGAACCAACTAACGGTAATGTGCAGTGCCGTAGAACTCCTAATGTTATTATGTTGCATTATTTATGTGTGTGTGTGTTATGTGTGCAGAGTATAATACCTGATCAGGTGTCAATTAATGAACGTATAACACTAAACACTGTTCCGTCTGCTAAAATTGCTTCCATATTATTGGCCGTAATTGTAAACAAAATACATATTCAGTCACATTCTGGACGGCTTAAAATTAACCTCCATGTACGTCGGTTTGTCTTTATACCCTGGTCAAATAAATGAACCAATCACTTAGTGGCAGATTGTAACTAGTGTGAGAAAACGGACACAATATGCACGGTATTTACAACAGACTCAATAGAAACTCACTTCTCAATGTTTCAGCAATACGATACGTCATGCTAGTGTTTTGTGAGGAAACTACAAAAAGAAAATAAGAATAACGGGCTTACCTCAGAACAGTATCCCACTGAATATTGTCTTTTGCAGAAATCTAATCGACGTACACATAGACGTCCAATGCCATTCGTAGTCAATTCAGACGTGTGTCGTACTTTTGGTAGCTTAGAAAAATAAGTGTTAAATCAAAATAAAGTTCCTTAATTCATTGTTCCCATACTTAAAAATAAACAGCAAATAGGCGACGGTTGGTTTGAGTGCCAGACTATTTTGCTAGTCACGATCCTGTTGGAAGTGGTATGGCATTGCCTGTCTCAACATTTCGAAATGACTTACCAATTCACTTATAATGTTTACCTTCAGAAGGTGAAAATCCCCAAGCAGCACCCTGGTTCGGCATGTACTTTAAACCGTAAGACCCATTATAACTGATGAGGTACCCATCTTGTATAAATCCTTCTTATACCCACGTAAACCTATCTGAGTGTAGTGTGTAGTCCGATAGAAGACTAGTCTTCACGTCCCTTTAAAAAACTTTCCTTGCAGATGAATGAAATCGTACGCTACAATGTGTCTCAACATTAATCGCTAGTTTGTTTTGCTCATTGTTCACAAAACTACGAAAATTAAAATCTTAGTTTCTCTGACCATTTTTAGTTTTAACTGCAAAGCGAATTAATGTTTTCATAAAAGCTGAATGAAGAGGAAATAAATTACATCGGTTGACATTTTGTTTTTGAAAACCACGACCGGTTTACGACACTGTGGTCAAGTAGTTACCCGCTTATCATGCTGTAGTTACTTACAAACACGCAGTATGCATATGCTTATTACTTTAATAATTTTTCTTTTGGAAATATGCATCTGTGTAGCTCCACGATGATACGATATTAACTACTTAAAAATGGCCCAGATGGCAGGAACAGGTCGTGGTTTTCAAAAAAAATGTTTAACTAATGCTACAATGTTTACCTGTAAGTCTTCATTATATACGTCCCAACTCACATCAAGCCGTAAAAAATGACCTACAACTAAAAAGGAAATGACTGGGCCCTAACGTAACCTATACTATCAGACAACTCAAGAGAAAGTCGAGAAAAGAATTCATTTTTCCATCCTAGCGTCTTCATGTACATAGGGTAGCTAACGACACAATTCGCTTTCAAAGTACACATTTCAAAATATGGCGGCACTAGCCAATGTGAAAACCGGAAAGAAAAAGTAAATTTTAATTACTCACAGCAGTCAAACCAATGACTTAAGTAATGCTATTTTTAAACATAAGAAAGTGGGAGAGTCACAAAGCTGCCTCTTATTCCGAAAAAAAGTCAGTTTTCATGGAGCGGTGAACGTGACTACTGTTCCCCTGGCAGGGTAACTTGACTAAAAAGTCATCCATGAATTTTAACTATCAAATGAGTGCATTAAATCTAGCCTAGAGTTTTGCTGTTCCTTAAGTGAACGAGTGAGTTCTGAGCGACATATATTGTGTTCGGTTCTCCCATCGTCTCAAATTTATTTATTTATTTATTTTTATGTTGCGGTTTTCTGGGCCACAAGTGGCTCGCGCCTCAATACCTCCAAGAGGTAGCTTTAGTAATGGAGTATACGCTGGATAGTGAGTTTTGGTATTAACATTTTTTAAATAACTGTTTAATTGGGGAAAAAACTGCTAGTTGCATCATTCTGGAAATAGCGCCCCACATCAATAGTACCATTTCAGTGCATGCACTGAGGTGACAAATGTCATGGGACAGCGACATGCACATATATAGATGACGGTTCTGGCACACAACGTGTGAAAGGCCTGTGCATTGTCCAAGTCATTTGTACTCAGGTGATTCGTGTGAAAACGCTTTCGACGTGTTTATAGCCGCACGACGGGACTTACTATGTTTGAATGCGGAGTGGTAGTTGGAGGTAGAAGCACGGGACATTCTATTTCGGAAAACGTTAGGTAATTCGATATTCCGAGACCCACAGTGAATAGAGTGTGTCGAGAATACCAAATTTCAGGTATTGCCTCTCACCACAGACGGCCTTCACTCAGCCACCGATAGTAGCGGTGATTGCCTAGATTTGTTAGTGTTAATGGACAAGCAACAGTACCTGAAATAATCGCAGAAATCAATTTTAGACGTAAGGCGTAACATATGCGTCAGTACAGCGCGACAAAATTTGGCGTTAATTTTCAACGGCAGCGGACGACCGACGCGAGTGCCTCCGACAACAGCACGACATCGCTTGCAAGGCCTATCCTGCACTTGTGACCATATCGGTTGGACCCTAGACGACTGGAAAACCTTGAGTCCAGATTTAAGTTGGTAAGAGCTGATGATTGCGTTTGAGTGCGGCGCAGACCCCATGAAGCCATGGACCCAAGTTGACAACAAAGCGCTATGGAAGCTGGTGGTAATTCCTTTGTGGTGTTGGCTGCGTTTACACGTAACAGACTAGGTCCACTGGGAGAACTGAATCAATTATAGGAAGTGGTTACGTTTGGCTACTGGGAGACCATTTGCAGCCATTTATGGACTTCATGTTCCCAAACAACGATGGAATTCCTACGCCTGACAATACGCCGTGCCACCGGGTCACAGCTGTTCGCGACTGGTTTGAAGAACTATCCGGATAATTCGAGAGAATGATTTGTCCTCCCAGATTGCCCGACGTAAATACTAAGTAACGTTTATGGGACGTAATCGAGAGATCAGTTCTTGCACAAGATGCTGCACCAGCATGCCTTTTGTCATTATTATGGAAGGCGGTAGATGCAGCGTGGCTGAGTATTTCTGTAGGCGACGTACAACGACTTGTTCCTGCTACATGGAATTACTGGACTGTTGCGGACTAAAGGTGGTATGACATGATATTAGTAGGTATTCCGAGACTTCTGTGACCTCAGTGTAAATGTCAAAGTTTGTGCGTGAATTTTTTGTTTCGGTACAAAGGGTGGTCGGGTTTGGAGGAAATATGGAATGGGATTAGCTTATACCCTGAATTAGCATATACGCAACTTTATTGATTTGAATAATGTAACGGGAAATTTCGATCAATAATTGCTCTTAGAAGAAGTTATTTTCTCTTTGGCTTGTGAAATGTATCGCATTTGCTGAAATGCTTTTGTTATTAGGTCCTACATAAAAAGATCCAATGTAATCTATACATTGCTAATACAATCCTCAAAGTGTTTAATCCATACTTCCATACTTGCGCGTTGCATTTTAGCCACAGAGCGTCAGGCGTATCTTACAGCTTCTGAGGCCGAAGACTAACAACGACGGATGTCATTTAAATGCTCCTTTAAATTCGACGTTGTAGGCTTTTATTAAAGCTGGATCTCATTAAGACAAGCGAGCGTACCCGCTGATAACAGGCGCACTCGTGAGGGTAGATGACGTTGTTGCTCGTATTACTGTTGTAACGTCTTTTACTGCACCGAATTAGAAATGGAGTTGATATAGTTGTTACTCATTACTGCTGAAGCGTCTAGACGAATTTAGATGACCTTTGGAGCGCACATAGTCTATACCCCGAATTAACACTTCCGTTATCTTTTATTCCGAAAAGTGATCACTGTTCCCGTGGGATGGCCAACATGACCACTGTTATTAGAGGATGAGTAACGTGAATAAATGTCATACATGGATGTTAACTATCAAATGAATGAATTAAGTTTAGTGTAAAGATTACTCTATTCTTTAAGTAAACGAGCACGCTGAAAACGACATTTACTCTATCAGCTTGTCCCATCGACTCAGAATTTGGTGCCGTTTCCTTTTTGTTTTCCGATGTTTGCTGCATCGCAAGTGGCTCCCGTCTTTGTACCTTCAGGGATAACTTTTGCGATGGCGCACGCGGATCTGTAGTGAATTTCCTCATTAATATTGCTTTTTAAAACTGTTTAACCGCAGGAGCGCAGCTAGTTGTTAGATAATTGCTTCAGTTAGGGGAAACATAATTCAGGAAATAATGAAATACATCAGTGGTACCACAGAATAATCGCACAGGGTGATTTTAACTGAAGTTTAAATACACCCGAAGCCAAGTAAATGACGCTGCGGCAAGTAATTTACTATAACACATATGGGAACACAAATGTTAGAAAACACCCCGAAAGTGAATCAAAAGTGTTGAACATGTGACGTCTCGAGATGAAGTACCTCGCCAGACGTGCAGCGGTGGAGCCTTTCGGCCTGTCCCAACCTAAGTCAACTATTCACAACTGCGTCGAGGTGCACCTATGTTCGCGACATTTGAGCGTGGGACACAGGGTTCGAGTTATGCGCTAGAAGGCAGTGTCATTACGCATTGCGTTAGGCAGCTATACGTTTATACTAGGGTAAGGTTTATTATTTTATTTACAGATCTCGTGATGTCCTGCATAATTGCACAGAATTGCACCGCTACCAGTGAATCACTTACGTGTTATTTACACTACTGGCCATTAAAATTGATACACCAAGAAGAAATGCAGATGAAATATGTGTATTCATTGGAAAAATATATTATACTGGAACTTAAATGTGATTACATTTTCACGCAATTTGGGTTCATAGATCCTAAGAAATCAGTACCCAGAACAACCACCTCTGGCCGTAATAACGGCCTTTATACGCCTGGGCATTAAGTCAAGCAGAGCTGGGATGGCGTGTACAGGTACAGCTCCCATGCAGCTTCAACACGATACCACATTTCATCAAGAGTAGTGGCTGGCGTATTGTGACGAGCCAGTCCCTCGGCTACCATTGACCAGACGCATTCAATTGGTGAGAGACCTGGAGAATGTGCTGGCCGGGGCAGCAGTCGAACATTTTCGGTATCCAGATAGGCCGATACAGGGCCTGCAACATGCGGTCGTGCATTATTCTGCTGAAGTGTAGGGTTTCGCAGGGATCGAATGAAGGGTAGAGCCACGGGTCGTAACACATGTGAAATGCAACGCCCACTGCTCAAAGTGCCGTCAATGCGGACAAGAGCTGGACAAGACGTGTAACCAATGGCACCCCATACCCTCATGCCAGGTGATACACCAGTATGGCGATGACGAATATGCGCTTCCCATGTGCGTTCACCGCGATGTCGCCAAACACTGACACGACCATCATGATGCTGTAAACAGAACCTGGATTCGTCGAAAAAAATGACGTTTTGCCATTCTTGCACCCAGGTTCGTCGTGAAGTACACAATCGCAGGCGCTCCTGTCTGTGATGCAGCGTCAAGGGTAACCGCAGCCATGGTCTCCGAGCTGATAGGGATCGAGACGTGGCTGCACGATCCGTTATAGCCATGCGGATAAGATGGCTGTCATCTCGACTGCTAGTGATACCAGGCCGTTGGGATCCAGTACAGCGTTCCGTATTACCCACCTAAAACCACCGATTCCGTATTCTGCTAACAGTCATTGGATCTCGACCAACGCGAGCAGCAATGTCGCGAAACGATAAACCACAATCGCGATAGGCTACATTCCGACCTTTATCAAAGTCGGAAACGTGATGGTACGCATTTCTCCTTCTTACACGAGGCATCACAACAACGTATCACCAGGCAACGCCTGTCAACTGCGGTTTGTGTATCAGAAATCGGTTGGAAACTTTCCTCATGTCAGGTCGTTGTAGGTGTCTTCACCGGCACCAACCTTTTGTGAATACTCCGAAAAGCTAATCATTTGCATATCACAGCATCCTCTTCCTGCCGCTTAAATTTCGCTTCTGTAGCACGTTATCGGTGTGGTGTAGCAATTTTAATGGCCAGTAGCGTACGTTAGCTTAGTGGAGAGATTTGCAGCACTGCTAAATGCCGGTGAGGACAGGATCGACAAGCCTAATCGCTGTCGGTGTGGCAAGGTAAGCCAGCTGGTGACGTCACATGTTCAACACTTTTCATCCACTTTTGGGGTAGTTTTCGAAACATTTGCGGTCCAATGTTTATTATATTAAATTAATTGTTCCTGTACCATCTACGTCGCTTCGGGGAGTTTTAAAAGTTTATAGGAACCGCCTTGTGCGCCACGAAGCCTGATAAGGAGTTCTACGCCTATAGACGACAGTATGATGTCTAGGTGGCAGCGCAGGCTGTCGATGACGGCGAACGCCAGTCGCTGAAAGCTGGTGGTTAGGTGGAGGATGCGGGCGCCCCGCGGCGGTGGCGGATGTCTCCGGAACTGCCGATAGACGGCCGGCGCGGCCCGGCCCGGCTGTTCAATTTCCCAGGGCGTCATCTCCATACAGTTGGCAAAACTTTGAGCAAACAAGCGGCCGAGGGGAGCGCGCGGCTCAACTCGTGTTAAGATATCTGTCTGCCTGCGGCCACGGCCGAAGGGGAGGGGGACCGTGTCAGCCGCGCCCTGCTGTCTGCCGCGACGAGCAAGCACTTCGTTACCCCGCACTGTCTGCGGCCGCAGCTCCGGTGTCTGAACTGCAGCAAAGTGCGTCGTAGGTGGTGACGTAACACTTGGCTACTTTGCGTTTCTTATCCGTAATGTACATTTACAGGATGTCTCAGAATGACGTACAAAAATTTGGATGCAGGTTTCTTGTACAAAAGCAAGAAAAAATGCCCAGCAAACATCCTTTACAAAATGCATGCCTTAAGAGCCATGAGAGCTTGATCCTCGATACTGCGAATCACAACTCTTCTACGGTAATTTCTTTGTTTTCCTACTTTTGGGAATGGGTAGTATATACCCAAACAAGAAAAACTTGTCTAATGCACATGAGCTCTAAAATACATAGCTTTAGAGTTGCGAGCACTTATTAACCTCTGCTACAGTGAAACATATCTTTTCTACTGAACAAGTGCTCATACGTTACTGGCCATTAAAATTGCTACACCACGAGGATGACGTGCTACAGACACGAAATTTAACCGACAGCAAGAAGATGCTGTGATATGCAAATGATTATGCTTTCAGAGCATTCACACAAGGCTGGCGCCGGTGGCGACACCTATAACGTGCTGACATAAGGAACGTTTCCAAACGATTTCTCATTCACAAAGTGCAGTTGACCGGCGTTGCCTGCTGAAACGTTGTTGTGATACCTCGTATAAGGAGAAGAAATGTGTACCATCACGTTCCGACTTTGATAAAGGTTGCGATTTATCATAACGCGACATTGTTGCTCGCGTTGGTCGATATCCAACGACTGTTTTCAGAAAATGGAATCGATGGGTTCCGGAAGGTAATACGGAACGCCGAGCCGAATCCCAACGGCCTCGTAACACTAGCAGTCGAAATGACAGTCATCTTATCCGCATGGCTGTAACGGATCGTGCAGCCATGCCTCGATCCCTGAGTCAACAGATGGGGACGTTTGAAAGACAACAACCATCTGCACGAACAATTCGGCGACGTTTGCAGCAGCATCGACTATCAGCTCGGAGACCATGGCTGCGATTACCCTTCACGCGGCATCACAGATAGGAGTGCCTGCGATGGTGTACTCAACGACGAACCTGGCTGCACAAATGGCAAAACGTTATTTTTTCGAATGAATCCAGGTTCTGTTTACAGCATCGTGATGGTCGCATTTGTGTTCGGCGACGCCGCGGTGAACGCACATTGGAAGAGTGTATTCGTCATAGCCATACTGGCGTATCACCCGGCGTGATGGTTTGGGGTGGCATTGGTTACACGTCTCGGTCAGTTCTTGTTCGCATTGACGGCAATTTGAACAGTAGACGTTACATTTCAGATATGTTACGACCCGTGGCTCGACCCTTCATTTGATCCCAGCGAAACCCTACATTTCAACAGGATTATGCACGACCGCATGTTGCAGGTCCTCTACGGGCCTTTCTGTATACAGAAAATGTTCGACTGCTGCCGTAGCAAGCACATTCTCCAGATCTTTCACCAATTGAAAAGGTCTGATCAATGGTGGCCGAGCAACTTGCTCGTCACAATACGCCAGTCACTATTCTTGATGAACTGTGGTATCGTGTTGAAGCTGCATAGGCTGCTGTACCTGTACAAACAATCCAACACTCAACGCCCAGGCGTATCAAGGCCGTTATTACGGCCATTGGTGGTTGTTCTGGGTACTGATTTCTCAGGATCTATGCACCCAAACTGCGTGAAGATGTAATCACATGTCAGTTCTAGTATAATATATTTGTCCAATGAATACCCGTTTATCATCTGCATTTCTTCTCGGTGCAGCGATTTTAATGTCCAGTAGTGTACTTCTTAAGGTATGCACTTTAGGGTCGATGTTTGCTGGACTTATTTTTGTTTCGGTATAAGAAACTCGTCGCCAAAATTTTAAAACGTCATTCTGAAACAACCTGTATGGTAAAGAAAATTTGAGATCAGTTATCTCGTCGGTTTGAAAATATTTAGGTGACGGAACATTTGCGAAATACAAAATATTTTGCGGAGACCACAAAGAAGCAAAACCTGGCTCTGAGCACTATGGGACTCAACTGCAGAGGTCATTAGTCCCCTAGAACTTAGAACTAGTTAAACCTAACTAACCTAAGGACATCACAAACATCCATGCCCGAGGCAGGATTCGAACCTGCGACCGTAGCGGTCTTGCGGTTCCAGACTCCAGCGCCTTTAACCGCACGGCCACTTCGGCCGGCAGCAAAACCTGGTCTTTATCTTCATTCCTTAATCATAATCATTTAATGAAAATCATACAAAAACGGAGACATGATACAATCGGCTGCATAAAGTGATAATCTTGTTCTCACAAGTACGTTTCTGGGAATGGGAGAAGAACTGGCAGAGACTGTGTGGCAAGTTGTGACTGTCCATCACGAACCCCACACCTATAATCATCAAGTGACTGTGTTCTGAAATACGATCCTGAGCTGGAATCTGATAACGTTTCTATGAAGAACACACACGTGTGTGTGTGTGTGTGTGTGTGTGTGTGTGTGTGTGTGTGTGTGAGTGTGTGTGTGTGAATTACTAAGGGACCAAAGTGCTGAGATCATCGGTCCCTAGACTTACACACTACTCAAACTAACTTATGCTAAGTACAACAGACACAGCCGAGCTAGGACTCGAACCTCCGACGGGGGAAGCCGCACGGACCGTGATAAGGAAGGACTCATAGGAAGAACGATTCATAGGTTTTGTGGTGTCACCGCCAGACACCACACTTGCTAGGTGGTAGCCTTTAAATCGGCCGCGGTCCGGTAGTATACGTCGGACCCGCGTGTCGCCACTGTCAGTGATAGCAGACCGAGCGTCACCACACGGCAGGTCTAGAGAGACGTCCTGGCACTCGCCCCAGTTGTATAACCGACGTTCATAGCAATGGTTCACTGACAAATACGCTCTCATTTGCCGAGACGATAGTTAGCATAGCCTTCAGCTACATTTGCTACGACCTAGCAAGGCGCCGTATTCAATTGATATTTATTATATGAAGCATGTATCATCAAGAGCGATGTTCTGCAATTGTGGATTAAAGTTAAGTATTATATTAACTACGTACTTTATTTGCAATTCTACAAGATATTGTCCTGTTCCAGACCTCACGCCAGTCAGCGTGTAATTAAACGCGTGCATTTCGGCCTCCTCTAGCAACCCAGTATTGGCGCTTCTGCCAACACTACAGGTTTCGTTTGATATATTTTCTGGCTTCTGCAGATTCTGTACAAAAGAATTCAGGGCCCATGATTCGCTTTCCAGTTTTGTTTTCTGCTCTTCAGGAAAATACTACTCCAAAGATGCTAGCACATCACGGAGACAGTGGAACAGTTCTTCAAATATTTCGTCTATAACATTTCAGTGGAAAAAATACCAGAGCGAACCAGCGAACCGGTTACAAATAATTTATAATATATTGACCGACGTTTCACCGCCTATAAGGATGCCTTGATCAGAAAGAAATTTTAACAACCGTGAAGTCCTATGATGTTCATTAAACTGTATAACAAAAGCTAGCTTTTAAATTTTTTACTTGTAATGTCTTCTCGTAATTTTGACTATCGCCTGCTTGCAATTTAACTTCACGGTTGTTAAAATTTCATTCTGGTGAAGACGTTGTTAGAGGTATCGTAGCCTAGGTTAACGTGTTAAAAATTATTTGCAACCGGTTGTCTGAGGTAATTCTCTGTTGAGACTTGTATACTACTGCTGAGAGACATCTACATCTACATGATTACTCTGCAATTCACATTTAAGTGCTTGGCACAGGGTTCATCGAACCACAATCATACTATCGCGGGAAAAACGAACACCTAAACCTTTCTGTTCGAGCTCTGATTTCTCTTATTTTATTTTGATGATCATTCCTACCTATGTAGGTTGGGCTCAACAAAATATTTTCGCATTCGGAAGAGAAAGTTCGTGACTGAAATTTCGTAAATAGATCTCGCCTCGACGAAAAACGTCTTTGCTTTAATGACTTCCATCCCAACTCGCGTATCATATCTGACACACTCTCTCCCCTATTACGTGATAATACTAAACGAGCTGCCCCGTTTTGCACCCTTTCGATGTCCTCCGTCAATCCCACCTGGTAAGGATCCCACACCGCGCAGCAATATTCTAACAGAGGACGAACGAGTGTAGTGTAAGCTGTCTTTTTAGTGGACTTGTTGCATCTTCTAAGTGTCCTGCCAATGAAACGCAACCTTTGGCTCGCCTTCCCCACAATATTATCTATGTGGTCTTTCCAACTGCAGTTGTTCGTAAGTTTAACACCCAGGTACTTAGTTGAATTGACAGCCTTGAGAATTGTACTATTTATCGGGTAATCGAATTCCAACGGATTTCTTTTGGAACTAATGTGGATCACCTCACACTTTTCGTTATTTTGCGTCAACTGCCACTTGCCACACCATACAGCAATCTTTTCTAAATCACTTTGCAACTGATACTGGTCTTCGGATGACCTTACTAGACGGTAAATTACAGCATCGTCTGGGATCAAGCTAAGAGAACTGCTCAGATTGTCACCCAGGTCATTTATATAGATCAGGAAGAGCAGAGGTCCCAGGACGCTTCCCTGGGGAACACCTGATATCATTTCAATTTTACTCAAAGATTTGCCGTCTATTACTACGAACTGCGACCTTCCTGACAGGAAATCACAAATCCAGTCGCAAAACTGAGACGATACGCCATAGGCCCGCAGCTTGATTAGAAGTCGCTTGTGAGGAACGGTGTCAAAAGCTTTCCGGAAATCAAGAAATAAGGAGTCAACTTGAGATCCCCTGTCGATAGCGGCCATTACTTCGTGCACAAGAACGATCTTTTCTGAAACCATGCTGATTACGTATCAATAGATCGTTCCCTTCGAGGTGATTCATAATGTTTGAATACAATGTGTGCTCCAAAACCCTACTGCAAACCGACGTCAATGATATAGGTCTGTAGTTCGATGGATTACTCCTACCACCCTTCTTAAACACTGGTGCGACCTGCGCAATTTTCCAGTATGTAGGTACAGACCTATCGGTGAGCGAGCGGTTGTATATGATTGCTAAGTAGGGAGCTATTGTATCAGCGTGATCTGAAAGGAACCTAATCGGTATACAATCTGGACCTGAAGACTAGCCCGTATCAAGCGATTTGAGTTGCTTCGCAACCCCTAAGGTACCTACTTCTAAGAAACTCATGCTAGCAGCTGTTCGTGTTTGAAATTCTGGAATATTCTATTCATGTTCCCTGGTGAAGGAATTTCGAAAAACTGCGTTCAATAACTCCGCTTTAGCGGCACAGTCGTCGGTAACAGTACCATCGGCAATGCGCAGCGAAGGTATTGACTGTGTCTTGCCGCTTGTGTACTTTACATACAATCAGAATTTCTTCGGATTTTCTACCAAATGTCGAGACAATGTCTCGTTGTGGAACCTATTAAAGGCATCTCGCATTGAAGTCCGTGCCAAATTTAGCGCGTTTGTGAATTTTAGCCAATCTTCGGGATTTCGCGTTCTTCTGAACTTCGCATGCTTTTTCCGTTGCCTCTGCAACAGCGTTTTGTGTACCATGGGGGATCAGTTCCATCTCTTACCAATTTATGAGGTATGAATCTCTCAATTGCTGTTGCCACGTACAAAACTGTCATTTTGTAATTCTGCTGTCTTACCAACGGACACATACGGTGTTAAAAAGCTAATTCTCTCCTGCCAGCAAAAACATTTCTAAACTTCACATTTTGAAGGTGGTTATTCTGTTACCTGTGGTCTAAGGGTAGCTTCACCCGTGGTCTAGGGGTGCGGGCACGGTAGCTCAGCGTGTTCGGTCACAGGGCTAGCTGCGCTCTGTAGGAAAAAACGGAGTCAACGGCTCAACATTGAATCTGAACAGGTGTCATGGGACATCCGCATCGAGCAAATGTAACGAACAAAATGAGAACAATAAAAAAGGGGTAGCGTCTGTCATTCGTAATCAAAACGTCTTCGGTCCCGGATTCAAATCCCACCGCTCTTTAAATTTTGCGCAGGCCTAAGTGGCCGAGCGGTTCTAGGCGCTTCAGTCTGGAACCGCGTGACCGCTACGGTCGCAGGTTCGAGTCTGGCCTCGGGCACGGATGTGTGTGATGTCCTTAGGTTAGTTATTTTTTAGTAGTTCTAAGTTATAGGGGACTGATAACCTCAGAAGTTAAGTCCCACGGTACTCAGAGCCATGTTTTTTAAAAAATTTGATTAATAATCAACATTGGCGGCAGGACTCCCGCCGTAAGAAGTTACCCCTCATTCTGCAAACGGCCTTGTGAAAGAGGGCGGAGGTGCTGACAGAGGTTCAGGGCACTCTCGTGTTCTATGGTTGGGAAACTGCTCCTAAAGGTGGAAGAATTAGCAGTGATGAACGGCATGAAGATGCGCGTGAAGATGCTGAAAGCAATGGAAACCACTGCATTAAAGACACATAACGTGTATCCACAGGACATGTGGCCTGTAATTGAAGAAGTGTCATGATGATCCCTCCATTGGCAATAGATTCCGGAATAGTCCCCCATTCATATCTCCAGGAGGGGACTGCCAATGGGAGGTAACCTTGAGAAAAAGATTGAATAATCAACAAAAGGATAACGTTCTACGTGTAGGAAGGAGGGGCGGGGGGGGGGGGGGGGGAGGGAGCTTGAACGTGGTAGAGACATTAGAAAATGTGAAAAGGGAAATACAAAGGCACAATCTAGATATAGTATCATATAGTCAGTGAAGTGAAAAGAAGACTAGGATGTCTGGTAAAATGAGTGTGGGGTAATACCAATAGCACCAGAAAATGGTATAACGGGAGACAGTGTATTACTGTGAACAGTTCAGTGACAGGATTGTTCTTATCAAAATCAATACCAAACCAACGCAAACTCAGGTATACATGCCGACGTCCCAAACTGAAGATGAAGAGATAGAGATAGAGACAGTGTATGACGATATTGAAAGAGTAATACAGTATGTAAAGAGTGACGAAAATCTAATACTCATGGGATACTGGAATACAGCTGTAGGGGAACGAGTATAAAAAAAGGTTACAGGAGAATATGGACTTGGCACAATGAATGAAAGAGTAGAAAGATTAACTGAGTTCTGTAACAAGTTTCAACTAGTGACAGAGAATACTCTGTTCAAGAATCACGAGAGGCGAAGGAATACTTGGAAAAGGCCGGGCGATACGGAAATATTTCACTTAGATTACATTATAGTCAGACAGTGATTCCGAAATCAGTTGCTGGATTGTAAGGCGTAGCCAGGAGAAGATATACACTCAGATCGTCATATAGTAATGAAGAAGTTCGAGATATCAGTCAGGAAGAATCCATACGCAAAGAAGAGGAATACGGAAGTACAAATGAAGGACGAGATACAGTTGAAGTTCTCTAAGACTATAGATACTGCAATAAGGAATATCTCAGTAAGCAGTAAGTTGAAGAGAAATGGGCTTCTCTAACAAGGGCCATCACAGAAGTCGGGGAAGAAAAATATAGAAACAAAGAGGGCAACTGCGAAAAAACCGTAGGTAACAGAAGAAATACTTCAATTGGTCGATGAAAGGAGGAAGTACAAGAATGTTCGGGGAAACTCTAGAATAATGAAACACAGGTCGCTGAGGAATGAAATAAATAGGAAGTACGGGAAGCTAAGACGAAATGGCTACAGCAAAAATGTGAAGACGTCGAAAAAGAAATGATTATCGGAAGGACAGACTCAGCACACAAGAATGTCAAAACAACTTTCGGTGACATTAAAAGCAGTGGTGATAACAGTAAGAATGCAACGGGAATTCCACTGTTAAATGCAGAGGAGAGAGCGGATAGGGGGAAAGAATACATTGAAACCCTTTATGAGGGGGTAGATATGTCCGATGTGATAGAAGAAGAAACTGGCGTCGACTTAGAAGACATAGCAGATCCAGGATTAGAATCAGAATTTAGAAGAGCCTTGGAGGAGTTGAGATCAAATAAAGCAGAAAAGATAGATAACAAATCATCAGAATCTCTAAAATCCTTGGGTACGTGGCAACAAAACGACTATTCAAGATGGTGTGTAGAATGTATGAGTCTGGCGACGCACCATCTGACTTTCGGAAAAGCATCATCCACACAATTCCGAAGATGGCAAGCGTTGACAAGTGCAAGAGTTATCGCACAATCAGCATAACACCTCATGCATCCAAGTTGCATACAAGAATAATACACAAAAGAATGCAAAAGAAAATTGAAAATTGAGGATGCACTAGTTGACGATCAGTATGGTTTTAGGAAAGGTAAAGCCACAAGAGAGGCTATTCTGACGTTGTGGTTAATAATGGAAGCAAGACTAAAGAAAAATCAGAACATACGTACAGGATTTGTCGGCCTGGAAAAAGCGTTCGGCAGTGTAAAATGGTGCAATTTTCCAAATTCTGAAAAATGTAGGGGTAAGCTATAGGGAGATACGAGTCATATACAATGTGTACAACAACCAAGAGGGAATAATAAGACTGGACGACCGAGAACGAAGGGATCGTATTGGAAATGGTGTAAGACAAATATGCAGCCTTCGCCCCTACTGTTCAATCTGTACATCGAGGAAGCAATGATGGATATAGGAGAAAAGTTCAGGAGTGGAAATAAAATGAAGGTGAAGGATATCAATGATACGATTCTCTGATGACATTGCTATCCTGAGTGAAAGTGAACAAGACTTACATGATCTGCTGAACGGAATGAACAGTCTGATGGGTGCAAAATGGTTCAAATGGTTCTGAGCACTATGGAACTTAACATCTGAGGTCATCAGTCCCCTAGAACTTAGAACTACTTAAAGCTAACTAACCTAAAGACATCACACACCTCCATGCCCGAGGGAGGATTCGAACCTGCGACCGTAGCAGTCGCGCGGTTCCGGACTGAAGCGTTTAGAACTGCTCGGACTCCGCGGCCGGCTAATGAGTATAGTGTATGGGTAGAGAGTAAATCGAAAAAAGGCGAAGGTAATAAGAAGTAGTAGAAATGAGAACTGCGAGAAACTTAACATAATGATTGATGGTCACGAAGTACGTGAAGTTAAGAAGTTCTTCAACCTAGGCAGTTAAATAACCAATGGTGGACGGAGCAAGGGGGAAATCAAAAGCAGATTAGCACTGGCTAAAAGATCATTCCTGGCCAAGAGAAGTCTACTAATATTAAATATCAGCCTTAATTTGAGAAAGAAATTTCTGAGAATGTTTGTCTGAATTTCAGCACTGTATGGTAGTGAAACATGGAATGTGGGAAAACCGGAGCAGAAGAACATCGAAGCTTTTGAGATGTGATGTTACGAACGAATGTTGAAAATTAGGTGGACTTATAAGGTAAGGAATGAGGAGGTTCTACACACAATCGGAGAGGGAAGAAATATGTGGATAACACTGATAAGAAGAAGAAACAGGGTGATAGGAGATCTCTTACGACATGATGGAATGACTTCCATGGCACTAGTGGGAGCTGTAGAGGGTAAAAACTGTAGAGGAAGACAGAGATTGGAATACATCCAGCAGGTAATTGAGGACGTAGGTTGCATGTGCTAAGGGAAGTAAAAGTAGGTGCTGCTCCTGGCGCTATGTGGACTTTGGTATCAGATTAATTAATCATTTTAAATTTACTTAAGTCGTTAGTTAGCATAGGAAGGACATTGACAGTTTCCTCTAACAGGTTTTTAATCTGGTATTCATTGGAAGAAGTATTGTTATCAGTTACGACTGAACTATTGAGAGTATCCTTATTAAACTCGAAACCAGTACGATGTCTTCTAGTTCATATTTATGTGAGATAAAGAAGAATTTTAGGAACTACTCCATGAACCGACGCTGATGTTTCTAGTACTGTAGTAGAAGAGTGAAATGTATGTTGCTCTTTTCCAGACTGCGTGGGAGGCTGAGGAATTTTTGTAGCTGCTTCTTGAACCAATGTTACGGTCTTTCCTGTAGTAGCATTGTGTACTAGAGCAGGAAATTCGCTAACGCCTTTTGGAGTAGTCAGTAACTGCTAGCAATCTTTCTTGATATGTCGAAAACCTCCACAATGATGACATACAATTTCATCCATGTAATTTGCTTCATAGAGGTCCGTATCGTGGTTGGTACTTTGCTTAAATTGTAGAGTGTGTATTGAGTAGTGTTAAGAAATGATTTTATATGAGAGCTTTCGTCTTGTACACGTCATCGGGCAGTTTCTTCCCGTCGTAGAGACCTTCAGTGTGAAGAGAGAGCTGTACCTGGGATCACTTTTCAGACTTTAGAGTCCAGTCAGCCTTTTATTTGTTATTTTATTTTATTTTTGAAATTACCAAAATTATTCAGGAAAAATAAGACATTTCCAAATCTGGAAAACATGTTATAAGCTACGAAATCTCAAGAAAATTGAAGTTGTAGTTTTCCGTGCTACTATAATGTTCATGGATGTGTGGTAATATGATCGTTTGGCATAGTGGTGTCCTGGGTTTGATTTCTAGCTGCACTACAGTTTTAAACTAGGGGTCACGTTTTATGAGCATTTCCGTCACGTGTATAATGCATAGAAATGAAAACAAAAGAATATGTAACGCTTTTTAATATCCAAACATTCTACAGTACCAATATTTTACAAAATAATGTTGCGTGCGATATGTAATTAGAAATAAAGAAGATGTGTATTTTCCACACAAGTGACAGAAAAAAAACGTTAAAAACTATTGTATTATTGAAAACTATTGTCTGTTTTCCTGTAAAGATACATTTAAATCTTTAATTTGTCCTAATACAAGTGCCAAAGTAGGTAGTCTGAATAATTAAGTCAAACCGCTTAACCCGCAAGAAAAATTGACGATAAATTATCGGTCCTAATGAATCGAATGAACAGTCTAATGATGACAGAATATCGGCTGAGAGTACCAAAGAGATATGGAAGTTACGAGATATTGCAGAGGTCTAATTAGGGATAAAAATCAGAAAAATTTGTGACCACGAATTGGATAAAGCCACAACGTTCTCTTACATTGGAAGCAAAATAACACATGATGGACAGAGAGAGACATAGAAAGCAGATTAGCAAAGTGAAAGTTGTTTTACTAGTCACTGACTTGGCCATATCTGTACAAATATGGATACAATCGTTTAAGTCGGGATGATTTACTTAAAAAAATTGAAATCGTTTTAAAAATTTCGTTGCTAGTAGAGTTAGTTGGCAGTAATGATCACATAAGCAAATCTTACTTGAATGGAACTTTGTACGGAAATTTGCTGTCTGAAAGATTAATGTGTTGTGTTAAAGGCGTCCAACTAATTCATCTTTGAAATAGCCTGAGAGGTAGGTAATCCGACGCAAAACAGCGTCGTTAGAAAGTGGCAATGTAGGAAGGTGCTTTGAAGATCTTCAGTCGAACTGTATTATGTCGGCCACATTTCTTTTATCAAACTGCTTTCAGTGACATGTACACTTCTCCCACTTGTGCAATCCAATAGCTGACCAAAACCGAAGCCTTTGTGCTTTTTTCATTCACAGGTTTGGGTTGCTTACTTCACGATTTTTTTCACTTATTGACAGCTGTTATTTCTAAAATATGAAAAATTCTTCCTCCTTTTCTTTGCAGTGCGGATGTATAGTTTTTAAATGTCGGCGTACTTAGCAGGTACCGGGGAACTGCACTGACGAAAAAACTCACAACACAAAAAAAATTAATGTTGAGTAATCAAATTTAGGGACACATTTGTCTACGTAACATATTTAAGTGATTAACATTTCAAGATGACGGATTCATATAACCGCAAGGTAAGTTATTACAAATGTTCAAACGCTGATGCATTTATAACCGGTGTAATAGCCAGAATGTTGAATGCAAGCATGCAAACATGCATGCACTGAGTTGCACAGGTGCCTAAATGTTACTTTGTGGTATGGACTTGCATACGTGTTGCACATGTTGGGTCAACACAGGAACGGTTAATGCTGGTTGTGGATGATATTGGAGTTGTCGTCCGATTATGTCCCATATGTGTTGTATTGGATCGAGCAGGCCAAGGCCTGTTGGGTTGTATCAGCGGTATCGACCGAGCGTTATACTGTTGGAATATACTCCCCCTGGAATATTCATGAATGGCAGCACAACACGTCGAATCACCAGTCAGGGTACGTTGGACAACAACAGTGCTCCTGCTGTATCTTAAATAGCACCGCAGGCTATCTCCAGGTGTCCAGCACGCTGACATGTTGGTTGCAGGTCCTCAACTCGCCTCCTTCTAACCAACACACGGGCATCACTGGCAGCGAAGCAGAACCAGCAGCCCTCAGAAAAGACAGCAGATCCACCCTCCCCTCAATTGAGCTCTCAATGGACACCAATGAAGTCGCAAATGGCGTTGGTTCGACAGTAGAATGCACATTACAGGGCATGTGGCTCGGAGCTGTATTTGAAGTAACCGAATTGTAGCTGTACATTGTGTCACTGTGGTGCCAATTGCTGATAAACTGCTGCAGATGCAATACAATATGGCAGAGACGTACGCCGAACACAATGAGTTTCGCTTTCGGTAGTGCGACGTGTCCGCTGGCATCCAGTCTTCTTAGGACCGTACGTTCTCGTAACCACGGCTGTTAACAATCATGGACAGTGGCTACATTTATGCCTAGTCTTTCTGCAATAACGCAATAGCCCTATTACACGACATCTTTAAAATTCTGTGAGGTGTCGATTATGGCGTCTTTATCGCCTTAAAGGCATTATTGACGAACATCAATTCACCACGTCCAATCTCAAAAGTCAGTAACGTGCACGACCGTTAGTGTGCTTATTTAAAGCAAACCTGATTTGCATCCTCATAGAGGCGCTACTGGCCACTCTTAAGAGAAACATCATTTCCGCCCTTTTATTGCTCATGAAGGGGTGTAAAGCTAGATCGCGTCCGTAGTATAACACTACACGTGCACCCTGGGTAATGCTAAATGAACTAGCACATACTGGCAGTCATATAATCTGAGGATCTCCTGATTATAAGACACTTGCAATAAGAGTTATGTCACCAGACAGACCACACGGCCCTTCGCAGGCCCCTCTGATCAATAAACTCGGACCTGTGGTTCGAATTTGTCACATAAACATAGAAGGCATAAGCTATGCTAAGCGCCAGTTTCTATGAAGACTATTAAAAAATAACAACATTGACTTGGTTGCTATACAGGAAACCCATTGTGATACAGTGCAAAAACTAAATAAAAGGGGCAAAATACTAGGCTATGAGCTGTTGGGAGCGACCTATCATAGGTCTTATGGAGTAGCCACATATGTCAAACAAGATATTCAAAATGCTTTCCTAATTTCTACATCCACCAACGAAGACATTCATAACGTTGTCACAAAAATCGGAAGCATTACCGTCTCCAATATTTATAAGCCACCTGCTACACCTTGGCCAGCTCACGTTTTCTAACTCAGCTATATCCTGCTGCATACATTGGGGATTACAATAGTCATCAAGAACACTGGAAGTATAAAGACAATGAAGCAAATGGAGAAGCAGTAGCAAAATGGGAAGAAGACGAATACTTATACAATGTATTATATGCTAAGGATCGATTTACATTTAGATCAGCTGCCTGGAGACAGGAATACAACCCTGACCTGTGTTTCGTCTCGTCCAACAACAGAGACCACCCTCTCATGGCCTCACGTAGAGTTCTGCCCGACTTTCCGCACAGTCAACACCGTCCAATCATAATAGAGGCAGGAACTCAAATTACACTAATTACCTCTATTCCTCGCCCACGATGGAATTTTAAAAAAGCCAATTGGACTGGGTTCTCCACATATCTGAACAAATGTTTGGGATGGATACCACCTACTAGCAAAAACTACCAAAGATTTGTTGGTGCCATGATAAGCACGGCCAAGAAGCGCATACCAAGAGGGTACCGCAAAGAATACATACCTGAATGGTCCCATACCAGCGAAGAACTATACCAGAGCTTCCTTGAATCCGGAGATCAGGAAATAGCGGATGAACTGATTCACAGCTTGGATGCTGCCAGAAGACAAAAGTGGGCGGAAACTGTAAAAAGCCTCAATTTCCAAACATCTAGCAGGCAAGCATGGTTACTCCTGAGAAAACTAGGTAGCAGCCCACCAGCACAACGACAAAAAGCAGCTGTAAGACCAAATGCCATAGCTACACACCTAGTTAACATGTCTAGGACACCAAAGGATAAAACACATACAATCCAAGTGAAGTGAGAACTCAAAATCTTAAAAATTGAAAACACAGAAACTGAACACTATCGACCATTCTCTAGCGAAGACATAGAGAAAGCTCTGAAAGATGTCAAACCAACAACGGCACCAGGTTTCGACAACGTTCACCCTGAATTCATAATAAACTGTGGCAAGTACACACAAGTATGGCTGGCTCAATTTTTCACAAACATCATGCAAACTGGCAATATCCCACAAGAACTCAAACGCTCTAAGGTAATAGCTATTCTAAAGCCTGGGAAAACAGCTAATAACCCAAAAACCTTCAGACCAATTGCCCTGCTGTCTGTAATTTATAAATTACTAGAAAGGCTTATATATAACAGAATTAGCCCAGAATTGTTCAGGGCGATCCCAGTTGAACAGGCAGGCTTTCAGCCAGGAAGAAGTTGTGCTGACCAGGTGTTGTCACTCACTACTTACATTGAGGCGGGATTCCAGAGAAAATTGAAAACATCAGTCGCCTTTATTGACCTCTCAGCAACTTACGACACTGTGCGGAGAGAAGGCATCATGTACAAAATTCTTCGAGTAATTCCTTGCAAATCTATAGCACGCTTAATAGACAGCATGCTCAATGACAGAGCGTTCAAAATAAGTATGGACACTGACTACAGCACCACCAAAAAACTAAAGAATGGCTTACCACAAGGATCAGTGCTCGCACCACTGTTGTTTAGCCTCTCTATTGCAGACCTGTCGGAAACACAATCAAGAAAGTTCGGGTATGCTGAATGTTCGGCCCTCGCTACAAGATGTAGCACAATTGAAGCATCTGAGGATATCCTAACGAAAGACCTGAAGATAATGGGTGAATATTTCCGTAAGTGGACACTTCAACCAAATGCTTCCAAAACAGAGGTTAGTTGCTTCCACCTCAACAACAAACTTCCTGGAAGGGAACTAAACATTCGATTTGAAAACACCGTTCTCAGGCATAATAAAACTCTGGAGTACTTGTACATGACGCTGGACAGAACACTATCTTTTAAAGAGCACCTGCCGAAAAATTAAAGACAATAAACAACATTATTCAAAAGCTCTGTGGTACTACTTGGGGAGCAACAGCTTCCACTCTCTGCACCTGCTTTAGCAATTGTATTCTCGGCTGCCGAATACTGTGCTTCGATTTGGCTAAACAGCCCACATGTGAAAAAGTTGGATGTCCAGTTGCATAACACTCTAAGGACGATTTCTGGAGTAATTAAACCCACTCAATCGCAATGGCTCCCAATATTAAGCCATATCGCGCTGCCACACCTGCGACGTACTCACGCCCTTGTACGTGAATACAAAAACATCATGGGAAATCGACGCCTGCCGATCTACCAAGACATAGAGGCAGCAAACACTGTTAGGCTTCGATATAGGAACTCGCCAACAAGAACAGCAAGGAACTGTGTACAAGAAGGTTTCAGTATCACAAACACATGGTCTGAAAAATGGAACGCATGGCAAAATCATAACATGCCTTGCATCACACAAAAACCACGTAGTTTTGACATACCACGCAAAACGAGGTCCACTCTAAATAGGATTAGAACTCGTCATGGAAGATGTGCTTACTCCCTGTATAAATGGGGTGAAATACTATCCCCTCAGTGTGACTGCGGAGAAAGTCAGTCCATCAGCCACATTGTTGAAGAGTGTTCCAGAAGATCCTATAATGGGATCCCCGACGACTTCCTGCTCGCAACTCCAGAGTCTATTGATTATATTAATAGACTTGATGTTTGTTTGTAATCCTTAAACTTTGTTATATTAGTAATGTTTATTTGAAATTATTAACGTTTGTTATATTAGTGATATGTCTGTTTCTTTCTTATGTGTCTGTATTGCCATACGATAAATAAATAAATAATTGCTCATGAAAACCACACATTGCATATTGCACCACCATACAGCAAGACCTCCAGAGGTGATGCTCCAGATTGTTGTACACACCGGTAACTCTAATACACAGTACAACGTCCTCTTGCGTTGATGCATGAATGTATTTGTCGTGGTGTACTATCCACAAGTTCATCAAAGAACTGTTGGTCCTGATTGTCCCAATTGTTGATGGCGATTCAGCGTAGATCCCTCAGAGTGGTTGCTGCGTCACTTCGCCCATAAACAACCCTTTTCAATATCTCACAGGCATGTACGATATGGTTCCTGTCTGGAGAACATGCTGGCAACTCTTGTTGAGCGATGTCGTTACCCTAAAGGAAGTCATTCACAAGATTTGCATGATGGGGGTGCGGATTGTCGTCCACGAAGACAAATGCCTCGCCAATATGCTGCCGATGTTGTTGCACTATGGGTGGAGGATCGCATTCGCGTATCGTGCAGCCGTTACGGCGTCTTCCCTGAGCAGCAGCGGCGTACGTCGTCCACACATAATATGACCTCAAAATATCAGGGAAACTCGACCTTGCGGCACTCGCTGGACAGTCTGTCTAAGGCGTTCAGCCTGACGGGGTTGCCTCCAAACACGTCTCCGACGATTGTCTGGTGGAAGGCATATGCGATATTTATCGGTGAAGAGAACGTGATGCCAGCGTGAGTGGTCCATGCTGCATGTTGTTGGGCCCATCTGTACCGCACTGCATGGTGTCGTGGTTGCAAAGATGAAACTCGCCATGGACGTCGGGAGTGAAGTTGCGTATCATGTAGCCTATTGCGCGCAGTTTGAGTCGTAACACAGCGTCCTATGGCTGCACGAAAAGCATTATTCAACATGTTGCCGTGGTTGTCAGGGTTCTTCCGAGCCATAATCCGTAGGTAGCGGTCATCCATTGCAGGAGTAACCCTTGGGCGGCCTGAGCGAGGCACGTTATCGACAGTTCCTGTCTCTGTGTATTTCCGTCCTGTCCGAACAACATCGCTTTGGTTCACTCGGAGACGCCTGGAAACTTCCCTTATTGAGAGCCCTTCCTTACACAAAGTAACAATTCGGACGCGATCGAACCGCGGTAGGCACGGTTGAACTACAGACAACACGATCCGTGTACCTCCATCGTGGTGGATTGACTGGAACTGGTCGGCTGTCGGACCGTCTAAAGGGCACTACTCATCTGTGGTTGTTTACATCTTGGGCGGGTTTAGTGACATTTCTGAACAGTCAAATGGACTATATCTGTGATACAATATCCACATCTTCAGCAGTTCTGGGAACTGGGGTGATGCAAATAGTCTTCTGATGTGTGTATATTACCTTTAGTGAGATATTATATATACCACGTTTCCTGAAACGATGGTACTCAAAGTCCTTACATCATACCCTTGAATCTCGAAACATTAACCAGAAGTCTTGGTCGTTGATGTCATGTTTTCCTGGCGATCCAACTCTGATCTTTCTATGAAAGATTATTTTGCAACACTTAAACCGATGCCCCATTCTGTCTTTTAAATTTCACTGTTTAACTTTACAGTTCGATAAACATATAATAATATCACCACCAGATACAGAATTTTTCAACTGTAGTGACACGAATTGAATATACTGCAATCCGAAAGCGGTGTGCAGAGTCAGGGCACTGAATTAGGCTGAACACTGCAGTCGCAAATTCGACTAGGATCTGTGCTCTGTGCTGCACGGTGCGAACCATGTAGCCTTGAGCAGAGCAGCATTGGTAGCAAAGTGACAAATTTCTTTGAGACTGTTGGTACTGTGCACGAGACAGCACATTGTGAGCGGGCGAGTAGGTGAGCGAGAGAGAGAGGGAGGGAGGGAGAGAGAGAGAGAGAGAGAGAGAGAGAGAGAGAGAGAGAGAGAGAGAGAAAGAGAGAGAGAGTGACACGGTGGGGAGGGTGGAGTGGGGGAGAAAGAGGTCAATATGACTTCTGTATGTAGTTCTAGTGCTGAGTATGGAATCACCTTTGGCTTTCAAAAAGGTAAAGGCACCACAGAGGCTGTCCTCATGTTGCAGTTCATAATGAAAGTAAAACAAAAAAGAAAAAAAAATGGCAAAGTGAAAAAAAATAGGCCCTGTTGAATCGAGCGAACAGTCTAGATGAGTATGTAATGCGGACTGAGAGCAAACCGAAGAAACATAAAGGTAAAGATGATTAACAAAGCAAAACCGTGATCAGCGATAAAATCATCCAAACTGGTGACTGAGCTGTGCATCGTCGTCAACAATTCATAGCCTGAGGCAAAGATTCTAGTGCGCGGAGAGGTTCAGCATGGGGGCGTGCGTGGAGTGGTAAAGAGGATTTTGGCAGTATGGATCAGCGCAAGGTGGAGCGAGCTCAGTGGCCTTTTGAGAATTAAAGTGATGTGGGGTTAGGCCGTGGCCTTCTGGGTCCCAAGCCTCCTAGGTCCCATAAAATGTGTAGTGGTCACACAAAACACGGTGTGTGGATAGTGTGATTCCGGTTCAGATGTCTGGTTGAAATGCAGCCGAGCGGTCCGAAAGGCTTGGTCTGTCGGCAGTAGGATCTGCTTTTGGAGGTGTTTCCGTTTGGAATTTCGTCGACCGATCTCCCTGCGCTGCTACCCAGATCAGATATCGTCAATGCTAAAATCACGGTGAGGACATACTTCATGTGGAATTAGTCGAACTACAGTTCCACTCTGTTGTGTAACTTGCTTCCTTCCGGTGGGAAGAATAAAGCGCAAAGTAACCTGTAGAACAGTCACTCATTTGTGGTGGGTTGTGCATGTTCTGCTTTAAAAGCAGTGTGAGCGAACCTACATAAATTTTTTGGCATGTCGTGCTCCTTCTTGTGCGCAGTCTTCTCGCGCGTTAAATTTAGTCATT
The DNA here is from genome assembly GCF_021461385.2 of Schistocerca piceifrons. Taxonomy (NCBI): domain Eukaryota; kingdom Metazoa; phylum Arthropoda; class Insecta; order Orthoptera; family Acrididae; genus Schistocerca; species Schistocerca piceifrons. The sequence goes on along the minus strand of NC_060138.1, from coordinate 316,369,349 downwards.
GATCTAATTTTTCCGGAGTTTTCATATACTACACTGGCCTTCAATGAAAATGTTTCAGGCTCAGAAATACTTAATTCTTATTTACATCCATCTGCTGGATCAAAAAATCACCACAGAAATGACAGATAAACTCTTGCCTCTGAAATGAAGTGGCGTATCATTTGTGTGGTCAACGTCTTCAGCTTGGGGGAAAATTTGCTCTTATGCTGTTTCTAAGTCGTAAACATAGGTACTGTTGCTGTGACTAACGCATGTTCAGTTACACTGCGAAAATGGCTGAAAATAGAAAAAAGGATCTATTCCTTTTGCTGAGTCTGCTGTTTGGTGGGAGCCTACAAACCATACAGATGATTGCGATTTCAGCTTGACTCCACCTATGAAAAAAGAACAGTGCAGTATCCGAATCTTCGTTCTGCTGATTGTCCTATTCCGCATTCAAGTAGTTTATCAGTTCACACTCCATCCGAAAATTGTGTGTTTGAAGTATAAAATGAAGGCAGCGTAGAACAAAAAGAAGAAGAACCAAACAAGCCTTCCACATCTCCAGGCCCTGATTTTGAGGGAAAAGATGATAAACCGCACAGAATAACTCAATCAGAATTGAGTGATCTCATTAGAGACCTTGACCCGTCAAAGGAGATGGCAGAAATTCTTGGGTCTCGACTATAGCAATGGAATCTTCTCGAAACTGATATCACAATCTAACAGTATAGAACTCTTCATATGGAACTGCTTTCCTATTTAGAGGAGGAAAACAATCTTCTTTGTTGCGACAATAATGGTTTTATGAAATCTTTAAATCTGAAAAATGCTCCAGCTGAATGAAGGTCCTCCAAACTGTATTATTTCGCAATAGCAACCGTCTTCATTCTATTCCCGTTGGTTACGCAGTTCACATGGAGGAAACATACGCAGATATGACAGCCACCTTGGACTCATATCACGAACACAAATGGAAAATCTGTGGCGATCTGAAAGTCATTGCCATACTCTTAGGAATGCAGCTGGGGTACACGAAACATTGCTACTTCTTATGTATGTGGGACAAATAGGAATAGGAAATCGCATTATATAAAAGCAGACTGGCCTGTAAGAAATCTTGACCCTAGCAAGAAAAATGTCTTTGCAGAGCTTTTCGTGGACCTAAAAGATGTTCTTCACCCCTACATATCAAGCTGGGTTTGATGAAAAATTTTGCTTGAAGTCTGAACCAAGAAGAACGGGTCTGTAAGTACATAAGAGAGAAATTTTAGAAATTAAGTGAAGCAAAAGCTAAGGAAGGTATTTTTATCGGGCCACGAATTAGAGAATTTGTTGAAGACCCTGCATTGACTAAGTTTCGGAAGGGAATGGAAACGAAGCTTTAGAAGGCTTCAAGGGAGTTATTCGTGGTTTTAGGCATCAAAAGACATGATAACTACGCTCATTTGATGACAGTGCTCCTGAAAAAATATCATAACCTTGGATGCAACATGTCCCACAAAATCCATTTTCTCCACTCCCACTTAGACTTTTTCCCTCCTAGTTGTTGACCTGTGAGTGATTAACAGGGAGAAAGTTTCCATCGGGATATTTCTGTTACGAAACAAAGTTATCAGGTACATTGGAATGAGGCAATGCTTTCGGATTACTGTTGATCTTTCTGTAGCGATGCTGCGGAACGTCGTTACAAGTGGCAAGCTAAAAGACGACGGTCTCATGCAGCCACCACATGAATCTCTTCAGACCCAATCAGCTGCGAGGCATTCTCTCGGCAACTTAGAACTCTTAAAATGAAACTACCATTTTAAAAGTTTCAAATACGTTTTCAATGTCGTTAGCACATATACCTAAAACGTACCTTTTTCTCTTAATCTGATAATATGAATTACTTTCACCTAGCGTGTAGGGATATCTCTATTACCAGTATGTTCCAAAATTTTCTGGAATACACCATATGCAGATGAAATTGTGTGGGATTACCAAGCTGGCTTTCGGAGGAACAGATCAACTATAGACCAAATATTCAACTTGCGTCAAATTTTGGGAAAGAAATGGGAATACAATAAATCAGTTCACAATCCTTTCATAGATTTCACAAAAGCATATGATTCAGTATTGCAATCAAAATTGTACAGAATTCTTTTTGAACTTGGAATACCAAAGTAGTATGTTAGACTTATAGAAGCGAGTTTGAAAAACACTAAAGGGGGTGTACGCGTGGGGAAATTGGAGTCAGAAGAATTTCTAATAAAAGAACGGACTTAAGCAGGGAGATGCCCTGTCGCCGACACTTTTTAATTTAGTCCTAGAATATATTGTACGAATGGCAGCAGATAATGGAGAGGGTGAGCGTAAAATGGAAAAATTAAGATATTATGGTATTCAGATGATCTAAACATCATTAGCGATAGGAAGGAATCTGTAACAGCAAATGCCAATGTGTTAATCAAGGCTAGTGAAGATGTAGGTCTAAGGATAAGTGAAGACAAAACTAAATACCTGGTTACTACTAGAATGCCAACAGCAGTAGATCAGGAAATGTTAGGAGTTGGAGACATGCAGTTTCAAAAAGTGAACACACGTAAGTATCTAGGCGTGGACATCACTTCGGCATATGAGATTGAATCCGAATTGAAGAAGAGACTATGGGCGAGAAATGCGTGCTACTTCTTACTGAATAGACTACTTTCATCACGGATATTGTCTAGGAATTTAAAGATTAGAATATACAAAACTATTGTTCTACCAGTTGTGCTGTATGGGTGTGAGACTTGGTCTCTCACTGTGCAAAATGAAAAGCCGTTTCGAGTGTTTGAAAACAAAATTTTGAGGAAAATTTTCGGAGCAAAAAGCGATGACGTTAGCCGAGAGTGGCGAAAACTGCATAACGAAGAGGTTCACGAACTCTATTCAAGCCCTGACATAATTAGTATTATTAAATCACGTAGGCTGCTATGTGCGGGTCACGTAGCTCGAATGGATGAGGGCAGGGCAGCGCGCAGAGTATTGGTAGGGCATTTAGAGGGAAAACGTCTTTAGTGGGGAGACCGAGGCGTAGATGGGAGGACAATGTGAAGGCTGATTTAAGGAGCCTAGGTATTTATTTATTTATTTACGCATTTATTTTACCTAGCAAGATTAGGGCCTTCAGGCCCTGTCTTACACCTAACCAGGCATACTCAGATTCAACAAATTTCAGTTTCTACAGAACATTAAGGACATATAACATGTTATACAGTATTAATGTTAAAGAAAAAAATAGAGATTATAAAAGTAGTACAATGATAATTATAACAATCAAAAAATAATTATGACAATCAAGAATAATAATAATAATAATAATAATAATAATAATGACTATGTATATGAAAGTAAACATATTTTTTCTTTTATGAATGTCAGTCCTATTGCTAGTTGGGAATTTTCTCGTTATATTCTTGCAGCTTGTGAGTTATTCTCATCAAGCAGAGACATAAGACGATGGAGTGGGTTGAAAGAGATATAGAAGAGGTAGATAGGTTAGAGGGAGAGAAATAGAATGGTAAGATTCGAAGCTATGATGGAGAGGAGAAAGAAAAAGATGAGAGGGGCACAACAATGGTGGCTATACCGTCCCTAATATGTAAGTCTTGAGTTCCCTCTTGAATGTTGAGTGGTTTTGGATAAGACGCAGATCACAGGGGAGCGCGTCCCATAGTCGTATGGCTGAGATGGAGAATGACACGGAGAAAGATTTTGTGTTATGTAAAGGTACAGCCAAGATGCTAGACGTATCCGATCTGGTATTGCGGTTGTGGAATGATGATAGGTGTTTAATATGAGAAGATAAGTATTGGGGGCACCAGTGGCTAAGAAATCGATGAAGTAAGCACATCGTGTGGAGATCGCGTGCCTTATGTGGGCGTATCCAACCTAGCTGGGAGTATGAAGGACTGATATGATCATACAACCGTATATTGCATACGTATCTAACGCAAGCATTCATCACTAGCTGGAGGCATCTCGAATTTTCACTATTTGTGCCGTGTTGAACTACATCACAGTAGTAAAGATTAGGCAAGACTAGTGTTTGGACTAATTTTTGTTTAACATGGGTTGGAAATATTTTTCTAAATTTTTGAATTGCATGTAGGGAGGAGAGCGATTTCCGGCAAGCTGTGACTGTTTGTTCTTCCCAGTTTAGGTGTTCATCCAAGATTATTCCAAGGTCTTTTACTGTTTTTTGGTATGGTAGTTGGGTACCATTGAGGAGTATTTGAGGGACTGTTTCGCGAAAGTACCGACTGATTAACTTTGGATGAGATATAAGTATGACCTGGGATTTCTTGGGGTTTAGTTTCAGACCTAGGTTCTGTGCCCATCGAGAAACAGAGCAAAGATCTGCGTTCATACTCGCTACTGCGTCAGCAATGTTCTTGGGGCTTGCACTTATGTACAGTTGGATGTCGTCGGCATATAGATGGTAGTTGCAGGAGTGAATCACTGAAGAAATATCATTAATGTAAAGTGAGAAGAGTAATGGACCAAGGACGGAGCCTTGGGGAACTCCAGAGGAATGGAAGGAAATAGCCCAAGACAGGGACAGATGGCGAAAATACGTTGCTGCGGTAATGGACTCTCGAGTCCGGTATGACCAGTGAGTGTGTGAGTGTGTGTAGCGTGTATCACAGAAACTAGAGCTAAGGATAATTTTTCATTGTCATATTTGCTTTTTTCGACCCAAAATTAGAGAGAACTGACTCGTGAACTGCAGGAAACTTTCAAAAATTTTGTTTTGTTGGTCAGTGCTATTAAGAAAGAAGGAGAGACAGATACAGTCTTAACAGGAATTATTGGTTTGTTCTTAGCTCGCTCACGAGTAGATTTTGTTCCATCGGTCTGTCCTAATCTGAATACCAGTTCGATATTGCGGTTGGTTACTTGAATTGATAGTTAATTGTTATGTGTACTTCCAAGACCGAATTTGGTGTGCCACAGACATGTTCTGCTCCAGTGCTAGCCTAAAGGTCAGAGCTGTTGATCGGTTGATCAGTCGGAGCCAGACGTGATGCTGTACGTGTGCCTGGCCGACCAAGGCGGTTTGTACTCATGCTTACGTTTTGCTGTCTTCATGATACGCCTGTTAGTCTGTAACTATTCTTGTTTCTAAAATTTTATTTTATCTTTTGCACAGATTTTAGAGCACTGGATCTTCCCCATTTGGGACTCTGAATAGTAAAATTATTTCTTGTACCTTTAATGTATAAAAACTGCCTAATAATCCTTGTTCCATTACATTCGATTTGGACATTGGTTTTCCATTAGCATTTCTGAATAATTGTTATTTCAAAGCTCTTAAGAAGTGTAGTATAGCACAGTAAGTTCTGTATTAATAGGAATATTGTTCTCAGTACTAAATCCTATTGCAGTTGTTGTAAATATTCTCTGAAGACAGTATTTGAGTCTTATTCCTGTGATTGATTCTAAATAAATTGTATTATATATTAAATTGTGTTATGTATTTTAGGCATTGTTCTTAATCTTCGTTTGGATACAGCCTTTCTAACTCTTGAACAATCAATAAATCGCAGGAGGAGTACCAGTGACCACAAAATAGACAAAGCTCAAGCAAAATAACACGTAATGCATGGAAAAAGGCACAGAAAGCAGATTAGGTAAGGGAAAGAAAGCCTTTCCAGGCAAAACACAGGCTTTAACTTCAGGAAGAATATTGTGAGACAGTACGTTTGGAGCACAATATTCTATGATGGTGAACTGTGGACTGGGAAAACTGGGAAATACGAGAATCTAGGCGTTTGAGCTGTGGTGCTACGTAAGGATGTTGTAAATTAGTTGGAGTGATAAGGTAAGATATGATGAGGTTCTCCGCAGAATCGACGAAGAAAGGAACATATGGAGAACACTGACTAGCAGAAGAGAGAGGATGATACGAAATGTGTTAAGACAACAGTAATAGAAGGAGCCGTCGATGGTAGAAACTCTAGAGGCAGACAGAGATTGCAACCCATTAAACAAATAACAGAGGATGTATGGTGCAAGTGGATATAAAGATTTCTATTAAAATTTATATTAAAAATGAAGAAATTCCTCCAGCTGTATTTAAGTTGTCGATTTTATTTTGGCAACTAGTTTCAACGTTGTAACAACGTCATCTTCAGGCCCATGCATTTCTTGACATCAAAAAGTGTATGGGCCTGAAGATGACGTTGTTACAACGTTGAAACTAGTTGACAAAATAAAATCGTCACTTTAAATGGAGTTGGAGGAATTTCTTAATTTGTAATATAAATTTCTACCAGCTGACGTCCCACTGTCCTCCATTTTAACTGTGGATATACGAAGATATGAAGTTGAATTTGTGATGGGCCACATTGAAACAATCAGAAGACTGATGACAAAAAGAAAGCAATGTAAATGCAATAAATACGTCTCTTTGTTCGTGACAGCTGTCGTCACATTTATCAATCAGCGCAACAGTGGTATTGATCCAATTTCTATAAATGTTTCGCCAGCTGAGGGTAGAAATGTAAATACTGAAAACAGTAACTGAACAATGAAACAGTTAACACATAGCAACCTTTCTAATCGACTAGTGTGTGATTAGGGGACAGAAAGAACATTCCACAAGTCCTCATTCATATTCTTGAGACAACAATAACAAAATCATTTCAAAACACAGATATCCGTTTGTACAACCAGCTATCGTCATCTAATTATTACCTTGTAAGAATGCGTGGTGCCTGGTCTTTCGGACATGTCCGAAAGAAAAGAAACCACATAGTGTCCGCAGTCGCCCTGGATAAGCCGAGCGGTCTAAGGCGCTCCAGTCATGGACTGTGCGGCTGGTCCCGGCAGAGGTTCGAGTCCTCCCTCGGGCATGGGTGTGTGTGTTGGTCCTTTGGATAATTTAGGTTAAGTAGTGTGTAAGATTAGGGACTGATGACCTTAGCAGTTAAGTCCCATAATATTTCACACACATTTGAACACTTGTTCAATCTGCAGGGGTGTCCTTGTGTTTAGAGTGTGTCATAATACAGTAGGTACCCCTGTTTACGTCTCCACGGACAATATGGTTCAAGCACTCTTACGGCCCTCTGTGAATCGTCAGTCTGCCAGTATGTGTCTTGTACTCTCCGTCGCTTGTACTTTCAGTGGCTTACCTTGTCACAGAAAATGTGCCGGCACGTTAAAATGATGAAAATAGTTAGTGAATTGCTTTTTTCAATTAACAAAAAAAATGGCTCTGAGCACAATGGGACTTAACATCTGAGGTCATCAGTCCCCTAGAACTTGAAACTACTTAAACCTAACTAACCTAATGACATCACACACATCCATACCCGAGGCAGGATTCGAACCTGCGACCGTAGCGGTCGCGCGGTTCCAGACTGAAGCGCCTAGAACTGCTCGGCCACACCGGACGGCTTTCAGTTAAAAATGTTATTATACGGACGTGGGCTCTACGTCATGTTAAGGGTCGAAACAAGGAGCAAAACCTAGAGACAGAGAAGGAGAGAGAGCGCAAATGAGTGATAGTCAGTCATTATACGTGAACTCGTTCCTGCCTGTTCTTAAAAGAATATTGGTTTGTAAGACAGGAGGCCCAGATAGAAAATGAAACGGAAGAGTATGTCAAAAAATAATATGTAACCTTCAGCCCAAATACAGGCAACCATCAGAGCCGTACTTTCAGTGTGACTGTCACCGAGTGAGGAGGAGAGCTAACGTGCGTACATTGGAAATGGAACGTAAAAAGTCCTTTGTGCACCAAGCCTTTGTAAAAAAAAGTTTTGCACATAGACGGAATGAAACATTATTTCAAAAACCGTAACTTTGTGTTTTCAAGTACAGAGTGCAATTGCGCAGCTACGGAAGGCTTTGTTACAGCTCTCGTTACCCGTAGCGAGCGCTTTTTTTCTGCCTGCTTGCTTATTTCGACAGCACTCCAACAGTGAGGATTCGTATCCCAAGAAAAATATGCGCTGGCTGCGAAAAGTATATGATTACGGCGAGTGGCGGAATTTGTAAAAAGTATCTAGCTCAACGTTGCGTACTTTAACAATCTCGTAAAAGGCATATCGTTTTAAGCTAAGCGTGTCTCTGTAATCAGCGTGTTATGTATGTTGCCCGGTAATGAGAGCGCTTTCAAAGGCGGGGAAATATGGTCTGTCGAAAACATTCGCGGAGCAAATGAAGAACATAGGTAACGAGCGGGTCCATTATTTCGTCGCTCCATTAATCCGAGCACCTTTCCTTTCACCCCTTTCTTCCCCGGAGGCTCCCTACCTTTTTTTCCGCTGCCCAGACTGCGAGGGAGCGTCTTCATTATTAAATGTAGAAGAGGCCATGCAAATGAGCGCCCGTAAGAATTGAGATTCTCATTAATTATAGCAGTCCACTGGGCACGAAACTCTGTCTTTTTACGGCTGTGCAGTTCTTGAGAATTCTCCCGGTAGAAAAAGAAAGAGACCCGGTAAGAATTTACATAATGCCTGCCACAAGGATGGACGCCAGCCGGTGGTCGAGTCTGGATTTCCAACAGCACGCAAGTGGATACCGCTAAGCAACAAGACATCCCTTGAATGCTGTCTGCATTTGGTTCGGTATCGTTGCGCAACATTGACTCCCAGCGGCAACGCTGTCCCACGCATATACTTAGTTGAAGAAGTAATCTCAGAATGCGTTCTGCTTCTTACGGAGTATGGGCTGTTTTGCTTGGAGTGGAAATCTCGGACTGTAATGCATGCGAGATGTTGTGCACAAGCAGCACTACAGCATACGTGCACTCAAACTAAGTCCAGGTAAATACGAGGGTTGAACTTTAAAAGTGGCAACTATTTACTTACAGATCGTACAAAATAGATACGTGTTTCAAAGTTTTACTGACCCTTAGAGTAGTCACCAGCATTGTGTACAGCCAGCTGCCGGCGAAGTGGAAGTCTTAGGATACTCTTAGCAGTACCAGTTGTGTTGATAGTTCGTGTGGAGCGGCCTATTGCCCGACGAATTTGTAGCAGTTGTGAAGCGAATGCCGTGAAGTGTTCTCTTCAGTTTAGAAACAGAGTTAAACTTACGACGGCTTAAGTCAGGGGGTGCAGTAGGTGGTATAGCACTTAACAGCCCCATCAATCAAACAAATCAGTAACAGAATGAGATTTTCACTCTGCAACGGAGTGTGCGCTGATATGAAACTTCCTGGCCGATTAAAACTGAGTGCCGGACCGAGACTCTCACTCGGGACCTTTGCCTTTCGCGGGCAAGTACTCTACCATCTGAGCTAGTCTCGGTCCGGCACACAGTTTTAATCTGCCAGGAAGTTTCAAATCAGTAACTGCTTGCACTGTGCATGCTTGAGCATTGTCCTGCAAAATGATTGTCAGGTCCTGTAGAAAGTGTCATCACTTCTGTTTCTATGCTGTTCGTTTTTGGAAGACAACCTACGATCAGCTTAGAGACAGAAGTAATGACACTTTCTGCAGGACCTGACCATTAGTTTACAGGACAATGCCCAAGCACGTGCAGTGCAAGCTATTACTGATTTGTGTGATTGATGGGGCTGCTATGTGCTATACTACCTACTGCACTCCCCTGACTAAAGCCCTCGTAAGTTCAACTCGATTTCTAAACTGAAGGGAACACTTCACGGCATTCGCTTCACAACTGCTACAAATTCGTCGGGCAATAGGCCGCTCCACACAAACTGCAAGACAACTGGCACTGCTAAGAGTATCTTACGACTGCCACATCGTTGGCAACGGCTTATACACAATGGTGGTGACTACTTTGAAGGTAAGTAAAACCTTGAAACACGTATATATTTTGTATGAGCTGTAAATAAATAGTTGCCACTATTAAAGTTCCAACCCTCGTAGAAAGGGTAAAGTACGACTCTTAATTAGGTGCACCGTAGTAAGCTGTAACATAAATTCGTCTGCAAAGTGAAACAGACTGGTGTCCAAAATTAAAGAAAGGAACTGAACTTCTGTAACGATGCGTTTATTTTGTCACAAAACAGTATAAACATGACGATGTGTTGGAGTGGACAACATAATCATCATGTTTCTGTTCCCCCCAAATGCGAATCCATTGAGAATCACTCTCCAGACTAGATCAGGACTCGTCTATGAAAACAACATTGGCCCACTGTTCAACGGCCCAGGTGGCATGTTGATGACTCCACTCTAGACGTTCCCTCTGTGAAGACGCGTCAGAGACATACAGCAGGTCTTCGACAATAAAGGCCACTCTGACGAAGCTTTCTGCATACCGTTTGCCCCGACACAACAAGTCCAGCGGATGCTACGAGCTCACATGCAAGTTGCCGTGCAGTACTAAGGTCGTACCGTCGTGACCTTGCAGCCAAATACCGCTCTTCTATTCTGAAGTCACACGTAATCGATTTCGCTTTAGTCTAGGGAATACAGTTTCGGTCTGTATACACTGTCGCCACACCCGAGAAACAACAGAACGAGCCACACCCAGCCATCGGGCCACATCAGTTTGCGACCGTCTCTCTGCCTTTCTTTCTCTGGCCAAACACCACAGAGAGTGTGGTAGGCATCTTCTCTGTGCCATACTTCACAGTCTATGACCGTGCACACAGCGACTGTGGACGTGTGGCTACCCGGCAAACCTCGTTTCATATGTGCCCTGACGTCATCGTTGGCATGGTTGTCCCTTGACCGGAATGCCATCCTTCGTGCAGAGCACGATAGTACCGACATCTGGTTGATAGTTTGGATGGTTATATCGTGAATTAGATACAGGAATGGGAAATAACAGTTTCTTACTTTAATTTTGGACACCAATGCAGTTGTTGTAGAAAGTATCTTGAAGGCTGTGGTCGAAGTTTTCCCCTTCAAGTGCTTTCTTGGGGGTGCTCTACAGCAGTCCGTTCTGTAAGAGTGACTCTGTACAGTATGGAAAATTTGAGACATAATTGGTGGACTGATGTTTTGAGAGAAGCGTGAAACGTATACTGCGATAGCACAATGAACGTTTACCGAAAAACGCATTCGTTCGGCCTCAGACTTATGCCTAGCACATTTTTTTCATCTGTCAGTTAGCGCTCCTTTGCATTTACATCTATATTCAAACACTGCAGCTCACTGTGAACTGCATAGCAGAGGGTTCTTTTACTGTAACATACATAATGGTTACCATTCTCGTGCAACATGTGGGAAGAAATGTTCAGATGTGTGTGAATTCCTAAGGGAACAAACTGCTTAGGTCATCGGTCCCTAGACTTACACATTACTTAAACTAATTTAAACTAACTTATGCTAAGAACAACACACACAACGATGCCAGATGTGAGGAGAAGAACTGTTAAGATGTAACTCCGTGCTCTGTAAGTTCAAATGGTTCAAATGGCTCTGAGCACTATGGGACTTAACGTCTGAGGTCATTAGTCTCCTAGAACTTAAAACTACTTAAACCTAACTATCCTAAGGACATTACATCCATCCATGCCCCAGGCAGGATTCGAACCGGCGACCGTAGCGGTCGCGCAGTTCCAGACAAAAGCGCCTAGAACCGCTCGGCCACAACGACAGGCGCTCTGTAAGTAATCCAGTCTTGTCCCTGAGGTCCCTATACCGCCAATACACAGGTTGGTGTAACCTATTTCACGTTCTTCAGTTAATAATGCTTATTTAAATTTTGAAACTAGTCTTTCTAGTTTCAAAAGTCTGCCAGTTCAGGTTTTTCAAAATTTCCGTGACCCTGTCGCGTGTGTGAAACATTCCTGTGATCTTTCCTATGGTTTTTCGTTGTATATGTTCCGTATCACGAGCTGTTCTAGGCGCTTTATTACGGAACAGTGCTCCCGCTACGGTCGTAGGTTCGAATTCTGCCTCAGGCATGGATGTGTGTTATGTATTTAAGTTAGTTGGGTTTAAGTAGTTCTAAGTCTAGGGGACTGATGACCTCAGATGTTAAGTGCCATAGTGCTTAGAGCCATTTTTTTCGGTATCACCTATTTAGTCCTGTTTGGTACGAATCTCACAACCTGAGCAGTTTACAACTGTGGATTGTACGCAAACAATTTCGTAGATTGACTGCATTTTACCAGGATCCTACCAACGAACCGATGCCTGACACATGCTTTACCTACTACTGAGACTTTTTGATAATTCCAATCCTCCTCCACATAAACGTGTTGATTGATGCCATCTGTAATTCCTTCATACTGTAATCACCGGGTACTATGTTTTCCTAATTTTGTAATATTTGCAAATGCACCTTGGCACCACATTGAAAATTTATCAATTATTTGTGGACATTTTGCTCAGATAGTACTTCAGTTAGGTAACTGTATCACCTACAAAATATCTGAGTTTGCTATTAACGACATCTCCAATAAGGATCCAAATGTAATTTCCTGAGTCACACCTGGCCTCCGCTTCTGCCGATGACTCTTCCTCTAAGACAATGGGCTGCGTCATTACCCTGCATGTATGTTAACCTTTTCAACATATAGTGAGAAATAACGAGAAATTTTAATCGCTCATCAAAAAATTATTGCATCTGAGTTTGTAGAATCGTTTTCAGCTCTAATATACACTACTGGCCATTAAAATTGCTACACCAAGAAGAAATGCAGATGAAAAATGTGTACAGATTGGATAAATATATTATACTAGGACTTACATGTGATTACATTTTCAAGCAATTTGGGTTCATAGATCCTGAGAAATCAGTACCCAGACCAACCACCTCTGGCCGTAATAACGGCCTTTATGCGCCTGGGCATTAAGTCAAGCAGAGCTGGGATGGCGTGTACAGGTACAGCTCCCATGCAGCTTCAACACGATACCACACTTCATCAAGAGTAGTGACTGGCGTATTGTGACGAGCCAGTTCCTCGGCTACCATTGACCAGACGTATTCAATTGGTGAGGGATCTGGAGAATGTGCTGGCCAGCGCAGCAGTCGAACATTCTCTGTATCCAGAACGGCCGGTACAGGGCCTGCAACATGCGGTCGTGCATTATCCTGCTAAAATGTAGGGTTTGGCAGGGATCGAATGAAGGGTACAGCCACGGGTCGTAACACATCTGAAATGTAATGTCCACTGTTCAAAGTGCCGTCAATGTGGACAAGAGCTGACAAAGACGTGTAACCAGTGGCACCCCATACCCTCACGCCAGGTGATACACCAGTATGGCGATGACGAATATGCGCTTCCCAAGTGCGTTCACCGCGATGTCGCCAAACACTGATGCGACCATCATGATGCTGTAAACAGAACCTGGATTCGTCCAAAAAAATGACGTTTTGCCATTCTTGCACCCAGGTTCGTCGTTAAGTACACCATCGCAGGCGCTCCTGTCTCTGATGCAGCGTCAAGGGTAACCGCAGCTATTGGCTCCGAGCTGATAGTCCATGCTGCTGCCAACGTCATCGAACTGTTCGTGCAGATGGTTGTTGTCTTGCAAACGTTCCCATCTGTTGGCTCAGGGATCGAGACGTGGCTGCACGATCCGTTACAGCCATGCGGATAAGATGCCTGTCATCTCGACTGCTAGTGATACGAGGCCGTTGGGATCCAGCAAGGCGTTCCGTATTAACCTCCTGAACCCACCGGTTCCATATTCTGCTAACAGTCATTGGATCTCGACCAACGCGAGCAGCAATGTCGCGATACGATAAACCGCAATCGCGATAGGCTACAATCCGACTTTTATCAAAGTCGGAAACGTGATGGTACGCATTTCTCCTCCTTACTCGAGGCATTCAACAACGTTTCACCAGGCAACGCCGGTCAACTGTTGTTTGTGTATGAGAAATCGGTTGGAAACATTCCTCATGTCAGCACGTTGTAGATGTCGCCACCGGCGCCAATCTTGTGTGAAAGGTCTGAAAAGCTAATCATTTGTATATTTCTTCATGGTGTAGCAATTTTAATGGCCAGCAGTGTAAAATGGTATAAAAATAACGTGTTCATATGCTTCGGAGGAAATCTACGTCACCGTCGACATTCATGTACAGTTTACACATACTCTGTATCTATATCTCCACAACTTAACTTAAGAATTCTGACATACTGCAATGGTGTGGAATGCTGTAACAGTGTTAAAAATTTCCTTAACCACAGTAAAATTTTCTCTTGAATTATCTCTCAGTTCAATCATTCTGACAGTCTTAATACGTACCATCTGATATTGTTTAATTTTCAAATAACTTCACTGATCATTCCGCATATCCCAGAGATCTGCAGTTTATTGCTCTGAATAGTAAGTAGCACGTGCAGCAACGTTATTGAGATATGTTTTAGTGTTTAACTAGCTACGTTTCATGATGGGCATAGTGGCAGCTGAGCGAGTTCCATAGTCTGAAGACAGGTCGAGTTCTGTACTCTTAGCGATTTACTCTCAACAATTTTTGACCCAGGCAGCTATATCGACGTCAAAAAACTCTCAACTGAGAACAATGTCTGGAACTGGTGTAACACTGATATCCTGATCAGGCAGGTCCCGATAAGTTTGTTGATACTGTACGGCGTCAGTTAATAGTCAGGTGTACTCGTCTAGTAAGCGTTTCGATGTGCATCTGACTATTTCCAGGCACATTAAAACAGACACCAGTACACATATTGCTCAACTTTGAAGATACTCTGGTGTCACTCAAGCAGTGAACAACTTCTGCGAGACACCAACGGCCAGTTTCTATTCTGGAAATACGGAAGCGTCCGATCCCGCTCGTCTGCTTTGACCCATGACGTCACAAATATGGCGGAAACAAAAACACACACACACACTTTCCACAAGAAGCCTAATGACACTAACGGGACAAGCGCGGGAAATGGGGTGTTTTTGGTGGGGGACAAACTAAATATAAACAAATTTAGACGCCTTGCGTGGTTACAACGTGTAGGTGAAGACAGCCATGCATGAATACCCACCCACCTCCCCAGGGGTCGTAACCCCTGCAACCCATAGAAGATAAAGATGCTTCAGTAGCTGATTAGTGTTTTTTGTCTTAAAAAAAATCTCACGGGATAGAACGAACAGATCAGAAAGATAAATATATTGAACTAAAACAGAAATTGGAGGAAACAGATAATTAAAATAAGTAATAAGTGTTTTTAAATTTAAAAAAAATCTCACGAGATAGAACGAACAGATCAGAAAAGTAAATAAGATAAAACAGAACTGGAGACAGCCACACTCAAACCAAACTCCGCGCCGTCATGACGTCACACACGACAACACCCTTACGTCACGGGTCAAAACCGACGCGTGGGATCGGACGCTTCTGTCGACCCTCTATTCTTATATATAGTATGAAGAAACTATGGTATGAAGATATGTTCACTCAAACAGGTATTGACAGTGCCACACAACCTGAATAGAATAACATACGTGGAATACATGAAATGTATTCGCCGTAGCGAATATGGACACCCATCAGCTATATAACGGAGTGAGACAGTGAAAATTTGTGCCGGACGGCGATTCGAAACCGAATTTTTCGCTTATCGCCTCTTTCTTTTTTTCAGTTTTTTAAAAATCTTTTGTTGTTGTTGACTATTAGTTGGCTTTTATTTTTTATGTTCTGAACACTGTTTTCTTTTTTGCGTTGAAGAAACAACACAATGAAAGACGTCTAGAAATCACTACATGCGGCGTCGGTACTTCACGAACGATGCAGCCTACCAAGCTTACCTTTTATTTTTTTTCATTTTTTTTTTGTTTTATTACTTGAGGAGAACAGTCAAAAGTAGGTTGGACGAGGTAAGGCGGGCAGGGGTCGAATTCCGATGCCTGGCCGTGATGTCTCCCCTCTCCTATCACCGAAGTGCGCTGACACTATTTTTTTTTTTAGTCAACAAATATTAGGGAGCCATATGCCGAAACTTATGACGATAATGTAAAAAAAAAAAAAAACCAGGGCCATCTTGCCCGCTAGGATCACCTTACCGAAGCTGGCTGCCAGTAAGGGGTACTCGTCATTTCAACTGGCATCACCAATAGTCAACCGTCGGAGGGTGCAGGGCCGCTTTACACAGTCAGCGACTGTTACCGTATGGGGATCGTACCAGTAGGCTATCCGAACATGAACCACGGGGCGACCCATACTTCCATGTGCCGTCAACCATGTGTCTACAACCTATCGAACTATTACGTATATTCCCGTATAGGGGAGACACTGTCATAGAAAATAGCTTGCCCGGCGTCGGAGGATGTATACGATATTGCAGTGCCTGTGTCGTTCGGAAGTACCGACTGCAGCGCGACTTCCCATACATTTAAAAAATGGACTACGATGCAGTTGAGGCAGAAGTAAATTAAAAATCTAGTCTGGCACTAATCACAAAATGTTTATTTGTTATTACTACACAAAGTCATGAAATAGGACCATCAGTCTGATTAAGATACCAAAAATGGAAATTTCAAATACATTTCTAATTTATGGCGAATGCTCGCAACTCAAACCAGTACTAAAATAAGTGGTTTTCCGATGACTGAAACAAGGAGTTATTAACTCCCGATTGCGGGTTAAAGATGGGAAGCTTACGAAAGAACATTGCTGTGTACTGATCTCAGTCTGATTGTCACTCTGCTACACGATTCGTAGGGAAGCCTAATCAGTCACACTTCCTCTACGTATCACACCAAACCGTGAGGGAGACAGTAGCACCTTCCTCGAACTGCTCACAAGGGAACATCCCCATCGCACCCCCCTCAGATTTAGTTATAAGTTGGCACAGTGGATAGGCCTTGAAAAACTGAACACAGATCAATCGAGAAAACAGGAAGAAGTTGTGTGGAACTATGAAAAAATAAGCGAAATATACAAACTGAGTAGTCCAAGTGCAATATAAGCAACATCAAGGGTAGTCTGAGCTCAGGAGCGCCGTGGACGCGTGGCTAGAGTGAGCAGCTGCAGAACGAGAGGTCCTTGGTTCAAGTCTTCCCTCGACGGAGTAGTTTAATTTTCTACTTTCAGACAATCATCACCACACGTACTGTTTATCAACAAATGTAGGAAATAATCATACAAATGTTCGACAATCGTTCGATCCCTTAAGGAACTTTCTGATGCCTTACAGTTCGGAAAATATTCATTGACATTGTTATTGAAGTCGCGAGCTATATTTGCTTGATTCATATTGCCCACGGAATGTATCTCACGTATTTAATGCACTCTCGTCCAAAGTAGCGAACAGTCATCTGCCAGCCAGGGAGCCCCGTTAGCAGGAATACTCTCTCTTCCGTGCGCTGTCGTCGACTGACGTCACATGTTTCGATATTTGTTTAGGTGTAGCGTCATCATACTACGACGCAGTTACCTCGCATCGGACGGACGGACGGACAGATAATAACTGTCTGAAAATAAAAAATTGAACTTTTCACTCGATGGAAGACTTGAACCCAGGACCTCTCGTTCCGCAAACGCTCACGCTAACCATGGGATCACGGCACTCCTGAGCTCACCCTCTTCTTGATGTTGCCTATCTTGCGCATGGACTACTCAATTTGTATATTTTGCTTATTTTTTTCATAGTTCCACACAACTTCTTCCTGTTTTCTCGATTGATCTGTGTTCAGTTTTTCAAGGCCTATCCACTGTGCCAGCTTATAACTAAATCTGAGGGGGGTGCGATGGGGATGTTCCCTTATGAGCAGAATAAAAGTAGAGAAGCGACTTATCCCTATCATAATAACTTCAAAACGTGTAGCTTGCTCTCCCAAGATATAACAGTATAGCTACTCTCATATTCAATTCCAGCATCATGCACAGAGACAACACAGTTTTTCATACCACAATTTTTGTGCTGCAAGCAGTTTTCAAACGGATTTCCCTCTCAACACTACCTGCACATACCGTCTCACAATAACATGTAATGTATTATTAGTAGTCGACCATGATATTATTGCACCTGCAGTGAGGGCTCTTCGGTCGACTTATCGCGAGTTTTTATTCTAATATTTCATGAAGACACTCTGGAACACTTAAAAGTATATGCAAAACTATCTAGGAATCTTTCACAGTACCATGCGTTTCCCTTGGTCACCACTTTACTTCTTTCCTGTGTTGTAACCTAGTATTTCTGTTGCATGGAATGGTCAAGGCTGCTGTGGTGACTTACCAAAAACGGGAGACCAAGTTAATAACAGTGATCGACAAAGTTTACACGACAATAGACACACACGAGCGGCATGTGTAATCACGGTAGCGGATGGTCGCTTGCAACACCGGACAGCAACACAGGAAGGCCATCAGGTACTGCTAGAGCTTACGGGGCAAGTTACTACACTGCAAAGCAAGTACCGCAGTTGATGTACAAAAGGAACTTATCTGTTAATAAACAGCGTTATTATCGAAGTAATGTATTGTTAGCACGGGCGACTCGGAGATAGTGAGAAAATATACAGTACCATGTGTGTACACCAATGGCAGCAGCGACCGGCAGTAGGTGCAGCTTGCCACAGCATACAAGAGCGCCCTCAGCGAGGCGGTAAGCACACTGAGTGACACAGTATGATGAGTACTTTGACCAGCTCACCCACCTCATCACAGCGATTGGACGTCAAGGACGTGAGATCGGGCCGCTGTTATCTGATCGACTCAGGATCAGACCTCAGGGCATCGCCATTCAGGGACCACGACCGCATCTCCGCTAACGCACTTTACAGCGGCATATAGGTCACCGATAAAAACTTCGGAGTTTGCAATTTGGAGGTAGATTTGGGGTTTCGACGTAGGTGAAAGTTGTATTAAATGCTGGCGAAGGTATCAGAGGCGGTATTAGTGCGCATTCCAGACGCCACTGAAGATCGAAGTTAATATTAACAAGGCACAGATTACAAAAGACCATGAAGCAGTCACCGTACGCTTGCACGAAGCACATGTCTCGCCACGGACATGTACAATTGGGTCGCCTAGGGCGAAAAAGGCGCCGCAACGGCGCTTATGTGGAACGTGTTGCCTCGCCACGGACATGTACAATTGGGTCGCCTAGGGCGAAAAAGGCGCCGCAACGGCGCTTATGTGGAACGTGTTGCACAACAGTCGGTATCGCAACGACGTGGAGATCAGCCCCGAATCGTTTCTTAGCAACACTAAATTTGAGAATTTGGTGAAACAGATGCGCTACATCGAACTGCCAGCCCACTGAGCTCGCCACTGCACTTAACGAAAAAGAAAGGCCGTACATGGAGACTTTGTGGTGACTGTTAGGTGCTAAATGGGCGTGCAGTACCAAATCGTTAGCAGTACCCAACATCACGTATTTCACCATTAAGCTAACAGAAGAAAAAAGCATAAAAAGGCGTACCACCAGATATCAGTCGCATTCAGGTCATCTGAGTACACCCAAATGCCATTTGGCTTCAAGGATGCGGCACAGACATGGCAACGCACGAATTAACCAATACGGCGTAGTGATCAACGAGGCGAAATGCAGTCTCCGACAACAACAAGTGACATTTCTGGGGCATGCAGTGTCGGCGGACAGAATACGCTCCCTTATAGGTAAGACAGCCGTATCTGAAGAAATACTGTGACCAATGGATTATTCACAGCTTACAAGATTTTTAGGGGCGGTAAATTTCTTCCGACAGCACTTGCCAAGAGCGGCTAGTGTCCAAGCACCGTCTATAGTACCACTAGCGGGAAAGATCGATACCGGCCGACGTTACGTACAGTGGACTCCAGGAGCTCAGAAAAGTTTCGACCAGGTGAAAGCAGATATACGAAAGGTAGTTCTGTTGGCACAACTAGTATCGCATACGCCATGCTGTAGTGATCGACGCTAGCCAACAAGCATTAGGGGCAACATTCCATCAACACACTAACAACCATTAGCAACCTTCGGTTTCTTCCCCCCATCGCCCTCCACACCACCCATCCACCCCCCCCCCCCCCCCGCAGCCCCCTTCCACCCCCTCCATCCTCCAGAAACTCACGGCAGCAGAGATGAAGTGGTGCGCATACGACAGTGAGTTCCTGGTAATTTGTGAAGTTGTGAAATATTTTCATCCCAATGTAAAAGCCAGGGCTTTCACAGTTTATACTGACCACAAACCGACAGCCTTTGCATTCAGTAAATTTAAGGAAAACTGTTCCCCACGACAATTCCAGCTTTTGAAATCTATCAGCCAATTCACAACAGAC
Source organism: Schistocerca piceifrons (assembly GCF_021461385.2). Lineage (NCBI taxonomy): Eukaryota > Metazoa > Arthropoda > Insecta > Orthoptera > Acrididae > Schistocerca > Schistocerca piceifrons. The sequence goes on along the minus strand of NC_060138.1, from coordinate 316,349,243 downwards.
ATGCATCATATAAAAGAAGCTATGAACTTGGTGACCGATTTCTGGTCCAAGGTAGAAACGATTGCATAGACGACTGCGAGGGACTGGCAACATCACAGTCTGAACACCAACAACTGTGACAGTTTCGGCAGGACGACACTACTGGACGCCAGGAAGAGATGTCAGCCTTTGGTGGAACGAATCAAGAGGCAAACATAGACCTCTCGTACGTGAGGAATTACGGTAGACAATTTTTGACAGTGTTAAACGGACTAGCCCAACCAAGTGCTAAAACCAGCGTGAAACTTTTAACATTCCGCTTTGTATGGCCAAGCTATAAGAGGGACTGCGGCAGACGGCAAAGTCTTTCTTAGCGAAAAATTCGCAAACCAGTAGATGAATTCACACAGACTACGGAACTATTCGCACACGCCCACATGGACATCGTAGGACCACTGACGCCTTCGGAGGGGACATGAATACGTGATGAGCAGAAGCAGTGCCGCTTGCAGATATATCGGAGGAAACAGTACGACGAGCATTGATGTCTACACGGATCGCGACATTCGGATGTCTTTTGAATGTGACCGCAGACCAAGACCACCAGTCGGCATTATTTCTGGAACTAGACAAACTGTGCGGACTCAGACATCACCGCAGCTAGTAACGACAAGGTCGAGAAGTGGCGTACGACTTTAAAGGCTTTCTGATGTTCCACGAATGGACTTCGGCATTTACGCTGGCGTTATTGGGCCTCAGGACAGCCTGTAAAATTGAGTTATAAGATTCCACGCCAGAATTGGTTTACGAGAAAGCACTTCGACTGCTTGCGGAGATTTTGCTGCACCACCGAAAGAAAACAAGAGCATCATTTCATATGCTCTACAGCTGGTGTGAACACATGACCAAGAACCAGCCAACAAAATGTTCTCGGAATGGCATAGGCAAACCGTTCTTTCACAATGTACTAGGTTTTTCCTCTCATGTACTGTTACAGACGGATACAGTAAGCCCGCCGTTGCTACCAACATCTAGTCCGTATCAAATATTAAAAAGAGACGTACACACAATACATACAGAAAGATACTGGAAACTACAGATTGTCTCACTAGGCAGGCTGAAATCAACACACATGCTATTGCCAGATGACGATGCAGTACGTGAGCAACAAAACGAAATGGGGCCCGTACAGACACAAGGACAAGAAGAGGTGACCACACAAGATGACAGCCCACCTCTTCTAAGAAGAGGGGTGTGCCAGAGGGAGAAGACACAGACTCTGATGAGGGTGGGCCGACGAATAGCCTTCAAATTGCCATACGTCCTAGGAGCTCCGTTTTACAGCGAACAGCTCTGTAGGAGACGCCCCCACGCAAGAAAGGTGCGCACAGTGCACGTCGACGGTTTATTCCTTGGAACTTCTGAAGTGATTCTTCTTCGATAGTTCAATTATTCCTTGGTTTTTAGAGTTTGAGTCATCACCATTTCCTTCCTACGATTAGCTTTTGTAGTCACTTGTTCCAGTCTCTGTCATCAGTCCATCCATCCATCTTACGAGATTTTCCTAGTTCTCTCTTTCCAGTCGGCCGATAATTCATTATCATTTTTAGCAATCTGTTTTCTATCATTCTGTCGACATCATCCTTACATTTCATTGTAATCCCTTCTATCTTGTCGATAATGGAAAGATTCTTAGGTCCGATCATATTGTTTCATCCCTTATTTTACCCATTTTATTACAGCCTGTTAGAAATCTTATTGGCTTAATCATCTGCTGCCTGGGTAAGTGATTTTTGTTTCTTAGCTACTGTCTGTGATTCGAAACCATATACCACAGTACGTACAGCCATAATTTAATATAATTTACTTTGTGCTTCACTTCTTGTTTTCCTTCCATAGATTCTTCCAGTTATTCCACAGACAGCTTTATATTTATTAACTTTCTTTTCAACGCCTTCATGACAGTCGAAATTAATACGACGTCCTAGATAACTGAAGTGGGATGCTTGTTCCAAAATATTCTCGCATTCTTTCCTTTAAAAACTATTATCTTTGTCTTGCTTGGATTTACGAGAGTTAGGTTGTTATATTTCACCTCTTGGCTCAATCTGTATACGACTCTTAATAAAATATCTTCTGTTTCATGTTTAATTATCTGTTCATTATAATATATCAGAGTATTTAATGATAAGCTAGATCCTATTTCAATTTCTACTGTATTTCATCTTTCACTTCATAACTAGGACATCAATGGATGAAATGGGTGACCGACTGCAGCCTTATCGAACTCCTCGCGTTATTAAGATTGAATCTGCCATTTTGGAACCCGAATTTATCACTACTTTTGTATTTACGTATAGACTCTTTATGGCAAAAATAAGGTGTTTACGAAATCCTTCTATTTCCAAAATTTTCCCCAAAAGGGGTATTTTTACCTTTGTCATTATCAATAAATGACAAATGCGTTGCTAACTTCCCGACGTTTTGCAAAAATTTCTCTAATTATAAATATATTATCATTACAATAACTTTTCTTTCAAAGCATGATTGTTCTTCTGAGATTATAGCAGCAGATATGGTTTGTAATCTTTCATTAAGAATTTTCCCATTAATTTCATATTGTGCATTTCGTAACTTTGTAAATCAAATAGGGATAAAAATAATAAAAGCAGCCTCAAATGCAACAAAATATAGAAAAGCTACTGGTCCAGAAATCATTAAGGCTGAATAAACAGAATATAGAGGAACTATTTTAGAATTTTGCTTCTTCAGTTGTTTAAATGTGTATTGTTCCATATCTGAAGAATGGAATAGAGCTAACATTATTTCTATATTTACAAAAAAGGTTATAGGAAAGACACATGAAATTGTAGAGTGCGTTTTACCTTTAATCCTGTTCAGTCATTACAAAAATAAATAAATACAGCTTCCTGAAGGTTATTATTTCATCTGTATGTGATATGAGACTAAACAGGGTCGCCATACGACCATTAACTATGGATTCCGTTTTCAAAGGTTTGCATTGCAAGTTCAACTTCATATCCTATTTCGTACGAATGTTTAGAATTTTCTATTGACTCACTTGCCTAAAAAGATTTACTGAACATGGGGCTTTATGAGTCACAGTAAATATGCGCCAAAGATATATTTCTGAGCTTCTTGTATTGCTGCTGTAGACTGTCTGTTGCCCCTGGACACTGTGTGAAACTCAATGGACCGCACCATAGAGGAGAAGTATCTCTGGAGTGGGCATATCGTTCTGTGCATGTCGTCAACATTAAACTGGGATTGTTACACGATCTCGAGATGACGCTGTTATCTGTCGGCTTTCCATATTGTCAGGTAATTTGATTTTAGATATATTTTGTGCGTTTTACCTGTTGTTTGTTTGTAATAGCAGTGGTGAATTACTATGGCTGCTACCTGATCAAAGAGAAATGTGTGAGTGCAGGAAATTTGGACGAATTTTTTTTTGTATTTTGCTGTTTTGGTTGGTTTTGAATAAATGTTTGAAAGCTGTTATTACTGTCAATAACAGCTGCAAAAAAGGAAATTTTTTACTGGCTGTAAGTTCAGCACGTGAATTTAATATATTTTTGCACAGTCATGGTACAGGACGTTTCATTTGTTTACTATATGACAACGACTGACTCTTCATTTCTTTATTTTAGACATCATTTGAATTTTTCGTAATGGGCTATACAACCTGCCTTGCAAATATTCCAGTAAGAGGGAAAGAGATTTAATATATACCATAACAAAGGGAAACAGATATCAGACATACAAACGCATCACAACAGGCACAGTGTAGTTATTTCAGTACATATTCAGTTGCTATGGTGAAGTTTTATGTCTGCTCTTCTCCTCAGAACTTGATTAACAGCAATAAAATATTAGTACATAGAGCCAGATAACTTCTTCATGAGTGTCGCATTTTCCACTACCGTTGGTATTGCGTCATTCGTCTATAACTCAGCAGATGACATTGAAGAGCTAAAATAAATGTTATATGAACAAAAGACTGATTTTTAGCGAAGCCCAGAGTCTACACTATATACAGTGTACAGGGCACTGACTAAAATTCTGGTGCATACTGTGTGTGAACACCGAACATAATCTACGAGAAATGCAAGGTGGCTGTACTACCTAGCTCTTACCGACAACTGTATTATAGATTCACACGGGCTCTCTCTCTCTCTCTCTCTCTCTTTCTCTCTCTCTGTGGTGTGTGTGTGTTCGCACACCGTATGTGGGAGAGTGAAATGTGAAATACGTCATACTAATTTATTTTTGATATTTGGGGTATATCGTGTTGTGTAATACATTTATCCAGTGCTTTAATTTTTTCACTTGTTTCTTTACAGGAGCTGGCACATAAAAGGCATTAAGTAAATAATCGAAAGCATCAACAGTAAGCAAAATTATGTGATGGCCAGCAGAAGAGGGAAAGATACAAAAAACGAGAAATAATAACATGGAATAGATCTCACCTCTAATCTTTGTCAAATTCGGTTTTCCGAGACAATTTCAAAGGTAGTGTGTGACCAAGAAAACTGGTTTTGCACTGCCATCAAACCAGAATTTTCTAGAACAGACGTAGCAAACACCTCATAAAACCGGAGAACCTGTGCAAACCTTTTCATGTTAGATAGCAACCTGCGTTCTTAATTATTTTATGGATGTAATTCAAAGACTTCCCATGTAGTTTTTTCCCTCCACAGCTCCACCTAATTATCAATGTTCTTCTGTAGCACCACACGTCAAATCCTTCGATTCTCTTTCTCTTCTGTTACGGTTTCCCCACAGTTCATGCCATACAACGTTGTAATCCAAACGTGAATATTCAGAAATTTATTTATATAGCCAGAGACTAGATACATCTGAACATCTGGCAAGGAAGCTACATGCACCTCATTTCTTCAAAATCAAGAGCCCAATTTATTTCAGGTTTCAAACGAAAGTTGTTATGAAGTCTATAAACGTCTCTGCCAAATTCATGGCCACTGTGAAGGAAATCTGTTGGTACAAGCAAGGTAATATAATTTTAATCATACAGGGAGTTTTATGAACTCCCTCCCGAGATCACATAACGGGGATGGGAATGTGTGATGACAACAAACAATCCGTTCTACGCATCTGAAAATTCATTTGAGAGATATTTATACTCTATGAAAGACACTTCTGTTGCTTATTTGAGTCGGCAGGAAAATGGAGGCATCTGCAGTTCGCAGTTGCTAAATACTCTGAAAATTACTTTCACCAAAACCAAAATGGCTCTGAGCACTATGGGACTCAACTTCTGAGGTTATTAGTCCCCTAGAACTTAGAACTAGTTAAACCTAACCAACCTAAGGACATCACAAACATCCATGCCCGAGGCAGGATTCGAACCTGCGACCGTAGCGGTCTTGCGGTTCCAGACTGCAGCGCCTTTAACCGCACGGCCGCTTCGGCCGGCTCACCAAAACACAGCTCTACAGAACAGCTTGACGATAGTAATATTGTAATCCCTCTAGAGACAATTTCTGGATGGATTCATATGCGAGTTACGTTCGGAACACCATACACAGGTCTGATTAACAGTGAGCACCCATTTATTGGTATGAGAGAGTGCACATTTATTTATAATCGTCGTTTTCCACAAATAATTTACTAAGCCGTCACAAGTAATTAGTCCTAAACTGTGCATGACATAAAAAAGCAAACACTGTAGTCGTTATCTTCAATAAGCAATTCGTTCGTTTGCTAGAATATTCGTATGCTTTTCTCTTCACTGACAAATTAAATAATTCGTAATTTCATTAGGTGTAATACTTTTCTCTGACTCTTTCCACCCACATATCTTCAAATAATTATTCAAAATTCTTCAAACTCCACGTACTTGCCGTCAGCCTTTATACTGTTGTTCTCTTTCCTCTTGCGAATACTCAGAAAATTAATTCTTCTCTTCCTTTCAGTGGGGTTCTGTTGTTTCTTGATAGCATCAGTAGTATTTAGACAGTTTCTACAAGTTTGATGTCTCAGCTTACAGTTCTTTACCCCATACTGACATGTTGCCATTGCCGTCAGCAACAACACTCTTCATTGCGTTAGCAATTTCACAAAATAGCTTCACTTTAAGTACTCCTCTTTACAATGTTTCCTTCTGCACTATCATCGAGAAATCCAGTCTAACTATTGCTTCAAAACATTTCATCCTTTCGCATTACAGGAACACCGTTCCTGCATTAAGTTATCTCAAGCAACTACCACATACAAGCTCTCTTCACCGTTAACCCACGATCAACTGTCTTCTTCCTCCTACCTCGGTTATAAAAGTCAGGTATTAATTTTGGTCTGAGCATAATATCTGTTTATCATAAAATTTGTGTTGTGTGCATTCAGTGCAACAAGATAATACCAAAGTACGAAAATGGAATCATTTTAAAATAAGGCTTCATTCATTCGGATACACTCATTCGTGATTTACATTTATACTAAAAAGATCATTATATAAAATACGCAGTGAGCTTACACTGGAACCAAAGACGATTAACAAAACACAGACTGCTGTAAAATTAACACACATTATCACATGCGACGATAATCTTCCTCACCTATGAACTGTGCTGAACCAGGCGTTTCAGTCTACAGACTCTGGATCAAAACGTCGGATCATCGTGATCGGAACTCCGGGCAGGAATTTTATAAAAGACTAACTGATAATCGCTATAAATAAAAGCAGCAACAAGTGCGTTTTTCATACAAGTTATGCTGGAATTCTTTGTGTTTTACCCTTGTATCATCTTGAAAGTATTTATATGTAAACGGCAAGTATGGTACAATCAATAAAGTTGACTTTTTACCAGTCGGGATATTTTTGTATCACTTATTACTTTTGTTTCAAATGGCTGCTGCTCGACTTACTTGCATTACTAAAGTAACAGTTTTATTGCCTCTATGCTTTCTAATTAGTATTTCAGTTGTCTTTCCGCCTTCCTCCAGGCTCCAAATTTTATGATTATTCATTAATTGTACTATCAGTGAAGAGAGGTTCTGGAGTCAGTGATCTAAGTAGAGAAACGCCAGTTCGGTACAGATATCTTGAAATTTCTAAGTAAATCTGTTGAACTAAATTAATACAGTTCGTTTTTACTTCTTATTAACACCTGATATCACTGTAACATGGTCTAAAGGATCTAAAGTTACCCATCGTATTATATAAAAAGACTGTACTTTTTAAGACGCTTCCGAAGCTACCCTAGATTGCAGTGTAACTTTGTACCAGTATTAAATTCGAATACAGTAATAGGGCACAGTTAGCAAATATTTCACTTTACCAAGTAGTCAGTAACTGTAGATTTAAAATGTTGCAGTGTCTGGTGTGATATGGAATTTATTGTTTGTAGAGTATATTTTAAAAAAGATGTAAAAAAGTGGTAGAGAATTACTCTGATTGACTGTACCGTTTCAACATACTCATTTCGCCAAATACTTTAAACAGTTGTCTTATTGGAGAAAGTTACCTGCGAGTTTAGGTGTATGAACAAGCGATGAAACCCATTTGCAGGGTAGTGAACCATATTCTTCACAACAGGCACTTCAGCGAACCTTGGAAGCTGAGTTTGTCGCAGCTACGTCATTGCATGCATACTTAGGTTGCGCAACTCTTTCACTCCAATGTCATTGCTGAAGGTGGTTCTGAGCGCAATATCTAGCTGTGAGGTCGTGCAGGTGAGGCGACATATTATAGAAGCATTTATTAGCAACAAGTATTTTCATGATGACACCAGTAGAATGTTAGGAAATTAATAATAAATCAACAGTATTTTATCCAGACGTAACAATTCTATAAAAATTGGCATGTCTGTTAACAAAATATATAAAAAACTCCCTAAGCAATGCAAATATACATACAAATGAAATGTGTTTTGGCCTCTGAGGCATACAACCAGAAACGAACCAAGAACAACAGAAATTAATGCACAGTATAAACACTCTCCGCCTATAGGACGTTTCATTCGGTCGATTATATAAACTTAGTACAATAAATGAATATATTCACAACAGGAGCTACCTCTGCTATTAAGGACCTTCACCTGGAACTTCTTACTTCTACATACAGAAAGCATAAAAAGCTAGCTAACCTATGTACATCAACAGCAAAACTGAATTCAGAAAGCTTGTACATATGTACAGTAGCTGTAAAGGCCTTGAGCGTGATTGCAAACAAAGTGCAGAACTCTCTCTTCTCTGACTGTAGAACATGCTGTTAGCTTGCAGGAAATACACGGCACAAAAAGCACACTCTTGTGTTTCATTGCCTCACTATGTAATACTGGAGCCAGTTACGAACAGTTTGCGTTCAGGATACAAACATCAGCCACTGCCTGTGTTCACTGTGCGCGCTACATGCAGGACAATAAACTCAGTCTGCCCATCAAACACGGCAGTCACTGAATCGTGTCAGTAGCACTCTGTATGTTATCAATAACACAAACGCTATTCTCGATATCTGATTGGGATTGGTGGATTCTCTGCCCACTAGCTAAAGGCAGGACCGTCCTCCAGGTAAGTGATGCCGAGGACAGCAATGACGGTTGAACGCACAGGCTGCCAAGTGCCTCGCCACTCCACCTTCCAGGCGGTTTTCCGTCTCTGTTGTTCACCACCAACCGACTGTCTGAGCAGCGCCAACTTTGGCCCGCGATGACATCTTGGGCCTATCAGGCAGCATCCAGATCAAGTCTAGTAAGTGCCCCACAGAAGGGCAGTCGGCACACCGTGACTTGTCCACCGCTACCAACGTTGCTAATGCAATCGCCGCACGCCTAATCTCCCCGTTATACAGACTCACACATCGAGATACCTAGCCCCGACGGCGCGCTGCAGGATTTTCCGACGATCCCAACGTTACAGGCGGCACTGGCCTCCAGATGATGATGCCTATATGACTCTGTGCAGCAAATTAACTTCATCCCTCGCTCTACCTCAGCTAGCAAACCACAAGCACCAGAGTAGCGCTGCAGCGGCTGCCTAGGCTGGAAGAAGGTAAACCGTGACGAGAGGAACAGTTTAACAGCACAAATTCGCCCCTGCAAAACCGGGTTCCACCCCATCAGCTGAAGATGGAATACCAACAGTGTAAAAAATACCACAATACTGAGACATGTGCGGCTCGCGGTCATGCCGTTTATTGCTAGTCATCTTGTTTTTGTGGTTCTATCGCCTCGTTTTTTCGTTTAATTCGATCTACTGGCGTCACTTGGTTGCTGCTTTGCTTGCTCGTGAGTGGCAGCAGCAGCTCTTATCGATAAGTCCACTGTCGTACTATTTCTGGAGCGACCGCTAGTATTTCCGAGTCGTCGTCGGGGATGGAGCGCCAGTGAGGTGCCGACAGCCAATGCTCGCCTGCCGCTGGCGACACACATGAACTGTCCGCCGGAAGGAGGCTGGAGCGAGACGGCTGTTGGTCGGTCGTTCGGTCGGTCGTCTCATCAGACGAGAAGTATTTGCTCGCCGACCGCTTGTGGAAACTCTCTGTGTGTCGAATTGATTCGTCCTTCTTGTTTCACAGTGATTGGTTTTACGATAGTTCGAGTACTTGTGCAAGTGTGTTTACGTCGAACTGTGTGTAGCTTCTGTGATTTCCACTGAACACATGAATGCTGTCTGTGTACTGGTGTAGGCATTTGGTCGGTTGCGACAGAGGGAATTGATTAGGTTGTTGGTTGGTTTTTCAGCCGTCCCTAGGTCGTGTTGCAATCCGACTGTTTAGTGTTAGACTTGGCTGCCCGTCTCACCTAAACTGTGGTTAGAGTTTCCTCCCCATGCCGACACCTTGGAACACTTCTGAACACCACTTTGTTGTTTGTGATTGTCATTTTATTTGCTCGCAGGTACTGTGGCAGGCCTTTAGCCGCGTATTAATATTGTCTGTTTTTTGTTTAGTGTATGACCTTCAGCCGAACTTCATGACAACTATTTTAAGATTAGGCTTTGAACCGTGTTTTATTTAAAATTCTTGTTGCTCTGTTTTTAGGCCTTCAGCCGCGTTTGTTTCAGAATCTGTCACTTTAATATGTAAATCCTTGTCAGCAAAGATTCTCTTCAATTATCTTGAATTCTTGAAATGGCCTTCAGCCGTAAATGTTTATCGTAAGGTGGTCTTTAATGATTCGTGAGTAATTGTTTGGATTTTCAGCTGACAATATACTTCAGGTTTTCTTAAGATATTTTTCTGTTGTGCTGTGTAAAAGCTTATCCTTAAAGCCTCTGTTTTATTATGCAAAAAAATTACAACTGGGCTTTCAGCCGAAGAATTAACTTGAATTTTCCTTAACACGACCTTAGCCGAAATTTGTAAATGAATGGCTTTCAAAGAATTTCCTTAGCTGATCTGAAATATTATTTCTGCCTTTTTGCCGAGAAGATATTGCAATTTTACTTAAGTAAAGCCTTCAGCCGTTACTCTAAATCCTGCTGTTTTAAAAGGAATAATTAACTTATTCCGCAGAAGTTATTTGGGCCCTCAGCCGTGTATTGATCATGGTTGTTTTAAAGAGAAAACTGTGCATTGGTTTGAGGAATAAAGTTGTGTGTGTTCTTGTATAACTAACAGTAATTGACCTTAGCCCCTTTCCACAACCTGATTCACTGTGCCCAGCGAAATCAGATTTCAAATAGTTACAGATGCAAAAAATAACTATACAAACAAGAAAAGTGATGACAGTGACCTGCTACCCAATCACACACCAAACAAACGCAACTAATGTGCCCACTAAAACGAGCTAAATCAAGTTCTACGTTCCTTGTCCAGAGTAGAGACCAGGAAACACCACACGTCGTGCTCAACGAAGAAAAAGGAAACCTACTGGGAAACAACTAAACATTCTACAAGGATATATCGTCCCGCAAGGAACAACACATCGTGCAGAACCCCATACCAATTCACCTTGGTATCCAAAGTGAATGACTCCCACAAAAATCTGTAATCACTGTATCCACTCGCACTCGCTGATTTAGTAATTCAATTACAGCCAGCCTACCCTCCTTGTCCTTCACTAACATCGTTGTTGTTACGGTCTTCGGTCCGAAGACTGGTTTGATGTTGCTCTCCATTCTACTGTATCTTGTGCTGGCCTCTTTATCTCCGAATAACTACTGCAACATACATCCCTTTGGATCTGATTACTGTATTCTTATCTTGGTCTCCCTCTGAGTGTTTTACTCTTCTCTCAAATCTAAATTGGCTATCCATTGATGTCTTAGGTTGCGTCCTATCAACCAATCCCTTCATCTAGTCAGGCTGAGCTGCAAAATTTCATTACCTCCTCATTTGCTAGGTTGTCTACCCATCAAATCTTTTGCATTCTTTTAATCATTTCAACTGCTTCTTTTCACTACTTCTATAAACTGTTTGTAGTCCATGCTTCACTTCCGTACATGGCTACAAGCCATACAAATACTTTCGAAAAAGACTTCCTGTCACTCAAAACTATTTTAGTGGTAAAAAAATTCTCTATTTTGTGTCTTCTCTATTTCTGCCGGTATCAGTTATTTTGCTGCCCATATAGCAAAATTCATCTTCTACTCCGTATCTCGTTTCCTCATCAAATTCCTTCAGCTTAATTTGATTTAATTCTACTACATTCCAGTATCTTTGTTTTGCTTTTGCTGGTGTTATTCTTATATCCTGTTTTCAGGACATCGTCCATTCGTGCAGCTGCGCTTTCAAGTCCTGTGTTGCGTTTGACATTATTACACTGTTATCGGCAAACCTCAAAGTTTTTATTTCTTCTCACCTGCCTTTAATTCCTACTCCATACTATTCTTTGGTTTCCTTTACTGTTTACTCAATGTACAGATTGAATAAAATCGGAAATAGCCTACAACAGTGTCACACTCCCGTTTTTAACCACTGCTTCCCTTTTATGCCCCTGGACTCTTATAACTGTCGTCTCGTTTCTGTAAAATTTCTAAATAGCCCTCCGCTCCCTATTTTCTACCCGGCTACCTTCAGAGTTTCAAAGAGAGTACCTCAGTCAAAATTGTCAAAAGCTTTATCTAAGTCGGCAAATACTATACACATAAGTTAGCTTTCCTCAATCTACTTTCTGAGAGAAGACGGAGGGTCAGTGTTCGAACATTTCTCTGGCATCCAAAATGATCTTTCTCGAGATCGGCGTCTACGAGGTTTTCCATTCTTCTGCAAGGAATTTAAATTAGTAATTTGCTACCCTGACTTATTAAATTGATAGTTCGGTAATATTCATACCTGTCAGCACCTGCTTTCTTTGTAATTAGAATTACTACATTCTTCTTGAAGTCCGAGAGTACGTCGCCCTTCTGATATTGGAAATTGAAATAAGAACACCGTGAATTCATTGTCCCAGGAAGGGGAAACTTTATTGACACATTCCTGGGGTCAGATACATCACATGATCACACTGACAGAACCACAGGCACATAGACACAGGCAACAGAGCATGCACATTGTCGGCACTAGTACAGTGTATATCCACCTTTCGCAGCAATGCAGGCTGCTATTCTCCCATGGAGACGATCGTAGAGATGCTGGATGGAGTCCAGTGGAACGGCTTGCCATGCCATTTCCACCTGGCGCCTCAGTTGGACCAGCGTTCGTGCTGGACGTGCAGACCGCGTGGGACGACGCTTCATCCAGTCCCAAACATGCTCAATGGGGGACAGATCCGGAGATCCTGCTGGCCAGGGTAGTTGACTTACACCTTCTAGAGCACGTTGGGTGGCACGGGATACATGCGGACGTGCATTGTCCTGTTGGAACAGCAATTTCCCTTGCCGGTCTAGGAATGGTAGAACGATGGGTTCGATGACGGTTTGGATGTACCGTGCACTATTCAGTGTCCCCTCGACGATCACCAGTGGTGTACGGCCAGTGTAGGAGATCGCTCCCTACACCATGATGCCGGGTGTTGGCCCTGTGTGCCTCGGTCGTTTGCAGTCCTGATTGTGGCGCTCACCTGCACGGCGCCAAACACGCATACGACCATCATTGGCACCAAGGCAGAAGCGACTCTCATCGCTGAAGACGACACGTCTCCATTCGTCCCTCCATTCACGCCTGTCGCGACACCACTGGAGGCGGGCTGCACGATGTTGGGGCGTGAGCGGAAGACGGCCTAACGGTGTGCGGGACCGTAGCCCAGCTTCATGGAGACGGTTGCGAATGGTCCTCGCCGATACCCCAGGAGCAACAGTGTCCTTAATTTGCTGGGAAGTGGCGGTGCGGTCCACTACGGCACTGCGTAGGATCCTACGGTTTTGGCGTGCATCCGTGCGTCGCTGCGGTCCGGTCCCAGGTCGACGGGCACGTGCACCTTCCGCCGACCACTGGCGACAACATCGATGTACTGTGGAGACCTCACGCCCCACGTGTTGAGCAATTCGGCGGTACGTCCACCCGGCCTCCCGCATGCCCACTATACGCCCTCGCTCAAAGTCCGTCAACTGCACATACGGTTCACGTCCACGCTGTCGCGGCATGCTACCAGTGTTAAAGACTGCGATGGAGCTCCGTATGCCACGGCAAACTGGCTGACACTGACGGCGGCGGTGCACAAATGCTGCGCAGCTAGCGCCATTCGACGGCCAACACCGCGGTTCCTGGTGTGTCCGCTGTGCCGTGCGTGTGATCATTGCTTGTACAGCCCTCTGGCAGTGTCCGGAGCAAGTATGGTGTGTCTGACACACCGGTGTCAATGTGTTCTTTTTTCCATTTCCAGGAGTGTATCTTGCACACCATATGGCCCGCTCTTGCAAAGTTATCATTTGATCAATAGGTCAATAGAACATATACTCCTGGTGCCTAGTTTCGACTTAGGTCTTTCCATGATGTGCCAATTTCTCCGTGGAGTATCCATTCCCATCTCATCTTCATCAATGTCCTCTTGTATCTCTATAATGTCGCCATCGAGTTCTTATCCGTTGTGTAGATCCTCTATATGCTTCTTCCAACTTCCAACTTTCAGCGCTCCCATGTTTGCTTAGCAATGGTTTTGTATCTGAGCTCTTTTTTCCCCATAATTTTCCTCTAGGTGGTACCTATCTTTCCCCTAGTGATACACACTTCCAAATCCTTATCTATTTGTCCTCTAGCCGTTCCTCCTTCCTTTCCCCCGTTCTTATCAATCTTTGCTAATGCTCCTTCTGGAACTGTGAAGAACCACTTGCTGTTTAACTTATCCAGGTCCGCTGTCCCTAATTTACCATTTTTTGCATTTTTTTTTGTCATAATCTACACAATAAAAGGTGTTCAGTTTCCATATTTGTCCCTGGTAATGTAAAGTTTAAAACCTCTTTCCGATACCTCTGTCTTACCACTATGTAATCAATCTGAAACCTTCAGATGTCTCCAGCTCTCTTCCAAACTTGTTTCGTGATTCTTGAACCAAGTGATAGCGATGATTGAATTATGCTCTATGCAAAATTCTACCAGGCGGCTTTCCCCCTGTCCTTATTTGACTACTATTTTTCCTTCTCATCTCATTCCTGCTACTGAATTCCAGTCTCCCTCCAGTATTCAATTTTCGTCTTCGTTAACTATCTGATTAACTTCTTTTATCTCATCATACATTTCTTCAATCTTTTCAGCATCGAAGGAGCTAGTTGGCATATAAACTTGCACTACTGTGGTGGGTGTGGACTTGAGCTACAATAATCCGCTCACTATGTTGTTCATAGTAGCTTACGCGCATTGCTAATATCTTATTCATTATTACACCTACTCCTGCTTTACCCCTATTTGATTTAGTATTTAGAACCGTGTATTCACCTGGCTAGATGTCCAGTTCCTCCTGCCACCGAACGTCACTAATTCGCACTATACCATTTTATTTTTTTAATTTTCCAGGCTACCTGCCCCATTAAGGCAGGGACGTAACATTTCATGCTCCAATCCGTAAAGAGCAAGTTCGGGTTCTCTTGATGACATCCTCCTCACTGATTCCCACAGAGGGATCCGAATGGGGGACTATTGTACCTGCGGAATGCGTTACTAAAGAGGATGCTGTCATGATTTAAGCATAGAGTGGCGCTTTATGCACTCGGAAATAAAAATAGCTGAAGTTTCCCCTTGCTTCACATCAAATCATAGACGCTACTGTCATAATGCGTAACCTAGATGTTAGTATGACTCACTGCGACGAACTAACTTTATTCCAGTCACTGCGCGACAGCTTGATTCAAAGCGGCACTTCTACGGCCCAAAAGGCACCAACCGCACCTTCTGGCGAAACTTCCAACTCCAGAGCAGTTCTACTGTGGCCGTTTGCTCAGAAATTGAACACCTCAATCGAACTGAAGACAAAAATTAAATACAGAGTTGGAATCGTAAATTCCGTGAACCCTGTTAACAAAATTGAACTCCTCTTTATCCGACATTGTTCAAAACTGGTATCTGAAGATATAAACATGCTAGTTAAAGTATGTCTCATTCTTCTGACAGATCTACTACACAGAGGTCGTGTCAAACCCGTAAAAGCAGAAGACTTTAACCTGGCCAACAAGACAATTTTGCAGCAAAATTATTTTCACTTCCAAGGAACTCTGTATAGCCAGATGGTTAGGAAACGGAAAGGACGAAGATAAGGTTTAACTACCTGTCAACAATGAGTGAGGTCTTTAGGGATTACAATGCAATGGGGTAATCTCTCAGTTTTCTTTTCGTAGAAATTTTCAAGGACAATTTAAATAAGTGCACCTAGACAAAGACCCTCCCAGTGTCGATATTCATTATTGGTTTACATATGTAGACCGTTAACGGTGCCTGGGGACTGGCACATCCCGGCAACTCAATACAATGCAGGAATGTATAAACTCACAACACAGAACAGTACAGTTCACCATGGCGTCTGGAAAAGTGTAATTCCTCAGATCTTAAAACAGACATCACCACAAATGGAGGCCTAAAAACTGATTCAAAATTTAAGGAAAACCTACATCAACAGACACTATAATACCGTTTTGTTAACGACACACAATAATGCACCAACATGCTGCCTCCCATTCCGTGGTGCATCACCTCACATGCATACCAAAATGAAACACAATTTCGAAAAAGAATTAGATACAATTTCACTTTCAACACTGGCTATGACCTTAAAGCAGTTAATAACATTATATCTCTACGTCCCATCTGCGGCAAAAGTCAGAGCCAGAATCAGCAGGTGTACTACAGCACATTTAGGAAAGTCGTCGAACAAGTTATCCAAAATCCTTGAAATCTTGCTATTTGAAAACATCATTTTATGTAAGAGGCACCACAGCTCGTATGTTAATTAGCAGCAAGGATAAAACGCATTTATTAAATGCTAATGATGTCTGGAAACTCACTTGCATTAACTGTAACGAACTGCAAATAGATCAAAACGATAAGAGTGTTGTATCAAGACTGATTAACAACGGACGTAGCTGTGGATTACATAAGTCGGTTTCCACGTTTTCCGTGCTCAAGCAAGGCTATGAAGTCAACACAGAGGTGGTATATAAGGCAAAAAAAAGGAGAACTCGAATTATCACAAGCACTTGAAGTAAGAAAGCATTTAGCTCAAAACGCCCACCAGGTTCTCAGTGATTAGTTACTGCTCAGCACATCCCCATCCAGTCATCCAGCCTCATATTCCCAGACCTCGGTCCTAATGATCACACCTCTGTCCACACACTCGTACCTCACTTGAATAGTCATAAACCTTACTCAGTTTTTCCTCTGCCGGCCGGAGTGGCCGACCGGTACTAGGCGCTACAGTCTGGAGCCACGCGACCGCTACGGTCGCAGGTTCGAAACCTGCCTCGGGTATGGACGTGTGTGACGTCCTTAGGTTAGTTAGGTTTCAGTTGTTCTAGGTTCTAGGGGACTGATGACCTCAGAAGTTAGGTCCCACAGTGCTCAGAGCCATCTGAGCCTCTGTGTGCGGCACATACAGTATCATATAGTGTTTTCCTTTATTTATTGTGTTTCATACTGTCCATATAGTAAATTGCAAGTAGTTCAGTAATTTATAAAATGGATGATGTATGCTTGATTAGCCATGTTTCACCTAATGTCATGGTCAAAGATTCTGTGCGCATTCAGTAAGTTCTGTTTGTAATGTCTGGCGTGCCCACTAATGTCTCTTGTGGACACTAATCAGCTGTTTCATGACGATGGCCTAATAAAATGAGAAGCATTTCTAAGTGGAACAAAAGCACAGTTTGTTTCTAAACCTTAGATATGCAAATATTACTTACGATCCCCAACATGTGTTTGTTCTATCCTGATATATACCTGTATGCTATATCTGTGAGATAATATTATTCATTCATATGTCGTAGATTGTTTTTATTGATTCAGATGTCCTGAGACATTCTCCAAGTATTCATATCATAATCATTGAAATTCTCCCACACGCCACCTAATTTTCCATAAAGTAGTCAACTATATGCTTGCCACATTGGCGGAAGATAAGGAAAGAGTCCCATATTCGAGTAGGAAACGCTCAAATTTCACGCCCTTTAGTTTCACACACTTGCCATAACTTGACACCTGTCAAAGATATACGGCTGTGGCCGAAAACATGGAAAATAATAGAGACGGTCAACACATAGTGGTGACATCTCAGGCCGTTGTGAACCTTTGATAATAGCAGAATGTAGCACTTTCCAGATTGATTCGTTTCGCAGTATTGTTTTTCATGAGAACCTGCGCAGTCAGCTTGATCATCATAGACAATAAGTAATATGAATGAAGAAAGGACAGTATAATATAACTTTAACAAAAGTATCAGTAGATATTGTTAAGGAAAAACGCAAGCACCACGAAAACAAATCAATAAGGAAGTAAAAATAGAAATCCTAATTTTAGTTTTAATAAGTGAAAAATGCTTGTCTTGTAAACCAATAGCAAGAATACCCCACATTTTCAGAACTACAGGTATAGGAAAATATTCCTGCCAATTGCTCCCCAAAACCAATATTTTAATAAACCAAATCCTCAAAGAATAATTCTAATAGTAGTAGTAACAGCACTGTCAAATATAATAAGTATTAATTCTGTTAGTTTGAGACATCCGATATCAGTAATACTTTGTGTTATTTTAGAAACTTTCCTTATTTGTTTAATAACAGAAGCAATAATATAAATGTTTGATTATCATACTGTTTTACCATTTCTTTGTGGCATATAAGATATTTTGTATCACAAGAATTACATCAAACAAAATATGTTAACCTCAACCAGCTATTATTATCTACACCTTTAATAGACAAATCAATATTATTACTTATTATAGATATCTATGGGCTTTCGTTCAAATTCTGAAACCACAGAGTGGTCCATCTGAAATTTCGGACGAGATTATTTCGAAAACTATACATCGGGTAAAAATAGTGGGTTAGACAAGTACCTAAGCTCAAAGGGGGGCATCAAATGATACTGCACATGCCCCCCTTGGGTGGGGCGGGGGGCAACTTCTAAATCGTAAATGGGAACACCCATTTTTATTGCAGATTCGGATTCTCCATAAAAAAGTAATCAAGTTTTGTCTGAAATATTTTTTTAAATCATTGACAGATGGCGCCGAAATCGAGAAAGAAGTAAAATTGGGGAAGAATTCTGATTTATTTAGAATTATCCGAAAAGACACATCAAATCGATAAAAATGTCCACAAATTCTATCGTTACGCCCAACTAAGCTATTTTTGTAGAAAATATACTGTATCTTACTTTTAGCGTTACTCAGGAACAACGACATGGACGTGGTGGAATGATGTTCCCATGGGGTGCTTCATTAGTGTGAGTTCCCTGGCCTCTTACATGTTGGGGTACTTCATTAGTGTGAGCCCCATTGATTCTTACAATGTCAGGTGCTTCATTAATGAAATTAGCCACGAAAAAATAGTTCAAAATTATCACCATTTGCTTCAATGCATAAAGTCAATCGTCTGTGAAAGTTGTTCACAGTACTGAGCAGCACATCCCGTTGTGTGGCTGCACACGCTCTTCAAATGCGTTGCTCCATATCGTTTATGGTTGTGGGCTGTCTTTCATAAACAATATTTTTTTAAATAACCCCACAAGAAAAAAATCAGGAGATGTTAGGTCTGGTGAGCTTGGAGGCCACTGAATTGGTCCGCCGCGTCCTATCCACCGACCAGGGTACCGTAAATTTAAAACGTTCCGCACATTTTTAGCATAATGGGGAGCTGCTCCGTCCTGTTGGAACCACTTCCGTTGCCTGGTTTCTAAATCAACGTCTTCCATTAGCTCCAACAAATCATCGTGGAGATGTTGTAAATAAGATTCCCCAGTAACATTTCGGTCAAAAAAAAAAGACGGTCCTATCAAGTAACCGTTTAAAATTCCACACCAGACCATTAACGACCATTTGTGTTGATTGTCAACGGGTCAGTGTCAGTGTGGACTGACAGGGAACCAATAATGACTATCATGATAATTTTATTCGCGCCAGCCGGTGTGGCCGAGCGGTTCTAGGCGCTTCAGTCTGGAACCGTGCAACCGCTACGGTCGCAGGTTCGAATCCTGCCTTGAGTATGGATGTGTGTGATATCCTTAGATTAGTTAGGCTTAAGTAGTTCTACGTTCTAGGGGACTGATGACCTCAGATGTTAAGTCCCATAGTGCTCAGAGCCCATTTAATTCGCCATTGTTTTTGAATGTCGCTTCATCGGTGAACGTAACGTATCTAAAAAAATCACTGTCACCTCTTATCATTTCCAATGCCCATTGGAAGAAATGCACGCTTATTCGGCGTTAATGCCTGTGTCAGTGTGATATGATACGCATGATATTTACGTGCCTTCAAAATGCTAAAAATAGTTGATTTCGGTATTCCAGTTTGTCTCTGAATCGCGCGACTTCTAATTTCGGGATCCAGCTGAACACAGAGGAGAACGGTAAGGGTAGGAGCGCCATTTTCGTTGTGTTTGCGATGACGAGGTGGACGATGCATGTATCCATTTCGAGCTTGTTGACTACAACTTCGAATTATGTTTTCGCTTGGATGTCATCTGTTTGGGAAACGGTCCGCATACAATTGCGCAGCTGCAGCGTAATTGTTATGGCATTCACCTAAAATTAAGATCATATCAACATTCTCTGTAGGAGGATAGTGAGCCATATTTCGCTGAATATTAATTTACTACCGTCATTTGATGCTTATGGTTCAAAATTTGAAAGTGAAGTGACATCAGATCGCATTGCACCGACCTTTATAGTGACCCATAGTTCGTAGTTTACCCACAGTAGCGCCACAGTCGGGTGAATAATGCAATTGTGAAGAGTTCCCTAACGAGTTGTTAATACCATTCCGCCTCCCTCCATCATAAACTGTGGCGTTTAGGAAACATTTCGTAAAAGAAATGCTTAATTTGGCGTAATGATAGAATTGGTGCACATTTTGCATCGATTTGATGCGTTCTTCTCGGATCATTGTAAATAAATCGGAGTTCTTTCCCAATATTAATTTTCCTCCATTACAGCGCCATCTGCTAATGATTTAAAAAATGTTTCAGACAAAACTTGATTGCTTTTTTATGGAGAATCCGAATCTGCAATAAAAATAGGGGTTTCCATTTAAGATTTAAAAGTTGCCTCCCGCCCCACCCAAGGGGGGGGGGGGGGGAGGCGGGGGTCACATATAGTATCATTTGATTTCCCCCTTTGAGCTTACGAACTTGTCTTGCCCACTGTTTTTACCCGATGTGTAGTTTCGAGATAATCTCATCCGAAACTTCAGATGGACCACCCTATATAAATTTCGAAACTTCTTTTAATATCAAGATATATTTCTTGAAAAATTACATAATGACCCAACATTTAGTATGATAAGTAGCATTATTTGTGATAGTTAAAATTATTAATTTTAATCAAGAAAGATCTGTCAAACAGTTATAGGAATGAATAAACACCTATTACTGAAACTCCCTTTAGTTTAAATTAGTAACTTTTGTTTGACTTACCAGCAACCACAAACATTTTATTTTAATGAAATTTTTGATCATTAATAGGACCATGTCTGCTGTTTCAGAATAAAGGAGGATTATTTTTGGCTGTACATTACATATCAAACAATGAGACATCATTCTAAAACGTTTTTCATGTTTGTTTGGACGTAAATGATTGTTATATAATTTGAACTTTACATGCAAATGGAATATCGATAACTTTTAGTTGCCTCTAGTTCCATTTATATGGATAATTTCACCAGTTGTTTTATTCTTTGTTTCAACTATTGCATTTATAGGATATGTTTTACCTACAGGTCGAATACCTTCTAGAGGAGCATCAGTGATCACAAATTTAACATGAGCACATCGATTTGTTTCAATGGGTGTGGGAGGTATTTGCTGTAGTGTGTGCCATGTTATACCAATTTACCACATTCTGTTTTATATTACAATTTAATTACTGCAGCTGTATCTACAATTCATTTATTCTTTCGACGCCAAACAGGAATATGCAACACATTAGGAGCTTTACCCACGTGAATAGATAAACTTGCCATTGATTCAAGTATTGACTAATCCACAGCAAATTAATGCTTACACTGTGTGATTAAAATTGTCTCTTCCACTCATCTTTTGCCCTTTACAGCTTACTCTAGTACCATACAGGTCATTCCCTGATGTCTTAACAGATGTGCTACCATCAGTGTGTTCCTGTTTCCCATATATTCCTATCCTTTCTGATTCTGCGCATAACCATCTCATTCTTTACCCTATGAGCCCACTTAGTTTTCAACATTCGTCTGTATCACCACATCACAAACGCCTCGATTCTCATCAGTCGCGGTTTTCACACAGTCGATGTTTCACTACCATAAACGTACGTTCTCAGAAATTTCTTCCTCAAATTAAGGCCTATGTTAGAAACCAGTAAATTTCTCTTAGTCAGGAATGCCGTTTTCGTCAGTGCTAGTCTGTTTTTGATGTCCTCCTTGCTCCATCCATCACTGGTTATACTGCTGCCCAGGTAGAATATTTCCTTAACTTCATCTGCTTCGTGACCTTCAATCTGACGTTAAGTTTCCCGCTGTTCTCACTTCTGATATTTCTCATCACTTTCGTCTTTCTCCCATTTACTCTCAGTCCATATTCTATATTCATCAGACTGTTCATTCTATTTAGCAGATCATGTAGATCTCCTTCACCTTCACTCACGATAGCAATGTCATCAGCGAATCGTACCGTTGATATCCTTTCACCGTGAATTTCAGTCTCTCAGCTGAATCTTTTTTTTTTTTATTTCCATCATTGCTTCTTCGATGTACAGATTGAACAATAGGGGCGAAAGACTACGTCCTTGCCTTACACTACTTTTAATCTGAACACCTCGTTCTTGGTCGACCACTATTATTATTTCCTCTTGTCTGTGGTACGTAATGTATATTACCCTTACGTCCCTACAAACTATCCCCAATTTTCTCAGAATTTCGAACGTCTTGAACCATTTTACATTGTTGAACCCTTTTTTCAGCTCGACAAATCCTATGAGCGTGTCTTGATTTTTCTTTGTCTTGCTTCAACTTCAAAATTGCGTCTCTGGTGCCTTTACCTTTCCTGAGGCCAAACTGATCGTCACCTAACCCATCCTTAATTTTCTTTACCATTCTTATGTGTATTATTCTTGTCAGCAACTTGGATGAATCAGCTGTTAAGCTCATTGTGCGATAATTCTCGCACCTGTCAGCTCTTGCAGCTTTTATAATTGTGTGTATAATATTTTTCCGAAAGTTAGATGGTATGTACCAGACGCATACATTCTACACACCAACGTGAATACGCTTTTCGTTGCCTCTTACCCCCCCCCCCCCCCCCCCCAATGACTTTAGATATTCTGATGGAATATTATCTATTCCTTCTGCCTTATTTGATCCTAAGTCCTCCAAAGCTCACTTAAATTCCAGTTCTAATACCGCATCTCCTATATCCTCTAAATCGACTCCTGTTTCTTCTTCTATCACATCAGACAAATATTCCCGCTCATGGAGGCCTTCAATGTACACTTTCCGCCCATTTCCTCGCTCCTCTGCTCTTAACGATGGAAATTCCGTTGCACTCTTTATGTTATCACCTTTCCTTTTAATTTCACCGGAGGCTGTTTTGACTTTCCTATAAGGAGAATCAATGCTTCCGAAAATCATTTCTGTTCCCTTTTCGTCACATTTTTTTTCTTAGCTTCCCTGCACTTCCTATTTATTTAATTCCTGAGTGACTTGTATTCCTGTATTCCCTATTTTCCTTGATCATTTTTAATACCTTCAAGGAAGTATTTCTTCCATTACCAGTGGTTTCTTGGCAGTTTTCTTCTTTGTACCAATGATTTACTTTCCAGCTTCTGTGACTGCTGTTTCTAGAGATGATCATTCCTCTTCAACTTTACTGCCTACTGAGCTATTCCCTATTGCTCTTTCTATAGCCTCATAGAATATCAAGTGTATCTCATTATCCCTTAGTCCTTTTGTATCACACTTCTTTGCATATTGATTCTTACTGACTAATCTCTTAAACATAATCCTACTCTTCAGCACTACTAGACAAAAATAGTGATCTGAGTTTTTACGTGGAGGTGGATACGCCTTACAATCCAGTATCTGATTTTGGAATCTCTGTCTGATCATGATGTAATATAACTGAAATCTTCCCGTATCATCCGGCCTTTTCTAAGTATACCTGCTCCTCTTGTGATTCTTCAACAGAGTATTTGCTATTAGTTGCTGAAATTTATTACAGAACTCGTCTTCCTCCACTCTCATTCCTTGTCCCGAACCGATATTCTCCCATAACCTTTTCTTCTACTCTTTCCCCTACAACTGCATTCCAGTCCCGCATTATTTTTCAACTCCCCTTACATACTGTACTATACGTTTCATATCCTCATGAACTTTGTCTATCTCTTCATCTTCAGCTTGCGACGTCGTCATATTGCCTAAACTATACTGACACCTATTAGTGGACGTTAACATGGGGTGTGTCCATCCTTCACCTTCACGACAGATTGAAATTTGCTTGTGACTTTCGGTTAGGTGCAACAATGTCCGTGTAGCAGTAGTCGCACATTCTCTGTCAAGAGCAAAAATCATAGAAAGTAGTGAGGGACGCTGGGGTCTGGAGCGAAGTCTTCGTTCCAGCTCGTCCAAAAGTACTTCCATCGGTTTCATGTCTGGACTCTGGGCAGGCTAGTACATTCCAGGAATGCTGTAGTCCACAGGCCATTGAATCACATATGCTGCTTTATGACAGAATGCTTTGTAATACTAATAGAGTCATAGCCTGCAAACTATTCCTTTGCTCTAAGCACACAACGCTGTAAAATCTATCCATATCCCTCTGTATTTAGTGTTTTCTTAAGCACAATAAGGCGCTCACGCCCTAAAATGTAAAACTCCTCCGTACTTCACTGTTGTTACTTCACATGTTGGCAATTAATGTTCTCCAAGCATTCGTCAAACCCACACTGTCCCATGGAATTACCACAGAATGTGGCGTGATTCATCAGTAAATGAAGATGGTGCTTACGAGGACCTGATCAACCACTGTACCAAATATTTTGAGCTGTCCCTACGTACAGTTATTGTACTAACGGGACTGCTGGCACCACTTTGGAACTCGCGGGTGATTCTTTCCGATAATTTCACGCAAAATCTTTAGAATCACCCTCAATTATGCCCGATGCACTCTGTGCATCACTTAATAAAATCGATCTGGTCTGGGTTATACTACGGTTGTTCATTCGTATTCCATTTTCACAATCTCTTCGGCAACAGTCTACCTGGCACGCTGAAAAGTTGAAATACACCTGATGGATGTTACCTCGGT
Organism: Schistocerca piceifrons; assembly: GCF_021461385.2. Taxonomy (NCBI): domain Eukaryota; kingdom Metazoa; phylum Arthropoda; class Insecta; order Orthoptera; family Acrididae; genus Schistocerca; species Schistocerca piceifrons. The sequence continues at coordinate 316,324,430 of NC_060138.1, read as the reverse complement.
GACATCGAAATTGATATGTTACTGCTGTGATATCTAATGACTAGTTCACGTTAGAAGTTATTGAGGCCACATGAACGCCCAATTATATGGTTACTGCTTCTCTAATTACAACACAATGTTCCCTGCCGACTTATGTGCTGACGGGTCTGCCTCTAGTGACATGCAGTGGTTAGTTTCGCGTTACATAGAGGTATCAGGATACTTTGCATCAGATAATGTGTATTTTACTATGCTGTGCGAAGTTGAGCCACATTTCTAACACCTGACGTCTTACCGAGTTTTTTTGCGTGTGTTCATGTGGTATTTGGCTCTAATCCGTGGGAATTACATTACATTTACCCACTAGAGCTGTAGTCGCATTGTGCTTCCAGTACCTGCTGTAAACATTCTGGTGAGGACAAGAACTCGAGATAGCGGAATTTACATTCACCTAGATCTTTAGGCAGCGTTCTAATCAGCGTTTGTGTGGTCTGTTTGCGTACCTAAAAATTGTGGGAAACTAATTTTGACGAAGAATGGGCGCTCTTCCTCAGTAAGCGTATGTTTGTATCACAGTAGTAAATCTATCATTGAGCAATTCTCATGATGCTGTCAATCTGATGGGAATGCTTCTCCAGAAGTTCTGTTGACCTAGAGATTTTAAAGTGAAGTTTATTGTTTCCGTTTGTTCATAATTAATGAAATATCATTACGTTAAATCAATGTACAAATGCTGTTTTTGAACTATTCAATATATATGTACTACGTGAAGGCAGTTATTAGTCGGCTACATTACTTTTCCTTAACAACCACTTTTATCATTCACTTTCACAGCTTAGCCCTCTTAAAGCATTTTTAATGGCTGTAGGTCTTAGTTTTTTGTTTCGTTGTTAAAATCTGAACTACGCTTTTAGAGATTTCGTCACATGATACTGGAGGATAGAACTGAAGCGTTCATTGGAGCCCCTGTGCAGACACACATGCACTGCACTATCCCTAATTTCAGCTGGCTGACTCTGTTAGTTATATTATAGCTACGACGATTCGATGAGAGTCGAGCAGCGAGAGAAGGTTAAAATATGCACGAAAAGAGTTTGAGAAACCACATTTCATTTACATAATGCGTTATACTCATGAAAAAATGTATTAACTTTTGTGTAAATGAGTAATTCGTTCATGATTATCGGCAGATTTCATTTGTACACGGTTAAATAATGACAAATGCGCTCTTCTTTATTCTTTAGGATTGGTCAGATGGTAGCAACAAAGAGAGCTTTTGGGATTAAAAATCTTACGTGCGCTTTTCTTGATACCCAATGTTCATTTTGAGAAAAGATCGACTTCAAATTGATTTTTGTTTCGTTTGTGGTCTAAGTAGTGATTACATGCAACGATAAACGAATTGGTAAAGTGCAACTTAACAATGCAACTTCGAGTCTGAACATTTTAACCATGTTATAAATAGCAACTGAACTACACGAGTAACTGTAATCAACAACTTTTATATAGCCTCCAACTAAGCATTTCTGATGATTAAATCTCCATCATCAGATGGGCTAGTTTACATTGTCGTTACATACTTGTTTTGTCTGTACGTTTGCCAGGAAAAAATGGTGCACATTCAGTTGTCATAGGGTAATCTCTTGAATAGTACTTACTCGGCTTTTAAAACTGAAGACTGTAACGTAAAAACATTTCTGAAACGTAGGCTGTGACCACTGGAACGTTATGCCACAGATTTACCAGCAAATCTAGCATAAAAACTACTCATATCACGATAAGCTGAAACTAACTCACCAAATCCTCTACTAATAAGGTAGTTAAGAGTGACGGGTTACCACTATTTATATACTTCAATTGTTTAGACAATTTTACCGTTTTTCTGTTACAAAGTAAATTGCCATGGATCGCAGTTTCTTTAATGTGTGTAGAGCAGCAGGTAAGTTAAGTTCACGTCAGGATCTGGTAAGTTCTGCTGACTCCAAAATCGTACCGTTGCACTCTGCTGGTGGAAGGCGAGGTCTTCCGACACTTATATGCAAATCCTCGCTCCTTAAGGCGGATAATTTGCATATCTCCACTTTCCCTCCCCATTCTGAACTTGCTCTACGGATGCTAACTGCTGTCGGTACAAGAAGCGGGAGAATTTTCTGCTAGCAGTGGTCAGAGTCGACTGCTTTCTTCAGCCAACGCGAATGATAACTTGAATGTGAAATATGTGCTTGTCGAGATCACAAATAAGTCGTTTGGTCCACTGCTACTTGTAATATGGCACCGACTGCCAATCTAAATGTCATGCCACTCATTACAGTAAATTAAATTTATACATGTAATAGACAGAAAGCGACGAATTAAGAAGTTCCAGTAATCGTTAATACTAGTTTTAAACATTTAGTAAGAGAAGAGAAAAATAATTTTGGTTGATTCTTTCAAACAAGAAGACAGCAACCAGCCAATGCTGATAATGATGTTTATTTACCTAAAAAGCACCGTAACCGATTTCTGACCAATAGGTTCGTCTTCAGACGACTGTTCCCATCAAGATGCACATTTGTTGAAATTCATAAATGTCTTGATGAAATATTCTTGTGATAGTGGTGCCCTAGAATGAAAAACGGAATTTGAAACAGTGATCATAATGAATGATGGTGCGTTGCAGCAGTCTAAGAAAGGTTATGAGAAATACGCCACTACAATTCGTGTACTTGATTAAGCAAACTGTAATTTCATTTTTGCTACTACTGTTTAAATTTGGGACGAAGAGAACGAATGCTTCACACAGGAGCCATATGAAGTTATTGGCAGAACTGACAAATGTGTGAATGGAAATACAAAATTTTCAATATCAATTGTTTTCCATGTAAAATAAGTGAAAGGAAGAAAGTGCAATGATACAATGATTAGACCGTATACTTTTATGAGCAATAACTTGTAGCATTCGACACATTTTATAGACACTTCATACGTCGCAATTGCGCGTTTTCTGAGATAATCTTCTCACGAACAGACGGTTGACACTCACTTCATATAACTAAATCATCGTAACAACGAATTTGTGATGTTAAGCAAATAAATGTTTGTAAACAATAAATTACTTAATTTTCGTTCCTGTCAGTCCCATCATATAATGCTCCTGCACACCAGGAGATTTCTTCTTCGTCATCTGTTGGTGTTCAGTGTGCCCCCTAGACGCATGCCTAGAATTCGTGTAGTATTTGTGAGGTGTTATGTTCAAGTTACCTCAGTGTATGTACGTGCTATGAGCTTTATGCTATGCGCTTTTATTATTATCTATAGTAGCCACCCTTTGCTATACTCATACACTTAACAGGTGATGGAAGGGTCTTCGTCAAGTGCTGATACGTCTCATCAGATATTTGCAGCCACATTCTCTACATTACTTCAGATGCTCGTTGAATTGCGGGTGATAGACGGATTGCACAACAGAACCGTAATCGATATCGCTCAAGACTAATTTAATTTACTTGCGGGCAACACCGTCTGATGGTGAGATCGGGGAGACATTTTAAATTACTCTTCGTGCACTACCGTACATCTGCTTACCATCATAGAAGTAATGAGAGTCTCCAGCCTCAGCTAAAAAGAGAATTTTGCTGAGTGGGTGAAAGTCATCTTTAAAATTGTAATAGTGGTCGACCAAAGAGTCCTGAACAATCAATGAACACAAAACATCTTAAAAAGCATTCCACATGTCATTACACCTCACTCATAGTCTTCCATTTTTTCAGTAATGGATTCACAATGCGTACATATATTCCTCTTAAGAAGCCACAAATATGACTTTGTAGCGGCAGACGACAACAAGTCTCCAGATGATTTGTTCGGTTAAGCTATCAACAGAGTTGGTACGTTGGCCGACAGGAGCGCTATGTGTGATTCAACTTCTCTTTGCTGCAATGCAAAGCCCTACGACCGTTTTCTTCCGACAAAAAGAGCTGGGCTGATATACTTTCCGTTACAACGATGCTACTTGTCTCGTATCATTTATACCTGTGGATTGTTCTGCTTGTGCTACAGTGACCTGATATTTTATGTTTAACTTTGGTCCGGAGTTTGGTTTGATGCAGCTCTTCATGCTGCTGTATCCTCTGCGAGCCACAGTTTTCTTGTCTCCCCACTACTACTGAGTGCCTCCTCATTAGTTACTTGATCTAACTATCTAATCTTCAACATTCTTCTGTAGCACCACTTTTCGAATGCTTCCTTTCTCTGTTTGTCTAAACTGTTTATCGTCTATGTTTCACTCCAGAGAAATACTTTCAGAAAAGGCTTCTTAACACCTAGATCTATATTCTATGTTAGAAACTTCCCTTCTTCAGAAATGCTTTTGTTACCACTGCCACTGCACATTTTATATCCTCCCTATCTCGAATCATCAGTCATTTTGCTGCCCTAATAGCAAAACTCATCTACTACTTTAAATGTCTTGTTTCGTAATCTAATTCTCTAGCATCACTTGATTTAATTTGACTACATTCCATTATCCTTGATTTGCATTTTTGATGTTCGTCTTATATTCTCCTTTCAAAACAATGTCCATTCCGTTCAACTGCTTTTCCAAATCGTTCCTGTCTGACAGAATTACAATTACTTTGAGAATTGCAAATACCAAAGCTTTTATTTCTTTTCCCTGAAAAACTCCTACTCCAAATTTGACTTTGATATCCTTTATTGCTTGTTCGCCGGTAGGCTACAACCCCATCTCACTCCTTTCTCAACCACTGCTTTCCTTTTATTCCCCTCAAGTCTTCTTACAGTCGTCCGATTTCTGTACAAGTTGTAAATATCCGTTTGCTCCCTGCATTTTACCTCTGCTACCTTCGAAATTTCGAAGAGAGCATTTCAGTCGACATTGTCAAAATCAAAGTCTACAAGTGCTATAAACGTAGATTTATATTTTCTTAACTCTTGTAATGTAAGTCGGAGGGTCAGTACAGTCTCGCGTGTTCCTACATTTCTCTTGAATCCAAACTGATCTTCGCCGAGGTCGTTTTCTACCAATTTATCAATTCTTATGAACAGAATTGGTGTTAGTACTTTGCAAGCATGACTTATTACATTGATAGTTAATTTTCACAGCTGTCAGGACCTGCTTTCTTTGAAATTGCAATTACTACTTTCTTCTTGAATTCTGTGGGTACTTCGCTTGTCTCATGCACCTTGCATAGCAGATGGAAGAGTTTTGTAATGGCTAGATCTTCCAAGGCTATCCGTAGTCTACTCCTGGGCTCTTATTTCGACTTAGGTCTTTCAGTGCTTTGTCAAATACTTCTCGTAGTATTATATCTCCCATAGCATTTTCATCTACGTCCATCTTCCTTTCTATAACATTGCCTCCAAGTCTGTCTCCCTTGTGTAGACGCTCTATATACTCCTTCCACCTTTCAGCTTACCCTTCTGTGTTTGGGTATGGTTTCCCATCTGAGCTCTCGATAATAATACAGATGTTCCTCTTTCCCCGAAAGGCCTCTTTAGTTTTCCTGTAGGCAGTATCTTTCTTTTTGCCTCTGGGAATGCTTTACAGTTTAGAACATGGCCTCTAAATCTCTGTCTTGCAATTATATAATCAATCTGAATCCTTCCGATGCCTCCAGGTCTCTCCCACGTATACAACCTTCTTTATGATTCTTAAACCAAGTGTTAGGACTGAAAAACTCTTCCAGGAGGCTTCCACTTTCGTTCCTTTGCCACAGTACATATTCAGCTACTACTTTTCCTTCTTTTCCTACTGCTGATTTACAGTCCCCATCACCTATAAATTTTCGTCTCCATTATCTATCTGCATAATTTCCTTTATCTTGTCACATATTTCTTCGATCTTGATATCACCTGCGAAGCTAGTTGCATATAAACTTGCAGTACTGTGGTGGATGTGGGCTTCATGTCTATCTTGGTTACAGTAATGGAGTCGGTATGCTCTTCATAGTAGCTTACCCGCATTCCAATTTTCTTATAGTAGTACTCCTGCATTACCTCAATTTGATTTTGTATTTACAACAATATATTCACCTGACTGCCACAGGGCTTTACTAATTCTGACTATATCGACCTTTACTCTATCGATTTCCCTTCTTAAATTTTCTATCTACCTGCCCGATTAAGAGCTGCAACATTCAACGCTCCAATCAGTAGAATGCCAGTTTTATTTCTCCTAATGTGACATCATCCTGAGTAGTTCCCGAATGGGGGTCTATATTAGCTCCGGAATATTTTACCCAAGAGGACGCCATCATCATTTAACCATACAGTAAAGCTGCACGCCTTTAGGACTAATTGCGGCTGTAGTTTCCCCCTGCTTTCTGCCGTTCACAGTACTAGCACAAAAAGCTGTTCAGGTGATGTTACGAGGCCAGATCAGTGAATTGTCCAGACTGTGGTCATTGCAACTACCGGAAAAGCTGCTACCCTTCTTCAGAAAACACACGTTTGTCTGGCCTGCCAACCTACGATACAGCTATCCATATCGCAGAGGCACGAAAGCCACCCCACGGGTGCCAAGGTCCGTAGTTTACAGGACAGATCTGATTTATTCTAAAATAAATATTGTTCTTGATGTACCAGAATTAATATTTCGCATCTCTACCTGGTTGAGTTGCGAGCGATTCCTGTTCAGTTCTGAAGGCTATCAGCTAGTCTTGTGACAACTTGTTTGAGACAACCAACAACAACCGATCAGCAACAGACTAGTTTGGAGTACTGTCTAACAAATTAAAATATTTACCAGTACCGGCGTCAGCATATTAGCACTTCCGCATCCATCTACTGCGTTGTTCTACACCCTGGACGGAGAGCAGTGGTGGCCTCTATGCGATCTGTGGCAGACGTCCCGACCACAGTGGCATCTTTCAGCAGGATAACTGTCAGTGTCTCAAATCCAGAATAGTGCTGCATTTGTTTCAGGAGTATCTGAGTAAACTCACGTTGACCATCGAATTCCACTGATGTGAAATTGATGGAACACCTATGAAATGGTATTTCACGCCAACTGCGTGATCACAAACGACCGGCTCGTAATTCTCGGGGATTGCGTGAATTGTGCCTAGATACCTGCTGCCACATACTTCCGAAAACCTGCCGAGAACTTGTCAAATCCTAATCACACAAAATTGCTGCTGTAGAGCATTCCAAGGGTAGACCAACTCGCTGTCAAGCAGATCACCATAATATTTTGGCTCATTACTGTGTGTGTGCGAGCTTCTCGAAGTCCACAACTTACCTAACCATTATCTGTTACTGGTTCCCAGCACATTCAATGTACACTGTGACAGCAAACACATTGGAGCGACTTAACTGCTAAGGAATCGAAGCCTTTCTTGGATAAATGTGTCTTGGATTTCCTGCCGCAGCAAATTCGTTTGTAAACTCAAGCCTCAATGGCCCTCTGCGTTGTCACGGCACATTCTGATCCTAACAGTTTTTTAATGACAGAACTACAGTAATTTATTCATTTCACTGGTTGTTGAGCTCCATGGTTGTGGATTATACGTATTATTTTAAGAAATACAGCAACCAGCCAATTTCTATGTATTTTTATTTGTGACGGTAGGCATTTCGGGCTTACACCCACCCTCAGTTGGCGCAACTCATATTTAAGTCAGTACATAGCCAAAAATATGGACTTCAGTTTGAATGCTGCAGCCGCCGTCTGCAAATTAAGAATTTGTTAAAGTATTATGCTTCGCAAGTTGTATGTTTAAGAAATTTATTTCTTAACTGTACTTTCGCACTTACTATCGTGGCACAAACACTATTTCTTTGCATATTGTCCAAAATTAGAGCAGTATCGGCCGTATTGTTGACTTCAATGTTGGTTTACATCGCAATGAGAGAGCCAGTAAGCTCCTGCTGCTAATTAGGCGAGTACACCGTTCGTTTATTACATTTTTCTACCGGCTTCAAAGAGGAGCGACGTCTTTTCCATCATCCATGTAGTTACTAGTTTATTTTTGTAATTTCTAGCGTGTTCGATTGCTTACTAGGCATACCCTTTCATTTTAATAACAGTGTAGCGTAGAGTACCTCTTTTGTTATCGACCTTTCGTTGGTTGGTTGGTTTGTGGTATTGAAGAGACCAGACTGCTACAGTCATCGGTCCCTCTTTCCAAAATTTAAAACTTCCACACAGAATAAAAACGAACAACGGAAAAGACGGCAGACGACACAGGACAAGAAAGACTTAGACAGAGACCAGACAAAAGGAATTCAAATCACACAGAGTGTGACAGTGGTTGGCCGACCATAGAGACAAAAAAGGAAAAGCCAACCACCGAGAAACGCATTAAAAACTCAGTCTAAAATCGTAGGCCAAAGGCCAGACTCAACACACAAAAGGCAAACACTTAGATTAAGTCATAAAAGCTCCCTGCCCAAATAAAACGCAAAACTAAGCCTGTCATGGCAGTGTCATCTGTTAAAAGGGCAGGGAGCGTATCAGGCAGCGCAAATGTCTGACTGATCACAGATAAAAGGGGACAGGCCAACAAAATGTGGACCACCGTCAAAGCCACCCCGCAGCGACATAGAGGAGGGTCCTCATGACGCAGTAAATAATTGTGTGTCAGCCGGGTGTGGCCAATGCGGATCCTACAAAGGACAACTGAGTCTCTGAGAGTGACTCACATGGATGACCGCCATACAGTCGTCGTCTCCTTGATAGCATGGAGTTTATTGGGTGTGGTCAGATCGCGTCATTCAGCGTCCAAAAGCGCGAAAACTTTGCGGCATAAGAATGCTCGCAAATCAGTCTCCGGGAGGCCAACGTCCAGAGATGGTTTACTGGTGGCCTGTTTGGCCAGGCAGTGTACATGTTCATTGCCTAGTATCTCAACATGGCCCAGGGTCCACACAAAGACAACAGAGCGGCCGTAATGGGCAAGAGTATGGAGGGACTCCTGGATAGCGCCAGACAAGAGCGAGGGAAACGCTGGTAGATAGCTCTTAAACCGCTCAGGAAGTCGCTACAGATAACAGAGGACTCACCTGTGCAGGAGTAGATATACTCTAGGGCACGAAAGATGGCGACCAGCTCAGCAGTGAAAACTCTGCAGCCAGCCGGCAATAAATGTTGTTCATAGTGGTCCCCTAGAGTGAGAGCATAACCGACACGACGAGCAACCATCGAACCGTCAGTGTAAACAACACCAGAGCCCTGATACGTGGCAAGGATGGAAAGAAAGTGGCAGTGGAAGGCCTCTGGAGGGACTGAGTCCTTCGGGCCCTGTGCCAATTCGAGCCTAAGGCAAGGGCGGGGCACTCACCACGGGGGTGTACACAGAGGGGCCCGAAAAGGAGGTGGAAGAGGGAAATCCCCAAGCCCGGAGAGTAGCTCTCTGACGCGGACTGCGATCATACAACTCAACCGGGTCCGACGTTCTGGGAGATGGACGACTGACTGAGGGAACAGGAGACGATAGTTAGGATTTCCGGGCAAGCTACAAACATGCGTAGCATAAGCGGCCAGTAAACGTTGGCGCCATAACCGCAGTGGAGGGACAATTGCCTCCACAAGCCTGCTGATCACAGGCCTGGTCTGGAAAGCACCAGTGGCAAGTTGGATCCCACTGTGAAGTATTGGGTCCATCACCCTCAAAGCAAATGGGGATGCTGAACCATAAGCCAGGCTCCCATAATCCAAACAGGACTGGTTTAACGCCTGGTAGAGCTGTACGAGGGTAGATCGGTCGGCGCCCCAGCTGGTGTGGCTCAAGCATCACAGAGCATTAAGATGCCGCCAACACATCTGTTTGAGCTGCCGAATATTTGGGAACCAAGTCAACCAGGCATCACAAACCGCACCAAAAAATCGATGTGTCTCCACCACAGCAAGAAGTTTGCCGGCAAGATAAAGCCGTGGCTCAGGGTGAACTGTTCGTCACTGGCAGAAATGCATAACGCTAAGGCCCAAGACTGCGCCTTGCGGATAGGGCCCTGCAGCTGACGTTCAGCAGTTGCAATGCCAATGGAGCTACAGTAGAGGCAGAAGTCGTCAGCATACAAGGAAGCCAAGACAAACGTTCCCACCGCCGCAACGAGCCCGTTAATTGCAATTAAAAACAGGCAGACACTTAGGACAGATCCTTGTGGTATCATGTTCTCCTGAACTCGGGAAGAACTGTGGGAGGTCGTGGAAGGTACGATGCGACAGGAAATTTCATAGAGAAATCGGCAGAGGACCCCAAAGACCCCAACCATGAAGCGTAGAGAGGATATGATGCCATGTCGTTTCGTACGCCTTCCGCGTGTCGAAAAAGACAGCGACGAGGTGCTGACAGCTGGAAATGACTGTACGGATGGCTGACTCCAGGCTCACCAGATTGCCGGCGCAGAGCGGCCTTTATGGAACCCATCCTGAGACGGAGCCAGGAGGCCCTGAGACTCGAGTACCCAACACAACCAACAGCTCACCATGCGTTCAAGCAACTTGCAAAGAACGTTGGTGAGGTTAATGTGGCGGTAGCTGTCCACCTCCAATGGGTTCTTGCCAGTTTTGAAAACGGGGATAAAATTGCTTTCTCACCATTGCGACGGAAACTCACCCTCGACACAGATATGGTTGTAAAGGTCGAGGAGGCATCGCCAGAAGTCCACTGAAAGGTGTTTGAGCATCTGACAGTGGATGCGATCTGGCCCAGGAGCTGTATCAGGGCAAGCAGCTAGGGCACTGTGGAATTTCCACTCACTGAATGGAACATTGTAGGATTCAGGATGGCGGGTGTGAAATGAAAGGCCCGTGGAAGGCCAGTGGGTAATTTGCAGAAGTGGAACTCAGAGCAAAATGCTCTGCCAAGTGGTTTGCAATTACGTCGGAGTCAGTACAAACTGCTCCATTCAGTGAGAGCACAGGGATTCTGACAGGGGTCCGATAGCCATAGAGGCACCTAATTTTGGCCCAAACCTGCGATGGAGAGATATGGAGCCCAATGGTGGAGACATACCGTTCCCAGCACTCCTGCTTGGGTTGGCGAATAAGGTGGCGGGCCCACGCACGCAACAGTTTAAAGGCGATGAGGTTTTCTATTCAGGGATGTCGCTTGTGACGCTGGAGCGCCCGCCGGCATCTTTAATCGCCTCAGCGATCTCAGGCGACCATCAATGCACAGTCCTCCGCCAAGGGGACCCAGAAGAACGGGGAATGGCTGATTCTGCGGCAGTAACGATGCCGGTGGTAACCGAGTGAACCACCGCATCAATAGCTTCATTAGAAAGAGGCGCAATAGTGGCTATGGAGGAGACCAAGTCCCAGTCAGCCTTAGTCACAGCCCATTTGCAAGGGTTGTTGATATACTTTCCGGGATGTGAGGTCATGGTAAAAGAACTTTTCTGCTCCTTACGTTTCGTCCAGGACTGCGCTGGACTTCCTCAGAGGCGCTGCTCCGCTGAGTCTTGCCGACTGAGTCCTCACATCCCGGAAAGTATATCAACAGCCATGTCACCCGGTCGTGAAAGCCTTCATTCTACCATCTGCAAGGGTGCCCAGAAGAGTGACGGCGTGGCAGTGACAGAAAGATCGGAAAGTGGTCACTACCACACAGGTCGTCATGCACACTCCATTGGACAGATGGTAAGAGGCTAGGGCTGCAGATCGAAAGGTCGATGGCTGAGTAAGTGCCATGCGCCACACTGAAATGTGTGAAGGCACCATCATTTAAAATGGAAAGGTCGAGCTGTGTCAGTACATGCTCAACGGTGGCGCCTCGGCCTGTTGCCTCTGATCCACCACACAGAGGGTTATGGGCGTTGAAGTCACCCAGTAACAGGAAAGGTGGCTGCAATTGGGCTATCAGCGCAGCCAGGACATGCTGTGGGACATCACCATCCAGTGGAAGATAAAGACTGCAGATAGTAACAGGCTGTGGCGTCCACACCCGAACAGCGACAGCCTCTAAAGGTGTTTGTAGAGGGACAGACTCGCTGTGAAGGGAGTGAAGGACGAAGATGCAGACACCACCAGATACCCTTCCATATGCTGCCTAGTTCCTATAATAACCCCGATAGCCACGGAGGGCTGGGGTTCGCATTGCCGGAAACCAAGTTTCTTGAAGAGCAATGCACAGCAAAGGGTGAAGGCTGAGAAGTTGTTGGAGCTCAGCAAGATGGTGGAAGAATCCGCTGCAGTTCCACTGGAGGATGATATTGGCCATGGCTGAGAAAGGCGTAAAGGGACTGGGGAGGCAGATTACGCCACTGGGTCACCTGCTGCCTCAGATTGAGCACCTGTGCAAGTGTTATCCATTGCATCTAAGGGGGCGGCGAGATAGAGGTCCTCAGCAGACGCCAAAAATCCACCTCATCCTCAGATGCAGAGCTGGAAGGTTGCGGTGGGGTGGGTGTCCCCGTGAGTTCCTTGGGCTTAGAGTTCCTCTTCTTGGATTTCTCATGCTGATCCTGGGGTTTCACTGGCTGGGAGAGCTTCACCGATTCAGTCTCTGGGACAGAGAAGAATCGTGAAGCCGTATGACCAGCTGGTTGTGAGCACTTACGCCACTGTCAGGCGTCAGCCCTCCCACTTGTGGAAACCTGGGAGGGAGGGACCCAAGGGACCCCTTGCGAGCATGAGAAGCTGAAGAAGTTGGACGCTTCTCCGGCTTAGAAGCGGGGATGGATGTCCTCGATGAGGGGAGGGGGGGGGATGTTGCTCGCGAGTTAGGTGGCGCAGGAACAACAGGGGGTATAGTGCCCCCTACGGGCAACGGGGCATGTGTTGTACAGTTCGGCGAGCCGACTGAATGTCGCGTAACTGATGGGGCTAACACAGTTGTCGTTGCAGCGGCATAGGAGGAAGTCATTCGCACAGGATGGAGGCGTTCATATTTCCTCTTAGCCTCAGTATAGGTCAGTCGGTCCAGGCTCTTATATTCCATAATTTTGCGCTCTTTCTGTAAGATCTTGCAGTCTGGCGAGCAAGGTGAATGAGGCATTCCACACTTGACACAGATGGGAGGCGAGGCACATGGAGTATTGGGATGATTTGGACGTCCACAATCTCGACATGTGAGGCTGGAAGTACAGCGGAGAGACATATGGCCAAACTTCCAGCACTTACAGCACCGCATCTGGGGAGGGATATAGGGCTTGACATTACAACGGTAGACCATCACCTTGACCTTATCCAGTAATGTATCAACCTTGATGGCCAAGATGAAGGCACCGGTAGCAACCTGATTGTCCCTCGGACCTCGATGAACGCGCAGGACGAAATGAACTCGCAGCTCGTCATCAGACTGCAAAAGTAGGTCCCTATGAAAAATAATACCCTGGACCATATTTAAACTCTTATGTGGTGTGATGGTAACATTGACATCCCCCAACTTGTCACAAGCAAGTAACCTGTGTGACTGGGCAGAGGATGCCGTTTTTATCAAAACTGACCCAGAGCGCATGTTGGACAAGCCCTCCACCTCCTCTAAATGCTCTACAAAGAACTGAGGCTTTGTGGGCATGGAAGAGTCCCCATCAGATCTCGTACAAACTAGGAACTGGGGCTAATAACTGTCACTGCCATTCTGAGACTTACGCTCCTCACACGGTGTGGCCAGGGAGGGGAACGTTTTCGGATCGTATTTCTGAGCGGTAATTTGAGCCCAAGAACGCTTAGAGACTGCTGGCGGCTGGCCACCAGCGAGAGGTGATGTACCACGCTTCATTGCGGGTCATCCGCCCTGCTAGCCATTGCCGGGAGTGCCGATGCCCCAGGGAGATAGGCATCTACCCCTTGGCATACGTGGGGAGTTAATGGCGCAGGTATCAGCAGAGCGATCCCTGTGTTGTCAGAGGGCTACCACCAACAGGGTACATGGCGGCCCCACCACAACAGACTGGCTACCATGCTGGATCTTAGGTGCAGAAATGTCGTCGTCGCAGCAAAAAGCAACACTGCACAGTGCTGCGTGGTAATCGCACCCAGGGACGTATCCCCAACCAAGAGATGGAAAACGAGCGGGACAGCATTGCAACGATAAGAAAGCCAGCTAAAGGTCTCAACGCACGATGGATACAGAGCACCATGTAAGGCCCCCTTCCCCAATTGGCTCGCTCTTGTGAAGAATTTAGAAAGATGGAGGTCAAACCCCAGAGGGGAGCATCACATAAGGGCAAAACTTTTGAGACGCCTTTTAGTCGCCTCTTACGACAGGCAGGAATACCGTGGGCCTATTCTTACCCCCGGACCCTCAGGGTGGTATCGACCTTTGTATCGACCACCGTATCATACAGGCTTTTGTTTGTCTTCGTTAGAACAGCTCGGTGTCTGTTAGACTGTCAGCGAGAGAGCACTGCGTGTTCCTGTTGCTAATAAGGCGAGTACATCGTTCGTTTATTACATATTTTTAGGAGCTTCAAACAGAAGCGACTTCAGTAAAGGATAGGAAATGTGATTACACTGTGCATATCCGAGCTAAGTTGTTGGCCCTTCGCTCACATCTCTAGGCTGTGTTGGCTTCCTTCAGACTGCTTGAAGCTGCTTCCAAGGGGAATTACTGTGGGGGGTCGGACGAGGATATGCTAGGGACGTGGAGCACGTCCCATGAATCCCCCAGTCGGCCCACTGCTTACTCTGAGGTTGATCCCTTACCAGTGGTGGAGTGAGAGATCATTCTGAAGTCTGACAGGCAGCGAAAGACTTTCCAAGGGTCCGGTTGTAGGGACTCCCCGGTTCTTTTGACGAACATGTTTCCAGTGTTATCTGTGGCTGACGAAGTCTCTGAGCCGGATGCACTCATCCAGCCTGTTACAGAGGAAGTTTCTAGGCCCGTAAGGTCTGGGCATTCACAGAGGGTGGCTTTGCTGGTAACTTGGAGCTCCAACGTTAGGTGCATAATCGGGCCCCTTAGGAACATGGCTGCCAAGGAGCGGAATGAAACGAGTGTGCACTCCGTGTACATACCAGGGGATGTCATTCCGGATGTGGAAAGCGTGCTTCCGGATGCCATGAGTAGAACAGGGTGCTGCCATCTGCAGGTGGTGGCCCATGTAGGTATCAATATTGTGCGTCGCTTTCAATTGGAAGAGATTCTATCTGGTCTCTGGCAGTTTGCTGAAATGGTAAGGACGGCCAGTCTTGCTTGCGAGATTAAGGCGAAGCTCACCATCTGCAGCATCATGAACGAACAGACTGTGGCCCTCTGGTGCAGAGCCCAGTAGTGGTCTGGATCAAGGCTCAGGTGGTTCTGTGACTGTGTAGGCTGTAGATTCCTTGACTTGAGCCATCGGGTGGTGGGTTTCCGGGTTCCGGTTAAAAGGTCAGGAGTCCATTACTCTCAGGAAGTGGCTACACTGGTAGTGGGGACTGTGTGAAAGAGACTGAGCGGTTTTTCACGTTAAAAGACCTCATTAAACCGCAGAAAGGGCGTCCGTCTACAAGGGGCAGATCACACACAGAAGGCAGTTGTAGAAACGATTGGTATTGTAGTTGTAAATTGTCGTAGTTGTGTTGGGAAAGAATGAGAGCTCCAATCCTAATAAAAAGCACTGAAGCTCAAATAGTTGTAAGTACAGAAAGCTGGCTAAAGCCGGAAATAAGTTCAGCCGAAATTTTTTCAAACTACCTAATAGTATCCAGAAAGGATCGATTAAATACAGTTGGTGTCTGAATATTTATTGCTGCAGAAGTAGGTTAACTTGTAGTGAAATCGAAGTAGACAGTTCCTGCGAAATGGCATGGGTAAATCATAAGGAGGGCTGTCTATGTTTTATTTTGTCAGAATAGTAAACGGTCGTCGTCCCGAAGACCTCCTGCCAAAAGGGTGTACGTACAGAAAATAGCATTCGTAGAGGTTATACTTGACAATCGGACAAAACTATTCATTGGATTGTTTTAACGACCCCCTGACTCAGAAGATACAGTTGCTGAAGAAATAAAAGGAAACTTTAGTCTCATTTCAAATATGTACCCCACTCATACAATTACAGTTGGTGATGACTTCAACGCCGGCCGCTGTGACTGAGCGGTTCTAGGCGCTTCAGTCTGGAACGGTTCGAATCCTGCCTCGGGCATGGATGTGTGTGATATCCTTAGGTTAGTTAGGTTTAAGTAGTTTTAAGTTCTAGGGGACTGATGACCACAGATGTTAAGTCCCATAGTGCTCAGAGCCATTTGAACCATTTGATGACTTCAACCTACCCTCGACACGTTGGAAAAATTATACCTTTAAAGCCGGCGGTAAGTATAAACGTCATCCGACATTGTACTGATTACTTTCACAGAAAATTATTTTGAACAATTAGTTCATGATCCCACTCGAAGCGTAAATGGTTGTGAAAGCATACATGACCTCTTAGCAACAAATAACCCTGGACACATATGGGGTATCATGACGCATACAGGCATCAGCGATCAAAAGGCAGTTGGTGCTTGCCTGAATACCGTAATACCTACAACCATCAAAAACAAACGCAAAGTACATCTAGTTAAAACTGCTGGTAAAAGTGCTCTTAATGCATTTTTAAGAGACAGTCTCCACAAATTTCGATATGATCACGTAAGTGTAGAAAATATGCAGAATGATTTCAAAGAAATAGTATTGTCGCCAATTGAGAGATATATACCACATAAACTAATAAGCGACGGTACTGATCCCCTATGGTACACAAAACCGGTGAGATAGCTGTTGCAGAAGCAACGAAAAAAGCACGCCAAATTTAAAAGAACGAAAAATCCCCAACATGGGCAAAGTTTTATAGAAGTTCGAAATATAGCGCGCACTTCAATGTGAGATGATTTTAATAATTTCCACAATGAAACTCAGTCTCGGAATCTGGCAGAAAACCCAAAGTGATTCTGGTCATACATAGAGCAGACCAGTGGCAAGACGCAATTAGTACCTTCACTCGCGATAACAATGGTGAAATCACTGATGACAGTGCCACGAAAGAAGAGTTATTAAACACGGTTTTCCGAAAATGTTTTACCAAAGAAGACGAAGTAAATCTTGCTGAATTCCAATCAAGAACAACTATGAGAAACATAGAAGTAGATATCCTTGGTGTAGCAAGCGGCTTAAATCACTCATTAAAGGCAAGGTCTCCAGTCGATATTGTATACCAGTCAGGTTCCTTTCAGAGTATTCACATACAATAGCTTCATATTTAGCAGTTATATACAACCGCTCAGCTACAGGAAGCTCCCTACCTAAGGACCGGAAAATTTCTCAAGTTACACCAATAACCAGAAGGGAAATAGGAGCAATCCGCTGAATTACAGGCCCATATCACTAACGTCGATTAGCAGTAGGGTTTTGGAACATATACTGTCTTCGAACATTATAAAGTACCTCGAAGAATACGATTTATTGACACATAGTCAGCACAGATACAGAAAACAACGTTCTTGTGAAACACAACTATCTTTTTATGCGCATGATGTAATGAGTGCTATCGACAGGGGATGTCAAATTGATTCCATATTTTAAATTTCGAGAAGGCTTTCGACTCCGTTCCCCGCAAGCGTCTTCTAACCTAACTGCGTGCTTACAGAATATTGCCTCAGTTGGGCCACTGAATTCGTGATTTCCTTTCAGAAAGGTTACAGTTAGTAGTAATAGATCGAAAGTCATCGAGTGAAAGACACGTAATATCCCTCTTTCCCCGAGGGAGCGTTATAAGCCCTCTACTGTTCCTGATATATATTAACGACATAGGAGACAATCTTAGTAATCCTATTAGATTGTTTGCAGATGATGCTCTAATTTGTCGTCTTGTAATGTCATCAGATGACCAAAACGAATTGCAAAATGATTTGGATAAGATATTTGTATGGTGCGAGAAGTGGCAATTGGCCCCGAATAAAGAAAAGTGTGAAGTTATTCCCATGAATACTAAGAGAAATCCGCTAAATTTCGGTTACGCGGTAAGTCATACAAATCTTAAGGCTGTAAATTCAACTAATTACTTAGGGATTACAATTACAAATAACCTAAACTGGAACGATCACGTAGATAAAATTGCAGGTAGAGCATACCTAAGACTGCGATTCATTGGCAGAACACTAAGAAGTGCCACAGGTCTACTAAAGAGACTTCTTACACCACGCTTGGACGCCCTATTCTGGAGCATTGCTGTACGCTGTGGGATGCGTATCAGGTGCGACTGACGGGTGACATTGAAAAAGTTCAAAGAAGGACAACTCGTTCTTTACTACTGCCACAGACATGATACATGAATTGGAGTGGCAATCACTAAAACAAATGCGTTTATCGTTGCGACGGTATCTTATCATGTAATTTCAATCACCAGTTTCTTCCTCCGATAGCGAACACATTCTGTTGGCATCCACCTATATAGGGAGATCATCACAATGAAATAAGAGAAATCAGGGCTCCTACAGAAAAATTTAAGTGCTCGTTTTTGCCGCGCGTCGTTCGAGAGTAGAGATGTAGATAAACAGCTTGAAGGTGGTTCACTGAACCCTCTTCCAGACACTTTATTGTGAATAGCAGAGTAATGACGTAGATGTAGAAAATCATGTCTATGGTTTGAGCTACATTTTGTTTAGTGGCTGCTGTTGAGGTCTGTTTGGTGCTTACATTAATATCTTAAATTTAAACTTCTCTATGATTAACTAATTGAAATTGCTTAGCTTGTACCTACTGTGTGTTGTGTATAGTTAATTACTGAGTGGAAATCTGACTTTTAATATATTGCATATTACAAAAAATATGATACATTTGATGTAAAAAAATTAATATTACATATTTCACATCCACAGTTAATATAACTGATTCACTGGAGTGGCATTTATATTAAATAAATACAAAACATCTGACTTAAATGTTATAGAGTTAATGTATACGTTGGAGCGACTCACACGTTTATAACGGGTGGCAGGGACAAAGAACCCAGTGATTTCTTTAAAGTGCGTTATCTGAGAACTACCTTGAGCAGTTAAACAGAGAACCGACTCTTGGCGATAACATTTTAGAACTTTTCATGAGAAACAGACCCGAACTACACTCCTGGAAATGGAAAAAAGAACACATTGACACCGGTGTGTCAGACCCACCATACTTGCTCCGGACACTGCGAGAGGGCTGTACAAGCAATGATCACACGCACGGCACAGCGGACACACCAGCAACCGCGGTGTTGGCCGTCGAATGGAGCTAGCTGCGCAGCATTTGTGCACCGCCGCCGTCAGTGTCAGCCAGTTTGCCGTGGCATGCGGAGCTCCATCGCAGTCTTTAACACTGGTAGCATGCCGCGACAGCGTGGACGTGAACCGTATGTGCAGTTGACGGACTTTGAGCGAGGGCGTATAGTGGGCATGCGGGAGGCCGGGTGGACGTACCGCCGAATTGCTCAACACGTGGGGCGTGAGGTCTCCACAGTACATCGATGTTGTCGCCAGCGGTCGGCGGAAGGTGCACGTGCCCGTCGACCTGGGACCGGACCGCAGCGACGCACGGATGCACGCCAAGACCGTAGGATCCTACGCAGTGCCGTAGGGGACCGCACCGCCACTTCCCAGCAAATTAGGGACACTGTTGCTCCTGGGGTATCGGCGAGGACCATTCGCAACCGTCTCCATGAAGCTGGGCTACGGTCCCGCACACCGTTAGGCCGTCTTCCGCTCACGCCCCAACATCGTGCAGCCCGCCTCCAGTGGTGTCGCGACAGGCGTGAATGGAGGGACGAATGGAGACGTGTCGTGTTCAGCGATGAGAGTCGCTTCTGCCTTGGTGCCAATGATGGTCGTATGCGTGTTTGGCGCCGTGCAGGTGAGCGCCACAATCAGGACTGCATACGACCGAGGCACACAGGGCCAACACCCGGCATCATGGTGTGGGGAGCGATCTCCTACACTGGCCGTACACCACTGGTGATCGTCGAGGGGACACTGAATAGTGCACGGTACTTCCAAACCGTCATCGAACCCATCGTTCTACCACTCCTAGACCGGCAAGGGAACTTGCTGTTCCAACAGGACAATGCACGTCCGCATGTATCCCGTGCCACCCAACGTGCTCTAGAAGGTGTAAGTCAACTACCCTGGCCAGCAAGATCTCCGGATCTGTCCCCCATTGAGCATGTTTGGGACTGGATGAAGCGTCGTCTCACGCGGTCTGCACGTCCAGCACGAACGCTGGTCCAACTGAGGCGCCAGGTGGAAATGGCGTGGCAAGCCGTTCCACAGGACTACATCCAGCATCTCTACGATCGTCTCCATGGGAGAATAGCAGCCTGCATTGCTGCGAAAGGTGGATATACACTGTACTAGTGCCGACATTGTGCATGCTCTGTTGCCTGTGTCTATGTGCCTGTGGTTCTGTCAGTGTGATCATGTGATGTATCTGACCCCAGGAATGTGTAAATAAAGTTTCCCCTTCCTGGGACAATGAATTCACGGTGTTCTTATTTCAATTTCCAGGAGTGTATTTGAAACAGTTAACCCAGAACAGGGAATCAGCGATCATAAAGCTGTTACAGCACCTGTGATTTCAGCCGTAAATAGAAATATTAAAAAAGGTAGGAAAAATTTTCTGTTTAGGAAAAGTGACAAAAACCAGATTTCAGAGTACTTGACGGCTCAGCACAAAAGTCTTATCTCAAGTACAGGTGGAGTTGACGATCAGTGGACAAAGTTCAAAATCATCGTACAATATGCATTAGATGAGTATGTGCCAGGGAATATCGTAAGAGATGGAAAAGAGCCACCATTGTACAACAACCGAGTTAGAAAACTGCTACGGAAGCAAAGGGAACTTCACAGCAAACATAAACATAGCCAAATCCTTGTAGACAAACAAAAATTACACGAAGCGAAATGTAGTGTGGCGAGGACTATGCGAGAGGCGTTCAACTAATTCGAAAATAATGTTCTATGTACTGACTCGTAATAAAATCCTTTGATATTTTGGTCTCTTGTCAAAGCAGTAGGTGGATCAAAACAAAATGTCCAGACAGTCTGTGACCAAAATGGTAATGAAACAGAGGCTGACAGATTAAAGGCTGAAATACTAAATGTCTTTTTCCAAAGCTGTTCCACAGAGGATGACTGCACTGTAGTTCCTTCTCTAGATTGTCGCACAGATGACAAAATGGTAGATATCGAAATAGATGACAGAGGTACGGAAATCAATTAAAATCGCTCAAAAGAGGAAAGGCAGCTGGACCTGACGGGATACCAGTTCGATTTCACACAGAGTACCCGAAGGAACTTACCCCCATTCTTGCAGCGGTGTACTGTAGGTCTCTAGAAGAACGTAGCGTTCCAAAAGATTGTAAAAGGGTACTGGTCATCACCGTTTTCAAGAAGGGACTTCGAACAGATTTGCAGAACTATTGACCTATATCTCTAACGTCTATCAGTTGTAGAATTTTGGAACACGTATTATGTTAAAGTGTAATGACTTTTCTGGAGACTAGAAATCTACTCTGTAGGAATCAGCATGGGTTTCGAAAAAGACGATCGTGTGAAACCCAGCACGCGCTGTTCGTCCACGAGACTCTAAGAAGGCCATAGACATGGGTTCCCAGGTAGATGCTGTGTTTCTTGACTTTCGCAAGGCGCTTGATACAGTTCCCCACAGACGTTAAATGAACAAAGTAGGAGCATATGGACTATCAGACCAATTGTGTGATTGGATTGAAGAGTTCCTAGATAACAGAACGCATCATGTCATTCTCAATGGAGAGAAGTCTTCCGAAGTAAGAGCGATTTCAGGTGTGCCGCAGGGGAGTGTCGTAGGACCGTTGCTGTTCACAGTATATATATCGGAAGTTCATTGAGGGTTTATGCGGATGATGCCGTAGTATATCGAGAGGTTGTAACAACGGAAAATCGTAATGAAATGCAGGAGGATCTGCAACGAATTGACGCATGGTCCCGGGAATGGCAATTGAATCTCAATGTAGACATGTGTAATTTGCTGCGAATACATAGAAAGATCCTTTATCATTTAGCTATAATATAGCAGCTCAGCAACTGGAAGCAGCTAATTACGTAAATTATCTGGGAGTGGGCTTTAGAAGTGATTTAAAATGGAATGGCCATATAAAATTAATCGTTGGTAAAGCAGGTGTCAGACTAAGATTCATTGGAAGAGTCCTAAGGAAATGCAGTCCGAAATCAAGGGAAGTAGATTACAGTACACTTGTTCGCCCACTGCTTGAACACTGCTCACCGGTGTGGGATCCACACCAGATGGGCTTGAAAGAAGAGATAGAGAAGATCCAACGGGGAGCAGTGCGCTTCGTTACAGGATCATTTAATAATCGCGAAAGCATTACGGAGATGATAGATAAACTCCAGTGGAAGACTGTGCAAGAGAGACGCTCAGTAGCTCGGTACTCGCTTTTATTGAAATATCGAGAACATACCTTCACCGAGGAGTCAAGCAGTATATTGCTCCCTCCTACTTATATCTCGCGAAGAGATCACGAGGATAAAATCAGAGAGATTACAACTCGCACAGAGGCATACCGACAATCTTCCTTTCCACGAGCAATACGAGGCTGGAATAGAAGGGAGAACCGATTGAGGTACTCAAGGTAGCTTCCACCACACACCATAAGATGGCTTGCCGAGCGTGGATGCAGATGTAGATCGGAATGCCTAGGGGCACAATTATTGTGTCCTGTGGTATGAGTTTTTCTTTCACCTGCGGGTGTGGTGAGTTTCAGTGTTAATTTAAATGACCCGCTGCCTCTGACTGTTGCGCATTGGGCAAGCGGGCAGTGGCCTCTACTGTTAGCCAGGCCCGAAGTGGCCGTGCGGTTAAAGGCACTGCAGTCTGGAACCGCAAGACCGCTACGGTCGCAGGTTCGAATCCTGCTTCGGGCATGGATGTTTGTGATGTCCTTAGGTTAGTTAGGTTTAACTACACTCCTGGAAATTGAAATAAGAACACCGTGAATTCATTGTCCCAGGAAGGGGAAACTTTATTGACACATTCCTGGGGTCAGATACATCACATGATCACACTGACAGAACCACAGGCACATAGACACAGGCAACAGAGCATGCACAATGTCGGCACTAGTACAGTGTATATCCACCTTTCGCAGCAATGCAGGCTGCTATTCTCCCATGGAGACGATCGTAGAGATGCTGGATGTAGTCCTGTGGAACGGCTTGCCATGCCATTTCCACCTGGCGCCTCAGTTGGACCAGCGTTCGTGCTGGACGTGCAGACCGCGTGAGACGACGCTTCATCCAGTCCCAAACATGCTCAATGGGGGACAGATCCGGAGATCTTGCTGGCCAGGGTAGTTGACTTACACCTTCTAGAGCACGTTGGGTGGCACGGGATACATGCGGACGTGCATTGTCCTGTTGGAACAGCAAGTTCCCTTGCCGGTCTAGGAATGGTAGAACGATGGGTTCGATGACGGTTTGGAAGTACCGTGCACTATTCAGTGTCCCCTCGACGATCACCAGTGGTGTACGGCCAGTGTAGGAGATCGCTCCCCACACCATGATGCCGGGTGTTGGCCCTGTGTGCCTCGGTCGTATGCAGTCCTGATTGTGGCGCTCACCTGCACGGCGCCAAACACGCATACGACCATCATTGGCACCAAGGCAGAAGCGACTCTCATCGCTAAACACGACACGTCTCCATTCGTCCCTCCATTCACGCCTGTCGCGACACCACTGGAGGCGGGCTGCACGATGTTGGGGCGTGAGCGGAAGACGGCCTAACGGTGTGCGGGACCGTAGCCCAGCTTCATGGAGACGGTTGCGAATGGTCCTCGCCGATACCCCAGGAGCAACAGTGTCCCTAATTTGCTGGGAAGTGGCGGTGCGGTCCCCTACGGCACTGCGTAGGATCCTACGGTCTTGGCGTGCATCCGTGCGTCGCTGCGGTCCGGTCCCAGGTCGACGGGCACGTGCACCTTCCGCCGACCACTGGCGACAACATCGATGTACTGTGGAGACCTCACGCCCCACGTGTTGAGCAATTCGGCGGTACGTCCACCCGGCCTCCCGCATGCCCACTATACGCCCTCGCTCAAAGTCCATCAACTGCACATACGGTTCACGTCCACGCCGTCGCGGCATGCTACCAGTGTTAAAGACTGCGATGGAGCTCCGTATGCCACGGCAAACTGGCTGACACTGACGGCGGCGGTGCACAAATGCTGCGCAGCTAGCGCCATTCGACGGCCAACACCGCGGTTCCTGGTGTGTCCGCTGTGCCGTGCGTGTGATCATTGCTTGTACAGCCCTCTCGCAGTGTCCGGAGCAAGTATGGTGGTTCTGACACACCGGTGTCAATGTGTTCTTTTTTCCATTTCCAGGAGTGTAGTTCTAAGTTCTAGGGGACTAATGACCTCAGCAGTTGAGTCCCATAGTGCTCAGAGCCATTTGAACCATTTTTTGTTAGCCAGGCGAGCACCGACGGCGATCCTTTGAACGGCAATGAGTCGGATGCCAGCCTCCACGGTTGCGTGTGCGGTGCACCATCAAGACGTTGTTGTCTTTGAGAGATATCCCGAAACTGACATGCTTATGTTTTTTGCTGCTAGCTGTGATGTGGTTTTGTTTATTGCAGTATTTGCTTTGTGGTCGAATGTGTGGCAATCAATTTTAATATTTGCTCACGCGTTTATTTTGGACTGTATTCATTGTTTAAAGTAATTGTTTTAATAGTGTTCAGTTCATCAGTTTAGTTACCTGTTTATAATGGGATTTTGTGCGTTCTATGGAACATTTCCCTGTTTGAAGCAGTCTTCTGCTTAAGTGAATGACATGTGTGTTTATTTATTGTGGCATCTATATAAGTCCGTTTCCTGTGCACTTGAAATTTCCGTCTATTGTTGGAGATACCTACGGAAAGACGCAGGACATTTAAACCATTTGCCAGGATGGCGTTCATCAGTAGCATGGTAGCTACCCATAGCAGGGTCATATCTCTGCTGTTGCATTTTGTTGTAAAAGGAAAAAATAGTTAAGTGATAGTAGTTGTGTCATCAAACCAGTGAACTCATATATTTCTAGTAGAGTTTTTGTGCTTAAGCAATTTATTCTTAGTTATTTCTATTTTTGCTTGACGTGCACGTTTGTGTAGAAGTTTTTCTACAGTTAATTAGTTTACATGTATTGCGTACTGAGAATTTCTCTTCAGCTATTAGAATCCGTAGTTAATTAACAAAAAAATAAAAGACAAACCCAACGAATATCTTACAAGTAATACCACGCCGTACAATCAATGAGGAATATACAAAATTAACTGCATTTCATATTCGAAGACACATGTTAGCCAAACAGGAAAAAATTTCAGTATACCTCCCGTGAACCCAAAGATTCTCTTCGTTTAAAACAACTTACATAAATCCGCAATTGGTTTACATGTCACCCAGCGAGACTTGTAATGTCATCAATAAAAATAACTCTGGTTGCTGTAGTTCTTAATATAATATCATTAGGTCGTGCGTTTAGTAAGAACCTTATGTCATCAAAAACAATCGCGTATTTCTTTACGAGGCTGCGCATGACAAGAGAAAAGCGTAAAATTTAATGTAGCGCCGATTCCGTGTACAGAGTTCTGGATCATGTGTATGGACTGACCGATGTAACTATTACTGTATTTGCGAAGAGTTTTAAAAATTTTAGGAACTTTGAGATGAAGGACGTCTCTTTGTGGGCGCAGTGTATCGTTCATTTTTTTTGAGTCGGTCTTTGAACCTCAGATAAATCACATCCTTTACGAAAGGGAGTAGTTGGCAAATCGTATTCATTTTCAGAAAGTGGCTGTTTTCGGATCCATGTTCTTCTATACATAAGATTTCGTTCTCCAAAAAATGGTCGCTGTATGCGAGCATAAAAGACACCATGTGATTCTACAACAGGACTCTTATCAGTATGTAGGCCTGTCAGAAATGCGCGTCTGTATGGAGAGCTGTCTTGCAAAGTAACCAAGTCTATTTTCGGCTTGAGAGACATATTTATCCCGGAGAGGAAGAGAGAGAAACAGATAGAAAGAGGTCGGAGATGCCAACAACTCACAGTACAGTAACTTTTCCTCTGGAACTGTGAATCGCTGTACAGCAGTAAACACCCACTCAATTAGAGACGAAAATGCACAGGACATGTATTAACACAAATAGTTACAATATTTTACTGTAGGCAGTGATACCTTCGATGGTGACTTAGCAACTATCGTCGGCATTATCCGTTGAACCGTCGATTAATGTAATTTTATAGTCAGTATCGTCCATAAATTTCTTCACCAACAATCATTAAATATACATTTAAAGTAATCTGACTCTTTTAATTGATTTTGTAATGTCAAAAAACAAAATGCGTTAGCCGTTAGTGTTTTCAACTCCAGAGAGAGAGGGATCCGTGATAAACTTGAAATAGTTTGAAGGAGCACTTGCTGTACTGTGGAGCGATCGAAATGGTTGAAAATGAAAACACTTGCTTAAGCCACGGTCGCAGTACAGACACCCGTGTCTACATGGTGTAGTATCTACACAGCGATGGTAGCGTACAAATTCTTCATTTCCTGTAATCTTGCAAGATGGAGTAGTTTCATTGTTACTTTCAATACTTAATTTCCTATTTTTACGTTTCAGTTATTCCACTTACTAGTCGCTACAGGTTTACTGTATAGTTGTAGTTCTGTACCTAGTGTCGATAGCGAATAGGTTACTCACCGTTGGTTTAGTCTGTGATGTAACCAGAACATGCTCTTTGAGTTTTGGCTGTGTTGGCCAATCACCCACAGCCTAGCCCGTTGAGAATGCTGAGGCATGAGTATGAAGGAATTACTCTCGCATTTTGAGTGTCCAAAGTCGGTGGTGTTTTGCTGTCTGATGCTGGTAATTGCTGTGATCCCATTTGGCGAGGTGGTTATAGGCTGCTCGTCTGTGTACTAGCTGTGCACACTCGCAATACGGTCTTGTTAATCATACATAGCGATCATGTGCTTCATGTGTACCCATTTCCTTCTTTCGAATCATGAAGTTACTGAAACTTTCACCACTCGGAACCGTGTCTTGTTTGTGAAGAAACTGTCTGTGTGAGGACAGTGTGTTTCGAGGCTCGATGCAGAATCTACTTACCATGAATTCATCCAAATGGTAGTGAGCCCAGTTTTCTCACGCTCCCGTCAACGAATTTTCGACGATGTTTTGCTACTTGTAAGACTACATGTTGTTTAAATTTCTTATGGATTACTACACATTATGTCATGTGCTATCTAAATTCTAATAGAACACGTACTAACCTGTAAGACGTAATGCGGCAAACCATCTTCAGCCCGAAAGAAGCGCATCACTTGTTTGTATTGTCTCAACTTATTTTCGATTTTTATGTGGTACGACAATGGAGAGTTTTTTAAACTGGTTATATAGTCTTCCTATATGTTTGTGTTAAACTGTATTACATGTGTGAAACCTGATGGTCGAGAAAAGCTGTGTCCTGTCAAGTCAGCGAGTTTGCTACGCCCGGCCGACTGCTAAATCGCAGCGTACGGCAAAGATAAAAATTGTAATGCAGCCAGCCACTACCAACGTTTGCCGGTGACTGGTAAGAAGGAACACTTATTGTTAAAAGAGAAAGTTAGAGTGATATGTTTGTTCGCAAAGAATGGTTCTTCGCGTGTTCTTTCAGAATTTAAGATGTATCGTCCAAGTACTGTTCGAGTAATGAGCCTCGAGAGAGATTACCTCAAGGGTGTGTGATATCGGGTTACACGTACGATACGTGAATTAGTCTGCAAAGAGGATATAACTCAACTGTATTCAAAGCAGTTCTACGTCGTTTATAAAGATATTTTGAGAAGGTTATCGGCTTGTGTAGAAAATATTTCTCCGATTTTGGTAGAGTGTAGACTCGCCAGGTACAGAAAAAAATCTCCGATTGATTAAAATGTGCGATTAGCTTCTCCTATGTAGGCTTAATGATGCTTAATAGTCACGCTATGGTAGGCGAACCGCGTATTAACATTTTTGAAAGATTTTCCTTTGGATGGTGTAAGTGAAGAGACGCCTTCCCGTGAAGTCGTTTAGTTATTTTGTGGTTGAAGATTAAAGCACGCGTTAAGGGATTGTAGCGTTGCATAGCATTATTGTAGTTGTATAGGTATACGCAAGCACTGAGGAATAATGACTTAGCGATATTCGGTTAGGATTCATTGTGTGACTTCTGCGTGAGCATTGCAATATAGTAAATTTCGAAAAGCTCGTTAGATGCCCTGAGTGCGTAGTCTATATTAAAGAGTATGGTCGTCTTACATAAACATTATGTATTGAGAAACAAGGGCGAATTTATTCAGAAGTTTAACAAGAACAATTGATAAGAGAACAACTTAATTCTCTTTAAAAGACATCATCGAGTGCTGCGTTTTGAGTTTTAATATTAATGTGCCGAAGTTCATGTAGTGGAAAAGTGTTGGGGACTTTCGGGCACTTTTTTTAAATTACATTTCCGCTTAGTAGGGTCTGGAATAGAGAACCAACACTTGTAGAGTAAAACGCTCATTTACATCTGTAAACAGTTAATTTCAGGAAATAAAGAGTTAACGGTTTTAAACTGAAAAAATCAGTACCCGAGTTGTCCTTTATCCCCAAACTATAAAAAAAAATCAAAGGCTCAGCTCAGAGGAGACTAATATATTGAATACATCTTTTCGTAATATAGTAAATCCAAAAGCCAGTTGAGTAAAAATCTGGAATATTGACGAAAGCAAAATGCAAAGAAATTGAAGAGAAGGAATACTATTTGTAGGGTAATAACTTGCAACGGAAAAAAATTAATCTTTATTCAGATCGGAAAAGCAATTTTACGTTTTATTGAAAAGTGATTGAATATAAATGAAAAGTTAATCCGCTTGATTCTGGAAGTTTGAGTTTAGCGAAATAGTTTACTACGATAAAATTTCAATAGAGTAAAGGATATTGTTGCAGTAAGATGCTACTGGTAGAGGTTATCGTTGATTGCCTTGTGAACGTATTCTCCAATTTACGTAAAAATTTATAACGTTCACATTGACTGCTTAATTATGACAGCGGAGCAATACGATATTTTCATCAGTGATATACGCAGGCTATCGTTTCTTGTACCTAGGATATTGAGAAAGTGTTCAGTTCCGTTGTCAGAGCACACAGAGTAAGCTTCACTATAGGTTGCTGTTATTGGTAAAGTAAATACTTCATTCCTACTCCCCGTAGACCATCGCATTTAGAATTTTTTTGGCGACTGATACTAGCTTCGGTGGTAGTTTGTCTTTAGAACCTAGTGAACCCAAGCTGAATATCAAATCTTATATGTTAGTAGAGACGGTTATTTGAAGTCGCACGGATTACGTGATTGAGTATAAGCAAGGTCTTGTTAGTACACCACGCAGCATTACGACGGTGAGCTCCATTGTCAGACGTTGCCCTTCACCTACATCTTGCAGTGCTGTTAGATCCTGTTCGTACACTAAACCTCCTACGAGTTATTGGTATTTATAGTGTGGCGCAGTACTATGAGTTACAGTCTTAGAGTCAGTTACACGTATTTACATTCAGATCTTCATGCAAATTAATTTACTTTACCACTCACTTTCTTGTTTCTACAAATTATGCCGACTTGCACACAACAGTTTCAATGTGCGACTGCTACGGTCGCAGGTTCGAATCCTGCCTCGGGCATGGATGTGTGTGACGTCCTTAGGTTAGTTAGGTTTAAGTAGTTCTAAGTTCTATGGTACTGACGACCACAGCAGTTGAGTCCCATAGTGCTCAGAGCCATTTGAACAGTTTCAATACGATAACTTGATACGAATCGTTTGGTTTACTTTTATCAATTGGTAAAATCTTTGGGGATCTGTCACTGCAGTTAACTTCAGCAAGAACAGTAGACACTATGAAAAGTAAAATTCCCATTTCGTTACATGCTTTTCGGAAGAAAAAGGTGTCCGTGTTGTCGCAGCTGACAGACTCACAGTGCTCTATTCTATGCATTATTTGATGCTTTTTATCTGCGAGTGATTATAGCGAACCAAGTCCACATGGCCATTTCACTGCATGGGGCTGTGAGCCTCATTACTTTACGTATCTTTATTCTGCTTGGGAGACCATATTCACTTACCTTGTTTCCTTTTGCTATGCCGGTCCCTGAAGAAAACAATTTTTGGCCTTCGTTTGCTTCGGACCAAGAGGTACACACCTGTATAGGATCACGGTTCCGAAGGCAATAGCAAACCTTTACAATGATGCGCATTGACTATCTTGTCACAAAGTGGGATAAATGTATGAACAGTTACGGGGATTACTTTTGAAACAATAAACAGTTTCAATGAACAGTTTACTTTTTTGGCGCCTGTCTCGTTTTCATTTGATTGCCCCTAACATGTTTCGAGTAGCTGTACCTCTGGTTCACGGCCTGGTACAACAAGGAACGAGATTTATCCTACGGAGTCACACGTCTCCATTTATACTCGGCAGTATCTCGACAATTCCGTGCCCACAGTACTTGTAATGAACGTCGTCGTTGGATCAACATGCGAAGACGTAGAGACCGTCTGTTGCGAAGCACCGTGTTCAGTAGCGTATGCTGGTGTTCAAAACTGGTTCAAATGGCTCTAAGCACTATGGGACTTAACATCTGAGGTCATCAGTCTACTAGACTTAGAACTACTTAAACCTAACTAACCTAAGGGTATCATACACATCCATGCCCGAGCCAGGACTCGAACCTGCGGCCGTAGCAGCAGCGCGGTTCCGGACTGAAGTGCCCAGTACAGCACGACCACAGCGGCCGGCTACACTGTTGTGCTCCGCAACACATGCCAGCAACAGCATTACACTCGGTCGCCAGACGTACCATAGATCGTTGCCTGGGTCAGTCTTCGATCTGCACTTTCTGCGAAGAGACATAGACTTTCAACATCCAATCGCATATTCGTGGTTTCACAGTCTTTCAACACGACACTACCACACCAGCAGACTATCAGGTTTTCCACTTTCAAGCTGCTTATTGGCATGTACAGGGCAATAACATTTGCGCTTTCGTCTTAGTCGCTTATGCAGTGGATTTCCCCATTCAGGGCTCGAGTCACCCCTCGAATGATTGATTCACCGGTCGTGTTTTGCTCCGTTTGTATACACTTCTCACTACGTAACGTGCCAGTATAGCAACCAGACAGCGTTACCTCGCGGTGGGCAGCAGTTAAAATTTTTTGATTGATCAGTGTACGAGGTGAAACGGAATTTATTTTAAACTTAGCTTGTTCACATTTTAAGCACAATCCGTCAATCAGTACTCTCCTGTTGCACTAATACATTTGTCTAACCTTCTATCATATTTTTTCAAAACGTTGTTAAAATTCATTTTTTGTGATGCGTGACAGCGCCTCCTTCGTTTTCTCTTCATCTCAGCAATATCAGCAAAACACTTCCTTATTTTCGTTCTAGGAAACAAACAAAAAAAAATCACACGGGGCAAGAACGAGTGAGTATGATGGATGAGGAAAAGGGACCATGCAATTCTTGGTCAGGAGCATAGTTATGATGGTTAAGCAGTCGCCCAACTGCCTCGAATCAGGCCGGTCCCGCCGCAAACTGTTGGACAGTCTGTTCAAAACTCCCAAGCAGAAAGTCTGGATAGTTGTCTGACGCTGCAGAAGAAACTCTGAATGGACGACTCCTCTGATTTCGAAGAAACATATCAATTTTGTATTATTGTTTGATTTCACGTGAATTGATTTCTTGGGGTGAAGAAAACTTGAAGCCTTCCAGTGTCTTGGTTGTTGCTTTGATTCAGGACCGAGCACCAAGTTTCGTCACCAGGGATAACTTTTCAAAAAACAGTTCGAATGGTTTCGGGGCTCTTCTTTCAAAGCACAGCATGCTTCCACGAGACCTTGTTTTTGTTCAGAATTTGGCAGCCACCCTTTTCATTCCCAGGTCTTCTGTCACAGTTCGCTGCACTCAAGTCCAAGTCACTTCCAAAATTTCCACAGTTTCGTCAGCGGTTCGTCATGGATCTTCGTTGACGATTGCACGAATGTTTTCAACATTTTCATGTGTGTCGGTCGTGGAAGGACGACAAGAACAAGGCTTGTCTCAATTGGCTTTTCACCATTTTTGAAACGGTAAATCCACTCAAGCAGTTGACTTTTCGCCATAACATCGTCCTTGTACGCCGTTTTCAACAGTTTCTGTTCCACTTTTTTCGAGAAAAGAAAAACAGAATTTCACTTCCACATTCTGTTCACGAAATTTAGCTACTGCCAAAATGGCAACCACACAAAACAGTTGTCATTAAAATCCCTGCCGAAACTACACCTGACAGTCTTCAGAGACTGGTCCTGGACTGTTCGTTCTATGCGCTCCTAGTGACGCCACTCGGTACTAAGAAAGCTCTACCCACCCCCTTGTATGTCTCGTTTTGGCATAATGAAGGTAATTAAGTGCGAGACGCTTACTTTGCAAACAGCAGTTTCAATGCGTTGTTTAGAATTTTACGTCACATTAAATGACATCTGTGAATTATAAATCAGGTCGTTCTTTTTTGTGTCAAGTCTGTAGAAAAAAAAATTGGTACTACTGGTAGTCATAAAATAGGTTGTGGATGACAGCATCATAATCGATGTACTAAGAACCAACGATAATCGTGAAATGAAAGAAAGCTTACTTCCAGCCTACTCAAGCCACAGAAGGGAATTTTACTCAACACTGTGACTTTCACCTTCAGAATGCTCTGGGTCGGTGACATTTGTATGATTTCGCCCTGCTCTCACGTACCAGGTGCGGTTGCAGGGAAATGGAACGCGTGTGCGAGTGATTATATGCACCATTGGCGCGATGGGGCCAGAAGGTAGCGAGGGAGCAAATCGCGATCAGCCGCTGGCGCCGGGGAGAGCGCTGGCTGGCCGGCCACGTGCGCCCCACTGGAGAGCAGTCGATATCTGCGTTATTGCCGCCGGGCACGGAAGGACCGGTATTAACCGCACGCCACCGCGATTCGACGGGCCTAGTGGGCACGGCTTGTTTCTGCTTGGTTAACTCAGGGTTGTCAGCAGTATAATACTGGGGGATCTGCTAAACTATCTATAGTGTGCGTTCTCCTGCCGTTTATTCGCAACAAACAATGATTTATCGGTAGTGAAAGGTAAAGTCCTTTAACGAAATTTGATTTTCTCAAAGAGAAGAACGTGAACATTTGAAATGCACTCTTTTTTTCACATATGTCTGCTCAGCATGTGCTGGATATGTATAGAGCCATCGTCAGAAATTCTTTCTTGCTACTTTGACGTAATACTGTCGTCACAAGATATTTGTATTGATGATGACTCAGTAGAATCGAAACCATTAACTGTAATATATCCAATGCGATCAAAACATTTGTAAATAGGAAAGAATTTATAAAACACGTGATGTAAGGTACTGCTTTACATCATCTAAGAAAGTACGTAGAGTCGCCGAAATTGCGTCTAATTGGAAGACCTGCGAAGACTTGCACCAGTCCGTGGTGTCACACAATATTTATTTATTTTACCTGAGAAAAAAATATCAAAATTTGAAAGATTATTGAAGTTTTAAGAGATAAAGATAAAGATAAAAAAAAATCCCTATGCCTGGTGTTCCACAGCTTATAAGTATTTGTCAAGACGCAGCTTGCGGAATATTAGCTGCATGAAGAAATTTTTAAATTGCCGCACCTATATTGGGGCATACAGTTCACTAGCAGTGTCATTCGATACGGAGCAAAAACAAATACATATATACTATCGATGTGCATAACGTAAGACCATTTTGTATACATACCTTAGAAATTTAAGTTAGGCCTACGTACACACTTCGAATGTCTACATCATAAAGATTTCATTCTTGATAGACACGTCATTTGTACAAAGGTTGACAATGTATGTATGTAATCCAATATTTTTACTCTAATGTTCCCAATATGTTTGTATGTAACGGATATTGAAATGTATACATTTATTTGTTGGGCCTCTACATCAGACGCCACTGATGATGGATTTTATGTTCAAATACCGGTCTTGTAATGAAATATTTTGTTATGCAGCTCATGGCAGACAGTTTCACTTAAAGTACTCTGGACAAAATATACAGGGTGAGTCACCTAACATTACCGATGGATATATTTCGTAAACCAAATCAAATACTGACGAATCGACTCCACAGACCGAACGTGAGGAGAGGGGCTAGTGTAATTGGTTAATACAAACCATAAAAAAATGCACGGAAGTATGTTTTTTAACACAAACCTACGTTTTTGTAAATGGAACCACGTTAGTTTTGTTAGCACATCTGAGCATATAAACAAATACGTAATCAGTGCCGTTTGTTGCATTGTAAAATGTTAATTACATCCGGAGATATTGTAACCTAAAGTTGACGCTTGAGTACCACTGCTCCGCTGTTCGATCGTGTGTATCGGAGCGCACCGAATTACGTAGGGATCCAAAGGGAACGGTGATGGACCTTAGGTACAGAAGAGACTGGAACAGCACATTACGTCCACATGCTAACACCTTTTTATTGGTCTTTTTCACTGACGCACATGTACATTACCATGAGGGGTGAGGTACACGTTCGACGGGCGTTTCGTAGGACGTGGAGGACGCATAAATTGGCCAGCCCGTTCTGATCTTACACCTCTGGACTTCTTTCTGTGGGGTACGTTAAAGGAGAATGTGTACCATGATGTGCCTACAACCCCAGAGGATATGAAACAACGTATTGTGGCAGCCTGCGGCGACATTACACCAGATATACTGCGGCGTGTACGACATTCATTACGCCAGAGATTGCAATTGTGTGCAGCAAATGATGGCCACCACATTGAACATCTATTGGGCTGACATGTCCGGACACACTCTATTCCATTCCGTTATTGAAAATGGAAACCATGTGTATACGTGTACCTCACCCCTCATGGTAATGTACATGTGCGTCAGTGAAAAAGACCAATAAAAAGGAGTTAGCATGTGGACGTAATGTGCTGTTCCAGTCTCTTCTGTACCTAAGGTCCATCACCGTTCCCTTTGGATCCCTACGTAATTCGGTGCTCTCAGATACACACGATCGAACAGCGGAGGAGTGGTACTTAAGCGTCAACTTTAGGTTACAATATCTCCGGATATAATTAACATTTTGCAATGAAACAAACGGCACTGATTACATATTTGTTTATATGTTCAGATGTACTAACAAAACTAACGGGGTTCCATTTTAAAAATGTAGGTTTGTGTTAAAAAACATACTTCCGTGCATTTTTTTATGGTTTGTATTAACCAATTACACTAGTCCGTCTCCTCACGTTCGCTCAGTGGAATCGATTCGTCAGTATTTGATGTGGTTTACGAAATATATCTAGCGGTAACGTTATGTGACTCACCCTGTATATATACTGGGTGATCACAAAGTAAGTATAAATTTGAAAACTTAATAAACCACGGAATAATGTAGATAGAGAGGTAAAAATTGACACACATGCTTCGAATGACATGAGGTTTTTGTGGTTTCATTAGAACCAAAAAAAGACAAGGTTCAAAAAACGTCCGACAGTTGGCGCTGGACAGCAGAACGTCAGGGACTGCGCATGAGAATCGTGTACAAAAGGAGCTGTAATGAGAGAGTGAATAACATGTACCAGCAGTCACAGCATGTTGACGTTACCTGAAAAGGCGCTTTTAATGAAGCTATATTATCAGAATGGGGAATGTGCTAGACCAGCGTTACGATCCTATCGCCATAGGAAGGGGATACGAACGGGTAAAGGTCCGTTGACAAATGCAGCTGTGGCGAGAATGACTTCGAAGTTCGAATCCACGGGTTGTTTAGACGATAGACCCGGTAGTGGCCGACCGAGCACAAGGCGTAATGCTGCTGAGACAGTTCAGGAAGAAATGGAGACTGTGGCGGGTTCGTCTATGCACGGGGAAGTCAGCGCTCGTGCAGTCGCACGTCGCACCGGCATTCCATACACTACTGTTTGGTTGGCACTTAGGCGTACCCTCCGATGCTATCCGTACAAAATCCATCGGCATCATGAACTATTACCTGGCGATTTAGTGAAGCGGAGGGCATTTGCGCTGTGGGCTTTTCAAAAGATGGCGGAAGATGACGATTGGTTGAGTAACGTGTTGTGGACCGACGAAGCTCATTTCACGCTCCGAGGGTCTGTCAACGCCCACAACTGCAGAATTTGGGCTACCGAAAATCCTAGAACTGTCGTGGAAACTCCATTGCACGACGAGAAAGTCACGGTATGGATTGGATTTACCACCTCTACCGTTATCGGGCCTGTTTTCCTTCAAGGAAATGCGTGTTTCTGGTTTTGTAACTGCTACCGTGACGGGTGAGAGGTACGCCGATATGTTACAGAATCGCATCACTCCCAGCCTGGCTGATGACCACCAGCTGGAACGTACAATGTTTATGCAGGATGGCGCTCCACCTCATATTGCTAGACGCGTGAAAGATCTCTTGCGCGCGTCGTTTGGTGATGATCGTGTGCTCAGCCGCCACTTTCGTCAAGCTTGGCCTCCTAGGTCTCCAGACCTCAGTCCGTGAGATTATTGGCTTTGGGGTTACCTGAAGTCGCAAGTACCCCGTGATCGACCGACATCTCTAGGGATGCTGAAAGATAACATCCGATGTGAATGCTTGACCGTAACTCCGGACATGCTTTACAGTGCTGTTTACAACATTATTCCTCGACCACAGCTATTGTTGAGGAATGATGGTGGACATATTGAGCATTTCCTGTAAGAACATCATCTTTGCTTTGTCTTACTTTGTTATGCTAATGATTGCTATTCTGATCAGATGAAGCGCCATCTGTCGGACATTTTTTGAACTTATTTTTTTGGTTCTAATAAAACCACATGTCATTCCGAGCACGTGTGTCAATTTTTACCTCTCTATCTACATTATTCCGTAATTTATCCAGTTTTCTAATTTATACTGACTTTTTCATCACCCGATATATATATATATATATATATATATATATATATATATATATATATATATATAACTGTTTTATGTATGTCTTTCAGTGGCAACAAATGAAATTAACATGGTCTTCAAAACTCCCTATATGTAGATTTGTGACAGTTGTAAACCACGAATTTCGGCTTTTTTCCACTTTTGATGGCGCTGCTACAAACTCTTCACCCTCTCTTACCGTATCCTCAATGACGTCAATCTTGTTAAAATTGCAGACAGAATTGAAGATCTCGGTATCCGCCTTTAACATAGCGGTAAAGTCTGTATATGTTAACTTAAGATGCAAGGTCAACTACTAAAGGAAAAACGGGCGGACAACTTCTACAACTAAGCCAATATCGTGAGTCTGTGATGGCGCTACAGTAGCTGTGATCCAGATGTTCTCCCTCATCAATAATGCATCATAAGGGTTTATCGCCACACAAACTTTGCAGGTTTGAAATCTTGGTGGTTTCTCTCCCGTCCCCTCTCAACGGCTTGAACTTCCGTATGTTACATGTGGGATTCCAGTTGATATGTCTCGGATCTGTGTTCTGTCACCTGCACTACGATAGAATTGTCCTTTAGCTTTTATTTAAATTTTTTCTTTCCAAAACTGTCACGTGAGTTGGATCTGCCAGTATGAGATGACGTGGAGTGTATTGTGTTGTCAGTAGGGAGAGAGTGACAGCAGAATGAAGCTATCAGAAGAGCTCACCGACATGGAACTAGGATTAGTGATTGGATGCCACATGAATGAAACTTCCAACAGCGGGCATTTCAGACCTTCCAAAACTGTCCTTGTCGACTGTTCGTGATATTGTGAAGAGAGAAAGCAAAGGACCAACAACAGCTAAACGAATACTAGGCATATCTAATGTACTGAAGGAGAGAGAATTGCGAAAATTGTAGAAGATAGTGCTCAAAAATCGTATGAAATTGGAGGATGGAGTCACTCGTGAGTTTGAAGAGCTACCAGCAATCGAGTAGCACGACGACTGTGTGCAGGGAGATAAGAAAAGAAGAATGCTGAGGCTGAGCCTCTCCTCATAAAACATACCACTGTAGCAATGCTAAGCTACGCCTGGAGTGGAGTAAACAGCGACACTACTGGACAGTGGAGATGACTGGAAACGAGTTATAAGTCCCCTATACTCTGTGGCAGTCCATGGAAGAATCTGTGTTTTGTGATTGCCAAGAGAAACTTCCAAAACGTATAGCGCCAGGTTCGGAGCACGGGGGAAGTTGCTGTATGTAGGTTCCTGTAGTGGTGAGGATGCATTATTGATGAGGGAGGACATCTGAATTACAGATACTGTAGCGCCATCACAAACTCACGTTATTGGCTTAGTTTTAGAAGTTATCCACCAGTCATTCCTTCAGCAGTTGACCTTACCTATTAAGTTAACACACATGGACTTTATGCGCTATATTAAAGGCGGTTACCGATATTTACATTTATTTTTGCCATTTTAGCAAGAATGATATCATTGAGGATACGGTTAGAGAGGGTAAAGAGTTTGTAGCAGTCGAAGGTAGGCGATGTTGATCGGTATTTGTTGTAACAAGTAACGGTAGTTAATGGTCGCAGTGCGCCGTATATTGTTGTCAAACACTTCTTCGACGCATCTGACTGTATCTGTAAAACGTAGGGGGTCGACTCCTACTGGAACCAACGCGACTCCTATGTTCATGGCGACCGGCTTGATGACACTGGACAGCTACCGTAAGCGACACCGTATGTTTCAGGCCATTCTACTGCGTTAGCTACATCGTCACTATTGCGGAGACGAGTACCAGGTCGTCTGCGAATGTTTTATAGGGAAATGTGACGCCACTAAACATTAGCCCGCTGGAGCGTTGACGGAGGCCGCTGTGATTGGAGCTGTTCCAGTGCTATGGTCTAGACTCTAGAGTAAGGCCGACAGGAGTATCCGTGACGCACCAATGAGAAGAGAATGCGTGAGACGGCCATAGACGAACAACTTAGAGATTGCCGCTCGGAGGAGGCACATCATGACGACTATGATTTGGGTGCTGCATGTGTTGAACGGACGTCAAATACATGTATACCATCGACACAGTACTGTGTGGATGTTAGTCCAATATGGAAGCCGTATCTGACGAGATGAAGTGAGGTATGGTTCAAATGGCTCTGAGCACTATGGGACTTAACATCTGTGGTCATCAGTCCCCTAGAACTTAGAACTACTTAAACCTAACTAACCTAAGGACATCACACACACCCATGCCCGAGGCAGGATTCGAACCTGTGACCGTAGCAGTCGCGCGGTTCCGGACTGAGCGCCTAGAACCGCTAGACCACCGCGGCCGGCAAGTGAGGTATGATCGGCCGTGTACGGGTCACTAACAATTTGATGAATATCTTCATGTAGCATTTGGAGAGTGTCATCAAGCGGTAGTCGAGCACTCGAGTGTCACTTGTCGGTCTGTGGATTGGTACAATAATTTCTGCGACGACGACGGATGTGGAGAGTAGTACCGTGGGTGACACAACCTCCCAACAGATGTCCGTTCACTTGGGAGGCACTTACTCCATTGCGGCTCCGGTGGAAGCTACTGCTTCAAATTATACTGCCCACATTCATTGTTCACCTTACCATCCCAATTACTGTCCCTGTTTCCCTAACAGGCCGTGGCCAAAGCTTCGTCTGGTCCAATCGCAAGATCCAAAAGACTCAGTTCCACGTCAGGCTCTCCGCTGGCAATTTTTCTCTGTTCTCGGCGATTTCCAGGGCTCAGAAATAGTCTACATAACGGATCAATGGTCGACGATGTTGTTGGTTTCGCTTACACTCATTTTGGACATAGTGAAGAGCGTACCTTGTCGTCTGGCTGCAGTTTATTTCACTGCAGAGTAGGTAGCCATCCTCCTATCATATACGCTCCTGCTACAGGGAGTCCTTCGTCATGTGTAGTGACTCCTCAAGCAGCCTACACGCTCTCGACCAGCGCTTCCTTCGCCATCCTATGGTACTATCTACCGCTCAAGGAAAGTCAATCCGCTGTCTAAAAGTTTGGTTTTGTGCACATCCGTCAACATTTTCGGTACCCAACGTGTGCACAATTTTCGGTAATTCAAGTGCTAGGTCACAATGCCATACAAAACACTACGGGAAACTTTAGGAAAGTCATCCCGCAAGGAGGAAATCGTAAAGCGTCTGTTTTCTCTCACCTTATTGTCCACTTCCTGAAACAAACTGTCATTAACAACCGAAGGACGCTCACTCCATTGTTCATTATGCACATTTGTCCGGCCATCTTTAAATGCTCTCACCCACTTTCTTGCCATTCCTTCACTCATAAAGTTTTCTCCATAAACTGCACAGATTTCACGATGAATATCGATCGCTTTTAGGCCTTTAGCACTAAGAAATCTTATAACAGCCCGTACTTCACAATTGACATGATTCACGATTATCGGAGGCATCTTGAACACTCATTACACAACGTACAGTGGGATAGTATACAATCATGGCTATTCATAGGGCCGGTATGGCGCACATTTTCACCATCAGATGATCGATGTAGACTACATCGAGAGGCGGCGGATGCAAGAACTTCAAGTGTCCTCGATGGCGCGTCGACAATCGAGAGAAGTGAGTTGGGTGAGACTTAACTTCCAGGGTTGCCGACTGCACCGCACACGTTGGCGACGAACGGTGTCGGCACGTATATAGGCCTTGCCATCATAAAATCGTGTAGGCCACACCTCCACATCACTCGCTGTTCTTGCGAGAGAATGGGAGATGTAAATCCCATCGATGGGACTAGAACTGTGACGTAAAATGAGTGAATCCCGACCAGTTTCCATGGACACATTCCCATGTATCTAGTAGCAGGTGGTTGCTGATGAGGGTTCCCATTTTGGGGCACAATCAATTGCGTGGCAGCTGACCCTTCGGCGCCCGGACACTATTGAAATCGCTCCCTAGCACCAAGCCGTCGTCCCTGGCCTGAAAGTACAGTGCTACTCCTACTGTTCTTGACGTCGATTCGTTCCGGAATGGAGGTACACGTTGATAAACTGGACGTGTAGCACCGTTTCAGCCATTTCTCTGGCGTCGGGGAGATACCATACTTCGTCCACCTCCGGGCCCTACCTAAGAAGAATTGCTGCACTGCTGTTAGTTGGCGAGGCTTGGTACACGTGAGCCATATGATTGTATATATACAGGAAATCCGCAGCCTTTTCCTACTATGTATCAGTGATGAGTGCTGTTCCCGTGATCTGTTCGTCTGAGAGACCATAGAGGGCTGTGTCGAAGTCAGAGAGAGGGATAGGTGAAGACGAACCTGTGTCGTCCATATTTCCTGTGTCGTCGGACGTCTGGTCAAGAAGACTACATGACCGCAGGATTACTTATGGCGTAGCCTTTTATGTTTCGTCGGTGACCTCTATCCGCAGGCGTGGGTTTCCGTGTCTGAATGAATATGTGTGTCCTTCACCACTTCCCCTCTGGAAGGAAAGAAGAGGCCAGTACAACCATATTTTCCAATTCGATTCTCTCGCCAGAATTCCCCTGCGAAGTCGATGGGCAACTTTCCATAGTCCGGGATGGTGTCGTTCGATTGTAAACTTTCTACGGTTGTGCAGTCTTATGTCCCCTGTGATGAACTGTAGAGTTTTCACACATTTACTCACAATAGCGTTACATATCGCGTAATTGATCATCTTGACGTAGACGGCGCTACTTAGACTAGGTAGGTTGACGTCAACGATTCGCTGTATTTCTAGTTGAAATTCACGATGTATAAAGTGTCAGATTTGGAAGGCTCGTGGTCGTGGGTCGTAAGGTTGGAAGCTGATACTGACGGTGGTTTTTCAGTAAGAATGAGCCAGAGCGACTCAGTGTCAACGGACTGGAGTACTAACTGCGGCGAAGAAGTAAACGAAGTACATGCGCTTGCAACTCTGCGGACAGGACCCAAACAAGACGTCCTAACCGCTACATTGTTGAAAGCAGACTCTCCTTTCCGTTAATCCCTGAGGCGGATCCGATCCGAGTCCAGTGCCCTTCTACGACTCTTGAAAGTGTCAGCGTAATGCCTCCAGCTATCTTTACAGGTATACAAAACCGATTATATAGGTACAACCTGAAAATGCGGACTCAACAAAATTGTTAACATACTATTTCTTAGTCCTATTAGCTTGAACGTTGATGAAATTGTATTTTTCTTTCGTCATTTTATAATGGAACTGTTAATATACCCACTTCCCCATAGTTTATTAAAGTACTAAAATTTGTTTTTCGTGTTGACAAATATATATTTATTCTCCTTCAGTGGTAAAAATCGCAGAATATCTGGAAAACACGCCTTCATTCACGAACAGGCGATCTGTGGCTCAAATGTATGACTTTGGTTCGGCAGACAACATGACCAGAGAGAATGAATTTGAGACTGAATAAGAAAGTGGATGGGAAATGTTTTATAGCTTTTTGAATCATGCATTGTGTATGAAGAAACTGTCTCCTGCAATCAACATCCCAAGTCATATGCTATCTCCTATTATTCTGTATCGGATTTACAGTTTCCAATAAACGAACTCCACACAGGTCCTCTTTCTACAAGTACGTGTAAGGCTACGAAAGAAATAGCGGCAAGGCCATGTTGCTGGCAACTGTAAGTGAATTCTCCTTTGAATGGGGTATTTGGTCGTGTAATAAAACGAGAGATCGACACACGAATGTGTAGTTGCATATTTGAGTTAGCATAATGTGAAACTTATCTGTCTGCCCCTGTTCCTGCTGTTGACTCGTATTACAGATTAGGCTAATTTAATGCACCCCCATTTTTTTTTCTTTCAAAGTTCTGTTTCCATAATAAAAAGTTTATTAAAATCAGTTGACACCTTGCCGATGTGCAAATCAACCGAAAATCGGTTCGTGAAACACTCGCGGGACAGACATAGCTCGTTTGTTAAAGGTATTTTGAATGAACGAGAAATTTTGAAAGCGTGCAAAGATGATTCAAGATTGTAAAACGAAAATTGGCTCTGACCAGTTAGCATTTACAGATATTATACAAAGCGAAGAGTTTTACCCTACGAACACTTTACATTTCCCACAAAAACGTACACTGATGAGCCAAAATATTATGACTACCTGCTTAACAGTTTGTTTTTCCATATTTGGAACGAAATACGTCACTGATTCTCAGGGATCTGACAGTTTGTTGGCAGATTCGTGGAAGTATGTGGTGTTAGATGTCAACGCACGAGTCATGTAATTCGTGTAAGTAACGGGACGCTGATTTGCATACCTGGTGACAGTACCCGGTAACGACCCAGATGAGTTCCAAAGGATTTGCATCAAGCGAATTTGGTCACCGAAACCTCAACGTGAGTTCACTATAATGCTGTTCATACCATTGCAGCACGGTCCTGGCTCCGAGACATCGAAAATTATACTGCTGAATGACTACGTCGCCGTCGGGGGAGACGTCAAACACGAAGGGATGCGGGAAGTTCGCAGCTGTCAGCGTGTCTTCAGTTACTACCACAGGTCCCATGGAAGCACCGGAGAACGTCTCCCATAACATAATACGGCTCCCATCAGCCTACGTCTACGGGCCGTTGAACGTTTGGAGAAGCCGTTAACCTCGATGACGGCGTTTGTGGAGACGACCATCAACCTAATGTATCAAAAATGTGAATCACCCGAAGATCCGACACGTTTCCGCTGATCGACGGTCGAATCCCGATGGTCCCGTGTCCACTACAATCTTAATTGATAATGTCGATGGGTCAACATGTGAACACATAGGGGTGGTCTGCTGCTGAGCTGCCGGCCGCGGTGGTCTAGCGGTTCTAGGCGCTCAGTCCGGAACCGCGCGACTGCTACGGTCGCAGGTTCGAATCCTGCCTCGGGCATGGATGTGTGTGGTGTCCTTAGGTTAGGTTTAAGTAGTTCTAAGTTCTAGGGGACTGATGACCACAGATGTAAAGTCCCATAGTGCTCAGAGCCATTTGAACCATTTTTTGCTGCTGAGCTCCATGTTCGGTAACGTACGATGAACGGTGTGCTCCGAAACACTTCTGAATGTACCAGCATTGTACTCTTTCGGCAGAGAGGCCGCAGATCACCGTCGATCCTACTTTACAGAGCAGACAAGCCTCCGCACCCCCACGTTCTGTGAAGGTTCCGGGACGTCCAACCTGTCAAGGCACAGTGATAG
Source organism: Schistocerca piceifrons (assembly GCF_021461385.2). Taxonomy (NCBI): domain Eukaryota; kingdom Metazoa; phylum Arthropoda; class Insecta; order Orthoptera; family Acrididae; genus Schistocerca; species Schistocerca piceifrons. The sequence goes on along the minus strand of NC_060138.1, from coordinate 316,280,345 downwards.
TTTCACCACACTTCTACCTATTTGCGTAGATGCTCACGACAGTAGCAACAAACGTTCGACCAGCTTGTCCGTTTTCGAGAATGTACATAGGGTTTGCGTAATGATAATCGGCTATTTGCTAAAGTCGCTTACCTCTGTGGATTTCCCCATTCGCTCCCCATATCTTCGTTAGGGTGGTTCGCGTCCGTGTCTGCCCCGCTAACTTGCGTTTGTTATCGCGTCAGTTGCCCGCAATACCACCTGGTGGCACCCAACGTCACGGTGGGCATGTCTTGGCTTATCAGAGTATGAACTGAAGTGACCGATGCTCTGCTTCTTGATGACCGTGCGAATGATGTGAACTTCTGAAATCGGTACTTCGTGCTCAGGACGAAAATCCTCATTCATTAATCATCTCTCGGGCTCAATCCATACAAATACCACGTTTTTCCTATTATTCTTCTCAGATAATCTGCACAAGGTAATAAGCTCGTCTTGACCCTCCGATGTCATGTTTCACTTGTGGTTCTACGATGAGTGTGTAAAAGCGACATATTCGTCAGTCACTTACCTTCGAAGCCCTAATTCTTTAACTAGAGGATACTTCCATTTAGGATTAATTCCACTAATTTAGTTCGCATAAATAGCTTATTTTAATCTATAATTTTAATTTTAGCTTAATATGGTATTCACTTTATTTTCACAACCAAGCTTAATCAACGTAAAACGGGCTTATGTGGTCATCTAGAATTGTGCCTAGGATTACTGCAAAGCGTCTTGTATCTTGGATTCACCTGCAGTCCTTACGAGGGAGGACAACCTGGGAAGAGAGATAGCAGCGCCGCTGGAAGTGTCGTCATTTTGGCAGGAATCCGAAACGCTGGTTCCCACATGTGCATGTACATTTATGAATATACTAGAAGATCTGTTCTGACTCAAAGAATTTATTTATGTACTATTGAAATATTGAATTTATAAAGCATTTGTTGGGTGTCCTATAGTTAGCGTCGAACTATAGAAATAAACCCAAGTGATGCAAAAAGAAAAGAATCTTACGTACATATTGATAATAGTGGAGACCGTTACCAGTACGATAGTTCGTTCTTTCATGTCGAAGTTACTGTTTAAAATTCTCAAGATCATGTAGTAAAGTGAGAAAATATGGATCGTACTTACTACATTGAATGGTGCCTATAAGCTCGGATGTCGTATTACTCATCATGAAGAAGAAAATCTTATGTGTCTCTTGCTAGCTTATTCTCTCTTCCTTGTGTTTCAACCGTTACACACAACAACAAAAACTCCAATACTGCCTTGGAGAAACGCTCACGGCAGCAGTCAAATGACATTGCCATGCTCGACTTGCACAACTGGGAAAAAAGCACAATGACCACTAAGAACATAACATAGAATCTATTTGGAAATCCGCGATGCCTTCAACACTCATTAAACGTGCTAATTCGACCGAAAAAGTTGTCCGATCCTAGGATGACTGTCAATACGACTGAGAAACGCTATTTAATTTTGGTAGATATCTAATCTCTAACCGACAATTCCAGCTCTTAGTCTGTTGTAACGGAAGGAATGACTGAACTGCAGTATGTACCCTGTTACCCGACCCAGCAGAGAATCGAATGAAATGCGTTTAAAGCGCATAACGTCGCCCATGCTGAATGCAAACCACCCCCTCCCCCCTCCCCCACTTTGCACTGTGTGTACCGTGGACAGTGGGCGAGGGACGCGCCGTGCATATTGGAATGTCTGTTTGCACTCGCCCATCTACTATGCATTTGCACAGTGCTCATCAGCATCCATTGCCACACTGTGGTAACTTCTGGACAGTACTGCTTCTAAATGTCTATACGAGGTGTTTCTTGTTGGTACTGCCAACTAGGAGAAACAGGATTGACCGAATAGACCAAATTTCAACACTGAACTTTCGGTCTTCAAATCGAGGCTGACCCCTAAATCGATTTAAACGACTCAGTCTGCATGTAGGTTATTATCTGGTAGTAATACCTTGCCTTTAACCCTAACTATCACAAATTTGCGACGCCATTACTTGAACGTTTTACTTTACAGTGCCACCGAAACATTGGTAAGAATGTTCCAACCTGCAGTGTACGTCATTCTTTGACGATTTTGATGGGAAACGATACACGATCTGTTGATTTAAAACGTATGTGTATGAACATCCTGCTTCAAGAGCACAAATTTCTCTCAATGACTACCGCTTTCGGTTCATTACCGAGCATTCGTAAGATCAGTTTGAAATGTTGTTCAGTGTGTGACACTCTTTATAATTCGTCGTATTTTTGGAGCTTAGCCGCCCTAGTTAAATAAAATAAGCTGCAGTGGGATTAAAATTCAAGGTGAAAGGATATCAATGATACGATTCGCTGATGACATCGCTGTTCTGAGTGAAAGTGAAGAAGAATTACATGATCTGCTGACTGGAATGAACAGTCTAATGAATACAGAATGTGGATTGAAAGTAAACCGAAGAAAGACTAACGTAATGAGAAGTAGCAGAATGGAAACAGTGAGAAACTGAACATCAGGATTAACGGTCACGAACTAGATGAAGTTACGGAATTCTACTATCTAGGCAGCAAAATAACCAATGACGGAAGGCGCAAAGAAGATATCAAAAGCAGACTGGCACTGGAAAACATGGCATTCCTGGCCAGGAGAAGCCTACTAGTATCAAACTTGGGCCTTAATTTAAGGAACAGGTTTGTGAGAATGTATATTTCGAGCACAGCATTGAGAAACGTGGACTGTGGGAAAACTGGAACAGAAGAGAATTTAAGATTTGAGATGTGGTGCTACAGACTAATGTTGAAAACTGGGTGATAAGGAATGAAGAGGTTCTGTGCAGACTCGGAGATGGTTCAAATGGCTCTGAGCACTATGCGACTTAACTTCTGAGGTCATCAGTCGCCTAGAACTTAGAACTAATTAAACCTAACTAACCTAAGGACATCACACACATCCATGCCCGAGGCAGGATTCGAACCTGCGACCGTAGCGGTCGCTCGGTTCCAGACTGTAGCGCCTAGAACCGCACGGCCACTCCGGCCGGCCGCAGACTCGGAGAGTAAAGGAATATGTGGAAAACACTGACAAGGAGAAGGAGCAGGATGACAGGACATCAGGGACTGACGTCTATGGTACTAGAGGCAGCTGTAAAGGACAAAAGCTTTAGAGGAAGACAGACTGGAATATATCCATGAAATAACTGAGGACGTAGCTTGCAAATGCTACTCTCAGATGATGAGGTTGGCACAGGAGAGTAATTCGTGGCGGGCCGCACGCAACCAGTCAGAACACAGATAACTTTTAAAAAAAGATAAAATCTTAAATGGTTAGGTAGTTAGTTGTATGCAATATATGCATCGTACCTATAAATTGTCAGTGGAAGCTTTCCGAATATCAGTGGTTGTCCGAGAAAATATCATATGACTTCACGTTCGTAACCGTAAAACTCTGCGTTTGCTGAGTGAATTAGAGCGGGACTCATTATAATTTTAGCCATTTTATTAATAACGTTCGATGTTTTAGCGTCGCGAAGCAGTGATCTGCGCAGTGGAATGTAGATAGAATAAGCTACACTGAATTTGCAAACCTGACGTATACATCTTTGTTGAAAAAATCTAAGTAGTGTGGAATTATTGATTGGGAGACCACGAAGAGCAGGTCAAGCAAATTATTTGGAAAGGCTGTTTCATTCTTCCAGCAGAAATGCTCGTCCTTTGCGAAATGTGTGGTTGTGTTTCTGAGTGTATCTGATACTTGTAGGTGACTTTAATGAGTGTGTAAAGTGTTGTGTTTGTATTTATTAGGATGATGGAGATGATGACGACGATGACGATGATGATGAAAAGTGCTAAAACCCGATTACAACACATAGCCTGCTCCTGTTGAGGAGCCCCGAAGATGCCGCCAAGGTTACTGCCCCTTTCGACGAATGCTTCACCATCAATAGTCACATGTACTGACTTCAAGAGGCACTACGGGCATGTCAGGAATGTACTCCAGGATATCGGCATAAGACAGATGATGAGGGACTTTTCAAGACCACTCGTGGCAAACGGAAAGGAGTAAACAGCACGTGGCGAACCATGGTAGTTACCTATCCGAATACTGGCGACGTCCGATGTAGCTCAAGTTTGAGAGAGGATGTTCCCTCTCACTAGTTATTTGTGCACTGTTATACAGTTATTAAATTTAATAGTTTTCAGCGGTGTTTCGTGCTGTTTGTGGCGAAATACGGGTTTCATAAAATTTAGGAAAAGTTTGCTCACTGTGTGTCTTAGAGTTTTCCGTGCGTTGATGTCGTTTTTTAAATTTCGTGCTTTAGTTTTCGGCTGACGTTTTTCATTGTTTCTAGTGAAATATTTCAGTAAAATTTTCATTTAGTGGTTCAACTTCGTTGAGTGTTCCAGTGGCAGCTTGAAGTTTTGGTTTTAGCTAGTAACTTTGTGAAGTTTTGTTGTTGTTTGTGTTAGCTGTGGTTTGGTAGTATAAATAGAAGTAGTTATTTCCTTAGTAGAGATAGAATTTCGAGACCGCTATTAGTTCTGTAAGTAGTTCTACTGGTGTAACTGAACTTAGGTAACGTAAATGTATAGTTTTCTCAGTTACTGTAAAATTTTACCATGAGTGAGAACTTTGAGCTCTGTCGTAGGTTTGCGAGTAGTGGGTTACGTTGTGGGATTTGTACAAAGTATTTTCGTTGGGATAAATGTGGAGGTATTGAATATGATCGGGGAGAAGAGAGGTTTGTGGCACAACTTGACTAGAAGAAGGGATCGGTTGGTAGGACATGTTCTGAGGCATCAAGGGATCATCAATTTAGTATTGGAGGGCAGCGTGGAGGGTAAAAATCGTAGAGGGAGACCAAGAGATGAATACACTAAACAGATTCAGAAGGATGTAGGTTGCAGTAAGTACTGGGAGATGAAGAAGCTTGCACAGGATAGAGTATCATGGAGAGCTGCATCAAACCAGTCTCAGGACTGAAGACCACAAGAACAACAAATGCAGTGGGGTAGCAAGTAGGTAATCTAGCGAGATCCTCCCCTGGGAATGCAGAGTGTGTAGTAAAAATAAGTTTATAGAGGAGCAGGAGCCTAAGATCTGTGCCGTTCACGTGCTGTTACAACACCCAATTTAGATTGTTTGAGGAGGGTGAAGGGTACTGGCGAATGGGAAGTGCCAGTTGGCTAGAAGGCAGCTAGGAGGAGAACGTATTCAGACAGTTATATTTTGCGTATATGCTATAGATTTGACCAACTGTCAGAGTTAAGAGGAGCCTCTTGAAGTTGTAGGTGTAGGAAATATGCAGCAGGCCCCAGCAGTTAGGAGGCCTAGGTCAATTGCAAAGTCTAACAGAAAGGAGAAGGTTATGCTGCTAGGCTTTTCGCAAGGTAGAGGTGTGGCCCAGCAGTTGCTTGAAGTGTTAGGGAATGAGTACCAGGTCACTAGCATTGTGAAGCTTAGTGCAGGTTGGTTTAGGTGACTGACAGCGTAGGGGAATTATGTAGGAATTTTATGGAGGAGAATGAGGTAGCGATAGTGGTTGGAGCAGGGAACGCTCTTGGTGTGGATGGGTAGTATGATGTAGCTGGTGACCTAGTAAAGATAGCTACTCAAACTGATGGCACTAATGTACATTTCTTGCAACTGTTTCAGCGTCATGATCGGCCTCATCTTAATACAGCTGTTAGGCGCGTTAACATGGGACTGGAGAAGGCGTTGATGGCAGAGGGCATGGGTCACATTTCAGTGGTTGCAAATGAGTCCATCAGTAAATCGGTTTTCACTAGGCGTGGCCTGCACCTCCATAGGTACGGGAAGGGGGCTGGCAAATCTTATAGGTGACAGTGTAGTGGGTGGTGGTGTGATCACTCACGGAAAAATCCCTGTAGTAGCTAGTGTTAGAGCTGCACTTCTTTGGACTGAAGTCAACTGATAGGTATACCTGCTTGAAGAAAGTCCCTCTAAGAGCTCAAGTTCAGAGAGCGTAATGTTTCCAAGTAAATAAGGAATTAGCATATTTCATCAAAATATAAGAGGTATTAGACATTAAGTTCGTGAACTGCTTATAGATGTTGACTCTGAAATTATTGTTTTATTGGAGCACCACTTAAATAATTTGACAATTGAGAGGCTTCCTTTACCAGGATACAGATTAGCTGTCTGTTTTTCAAGGAGTTCTTTGCAGGGTGGGGAGTGGCCATGTACGTAAAAAACAGTATTCAATTTGAGTCCATAGATGTATCACGCACTACACAGAACAGATATCTGAATGTTGAGCAGGGGCATTTGAATTTAGTGAAACTAAACTTCTAAATGTTGTAGTTTATAGGTACCCTAACTTGGACTTCAGAGAATTTCTGTCAAGCTAGAGAGGTTTCTTGATTCACTTCATAGAAACTACCAGAAATTAGTTACTCTTGGTGATTTCAACACAAATTTTGTATATGGTGGTGCAAGAAAAGGATGTTGGTAGATCTCCTAAATTCATATGGTCTGATGCAGATTGGGTTTTTTACGAGTGCAGGGGCACAGTAGCACAGCCAAAGACAATACTGTTGTTTATTCTTCATTACTAAAAGTACATTCTGTTAGTAAAAGAGTGAATGGCCTTTCAGACCATGATGCACGAAGTTTAACACAAAAAGGCGTTTTTACTCAAACAGATGTCACATATAATTACAAACTATGTGAGAAAGTTAATCCAGCAGCAACAGAGAGTTTTTTAAAACTCGTCAAGGAACAAGAGTGGTAGGATGCTTATAGTGCCAGTAACATAGATGACAAATATAATGCTTTACTTAACACATTTCTCAAGCTCTTTGAGAGTTCCTTTCCACTAGAAAATACTAGCAGTAAAAGGCAGCCCAGGTGTCTGACTAGTGAGATATCATGTAGAACAAAGCGGGAATTGCAATAAAATGTTAGAAGTAGTCACAATCAAACTACAATAGCCCATTACAGACAGTACTGTAAGGTGCTTAAAAATGTTATTAGTCAGTCAAAGGGTATATGGTACGTAAATACATTAGCAAATTCACAGGTTAAAATTAAAATTAAAACCATATCATCAGTTGTGAAGGAAGTGACTGGTCAGCAGCACAAGGTAGACGATGTAAAGTCAGTTCGTAGTAAAAATATTTCTGTTACAGATAAATCAGATATATGTACAGTATTTAACAACCATTTTCTGAGCATTGCTGAGGAATTAAATAAAATTTTAGTTTCTAACTCTCTTGGCAATTGCCTTTCCGAGATCGATGTCTGAGATACTCCTATGTGATACAGACAAGTGGAAGGGTGAGATTGAGTCAATAATTAAATCATTGAAGACTAAGGACTGTCATGGATATGATGGAATGCCTAGCAGAATATTAAAGTACTTTGCTGCACATGTTAGCCCTGTATTTAGCCATATTTGTAAGTTTTCCTTTAGGAATCGTCAGTATCCTGGACGATTAAAGTACTCGGTAGTAAAGCCGTTTTATAAAAAGGGAGAAAATGATAATGTAGACAGTTTTAGACCTGTTTCTATGCCATCAGTGTTTGCTAGAGTTACTGAAAATGCTGTGCATGTAAGGATAATTGGTCATTTTAAATCATACGATTTGCTATCAAATGTACATTTCGGCTTTAGAAGTCGTTTAACAACTGAAAATGCCATATTTTCTTTTCTCTGTGAGGTACTTGATGGGCTAAACAAGAGATTTCAAGCGCTAGGTATATTTCTTGATTTAGCTAAGCCATTTGATTGTGTTTATCAGAAAACATTGCTCCAGAAGTTAGACATTTACGGAATACGGGAACTAGCCCACAATTGGTTCACCTCTTACTTTAGTAACAGACAGCACAAGGTCATTATTCACAATGTTGAGAATAGCTGTGATGTGGGGTCTCATTGGGGTACAGTTAAGTTGGGGGTGCCCCAGGGATCAGTGTTGGGGCCACTCCTGTTCCTTATTTATATAAATGATATCCCCACTAGTATTATGGGTACCTCTAAAATATTTCTGTTTACTAATGACACTAGCTTGGTAGTAAAGGAAGTTGTGTGCAACAACGGCTCGGTTACAAATAGTGCAGTTCATGACATAAGTTCATGACTTTCAGAAAATAAACTAACGCTAAATAACAGCAAGAGTCAGTTTCTACAGTTTCTAATACACAATCAAACAAAATCTGACGTTTTATTTTCACAGAATGGCCATACTATTAGTGAAACTAAACAGTTCAAATTTCTAGGTGTTCAGATAGATAGCAAACTGTCATGGAAAGCCTACATTCTGGATCTTTTTGAAAGACTTAATGCTGCCATTTTTTCTATTCGATCGGTATATGAAGTGCGTGATCGTTTTTCTTAGTACTTTGCTTGTTTTCATTCGTTTATGTCGGATATTATTATATGCTGGAGTAACTCTTCCCATATATATATATATACTCTTTACTGTCATTCCTTGTTAACAATGTTGGCTTATTCTAAAGAATAAGCAGCTTTTACTCAGTTGCTACTGGATAGAAATTAAACCTGCAACTGGATCGGTCTTCCTTACCTCTTGTGCTGCACCCATTTTTAGTAAGCTACCACTGGGATTCAAAATCTTAACTTTAATCCCCATGCTTTTAAATCGAAACTGAACAGTTTCCTCATCTGTCACTTCTTCTATTCTGTCGAGGAGTTCCTTGAAACATTAGGCTGATTCGTGTCGTATTGTTGATTGTGTCTACTTAAACTTATGGCTTGGCTCTTTTCGGGTTCATAAACATTTTTATCGGTTATTGCTTTTATTTATTGTACCGACACGATCCATGACCTTGGAGATTTGCTCCTCAATTTGGTCCTACGGAACTTGACATGTAAATAAAAATAAAAGTAAAACTCTCCTGTATATTCAAGGGTGCAATTTCATGTTGACTTTACACCGAAGACATTGTTTTCGTGACACAAGTTATCAGAATGAGCAGGCATTGATGAAAGCATGTACGTTGTTAATGCATACAGAACTTTTATGATGGCTTTTCTTCGAAAAGTATTCCCTGGATTGAGAAGATGCAGGCAGCTTGGTCATTTAACGGTAAATATTTCAGTGGACGGTCGGGGCTTCGAAGCCACGTGCAATTATTAGGGAAACAAATCATCTCGAAGCACTTACCGGGGACAGAACCGTGCTCCCCAGAATTTAAGGTGGTTGCTGTCAGGGTGGACACTCATAGCCGCCTGTCGCTTTCCAAAACATAGCTACAGACCATTATAGTCTTGCAATTTCGATGCTCTGATGAGAAGGCAAGGCTATTGACATCTTTACGCGACATGTTCTGGTACATTTTGTGACATAAATGCCACGATAGTCATTGCGATAAGCCTTCAAAATGTGTAATAGGAATAGAGAGACCCCTGTACGTTTCACCATGTATCGATGAAAGGCTATAAAATTCTAAGAAAGTGACAGTTAGAAACTGCATTATCGAATGAAACTTCACCTCTAAAATACTTAACGTACTTGTAAATGCCCGTCAGATTCTGTAAAATAGTGTTCATTTGGGGAGTCTACACTGTACGGGAATTCCGCCATCGTTGCGGAAATATTAGTAGCCATTGAGCACACAAAATTTGACATTATGTTTCAAAGCTATAGAGTGATTTCAGAAATGAAATAATGTTTCCTTAGGGACTGCGATGGATGCATTGAATGTGATTGTAGTCGGTCTGAAAACATTCTGTGATCCTAGGTAAAGAAATGCGCGCCAGGAGCAATTGAAATTGTATTAAGATGTACACACAGATAGACTATAGAATGTTTCAATCAGTGCCATGTACCGACACAATGCAATGTCGCATGTTGTTGTTGTTGTAGCTGTTGTTGTGGTCTTCAGTCCTGAGACTGGTTTCATGCAGCTCTCCATGCTACTCTATCCTGTGTAAGCTTCTTCATCTCCCAGTACTTACTGCAACCTACATCCTTCTGAATCTGCTTAGTGTATTCATCTCTTGGTCTCCCTCTACGATTTTTACCTCCTCATCAGTTATGTGATCTACCCATCTAATCTTCAGCAATCTTCTGTAGCACCACATTTCGAAACCTTCTATTCACTTTTTGTCCAAACTATTTATCGTCCATGTTTCACTTCCATACATGGCCACACTCCATACAAATACTTTCAGAAACGACTTCCTGACACTTAAATCTATACTCGATGTTAACAAATTTCTCTTTATCAGAAACGCTTTCCTTACCACTGCCAGTCTACATTTTATGTCCTCTCTACTTCGACCAACATCAGTTATTTTGCTCCCCAAATAGCAAAACTCCTTTACTACTTTAAGTGTCTCATTTCCTAATCTAATTCCCTCAGCATTACCCGATTTAATTCGACTATATTCCATTATCATCGTTGTGCTTTTGTTGATGTTCATCTTATATCCGCCTTTCAAGACACTGTCCATTTTGTTCAACTGGTCTTCCAAGTCCTTTGCTGTCTCTCACAGAATTACAATGTCATCGGTGAACCTCAAAGTTTTTATTTCTTCTCCATGGATTTTAATACCAACTCCGAACGTTTCTTTTGTTTACTTTACAGCTTGCTCAATATACAGATTAAATAACATCGGGGAGAGGCTACAACTCTGTCTCACTCCCTTCCCAACCACTGTTTCCCCTTCGTGCCCCTCGACTCTTATAACTGCCATCTGGTTTCTGTAAAAATTCTAAATAGCCTTTCGCTACCTGTATTTTAACCCTGCCACCTTTAGAATTTGAAAGAGAGTATTTCAGTCAACATTGTCAAAAGCTTTCTCTAAGTCTACAAATGCTAGAAACGTAGGTTTGCCTTTCCTTAATCTTTCTTCTAAGATAAGTCGTAAGGTCAGTATTGCCTCACGTGTTCCAACATATCTACAGAGTCCAAACTGATCTTCCCTGAGGTCGGCTTCTACCAGTTTTTCCATTCGTCTGTAAAGGATTCGCGTTAGTATTTTGTAGCTGTAACTTATTAAACTTATAGTTCGGTAATTTTCACATCTGTCAACACCTGCTTTCTTAAGGATTGGCATTATTATATTCTTCTTGAAGTCTAAGGGTATTTCGCGTGTCTCATACATCTTGCTCACCAGATGGTAGAGTTTTGTCAGGACTGGCTCTCCCAAGGCCGGCAGTAGTTCTAATGGAATGTTGTCTACTCCCGGGGCCTTGTTTCGACTAAGGTCTTTCAGTGCTCTGTCAAACTCTTCACGCAGCATCGTATCTCCCATTTCATCTTCATCTACATCCTCTTCCATTTCCATAATATTGTCCTCAAGTACATCGCCCTTGTATAGACCCTCTATATACTCCTACCACCTTTCTGCTTTCCATTCTTTGCTTGGAACTGGGTTTCCAGCTGAGCTCTTGATATTCATACTAGTGGTTCTCTTTTCTTCAAAGGTCTCTTTAATTTTCCTTTAGGCAGTATCTATCTTGCCCCTAGTGAGGTAAGCCTCTACATCTTTACATTTGTCCTCTAGCCATCCCTGCTTAGCCATTTTGCACTTCCTCTCGATCTCATTTTTGAGACGTTTGTATTCCTTTTTTCCTGATTCATTTACTGCATTTTTATATTTTCTCCTTTCATCAATTAAATTCAGTATATCTTCTGTTACCCAAGGATTTCTACTAACCCTCGTATTTTTACCTACTTGATCCTCTGCTGCCTTCACTATTTCATCCCTGAAAGCTACCCATTCTTCTTCTACTGTATTTCTTTCCCCCATTCCTGACAATTACTCCCTTATGCTATCCCTGAAACTCGGTACAACCTCTGGTTTAGTCAGTTTACCCAGATCCCAACTCCTTAAATTCCAACCTTTTTGCAGTTTCTTCAGTTTTAATCTACAGTTCATAACCCACAGATTGTGGTCAGAGTCCACATCTGCCCCTGGAATGTTGTTTTTTTTTTTTTTAAATTAAAATCGGATTATCTCGTCTGCAGTTTCCACGTCTTACCATTCAATAAGAGATTTTGAAACAATCTGCAGTGAGGAAGGTAATCAGGGATAATGGCATTACAATTCGTATTTAATCATTCCGGAAAGGAGTATGATTCTCTGATTTCAATACGAAATTTGCTGTGACAAAATATCGCCGTCCTAAGTTCCGCTTAGTATACAAAAGGAAATGAGTGTAATAGTTCTCCTTAACCATAGCATAAGCTCTGTAAATTACGTCGAGGGGAGTTATGACCCTCGAAGGTACTGCCAAATCCGTCCGTCTCCCTACACCTCTCTAGCGAGCTGCTGATTGGCGGTGGGACAAGCTAATTGGGGATGAGCCACTCTACTCGACAAACACTGCTAATTGATTTATCACGAGATACAGAGATCCTTGGCATGCGTCAGTGTGTTGGCATTGTGTATTGTCTAATCCGATTTCTCCAGTCTGCTGCGAGTATCTATGCTAGGTGTTCCTGAAGCAGTAGTGAACATATTAGGAAGTGGCACTATAGATTAATTCCAACAATACATTCCAGATAACATGTACACTGTTTTGATTTGAAACAGAGATACAGAAGTTAGAACGTAATCCAAACAAACACTAATAGAAGTTGTTAAATCAAGACAGATGAGTAAGTTAACAGTTGATTTTCGTAAATTCCATCTCCGGCATCAGTTCACTTTCGAATTGTCTTAACATCGTATATAGCTCTTCTAAGCGTGTCTTGGTGTTCTTTTTTGGGAGCGGGTCACTTCATAATCCAAACGATCAATTTGTATTTTGTCTTTACATTCAGTTGGTAGACATAGCTTCAGAATCATCCCCACAGACAAAAGTCTAAAGTTGGAAGGTATGGGTACTTGGGCAGTCCACAGACGTGAGCATTTCTGCTGATCTGTCTTTCAGGGACTATTGTGTTTGGGTGATCTGTCACCTGAGTACTAGAATGTGCGAGGGTGCCACCATGCAGGAAGAACTCATGCAGGAACCACTTCTTACAACGCTGGAAGCTCATTTTCAAGAGTAGTGGCCTTTAAACTGCGGCTATGGTGCCGCATTATTCATGCGGCCCGCGGTTCTCAGCTGCATTTTATAATAATGTACAACTAATAACATAATCCAAAAACGTCAACGAATGTTAAGGACTTCTTGAAAGTGTAGTTTTCCTACTCACTAACAAAAAAAAAATACTTGGAGCGAGTGATACCTGAAGATTAGGTAATTATCATTGACCTTGCTGAATTTGGCTGTGAGCTAAGCAAAGTTGGCCGCTTTCCTTAGTTCCAAAGGAGTAAATAGTGTGGCCACTTCTGGGTTAAAGGATGTCGGGGGGAAATGTTTTACTATTTGTTTTCCAGTACTGACAGATCAGGAGCGTGAGTGACTCATGAAGTGCTGTGGACGGACACGGAAGTAACATGAATACGTTTATGCGTAATACGAAGACGGTCATTATCAAGCAAGGAATATTAAATTATATTAAATCTATTGTACGCTCTCGTAAACTGACACATGTCCGGGAGAACGGCATGCTGACTACACGCCCCTCCGTATCCGCATCTGCCGGCCGGTGTGGCCGTACGGTTCTAGGCGCTTCAGTCTGGAACCGCATGACTGCTATGGTCGCAGGTTCGAATCCTGCCTCGGGCATGTATGTGTGTGTTGTCCTTAGGTTAGTTAAGTTTAAGTAGTTCTACGTTCTAGGGGACTGATGACCATAGATGTTGTCCCATAGTGCTCAGAGCCACTTGAACCATTTTTTATCCGCATCCAGTGCAGCCTTAGGTAGCCGAGCGATCTAAGGCGCTGCAGTCATGCACTGTGCGGCTGATCCCGGCGGAGGTTCGAGTCCTCCCTCGGGCTTGGGTGAGTGTGTTTGTCCGTAGGTTAATTTAGTGTGTACGCCTAGGTACTGATGACCTTAGGAATTAAGTCCCATAATATTTCACACACATTATAACATTTTTTGTAGCCTGTGGGCTGAGGATCACATGGCTGCTCGTCGGTACTGTTGGGACTTCATCGCCTGTTCGGGCAAAGTTTAGTTTTTTTTTTTTTTAATCTGTTGTAATACAAGGCTATCAGTAGGTGAGAAGTTAGGAAAATTACATTCAAAAGATTCGTTGTTATAGCTCAGATGGTTAATAATTTTAATACAGTTACTCTTATTAATCGATTAGTCACCGCTCTCACAGACAACACAACACCAATTCTTCAGGCAATTAGAGTGTCACAACTTTTGGGGTCACCAAGGGTTGGTAACAGTCTGTAAGAGAATAGTAGACACGCAGTGTTCAGAACGGTGTGATCTATTAACGACCATTACTAACGGACTCGCTGCCGAATTATTGCGCCCTTCTTACAATTGTTCAATGGGGAATTATAACATAATAAATTTATGAAGGTTAACAAATGAACAGTGAAAATGGAAATCATTCTGAGTGCTATTGTTCACATCGTGTCTTGTTCCCGGTACTGTGTTGCATGTCCCTAGATTTGTTTCTATAGTTCAATTCTTTTATCTTGGCGGCTCGCGCATGCCCGCCCAGACGAGGGAGATTGCTGCGTTGCCAGTTGCACACGACGCACGCGCCAATAGAAGCAGCGCCATAGTATAGCATAGTTCGCAAGCTTACGTTTAGGGGGGAGCGCGCAGTTCATGAAGTAAAGCCACCACAGCCGCATTAACCCTTTCGCTGCTACAAAGACGTGCTCCCTACATTCCGCGCTGTGCGCGATTTTGTCACTGCACTGCTCGCCTGTGCAGACACATCGTGTTCCGACTGCTTTGACACTCTGATCAATCGATTCCACAAAAACTATTTGGCGCAAAAATTAGATTTTTACACATCTTCTTGACTTATACCTTCCCCCCGTAAATGACTTAATTTTGTTTCGATGTTCAACGCAGTTACTATGCAGCATTAAATATAGTAAACCATTGCACGAAATTTTGAAGAGTTTGCCGAGGTAAAAGTCCGTAGAGTATACTTTCCGTATGGTCGATTTTAGTTGCCACAATGTTGAGAATGAAATGTGGACAACATACCTAAATTTCATATAAAATTTACTGTATAACAATAGCTCATTTAAGTACCACATAGGTGTCGTATGTAATATTGAGAAATATTCCGTCTTTCGCGACTGTAACAGAAGTTTTATTTACACTGAGCACGTTTGGCTTTATTGTAAAGCACTTCAGTCAATCAAAAGGAAGTAGACAAAATACATTAAACAAAACTGTGGACTTACAAAAACATTAGGACTTGAATATACCGTCTATCAGTGAAGTGCTCTGAGCTATGATAAATATAATTTTTGTGTGTGGCACACACAAACATCATTTATTTGCTAAAACACTGATCTGCCAACACAAACGTTGAATATTGTGTTACCGCAGCACAAAACTACGAAAGGTGACTTGGCCATGGAGGAGACAAAATACTGTCCACTGAAGATGCTTCAAAAGAGAGAAACGCGTCTGGTCTAAATAAGTCCCTTATTGCAGTTGCAGAAGAGGAATATATTTCAGTACCATTGGTAAACTGCTACTGTGGAACAAAAACGAGAAAGAGAACACGAGTACCATTGTGTATGTGCCATACCTTTCCTTGATTGAAGTGCTTTAAAATAAAGCCAAACGCGTCCGGTGTGAATAATACTTTTATTACATTCGCGAAAGATTGAATATTTCTCAATATTACATACGACACCTATGTCGTACTTAAATTAAATGAGATATTGTTATACAGTAAATTTTATATGAAATTTAGGTATCTTGTCCACATTTCATTCTCAACTTTGTGGCAACTAAAATCGACCATACGGAAAGTATACGCTATGGACTTCTACCTCTGCAAACTCTTCAAAATTTCGTGCAATGGTTTACTACATTTAATGCTGCATAATAACTGCGTTGAACATCGAAACAAAATTAAGTCATTTGTGGGGGGAAGGTGTCAGTCTAGAAGACGTAAAAATAAAATTTTTGGGCCAAATAGTTTTTGTGAAATCGAATGATAAGTGTGTCAAAGCAGTGGGAACACCATGTGTCTGCACAGGCGAGCAGTGCAGTGATGACAAAATCGCGCACAGCGCGGAATGCGGGGAGCACGTGTCTGCAGCAGCGAAAGGGTTAATGAAGAGACAAAGCACTAGAAATTTCAAAAAATTGCATTCAAACGAATATAATTCGTGAAGTAAGGCACTTCGATATTGTTTTTATGTAATGAAAATATGAAGCACCGCATAAGGTTTGAACTCATAACCTTTCGCGTAGCAGCCCAACACTTTTTTTTTTTTTTAAATCTCATTTTGTTCGCTTTTGTTCGTTGAATCTGATCGGAGCGGATGTCCTAAGACACCCTTTTAAGTTCGGTGTTGATCTATTAACTCAGTTTTTTTATTACAGAGGGCAGCTAACCCTCTGACCGAACACGCTGAGCTACCGTGCCGGCTACCCTTAACCGTTACGCTAACGCACTTCGTCTGACTACATAACGCCATGAGGACTATAACACATCACGCAAAATACTGACAAACACTGTTGGTATGACTATGAATTACTCACGCTTCGTCGAAGTACAATAGGAAATAAACAATTACCGTTGTTCTTTATTGCGCAAAAGTGGTTCGTGAGAGTGATACAAACACCTTTCCCTGCTATTGCCTGAATTAGGAGTCTTATAGCTTGTTTGGTTCAATTAATTAATAGAATATGAAGCAATTGGTATAAAGAATGCTTTTTCCAAACTTTCTATAAAAGAATGTCTGCTATCAAGACATTACTTTTGTTCTATTACTTTATTTATGACTGAACGTTTCTAAAACTGAAGACACTCGTCCATGCTCTGCACTGCAGTCGAGATGTGGCAACGTCGTTCTCTGTTCATTGGTTGGCTGTGTTTTGTGACGTCAGATGCGCAGAACGAACCTAAACTCGGCCGCCAACATAAATGACGCGCACTTTAGTGTCGAAGGATGCAGAAAATATTTGAAACATTCATTATTAGATGACTCACAGTCCCTGTGCGTAGCCGTGCTTCCGAAATGATGGTATGCCTCAAGCATTCCTTAGTTTAGCCAGTGCTGGTCTTAAGAAATAACACGTTCTTTTTGGTGAATGGTCACAGTTTCTTGAACTGCGACCGAAATATTGCAGTTAAACAGACGCGTAGAATGTTAAGCAAGGCCTTTGTTCTGCAAAATTTATACAAAACTCTTGAGTCAACTCAACCTGTGAACTCATTCCCTGTAATTCCAATGCATGCGCCTGACTTCTTTAATTTTAAATATACTTTGAGGCAATGTCGTCATTGCAGCCGAATAGCAACTTCAAATGCAGTACCAGTGTGATCAAAATATCTCAGATATATATAAAAGTGGTAGTTTGAAACAGAAAACGTGGTCCCTTCACAAAAAAATGGCTCTGAGCACTATGGGACTTAACTTCTGCGGTCATCAGTCCCATAGTACGTAAAACTACTTAAACCAAACTAATCTAAGGACATCACACACATGCATGCCCGAAGCAGGATTCGAACCTGCGACTGTAGCTGTGCGCGCTTCCAGACTGTAGGGCCTAGAGCCGCTCGGCCACCCCGGCCGGCGGTCCCTTCACACCTCTGACGACAACTCGGAGGTGAGAACAGTCCACGTCTAGGGAGAAGAAATCTACGAAAACCAGTTGGAAATAGTGGTCCCTATAATAACACAAACGATTAGAGGATTTATGTAACAAGGAATTGAAGGTGGTGCCTATGAGGCAGCGAAACTAGTAGCTAAATATAATTGCTGCTGTTGCTGTTGTATCCTTCCTAATCGTAAAATATGGGGTGCCTAGGAAACCTGCTTTCCCGGATCGCTAGACAAAAATTCAAGCAAATCGTATTGGCAACTTTTATTACAAAAGGAAATGATTACTATACTTAACACTCAGAGATACAGAACGTGTCGTGAGCAAAGGGCGACAAACAAACAAAAAATCCCTTCAGTATATAGAATTCAAGGTACAACAGAAGTTATACAGTTCCTAAGTGGCTGCTGTACAAATGGCTATTCTTGATGTCGGTATGGAAGTCGTAGGACTGTCAGTCCTCAACAGGGCCGCAGCCAGGTGGCGCGGCGCTTGTGTCTTCTTCGAGTCGAGCTCGTTGCCGTCGTGTAGTTGTCCTAGGGAGGGATCAGTCGACGGAGGATCTCGCCTCGCGCCCATAGTCTGGTGCCGCTAAAAACCCTGTAAAACATAATATCATGCGCGCAAAGCGATACTTGCGGCCTTCCTTTGGCGCCGGATGCTGAGGAGGGTGGTGCAGGTGAAACAGAGTCCGATTGCGGCTGCCGTGAAGCAATTCCGTCGGTGATGGTCCATCTCGTGGATGCGAACGATAGGAGGTGAAAAACAAGAATCAGACGTTTATGTATAATGAGGCTATGCTGACCTGCAAAGTATCGACTCACAACAGAGTTCTTTATGCTAGGCAATGGGCAATGCTTGATCCCTGGTGTGTGCGGCACGAAGTTTGACGATCTGCTGTCTGAAGATTCTGACAAAACGTTTCGCTTCGCCGTTTGACTGTGGATGTAATGGCGCACTAGTTAGATGCTGTATGCCATTGCGTTCACACAATGTTTCAAATTTATGTGACGTGAACTGAGGTCCGTTGTACGACCCTATGACTTCAAGCAAACCTTCGAGGCAAAAAATAGGGGACAATGCCTGAACTGTACTACGTGACGTTGTCGAGATCACTGGCACAGAAAAAAGAAACTTGCTATGTCTAACACAATCAACCAACAAATGTTCCAAAAAGGTCACACAAATTCTATGTTCACACGTTGCCATGGCGATAGCGACTAAGAGCAAGGAGAGAATTTTTGTGCTGGAGCGGACTGATTTTACTCACATATGTGATACTGTGACGTCATGTGTTCTATTTGGTTGTCCATACCCTACCAAGAATAGTGTCGATGCGCTAACTGTTTCGTACGATCAGTCCTCCCCGTGTCCTTGGTGAAGTAACTGCACTACTTCTGTTTTCAAAGCTTTGATGATCAACACACGTGACTGTCCACTGTCATTTTGAACAAGTATTACTCCTTTCTGTGTAGCGATGCTATGCCGACGAACAAAGCATCGGCGCACTACAGAGTTCTTTATGCTATGCAATGAGCGAGGCCAAGACGTGCGAATGTATTTTAGCAAACTGTTCAAATCTAAATTAGCTTCCGTGGCCTGTGCAATTTTCCTATAGTTCAGATAAAGGATTGAAGAAATCCAGAATCCTCAGCATCTATGTGAGAACAAGAAGTGGCAGGAGCGTTAAAGTCCGTATCAGAGCGAATCGGAAGACGTGAAAGTGAATCCGCGACACATGCCACGATCTCCACACCCTCTCCCAATTCCATATTCACCGTCCGAAGTCCTTCATCTTTTGCACTGATTGCGTACGCGTCCACCGATTTAAATTTAGTTCTTGCTACGAAACTCTCGATTCCGGTCCCTTTCTCTTCGGTGATAGTTCCACTGACACTAGTTCCAGTTCAATAGGCAGATTCTGATGTTCCTCTCCATGTGTGTCACGTGTGAAGCTGAAAGCATAGATGTCAGTTGATTTAATTTTATTATTACTCTCCATTTAGTTCTCATGCTGGCAGGAAATGGATTCCGTATCTTCATCGTTAACATTTTTCCTAATTCCGGGGCCCCATGTACTCTTAGTGGTGTCAGACTGCCCTGGCAGAAGAGTTGCATCTTTCTCTGTTTTTAGTTGATCTTTTCCTATAGGCAGTTCTACAGCGCGGTTAGTCACAATTTTGAGCTAAGGTATTGAAGAGAATAGCACTTGTGGGGGATGTTTCCGTACACAACATACGCCCTGTCACCGCATACAGTCAAACAAGAGGGTATGAGATTTTGTAATTCTACTTTAGCTGTCCTGTTGCCATTGAATCTGCCTCACGAAAAGGTTCCTGACCACACTTGCTCGTAGACATTGTAAACTGTTCCGTATGAACTATGCATTTCGCTGATCTTGTCGAGTGGCACTTTGAACAGTAAACTGCAGGCCCTTACAGTTCGCAAGTCAAGACCGACGAATTTTATTGATACTCAACTAAAATAATTACCATTATTATTGAATTTTACTTTACTATTGATGTCCCTAACTATTCGCTCACAAATGTTGTTATTTGTACATTTTGCATATACACCGTTCACGGTATAGTCAATTTGAATATCTACCACTTCCTCATCAAGCAACAGTACATCATTAATCATCCATTCCAAAATTGCTAGGGATGTAGGCTCTGTGTTCTATTCAAAACTAAATCTCAGGCCTTCTCTCCTCGAGGAAGACAAGTTACTTAATGTTCAGTTAATTCCAGCAGCAGCAACGACACTCCACAGTAAACAAGCGCTCCGCTGCCCATAGCCGGAGCGTACTTCAGCACGACGCGGTGGCCACACACCGACTAAGCTAGTCAAGAACAGTGGCCTTTGTCTCTTTCATGTTCCACTTGTGCTTGTTACGACAGATAGCTCATAGTGTAAAAGGGGGTATCAATTGCAATTTCTGAGTGGAACGACATCCCTGGATTCAAAGCCATGTATGGATAACCTGACGTCAGAGCTAAATTAAAATTCTTTGGATTATTCAGTATAAATAACAGGAAAATACCAACCGAATTTAGCTGCATGCTTCTGTGCCATCTAGAAAGTATTTCGAAATTGACACAGCTGCCCAACATGGTTTGCATTGTTTCCAAGTTTATGTTATACAGCCAGTAGAAAGACTTCAGTTCACTAGAAATTGTGTTCACTGAGCGTGTACAGAAGTGACTGTAGCTTCGGAGGACATACCATAGTTATTAACAATACTGAGATGCACTAAATGCAAAGTAAACGTCATTAATCAATAACTGTCACAATTATTTTTATCTTCCTGCCTGATGCGTATTGAAACCTGGAAAGTTAATTCACCAGATGCAGTTCTCATTTTCGCGGAGCTTCCAAAGTTACACCGTAAACATTATGAGCAGGCAACAAGATTTCTGATCGTTATGGACTTAGAAAATATTTTTCTTAATAACACTGCCACTGACACTCAAATGGAAACGACACAGCAGTAATTTGTAATATACGAAGATGTATGGCGAGATTTTGTGAGCTACGAATAACATTATGTACCAAATCAAGAATATCCGTATAAGTGGGCTCGAAAAGCTGTGGAGAAAATAAAACCAGGGAACGTGTGCCTTGCAAGTTGAAAAAAATGGCTCTGAGCACTATGGGACTTAACATCTGGGGTCATTAGTCCCCTAGAACTTAGAACTACTTAAACTTAACTAACCTAAGGACATCACACACATCCATTTCCGAGCCAAGATTCGAACCTGCGACCGTAGCGGTCGCCTAGAACCGCTCAGCCACACCGGCCGGCCTTGCAGGTTCCATTCAGGCTTCTGTTAATATGAAAAGGTGAGCAGCTATCATCAGTACATAGAATAAAGAAAACAAAACGCTGAAAGTAATGTATAGAAAAAGACATCCTTCAACAAACCTGTCATTCAGGCTATTAATATTGAAAGGACTAGTATCATCTGTTCTTAATGAGTACAGTATAACTTCTGTGATGTTTTTTCATTGAAAGCGATAACTGTATTTGTTGAAGAGCATTTCAATTTGCAGAATGCTTAAGAGAGAGAGAGTCCGAAATAATAATAGTTTCACCATGCTGAGGATGGTTCATATTTCCTGTGCAGAGCTTCATAGTCGGCACACAGTTATTAGTTCCGTCATTGATGATTCCATTCAAAGTGGCCTCTATAATACAACGATACTCGTATGAGAACTATCGAGGCGTTATGTGATGGCACAGACGGGCAGACAGCTCTAGTAATTGCAGAGACTATACATACACTAGGTATTCATGAAGCCGAAGTACCAATACATTGGATTTTAGCCCACATCAATAACCTGCCTGTGCAAGAGTAGCCCAAAATTGGGTAAACAGCCCAGGACCTTTTACTTACCACAGACCCATTTTATGCCAACCAGTAGTAGTAAAAGGTCTTAAGACTGCATCTTTCTACTAACGACTTAATTTCTTTCACAGCAGGCTATCACTTTGTTGTGGAGGCAATAAGCAAGTGATACCACCATCCACCACGCTATTTCTCACTCTTCCCCCCCTCCCCCCCCCCCGCCCCCACCTCAGCCAACTCTCCATTGCCACAATCAACATGACTGTTTCGTAAGTTATGACACTTTTATAGGTTTACACCTGTTTTACTAGGTTCTTGTTGTCAGCTTTTACGACTGTTGCTTCAAGACGAATATTTAATTTAAATACGAATGTTTGTTTGAGGCGAACATCCAATGTTTTCACTCTTCCAGCTCCACCATTCAACGAACAGTGTAAAGAAAAGAAAAAAAATACACAGACTAGCGGCTATGAAATAATAAGTTATAACAGAGTTATAATTAAGAAGTTTGGTAAACTCCATCCGTTATCTGGTGTTATGAAAAGCTGCTTTCTTATCTCCACCAGATTGCAGTATGAATCTAAGGACTTCTTACGATTCCGTTGCTTAATTTCGTTGTGGTCTTTTCAGTTTCAGTAGAAGAGGAGGAAAATAGTTGCCTTTAATATGCTTTTCCAGAGAGTTTTCAATCCATGGCTACAGTTGCAGTAGGACACAGCCAGTGAGATATCGATTAGGTAAACCTTATCTGGTTGCGGCAGTTGTAAGTCAACGGAGACAGAACTATCACAAAGCAAAATATGCCAAAAATTATAAATTTATTGTAAAATAATAAAATAATGTTATTGCAGTAAAAAAAAATAATTTTCTTACTGGAGCTTACTCAGCAAGAATTTTTCAGAATATTTCATCAACATTACTATTAACTATCTCGTGAACATAGTCGAGAGATTTCCATGACTGAAGGTGTATCATACTATTGAGTTGGCAGACATGTTTTGGATGGCAGTTTATTTTGAGCCATTACAAGTGACTTACGAACGATCATCTTCCTATTGTTTTAATTGGTCTTTAACGGTATCATTTCGTTAGTTATTATTTTGTGATGGCACCAATCCATAGCACATTCATTTGAATCAGTGTCCAGCATATATTTATTCAAGTGACTAATGGTCTATGTATTCCATTATCGTGGAAGTATGAAAGCAGCGCGCTGTTAGTTACCGAACTGTAACATGTAGGACCGGAATAATAACTGTTAATTCATTTGTCTAGTGGACGGTAACATTTATTATGTAATTATTTGTACCATTACCTTAATTACAACAGTGGATGCTGTTGTCATTTCTGTATGATTAGCACCTCACGAACTAAGGACTGCGTTCATTTAATTAGATCATTCAGATAGATGCCAAATACAATAGAGGTTGTTTTGAAATTGAACCTCAGGTGTGTTTTACAAACAATGGCGTATCATTTAAATGTGAAATCGATATTGTTGAAGTTGGATTATCATACGTAAAAACATCATATTGCAAAGGAGATGGACAAAGGAGAATTAAAAAAGCAGATATAGCACAGACACAGGTCAGATAAAACGTGAGTGGTGCTGGGATGAGTATAATTATTTACAGTAATTATTTATTTCACGGGAAACTGCAGCTACAATCTGTATGCTTTTGACTAAACTGCGGTATAAATATGGACTGCAGCTACGCAGGACAAATTTTATTTTTTTTCCTTACAGTATTCCATCGATAATTTCTTATGAAGAAACACACAAGGCTTTGCGTCATTGCAGGAGAAGTACGGAGAGCCTTAATTTTTCATTTGTTGTCCTGTAGAAACTGTAGAATGTCTTGTTACAGTAACCACAACACGTTTACCCAATTTCCAAAAGCGAAACGTAACTCAAAGCTGTGGCCAAAATTTTTCTTCCCTTCCATAGACTGCTTGCATTTAATTATTTGTAACAGCATACCCACGTTGCTTTAAGAGTATCAATGGCAATGCATGAGTTATAATCAATGAGGGTAGTGAAAACAACCATTATTTGTCGTCACATTGCACTCTTCAGTTGTAAGATACACAGACGGACGACAACATTAGACAGAAATATGTCATTAAAGCAGTTACACAGTGTAATACCATCTTATTTAGTGAGCACCAATTCCATTCCCTTTGAACAGCTGGCAGTATCACCTACTCGCAATGGCTGCTATATAACTGCTGTTAATAGTGTGACAAGAAAAGCGAAAAGTGCATAGCGCCTTATCTATAAGATGTCGTATTTGCGGTACACTTTAGAGAGAATCCACAATAGCACTGAGAGATTAACCCAAGTCAGTAGGTAGAGGCGTCGTTACTCATTTCCTCGAGTTATTGCAGTTTGACCTATATTAATTCCTGATAGCTCCACATTAATGGATCTTTAAGCTGTCAGATTATTCGTACGCGATTTATCCAAGTGTAAACGCTAGAATATTACTAGCTTGGGTGGTATTCCATTTTGCTTGGAATATGACTCAAAAGTCAACGTCGATTTGACTCCATCTCCTGACGACTTACTGAATGAGTTATGATCTCCTGATTATGGTGTTGCCTGCCTCATGAATTTCGAGACGTGTGGTGGCAGCTGGCAGTCAGTGCCGAATGCAGGTACACATTTCATCACTGTTGTAGGAGGTATCTCTTCTGCGCAGCATGTTCCCATGTTGTAATCCGTACATACTACTAAAATTGATGTATGTATACACGTACGTGTGTGCGTATTTGATGTTCCACATATCCTCCTGAACCACTTAACCGATTTCATTCCAACTTGGTACACACATTCCTTACTGTAAGGAAACAATCGCTGTCGGGGTAGAAACCTCCAACCAAACTTAGTTCAGGGAACATGACGTCACAAACAATGAGATGCATGAAAAACTGCCGCATCATGCACGATGTTTAAATGTAGTACTTCTGTGTTACTGTCTGTAACGATGATATATTTCGCAAGCTCTATCCACATATTTCGTTAAATATATCTACATATGTGTATCATGGTACTACACACGGTTAAGGAGACGTTACATATTAAAGACAGAGGTGCGTGAAAATCTGCCGCATAGTGCATGACGTTTCAATTTGTTACTTCCTTGCTACTAACTCTACTCGCCACGTATTTCCACAGTATATCATTGTACAACATATGCATCACAAACACATACGCTTCAAGATGCCGCATGTTTAGGACGGGTGGTAGGGACAGAGCATCGAGTGACATTATATCGAGTGACATTATACTGAGTGCACTATCCGAAAATTACCTCGAGCAATTAAACAGAGAACCGACTCGTGGAGATAACATCTTGGACCTACTGATAACAAACAGACCCGAACTTTTCGACTCTGTATGTACAGAACAGGGAATCAGTGATCATAAGGCGGTTGCAGCATCCCTGAATATGGAAGTTAATAGGAATATAAAAAAAGGGAGGAAGGTTTATCTGTTTAGCAAGAGTAATAGAAGGCAGATTTCAGACTACCTAACAGATCAAAACGAAAATTTCTGTTCCGACACTGACAATGTTGAGTGTTTATGGAAAAAGTTCAAGGCAATCGTAAAATGCGTTTTAGACAGGTACGTGCCGAGTAAAATTGTGAGGGACGGGAAAAACCCACCGTGGTACAACAACAAAGTTAGGAAACTACTGGGAAAGCAAAGAGAGCTCCACTCCAAGTTTAAACGCAGCCAAATCCTCTCAGACAAACAGAAGCTAAACGATGTCAAAGTTAGCGTAAGGAGGGCTATGCGTGAAGCGTTCATTGAATTCGAAAGTGAAATTCTATGTACCGACTTGACAGAAAATCCTAGGAAGTTCTGGTCTTACGTTAAATCAGTAAGTGGCTCGAAACAGCATATCCAGACACTACGGGATGATGATGGCATTGAAACAGAGGATGACACGCGTAAAGCTGAAATACTAAACACCTTTTTCCAAAGCTGTTTCACAGAGGAAGACCGCACTGCAGTTCCGTCTCTAAATCCTCGCACAAACGAAAAAATGGCTGACATCGAAATAAGTGTCCAAGGAACAGAAAAGCAACTGGAATCACTCAATAGAGGAAAGTCCACTGGACCTGACGGGATACCAATTCGATTCTACACAGAGTACGCGAAAGAACTTGCCCCCCTTCTAACAGCCGTGTACCCCAAGTCTCTAGAGGAACGGAGGGTTCCAAATGATTGGAAAAGAGCACAGATAGTCCCAGTCTTCAAGAAGGGTCGTCGAGCAGATGCGAAAAACTATAGACCTATATCTCTTACGACGATCTCTTGTAGAATTTTAGAACATGTTTTTTGCTCGCGTATCATGTCATTTCTGGAAACCCAGAATCTACTATGTAGGAATCAACATGGATTCCGGAAACAGCGATCGTGTGAGACCCAACTCACCTTATTTGTTCATGAGACCCAGAAAATATTAGGTACAGGCTCCCAGGTAGATGCTATTTTTCTTGACTTCCGGAAGGCGTTCGATACAGTTCCGCACTGTCGCCTGATAAACAAAGTAAGAGCCTACGGAATATCAGACCAGCTGTGTGGCTGGATTGAAGAGTTTTTAGCAAACAGAACACAGCATGTTGTTATCAATGGAGAGACGTCTACAGACGTTAAAGTAACCTCTGGCGTGCCACAGGGGAGTGCTATGGGACCATTGCTTTTCACAATATATATAAATGACTTAGTAGATAGTGTCGGAAGTTCCATGCGGCTTTTCGCGTATGATGCTGTAGTATACAGAGAAG
The DNA here is from genome assembly GCF_021461385.2 of Schistocerca piceifrons. Taxonomy (NCBI): domain Eukaryota; kingdom Metazoa; phylum Arthropoda; class Insecta; order Orthoptera; family Acrididae; genus Schistocerca; species Schistocerca piceifrons. The sequence continues at coordinate 316,253,580 of NC_060138.1, read as the reverse complement.
TTGCAGCATTAGAAAGTTGTAGCGAAATGCAGGAAGATCTGCAGCGGATAGGCACTTGGTGCAGGGAGTGGCAACTGACCCTTAACATAGACAAATGTAATGTATTGCGAATACATAGAAAGAAGGATCCTTTATTGTATGATTATATGATAGCGGAACAAACACTGGTAGCAGTTACTTCTGTAAAATATCTGGGAGTATGCGTGCGGAACGATTTGAAGTGGAATGATCATATAAAATTAATTGTTGGTAAGGCGGGTACCAGGTTGAGATTCATTGGGAGAGTGCTTAGAAAATGTAGTCCATCAACAAAGGAGGTGGCTTACAAAACACTCGTTCGACCTATACTTGAGTATTGCTCATCAGTGTGGGATCCGTACCAGATCGGTCTGACGGAGGAGATAGAGAAGATCCAAAGAAGAGCGGCGCGTTTCGTCACAGGGTTATTTGGTAACCGTGATAGCGTTACGGAGATGTTTAATAAACTCAAGTGGCAGACTCTGCAAGAGAGGCGCTCTGCATCGCGGTGTAGCTTGCTCGCCAGGTTTCGAGAGGGTGCGTTTCTGGATGAGGTATCGAATATATTGCTTCCCCCTACTTATACCTCCCGAGGAGATCACGAATGTAAAATTAGAGAGATTAGAGCGCGCACGGAGGCTTTCAGACAGTGGTTCTTCCCGCGAACCATACGCGACTGGAACAGGAAAGGGAGGTAATGACAGTGGCACGTAAAGTGCCCTTCGCCACACACCGCTGGGTGGCTTGCGGAGTATCAATGTAGATGTAGATGTAGATAATGCATGAAATTTTAAAACATTTATCCATTACTATTAAGACACTCCTAGAGTCGAGATACCTTAAGCAAATCGGCGACACATGGTAATGCTTTTGACAGTCTTCAACTATGGACCATAAACGGCTGTGGTCGGAAACGCTAGCCGTATATAGAGTAATGAAGAGGCGTTGCCATACAGACGTTTACAAAAGACTTTCGTAGACACAGCGAAGCAGCAGTGCCTAGCGTACAGAATATGTCCGAGATCATGTGTCTCCATTTGTATATTGTAGTTACACATTTATACATTATGCATATTTCTTTCTACGCCTGTTTCATAACTTCACAGGTGCCCCCAGGGGCTCACGGTTCTTTAGTGAGTTCGTGCGTGGCGCACACGGAGCACCGAGCTATTGCGGCCAATTCTTCTACTTGTACGTCATACTCCGCAAGCCACCTAATGGTGTGTGGCCGAGGTTACTTTCGGCACCACCATGTGATCTTTCCAAATCTGTTCCACTCGCGAATAGTGTGTGGGAAGTATGATTGTCGGTAAACCTCTGTATTGGCTCTAAATTCTTGAATTTTCTCCTCGTTGTCAATACTCCAGATGTTTCCTCTTAATTCTACTGTCCCTCCCCACCCTCGCTCTTTCCCCGTTGTCACCTTCTTCCCCTCTCTCGGTGTTCTGATTTATGTGGACCTGGTTATCCACCTCGTTTCTTGTATTGATTCCATTTCGTTCCTTTTTGGCGTTTAGGTCCACACTTGAGGTTTGACCTCCACTTCAAAATTTCCTGTTTTTAGTGTGAGCCATATGGGGAAGAACTCCTTCCCTGGCATATACGGCGCAGATTCTTCTCCCTTCCTTCCCGTCTTCATTCCGCACTATAGCCCCCTTCCACACTGCTAGGTCACCAGCACGTGTTGCCAGTCCGTGTGGTGGAGTTGTTATGTACCCATATGGCTGAGCCTCCTGACAACACAGGGATCACACTACTGATACCTGAGCTACTCGTTCCACATATATGCCAGACGGCCGTTGCTGTGGATGTGAGGTGCCCTTGTGGAGAGCCCCTGGTCTGAGTGGGTGCAGCATATAAAGCTACAAAAATCTGGCCGTTCTCAGGCGGCCGTCTTTTTGAATGGTGAAGGATCATTGAATGCTGCTTCGTATGACGTGGCAACCTTCCCTTCCCTGGCTACACCATGGGAGCTTGGCCAGGCTCGCCGTCTTGCAATGAATCCCTTTGAAACGTCACCCAGTCTCTACTAGGACGGATGGGGACACGATTACCGCGACAAAGTCATTGTTTGTCGTGGAAAACATCGAGGACAAATATGGTGGACTGGAGTCTCTTAGTATAATGGGGTCACACTCCATGTTGATCAAAGCTGCTTCTTCCACCCAATCTGCATTTCTTCGTGCCTGAGCTCGTTTTGGAAACGTCCCAGTGTCTATAACTCATCACCAATCTCAGAATATGGTCCAGGGAGTTATTTTTCAGAGTTACCTCATCCTGCAAACTGATGAGGAACTCTAGGCTAATCTGGCTTGGGGTAGCGTTCAGTCTGTTCCACGTGTGCCGGACGGAAAGACAATTGCACCTATACTGGCCCTTTCATTCTGGCTTTCAAGGTGGATACCCCTCACAGAGAAGGTCAGGGTTATGTGCTACAAATGTGACGTGAAGCTGTACATCTCTCAACCTATAAGATGCTTTCGGTGCTTTTGTTTTGGGCATATGACTTCCCTCTGTACGGCAGACCCTTTATGTGGTGACTGTGGCCGCCTGCTCCATGAGGAAAACCCCTATGTTCCGCCACCTGTGTGTGTCAATTGTGCTGACCGTCACTCCCCTCGCTCTCTGGATTGCCCATCTTACAAGAGAGAAAAGAAAATTCAACAATACAAGTCCTGTCTTATGCTGAGGCTCGCCAAAAGTATGAGATTTTTATTAAAAATGAAATTCCTCCACCTTTACTTAAGATTTTTTGTTTACTTCACTACTAGTTTCGGCGTTGCGTCTAGTTCCTGCCGCCATCCATGTCGAGCACGTGTTGATCTCACCGCGGCCTTCAAGAATGAGCAACACACAACTGATTTCAGCAAAGTTTATGGGCCTGAAGATGGCGCGGACGCATCGCCGAAACTAATAGTGAAATAAATAAAAAGTCTTAAGTACAGCTAGGACTTTTATTTCCAATAAAACTGTACCAGCTGCGTCCCACATTCATGCCGTTTAAATATGGACCTACCAAGAAAAGTATGAGAGACTCCATCCAGTGTCACCACCCTCAACTTTAGTCTGTGTTAGTTCATTTCCTCCACCTCCCTCGTCCTTACCCCAGACCCATCCCTCTCTCCCTTCCCCCTCCCCACAGTTCTCACGACCTCCTGTCAGGGAGCCACTCCCTCCTCCTTGACCGAAGAAGTGCCCCCATCCTCCAGCATCTGCAGGTGATCGGGCTCCCTCCTGGGACCCCTCTCCCTGGCGTCTCTCAGGCCAGAAGACTCTCACCACCACGAGGAGCACCATCTGTGTGCCCCAGGGTCGCTCGCTCTCTTTCAGTTCCGGATCTTGCAGAAGCCTGTACTCCCTCTGTACCCTGCCCTCGTCCATCTCAGAAAGAGAAGAAGAAGGGTCATAAATCTTAAGACAAGGCGCCAACAATGCCCCCCAGAGATGCCATATCCCCCCTTAAAAGCTGAGTCTGATATATTATTTATGGATGTCACTCCATCCTTGCCTTGTTCATCAGGAAACGCATTTCTGTGAAGACCACTCTCCAACATTTCGTGGTTATGCAGGCCCCAGAGTAGCATCTAGTGGAGTCTGCACTTTGGTTCACTTCGATGATCAAAAATGGCTCTGAGTACTATGGGACTTAATATCTGACGTCATCAGTCCCCTAGACTTACAATTACTTAAACCTATCTAACCTAAGGACAGCACAAAAATCTATGACCGAGGCAAGATTTGAACCTGCGACCATAGCAGCAGTGTGGTTCTGGAGTGAAGTGCCTAGAACCACTCGGCCAAAATGGCTGGCCTAGCTCTGATGTCATTAGTTACAGGAACCCCCTATCTACCAATTTGGAAGGGACACTACTCGTAGTTTCAGTGCAAGGGAATGCAGCAATCACCATTTGCAATATCAACCTCCCTCCAGGTAGGCCACTTCCTTATGTGGCACGGTCTACCTTAATCCAACAACCCCAGCCCCTGTTTCTGCTCCTTGGGGACTTCAATGCCCACCATTCACTGTGGGGGAGTGTCACTTCAATGGGTAGGGTTATCATAACTGGCCAAATTATCACCGACCTTGATTTGTGTCTCCCAATGTTGGTTCCCCTAGCCACTTCAGAGCCACTCATGGCATCTTCTCTGCTGTCAGTCTCACGATCCCCTCCCATTCCCTCATGGCTTCCTGCAGTGGTCATCTCAAGATGACCTTTGTGTCACTGGCCACTTTCCGGTGATTCTATTGGTCCCCTGCTGCCGCCAGGCAGACAGTATCCCGCTTTGAGCATTTCACAGGGCATAACTGGCTTTTATGATGTCTGCTATGAAATGTGACACCTCTCTCTCGACTTCCATTGTTGTAGTCGTGCAAGGAATCTCAGCAACTATTCTTCATGCTGCTGGTACTGCTGTCCCCCCATCCCCAGGTCACCCTCGTCATCGACTGGTACAGGGATGGACCAAGGAAGTCGCAGTCGCTGTCCAGGATCGCCGACGGGTGCTGCAGTGATTTAAGCAACACCCTTCACTGGCCAACCCCCTCACTTTTAAGCGTCTTCGCGCTAAGGATCTTTACCTTACTAAGCGGAGTAAAAGGAGTGCTGAGAGCGCTATGTTTCCTCCCTGGGGACGTATGTCTCTTCATTGCAGGTTTGGTCCAAATTCTGTAGTCTTCTGAGCCGCCAGCGACTGGCGACTGTCTAGGGTTTGAACCTCCAAGATGCTCTGTGCAGTGATCCAATGGTCCTTGCAGAACACCTTGAGACCCACTTTGCGACGACATCGTCATTCTCTTCCTACCCTACTACCTTTCTCTAGCACAAACGCAGAGTTGAAACAGTCCTAGCTCTGTTTTATCTCGCACCACATTCAGCCCTATAATGCACCCTTCACTGCATGGGAATTGGTGCAGGCTCTTAGTTCTTCACGAGACACAGCCACAGGCCCATATTCCAACCACAACCAGATGATCCAACACTTGGACGTTCCTCAGAGGCAACAGGTCTTCAGGGTCTTCTACCAGATATGGCTCATGGGTGCTTCTGCATCACAAATGCGAGACAGTATAGTTATCACCGTCCTTAAGCCCAGGAAAAACCCAACGTCTCTAGACAGCTACCGCCCAATTAGAAGGACGAATGTACTTTTTAAACTGCTCAAAGGATGACCAGCTTCAGATTACGTTGGGTACTCGAATCCCGGGGTCTTTTGTCCCCGTATTAGTGTGGATTCGAAGCATGGCAAACTCCAACTGACCATTTACTCCGATTGGAATCATCCGACAGGCTTTTACTCACCGCTGGCGCCTTGTCGCGGTCTTCTTTGACCTGCATCAGGCGTGTAGCATGGTTTGGCGCCTTCACATTTTAGTTAGCATCCATGACTGGGGCTTCCATGGTCCCCTTGCAATTTTTATTTGCTAGGTTTATATCTCACCAGCTCTTCTGGGTTCGAGTTGGCACTTCACTCAGCGCCCCTCAGATTCAGTAGAATGGTATCCCACAGGGTTCTGTGCTAAGTGTCACACTCTTCCTGATTGCCATCAATGGACTTGTGACCTCTTGGGCCCCTGGTTACCTGGCATTGCATGTCGACAGTTTTTGGATCTGGTACAGCTCTCACACAGTAGCATCTGCTGAGAACCAGCTCCAAGGCCTCTGAGTGGACCACCGCTCAGGGGTTCCAGTCTTGTCCCTCCAAAACGCGGGTCATCCATTTTTGTCTTCGACACAGAGTACACCCCAATCCTGCACTTTATTTATGTAATCAGCTCCTCGATGTTGTAGCACAGTCCACTTTCTTGGACCTACTTTTTGATAACAAGCTGACATGGCTGTCCTACATTCACCACCTATAGGCTACATGTATGCAGAAGCTAATGCACTCCGCCTCCAGGCCTACACATCTTGCAGTGCAGACCGTTCCACACTTCTCTCTCTTTACCGTGCTCTGTTCTTCTTCCAGACTAGACTATGGTAGTCAGGTTTGTAGCTCAGCGGTTCCTTCAACTCTGAAACACCTTGATTCCGCCCATCACTGTGGGGTGCGTCTGGCTATTGGTACATTTCGCACTAGTCCTGTTGATCTCAAAGAAGCGGGAGTTCCCTCTTTACACCTCCGATGGAGCCAACTCCTTGTTTCTTACAGAATCACCATTTGGCAATGCCCTGACCATCCTGTGTATCCTGTGCTCTTCGCCAATAAGGGATGTCTCCCTCCTAACGCCCGCCCTTTGGTAGGATTGTTGATTGTCATGCATCTCACTTCCCTCTGTCGGGATCTCCATTTCACCTCACTGGACTGCAGCCAGTGTCTTTGATGCCATAGCCCATTGGATGGTGCCTAGACCCGGATTACGACTGATCTATTCCAGGGTCCCTAGGTCTCAGTGGCTCCTATGGTTTTCCGGCGTCTTGTATGTGCCATCCTTGCAGAGTTCCAGGCGACCACCATCTTTTACACTGATTCGTTGCTGGAATCCTGTAGTGTGTTCACAGCAGAGCTTTTAGTCATTCACAGGGCCCTCCTTTTTGGCTTTTCAGGTCTCCCTCCATAGTGGTTTAATTTGTTCAGACTCCATGAGCAGCCTGCAGGCTATCGACTGATGATAGTCTCATCACCCTTTGGTCTCTGCTATCCATGACCTTCTCTCTGTCCTTGCGCGTGCCGCCTGTTTAGTCGTTTCTCTGGGTCCCAAGTCATGCGGGCATCCCAGGGAATGAACTGGCTGACGGTTTAGCAAGAGAAGCAGATACTTACACCCCATTTCCTTTTATGGTTCCTGTTGCGGATACTCGGATATACGTCAAATCTCTCTTTTCTCAAAAGTTGAACGCTATCTGGAGCGCTACTGCCCATAGTTATAAACTCCGCACAATGAAGGAGTCTACTGCAGTTTGGCGCTCTTTAGTCCGCTCATCTCGGAAGGAGTCCACGGTTTTATGCCGCTTACGTGTTGTTCATAACCGGCGCACCCACTGTTTCCTCCTGTGTAACAACCCACGCCCACATTATGGTTGTGGAGCAAAACTGATGACAACTCACATATTGGTGGAATGTCCCCTTCTTTCGGCTCTTCGTGTTACGTACAGTCTTTGCGATTCCTTAAATTTAATATTAGCAGACGATCCCCGGATGGTTGAACTGGTCCTCAGTTCCCTGCGTGAAAATTGCTTTTATTTCCAGATATAAGGTTCAACTTTAGTCTTGGAGCAGGGGCAGGTGGATTATGGTTGGGACTTCTCCTACAGTCTTCTCGGTCTGGGACCCCATGATCGCCCCCCTTTCTTCCAATTTTTCCATTTGATCTTACCTTTTATGCCTTTACTGTGTGTGTAATGACCACTATTTTATAATTTGACTCCCCTGACTTGATCCGTCCACTTTTAGTAGACCCTTTTTCTTATGTGACTCACTTTGGAACCGCGAGACTGATGACCTCGCGGTTTGGTGCCGTAACCTCTCTGTTACTCAATCACTCAGTCAATCACGGGTGTTTTCACGAATATATGGAAATAAATTTTTTTCGATAATTCACTACAATCGCAGTTAATTTTTTGTTTAGGTTTCTAGTAGAAAATTGCGAAAATGAATATCCAGGCAATGCTTGTTATCATGGCTAGTTAGTAAAAGAAAATAGGTCTCATTTACCTATAAAATTCTGTGTTACCAAGTCCTAAAAAAAGTTTTTAAGAACTGTAGAAATACATGAATAGAAACAAATTGTTTGATGGAAGCGTGGAGAGCTCCCAGCTTTTTGCAACATTTCCTTCACATGAAAAAAAAATACTCAAATAGTCTTGTGTTAATTTATGAGAAATTTCCAATTAAGGTTTCATCACACCTGTACAATGATATACTGGTAGAAAAAAGTTAAATTGGCTCTGTATAGCTGCTACATTTATACTCTAGTTTAGTCAAAGCACACAGATTGTAACTGCGATTTTCCATAAATAACTAATTACTATTAATGATGCTACTCAATACAACACGCTTCACAATTTATCTAGCATATGCCTGTACTATTTTTGCACGTGTAACTCCTTCTTATGCACATCTTTTCAAAACAGTTTAGTCAAAATACACAGATTCTAGCTAAGATTTTCCATGAAATAACTAATTACTAGAAATGATACTACTCAATACAACAAGCTTCACAATTTCTCTGGCATATGCCTGTACTATTTCTGCACGTGTAACTCCTTGTTATGCATATCGTTTCGAAACTAACGTTTTTACATATAATTTTACAGGTTAAGCATTGCTGATTTTGCAATTATATCATGCACCAATGTTTGCAAAACACACCTCAAAATCAATTTAAAAATGGCTTCTCTTGTATTTGGTGACAGTCTGAACAATCTGAGTTACTGAACGTAGCCATCAGTTCGTAAGCTGCTAATCATACAAAATGACGACTCCATTGTTTTCATTACAATAATTATGCAGTTAATTAAATAACAAATATTATCGTCCATTAAGCAACTGAACTTACAGTAACTACACAGGTCCTGCAAGCTACGGCTAGGCAATTCCTACTTTCACTGTTCTGAAGTACACTGACAATTACTTATCTGAATCAGTAAGCACTGGACACTGATTCATGTGAGTTTGACATGGTTTAGTGCCACCACAGAATAATGAATAGGGAAAGGATGCCGTTGAAATCCTATTACGTAAATAGAAAGACAAATACTAATAATTCACTTGTACTGTCTCAAAATGAGATATAGACGGTGTCTCACCAGAATCACCAGACATATTTCCACTAACTTGTATGGAGACATTTGCAATTTCCTTTTAGCAACGAGTAGCTGAGATCAGACCAAACAAACGCTGCTCATCACAGCTGTATGCGACGACTAGTGCGGCTGGAAAGCGCCGCTTTGTTCCCCATTATAAACAAAACGATTTTTCAAAACGATATTTCATGTGCCTATACAACAAGAGGCTTTCCAAATCACTCTAGTGCGACATTCCTTTTGTCGAATGCGTATTGACAGGGACAGTAACACATAAAGGATATGTAAATAGAAGGTAGAGAGAGGAAGACATGTGAGAACATGGGAGAGGTCACTCTTATCACCACCACTGGCAAAATGCGTGGAATCGGCGGCGACCAGTGAAAACGCGTACTGTACTTGGATTCGAACCCGGGATCTCCTGCTTACTGGGCAGGAGCGGTATCCACAGAGCCGTCCGGGACACACCGATTCGTAACTGCATGGACTATGTTGGCTCTCCTGACTGTCGATCCACACTGCTACGTGGAGAACATGGGCAGGGACTGCGGATAGGGGGCGCTCGATGGGAACGTGGATCGACCGTTAGGCGCAGCGAGATAGTCCGTGCACTGTGTCTCGGATGGCGCAGTGGCTACCGCACTTGCCTAGTAAGCAGGAGGTCCCGGGTTCGAATCCCGACCCGGTACGCATTTTAACTCGCCGCCACCGATTCCGCGCAATGCCCCAGTGCGGCCACAGCAGTGACCCCTCCCCTTCGCTTTTTCCACTCTCCGCCTTCAGTTTACATATAATGTATAACATCAGTGGATTCTGCCTGTTTGTTCTTTCGGACATGTCCGAAAGAACAGACACCATACACTCACATAAAGGATAACCAGAACTCCAGCAGGTTGCGCGGGCCTGGTCCGCTCTGACTGCAGTCGCCAAGCGCAAGTGTTGCTCAGTCACTGCAGGAGTACCGATTTTTCCTCCAGTTTTACCCCTCCTTTTAATATATGTCGATAAAACGAAAAGTGCACAACAGTAATTTTGGGCCGTATAATTCCCCTTTAAAAATTATTTTGTTTGTTATGGGAAACACCTCCGCTTTCCGTCGACGCTGGGCGTCGTACGAAAGACATGATGAGCAGTACTAGTTTGGGGCGACTCTAGCTGCACAATGAAAAACGTATTTGGCAAATCTCTGCTGAAACATCGGAGAAAATGTGCCTGACGACCCATACGAAAGACACTCACTACATACAGCGTGGCATCTGAGAAATGTTTTGCAGCTCAGTGATAGTCGACGGACATCGGGGACTGGAGCTTAATATGCCTTCTGATCTCAATCGATATTTGATTTTAAATTTTGAAAACATACCTCGAATAATTCTGGACTAGTGCCACAAGTAACAGTTCTTTAACTACAAGAAGGCTATTTTATGAGCAAATTATAATTTATGTCATACTGTGATTTGTGAGAAAATTGTCTCTGCTGCCTCAGCAAGTACAATACAAATGACAGAATGTTCACAATATCAGTACCTCACTAGCTGCGCGCTTCTGCAACTGTAGGCGTAGATTCAAATCTCACTGGAGGAGTGTATTTAAAATCAGGTATCTTTTCTCCTCCTCTAACACAATTTAAAACTACCAGATCGAACCTAAGAAACACAATCCTAACAAACATTGGAGCTCACACTGCAGTACTGTCTCGATAGAAAAACAGTCTTTCGTAGCCATTAGGGTCTGCCTAAATTTACTAATTAATCTGTATTATTATTTGTTAGTACATAGAAGACATTCTAACGCTTAGTTTCATTATTTGTTGAATGGTCGAGCGGGAGGATTGGAAACATTGGATGTTCGCCACACAAAATATTCAAGTTTATATTTAATATTCATCTCTAAGCAGTACAAAAATATGTAGTCAGAAAAGCTGACAAGAAGCTGGTGAAGGTGGTATATATCAGTGTCCATTGTCATAACTTACGAAACATTCACAGTGAGTGTGTGTGTGAGGGCAGAACTGGCTGTGAACGATGGTATGGTAGACTAAAACACTTGTTTATCTCCCACACAACGAAGTGGTAGTCTGCTGCGAAAGAAAAATGCAATGATTCAGCATTTAATAGATTAGAGTTGCACGTAGGTGTTGATCTTGTTCACACACACTTGGGAAATTCTTTGACAGGAAGAAATTAAGTTTTGTGTTTTAAGATGGCTAAGTAATGACCATTGTTAAAATAAGGTATTAGTGGTAGTAGTAGTAGTAGTTTGTCACCATGAATCAGCAACGTATGGATAGTGTTTGCAAATACTATAACTGTCTGCCCATTTGTGTCGTCGCATTATACCATGAATGTTCTCATATCAATACTATGGTAGCATAGAGGTGTTGTTTGTATAAAACTATCAGGTAATGCACTAAAAATACTCTGCGCCGACTGTAAAGCACTGCTTAGAAAATTTGCACCTTCATCTGTGGCAAACCCATTATTTTTCGGTTTCTGTCTGTCTTAAGCGTAATGTAATTTGAAAAGCTTTTCAACGCAAATGATCTATGCTTTTCAGGAAAAGGAGCACATGCCATGCGGCAATTATAGCTAATCTGGTCTTTTATGTTGCGATTTATTTATCCAGTCTCAGTGGAGGCCAGTTTCTTTGCCTGTTCTATGACAGGGCATCGGTCAGCCAGCTCTAAAATCAGTTAGAAAAATATCTCAAAGCGTATGCATCACATGTATCGCTACCTCATTTATCCCAAGATACAAGGGAGAAAAGCATACGCAGCACACACACGTAACACCTTTGCCTACTTCTGCCGCCATAATTTTTGGTGTTTGTGAATAAATGTTTTTGTTTATGAAACAGTGTCCCTGAATAAAATCTTAACTGGGCTTCTTCATGGGTCTATTACAGTTGCCAAATTTCCATAGTATTTGAGTGCAACACAGGACATCACATAAGCACTGTTCAGACAGAGTTAAGGGTGTCGTCAAGCCTGCTTTAAAGTGCATTTTTGTCCTGGCCGAAATTTTCACGACAGTTGTTCAATAAGGAACGGGATAAGTAAACATCTCATGGTGCAAGACTAGGTGAGAAAGTGTGCAATTTATGACTTCACTGTCGAGCTTCTAGATAGCTTTCTTTGTGAAATCAGCTGAACGCATTATTGTAAAGCGATGATAACTGATGCAGTTTTGTTGGTCATTCATGTTATTTTGTGACTGAAAAGTATCTTAGTACTTCGCAAAAATGCCAGATGCCATGGAAACAGTCCTGCTATGGAAAATGTCTCTTCCCACGGCTCATGCATCTATTTCTTTATAAGAAATTAACCCGAACGCATCAGAACACGTGACAAGGAAGACTGTTGCTTAGGAATGCTCAATAATTGAACTGATGATGTTCAAGCGAAAATGTAGTAATAGTTACACATTTGATTGACGTTGCTTTGAATCAGAACACGCAGTACTCCAACACCAAAACTCTGCACTTACCTTATTGAATGCGTATGTCCTAGATCATGACAGATGTCAGTTATGCAGACTTTCTTAATGTGTAGAATCACCCATGCCAGAACGATCTTGCTTGAACCAAGAAGCTTCCGCTCTGACGCAATTTATCTGACAATACTCGCTACCTACACGATACAAACTGCTTCCTCACTTGCACCGCTCCACCCCCCACCCCCCCCCCCCCGCCCACTCCCCTCATTACAACCAAAGCCAACAATAAGCCGAAAGTTTTACGTTTCTCCACTTGCGATTGTATTTTATGACGCTTAAACAACTTCCATAAGACTGAGGTAGCTAAATCCAATATGTAATTGGGCGAAAAATGCTAGAACCTCAAATAAGAAAATGACATTTTATAAATTCACTTTCAACAACGCAAACATCTTGTGTCATTGCATGGTGTTTATCCACTTTACGAAAGTTACATCGCTCGAAAAATCAAACTTCATTAACAAACAATATTACGCTGACAGTGAGAGAGCAGAACCTGCCGAAGCGATCACTTAGTCATACGGTGGCTAGCATCGAGCCATGGCCGCTGTAGGAAGAGATCTCAAGAGCATAACCTGTTCTGAACTTGACTCAGCCCCCAACTCCTTCCTGGAAAATCTTGCTATTACTAGAGGATTAGGAACGAAATTATCTTTAGATCTCAACAGACTGGTATCTTTAGCTGTCAGCCAAAATGCGATTAAGAAAATAAAGAAATGATTGAAATCTATCTACCTGCTTCACATGTACACCGCATAACATTTAACATTAGGCCACTAGAGCAGATACAGTGCTGTAGAGCTGGAGTGGAAGGCACCACATTCTCCAGACAATTCCACCTCCTACAGTGTTACCAGATCGTGCAGATTGCCAGACTTAACAGGTGTGAAGGTGACCAGTTTTATTGCCACCTTAAGTTGACGACTCGGGCTTCGTTTCTGGAGCGGCCGGCCGACAGACAGTATTTATGTCTAAGACTACAGGATCTGATGTGTTTATAAACTATCAATTTTTGTAAGTCGAAAGTTGCCACTCGTCAATCTTCGGTAACTACAATATGATATTCTGCATTATGCATTTCTCCTGGGTAATGGCAATTAATTCCGCAATAAATCACATTCTTTCGTAAAATCGAGAAACGTTGATTTCAGAGAGAAGATATGGTAAGGAGATTGTTTTCTTTTCAGTCCTAATCATATTTCTGTACCCTTCATTAGCGTTTTAAATTTCTGTTTCTAAACATTTTCATAGACACTGAAATAGAAACTGTATGACTGAGGACTGATTCGAGATCCGAATTAGGAGGAACTGAACATTCATCTTTTCCGAAGCTGATAAATAATTTCCCTTTCATTGGCAGTACTTGCAGTAGTCGGAAATGTACTGTAAACCTAAGGCAGTTACTAATTTGATAAGGTATTCCGATTATAAGAGGTGAAGAATTCACGAACGAAGAATATCCAAGTAGGATGAAGGCCGAATGCTACCAGCGTTTGACGTGACACTGAGATGAATGCGGCGAGGTAACAGCCAGATGCGGCTGTACATCGGAACTTATAGAGACAGACCACTAAGTGTGCGATGTATCTGATCTGACGGCTTAGGTGGGGGCGGGGGGGGGGGTCGTGTTGGGCGTCCTGGGCTCGACCACGCTGTCAAGAACTCGTCTTATGGCAAACCCTTCGCCATTGCTGCGAGCCGCGAGATGTCACTGTTTCTACCAGAGGGACCATATTCTATTCCCGCACAACGTTTCATTGAACCAGAGTGATGTCAATTATGTTATCAAAACATAAATCGAGTGTCTCTTTGCAAGTTAACCAGCGTTGGACTTATAATATTTAAATGATTTAGTACGAGCTCCACTATTTTAACTACTTTTCCCACCTTAGACAGTGTCGTCCTTGTAATATATATTTGAGTTGACTGGCGGTGGAGAACAAGTTGGAGAGAAAAGTCTGAGCTTGCAGTATTTTTGGTATATGAATAGGTCTGGTCTTAATCTGAACACGTGCAATTGGAGTTGTTATTACACTACTGGCCATTAAAATTGCTACACCACGAAACTGACGTGCTACAGACGCGAAATTTAACCAACAGGAAGAAGATGCTGTGAAACTTCTTGGCAGATTATAACTGTGTGCCGGACCGAGACACGAACTCGGGACCTTTGCCTTTCGCGGGCAAGTGCTCTACCATTCTGGAAACATCCCCCCGGCTGTGGCTAAGCCATGTGTCCGCAATATCCTTTCTTTCAGGAGTGCTAGTTCTGCAAGGATCGCAGGAGAGTTTCTGTTAAGTTTGGAAGGTAGGAGACGAGGTACTGGCAGAAGTAAAGCTGTGAGGACGAGGCGTGAGTCGTGCTTGGGTAGCTCAGTTGGTAGAGCACTTTCCCGCGAAAGGCAAAGGTCCCGATTTCGAGTCTCGGTCCGGCAGACAGTTTTAATCTGCCAGGAAATTTCATATCAGCGCACACTCCGCCGCAAAGTGAAAATCTCGTTGAAGATGCTGTGATATGCAAATGATTATCTTTTCAGAGCATTCACACAAGGTTGGCGCCGGTGGCGACACCTACAACGTGCTGACATAAGTTTCCAACCGATTTCTCATACACAAACAGCAGTTGCCCGGCGTTGGCTGGTGAAACGTTGTTGTGATGCATCGTGTAAGGAGGAGAAATGCGTACCATCACGTTACAGACTTTGATAAAAGTCGAATTGTAGCCTATGGCAATTGCGGTTTATCGTATAGCGACATTGCTGCTCGCGTTGGTCGAGATCCAATGACCGTTAGCAGAATATGGAATCTGTGGGTTCAGGACGGTAATACGGAACGCCGTGCTGGATCCCAACGGCCTCGTATCACTAGCAGATGACAGACATCTTATCCGCATGGCTGTAACGGATCGTGCAGCCACGTCTCGATCCCTGAGTCAACAGATGGGGGCGTTTGCAAGACAACAACCATCTGCACGAACAGTTCGACGACGTTTGCAGCAGCATGGACTATCAGCTCGGCCACCATTGCTGCGGTTACCCTTGACGCTGCATCACAGACAGGACTGCCTGCGATGGTGTACTCAACGACGAACCTGGGTGCACGAATGGCATAATGTCATTTTTTCAGATGAATGCAGGTTCTGTTTACAGTATCACGATGGTCGCATCCGTGTTTGGCGACATCGTGGTGAACGCACATTGGAAGCGTGTATTCATCATCGCCATACTGGCGTATTATCTTGTGTAACGGTATGGGGTGCCACTGGTTACATGTCTCGGTCACCTCTTGTTCGCATTGACGGCACTTTGAGCAGTGGACGTTACATTTCGAATGTGTTAAGACCCGTGGCTCTACCCTTCATTCGATCCTTGCGAAACCCTACATTTCAGCAAGACAATGCACGGTCGGATGTTGCAGGTACTGTATGGACATTTCTGGATACAGAAAATGTTCGACTGCTGCCCTGGCCAGCACATTCTCCATATCACTCACCAATTGAAAACGTCTGTTCAATGGTGGCCAAGCAACTGGCTCGTCTCAATACGCCAGTCACTACTCTTGATAACTGTGTGGTAACTGCAAGGGCAGCTGTACTTGTACACGCCATCCAAGCTCTGTTTGAATCAATGCCCAGGCGTATCAAGGCCGTTATTACGGCCAGAGACGGTTGTTCTGGGTACTGGTTTCTCAGGCTCTATGCACCCAAAATGCGTGAAAATTTGATCACATGTCAGTTCTTGTATAACATATTTGTCCAATAAATACCCGTTCATCATCTGCATGTCATCTTGGTGTAGCAATTTTAATGGCCAGTAGTGTATTTGGCATGTTGCCGCTACTACTTTTAAGTTAATATCGTAGTGCACAACTCTGAACAATAAACTGGCAAAACATCAAGATCTGTTACAGTGTTAGTTTCAGAACGAAAGGAATTTAAAAACTTTGCTTATTTGAAATCAAGATTCGTGCGAGTTGAGAACGCGATTTAATATTAGCACCATTTATCACTCCTGGCTGGAATTATTAGAATAATTCTGTAGTCAGTATTAGGAGTTGATGGCTGTTTCGATTACTGTGTTTGTTGTCCCCTAGACATTAAAACGAAGCCCTTTAAAATTGCACCACTTATCTGAAAGCTATATTTGCTGCTCAAAAGCGTACATTGCAATGAGCCGAAGTCTCGACTGACGAGGGAATGGTCCAAACCGACAGGTTGAAATATCATGCATTGAAATTTTTTATACGGAAGAGTACACCAAATGAAAAGTTGTAGAAGCTATCGGTGTTGTAGCTGTAAATTGTCGTAGTTGTGTCGGGAAAGAACCAGAGCTCCAAGCCTTAACAGAAAGTTCCGAAGCTTAAATAGCTACAGGTACGGAAAGCTGGCTAAGGCCAGAAATATGCCCAGCAGAACTATTTTCTAACTATCCGACAGTGTTCAGAAAGGATGGATTAAATAACAATTAGTGGTGGTGTATTTATTGCTGTCAGAAGTAGCTTGCCTTGTAGTGAAATTGAAGTAGATAGGCCTAGTTCCTGCGAAAATAGTATGGGTAGAGGTTATATTTGACAATCGGACTAAACTATTAATTTGGTCGTTTTACCGACCCCTCGACTCAGAAGATATAGTTGCTGAACACATCAAAGAAAACATGTGTCTCATTTCAAATAGATACCCCACTCATACAATTATAGTCGGTGGAGACTTTAATCTACCATTGATATGCTGGAAAAATTGTAAGTTTAAAGCCGGCGGCAAGTACAAAACGTCATCCTAAATTGTACCGAATGATTTCTCAGAAAATTGTTTTGAACATTTAGTTCATGAGCCCACTGGAAGTCTAAATGTTTGCGAAAGCATACTTGACCTCTTAGCAACATATAATCCTGGATAAATAGTGCATGTCTGAAGAATACAGGGATTAGCGATCACAAAGCAGTAGCTGCTAGAATGAATACTGTAACTCCAAAAACCGTCAAAAAGAAATCCAGAGTATATGTGTTTAAAAAAGCTGATAAAAATGCTCTTAACGCCTTTTTAAGAGACAGTCTCTACTCCTTACAATCTGATCATGAAAGCGCAGAAAAGTTGTGGAATTATTTCAGAGAGATAGTATCGACAGCAGTTGAGAAATATACACTACATAAATTAATTCGTGATGGTACTGATAGCACATGCTACACAAAACGGGTCAGATTGCTGTTGCAGGGGCAGCGAAAAAAGCAGGCCAGATTTAAATGAATGCAAAATCCCCAAGATTGATGTAACTCGTCTGTGGTAACATCAAACAATGCTTTGATTCCTTATCCTCTGCTAGTCGCCTTTGTAAGAATTACTTACTGCTGCCTTGTATTCAGAACATTAGTGACACGAGATATATTTTGAATGTTGGTGCTCCAAATACGGTTGTGGCACTCCAGGTATTAGCAGTATGTGGCACTGCACTTTCTTGTCACGGCCGATGGCGCGCTGTTCTGGGATTGTACAAACCGCTGAGCAAGCGGTTCTTCATGCGAGAAAAATATTAACTTCAACAATAATAATTAAAAAGACATCAGTGTACAGCAGCTGAAATTTTGACTGTTCATTTCTTTCGTATTCTCCACGGATAAGAAATTGCAGGGTTGGTTTCGATGTATCGGATTGCACCGTTCCCTTGTCAGGTGCACATGGAGTAATCCGCACTACATGTAAAACACGACAACTTGTCAAAGAATGCTTCCTTACTTCATTGGAATGTGTTGGACATCAAGCTGTGTGGACCGTAATGAAACAATTTAAATAAAGTTTTAAAAAGAGAACAAAGGTTTGGCCAAGAAGCTTCAAATCGCAATGCGGAGTAAAACTTGCTAGCCCTTTGAATCTTTGTGTCGGACCATACATGAAGGTGGAACCTTGCTTTGACGAGCAGTACACTTACTGACCGATCAATCCAGGGTGACTCACGGTTCTTCCTCAGAGTTTTTACACGCGTCAGTAAGTCTCTGCTACCTTACAAACATCGCAGAAGCTCTACTGCACACTGCCATGGAGAGACAGTCCGGGAGGAAAGTATAATGTGGAGAAAAATCGTAGTCACAGCACAGGGAATTGCTTCCAGGTTAAATGCTCAGTCTGCAAGAACAGTTCCTCCTAAAGCCAAGATTACGGGTTTGAGTCCCAGATCACAGACAGTTTTAAGCCGTGAAGAAGTTTCAAAACAGCGTACACTCCTTTGCAGAGTGGCAGATTCCTTCTAAATAGTGTGGGGTGCTATGAAAATTTCGCAAAAATTACAGCCCACAGGCAAAAATCTTTGTCAGATGCATGTAACAAAAGACTATATCAACTTAAGTTCGACGAAGGGACTTTGAGAGAGTTGCAAGTATATTAGTGAAACGCTACAGGACCTGATGCCTTGACAAATACATATTTAGTGCCACTTTATTTCGCACAGATGTGTGAACAATGTGATGTTTAGTACATTTTAGGTACAGCACATTGCATTAGCGATTGCTTATTGACATGTACGTGTGGACAGGTCGTTTTAACAATTATATGTTTCGTCAGCTCTTCTCTCATTGTTTCTTACGCTCTCCATATGTTAGTTGCAAGACTCAAAACTAATTTGAGGTACGGGTACTCTGTGTCCAGACACGTTGCGTCAGACCTTACACAACAGTAGCCATTGGATCTATTAACGCAGTTTTCAGTTTCTAGATGCTTTCGTCCGTGCTCATAATTTTAGAATGATACTCATTGCACACACAGATACACAGACCAGTCTGCAAGCATGTGTGTGTGTGTGTGTGTGTGTGTGTGTGTGTGTGTGTGTGTGTTTGTGTGTGTGTTAGAGAAAAGTGTTGGCTGACGCTTCTTGGCGGATCTAGGCATCTTTTTGTTGGATTCGCTGGCCCTGGGGAGACTAGATTTCACCGAACTAGCACGGTGTACAACTTAGGTGTGGTGCATCTTCATAGAACCTAACCAAGTGCACTACTGGCCATTCAAATTGCTACACGAAAAAGAAATGCAGATGATAAACGGGTATTCATTGGACAAATATATAATACTAGAACTGACATGTGATTACATTTTCACGCAATTTGGGTGCATAGATCCTGAGAAATCAGTACCCAGACCAACCACATCCGGCCGTAATAAAGGCCTACATACTCCTGGGCATTGAGTCAAACAGAGCTTGGATGGCGTGTACAGGTACAGCTACCCATGTAGCTTCAACACGATATCACAGTTCATCTAGAGTAGTGACTGGCGAATTGTTACGAGCCAGTTGCTCGGCCACCATTGACCAGACGTTTTCAGTTGGTGAGAGATCTGGAGAATGTGCTGGCCAGGGTAGCAGTCGTACATTTTCAGTATCCACAAAGGCCCGTGCAGGACCTCCAACAAGCGGTCGTGCATTATCCTGCTGAAATGTAGGATTTCGCAGGGATCGAATGAAGGGTAGAGCCAAGGGTCGTAACACATCTGAAATATAACGTCCACTGTTCAAACTGCCGCCAATGCGAACAAGAGGTTACCGAGACATGTAACCAATGGCACCCCATACCATCACGCTGGGCGATAGGCCAGTATGGCAATGACGAATACACGCTTCCAATGTGCGTTCACCGCGATATCGCCAAACACGGATGCGACCATCATGATGCTGTATACAGAACCCGGACTCATCCGAAAAAATTACGTTTTGACATTCGTGCGCCCAGGTTCGTCGTTGAGGCGCTCCTGTCTGTGATGCAGCGTCAAGGGTAACCGCAGCCATGCTCTCCGAGCTGATAGTTCATGTTCCTGAAAACGTCGTCGAACTGTTCGTGCAGATGGTTGTTGTCTTGCAAACGTCCCCATCTGTTGACTCAGGGATCGAGACGTGGCTGCACGATCCGTTACAGCCATGCGAATAAGATGCCTGTCATCTGGACTGCTAGAGATACGAGGCCGTTGGGATCCAGCACGGCGTTCCGTATTACCCTCCTGATCGCACCGATTCCATATCCTGATAACAGTCATTGGATCTCGACCAACGCGAGCAGCAATGTCGCGATACGATAAACCGCAATCGCGAAAGGCTGAAATCCGACCTTTATCAAAGTCGGAAACATGATGGGACGCATTTCTTCTTCTTACACGAGGCATCAGAACAACGTGTCACCAGGCAACGCCGGTCAACTCCTGTTTGTGTATGAGAAATTGGTTGGAAACTTTCCTCATGTCAGCACGTTGTAGGTGTCGCCACCGGCGCCAACCTTGTGTGAATACTCTGAAAAGCTAATCATTTGCCTATCACAGCATCTTATTCCTGTCGGTTAAATTTCGCGTCTTTAGCACGTTGTGTTCGTGGTGTAACAATTTTAATGGCCAGTAGTGTAATCTTCTAGGGTGGTTTCCAACAAGAAGACCTTGCGAATGAGTGTCTTTAAGTGGCGGAGGTGTACTAAAAGTGAAAAAGGAATTCGGTCTACCTCTCTTTATCGAGAGTATGTTACTGGACTATAGGCAACACACACTCATACCCTTTATACAGAGTGCCTGCGTCCTGCCACCTGTCAGTGGCATAACCAATACTAAAAGACCACTTCCGTCGCTGGGGAGAGCCAATGAACGTTTTGTGCTTAACAAAAGACATTCGCATTATGTCACTCCTATACATTTCATGCAAAGGCTGTAAAACGACGTATACTTGTCAGGCAGGGAGCTCTCCAGCCTTTTCCTACAAATAAGATGGGCAAGATGTCAGTTCCCGTACTTGGCAGGTGTGCCCAGAAGTAGAGTGACGCCATCGGCGTGTTGCGACGGCTGGTGGCGACATGACGCGACGCACGGCAGCTGCCTCTGCCCCTGCGAGCTGGCGCCCCCTTCAGCCGCCCCCTGTGCCGCGGCGCCGCTATTTATTTTGGCGGGGGCCGGCCTGTCCGCGGCCTGTTTGCCGCCGCTGTTTACTTTCCGCTGCGCCCTCATGAATACAGCAGCGACGACGCGGCGCTGCGCTACGGGACGCAACTCTGCGCAGCGCCTCTGTCGGTCTGTGCCAATACATTTACATGCATTAGTCGGCACCTCTGCAAGACGCGCGACCGTCGCGGGTGCTCGCCGCCTCTTGTTAGGCCACCTGTACAGCGCGTGCAGCGATGTCTGTGCTGAGGTGCTCACACTCTGTGACACTGCCTCTGCTTCGGTTTTATAAAATACCCAATGCATTATGGGTGTGACACGCTCTTTCACCTAAAATCCAACCACGAAACCTTTTTATGCCTCTTCACTGTCAAAGTTGATGGGTTGCACCTGTCGCACTCAGTTTAATACATTAATAGTTTCCATTCCACAGAAGAGGTCGCTAGAGCTCGGGGTTCGTACGCGCTCGACACGGAGGCAGCCGCTTCGAATCCTAATCGTGGAGGATATTTTCACCGCTAGAATTTCGTGGAAGCTCTACTGATCAGGAAAATTGTCACCATCTCTTCTCCCCAAGTCGACCAGTACCCAGTAGGAAATTCCAGACATCCACGCAAGCGGCTCTGTTGATGCTGAAGCGATCGTCGGACTGCGATGGGGTAGGCAGTCACTTTGATGCTATTCGTGATGAGTAGACTAAGTACCTGAACAGGGCTTTCATACTCTCCTTCCTCATCATACAATACAAATGCCATAGTACACATACGCATCCTACACTCAGCTGATAAAGTTACGGCGGAGGTTCGAGTCCTCCCTCGAGCATGGGTGTGTGCGTTTGTCCTTAAGATAATTTACGTTAAGCAGTGTGTTAGCTTAGGGACTGATGACCTTAGAAGTTAGGTCCCATAAGATTTCACACACATTTGACCATTTTTGATAAACTTAATACGGAACTCTTTTACTTCGTGAAGGAAAGGTGCCTTTGTTAGCTAAGGAAGCAGAACCTTTTCAGTTTAGCGGCTGAATGTCTTCCAGACAATCACTCTATACGAGTATCCGTTCATCCCAATAAATAAAATATTTGCACCCACTTTTCCGCGAGTATATGCAATGTAGGACGTCAATAGGGCATATTATAAATTACTGTTTCCTAGACTAACGATTGTTTCGTTGTTGCTGTTGCTATTCTTGTAAGCAGATATGACTGGTTTGATGGGGACCTCCACGAATGCCATTCCTTTGCCAACCTTTTTATATCAGAGTAGCATTGGCGCCCAATGTCCTCACTTAACCGCCACAGCTTCCTCTAGTGTCATGCAAGTTATTCAAAAATGGCTCCGAGCACTTGAGACTTAACATCTGAGGTCGTCAGTCCCCTAGACTTAGAACTACTTAAGCCTAACTAACGTAAGGATATCACACACATCCATGCCCGAGGCAGGATTCGAACCTGCGACCGCAGCGGCAGCGCGGTTCCAGACTGAAGCGCCTAGAACCGCTCGGCCAAAGTGGCTGCCTGCAAGTTAATATTTGATGTCTTAACATATGTCCTATCAACCTGTTACTCCTTCTTTTGTTTTTCAAATACGTTTCTCCGTGATTCTTCAGAGAACCTGTACATTTCCTGTTTTATGTGAATTTCTTTTTCATATCCCGACGTTTCAAATGTTTACACTCTTTTTCTCTGGGTTCCCCTGAGTCCATGATTGACATACTTACAATTCTGTGCTCTAGCCATCTTTTCCCAGAATATAAGTTGCTCAGATTAAGGTAAATATTTGAAAATACTAGACTGGCTTCTTTTAAGAATGCCCTCTTTGCATATACTAGTCTACTTACTATGTCCATCTTGCTGTGCGCCTCATACGCTGTTTTTCTTCAGTCGTAGCAGAATTCCTGCACGTCATTTACTTCGTCGTCCTCAGTTCTGATGAGAAGTTTCTCCGTAATCTTATTTCTGCTACTGTTCATTACTTTCCTCTTCCTTTTCTTTGCTACAAATCCATATTCCACGCTTGATAGGCTGTATGCTCTCTTCAGTACGTCATGCAATTCATTCAGTTTGAATGAATACAGCAATGTAAGCAGCCAATCCAATTATTGACAGTCCTTCACCCATGAACCTGCGTCCCGCATTACACATTTTTAATTCCCGCACTTCATTCTTATTGTTCCCTCTTGGTTGTTGTACATATTGTATATTACTGTCTTTCTCTGTGGCTTACGCCTATTTTTCTGAGAGTTTCGAACACTTTTATATTCTTTTACATAGTCGAACGTTTTTATTGCGTCGGTAAACAGTATGATGAGGCTTTGATTGATTTTTCTTAAACATTGCTTCCGTTACCAGGCGGAATGTGAGGTCTGTACAGATAATGGTAGGATTTCATTGTCTTCCTCACTTTATGGATAGTTAAAGATAAGCAACAAAAGTAAAGTTTCAAGTTGTATGGCAGAGGTATTCCTAGTGTCACTATACATTCATTTTATTTGAATCAGATTCATTTCAGAGCCTATGGTCTAACCTATGGACATGTGGAAGTCGCAAAAATCTTTTCGGGCTTGAGTAGCTACTGTATGCTTCACGAACCGTACCTGTTTTGAATATTAAGACAAAGGTGTACACGAAAAGCGAGTGCTTGGAAATTGAAAAATCGTTGAATAATATCTCACTGGGAGTACGGTTTCTTCTTTTTCATTTGGCCTTTAGCTTAGAATTCACCTCTCATGATGTGAAGGTTCCACTGGAACGACACTTAGTTAAGATATCATTTTGAACAACAGGGTCACTTTCTCTGATTGGATAACTGGGGTATATTGGGGAGACGCAAGTCAGTGAAATGAGATCTACTTGAAAGTCTTGCACCTGTCATGACATTTTAAATGTTAATAATTTTAAATGTGTGTCAGATCAGAAAATGTTAAAAATTTGCATGCTAGATCATAACTGGAAATGGACACAATCTTTCAGGCACATGGAACAGAAGGGTGACAAACATGATGAGATAACGGGTCCAGAGGTAGCCGAAAGCTGTCAGGGGCTTCCCAAACATGCAGCGAAGATTATTCTTGACTCTTCGCCAAGATTATGAGGGTCGAGGTCACTGACGTCGGTGGCAAGATCCGATACATTTAAGGGAAGAGTTTTTGGTGGAATTTAGAACGGTAGCCACATTAAGACGGTCAAATGTCGAGGAAACCTTCCAAGGGAATATCCTCGACAGATATTGCAGAGGGTAGTTGGCGCTCAGACTCAATGGAGACTGAAATACAAGTTCAGAGATGTTCATATTAAAGAAAACCAGAGATTCAGTGAGTAGTCCCAGCAGCTGGAGTTCAGTGACGCTTCTCGGCAGCACATGACAGAGCAATAGACGCTTAACCTTTGGGAAGACGTTGATGGACTATGATGGAAACAGTATAAATGCAAGCTAAGTAGCAATTTTCAGTATTCACTGGAATGGAGACTGCTTGTCTCTGCCTCAAACAAATAAGTTACAATTTCAGTGTATAGCAGGAACTAGTTCTTGATGAGTACTTTTGACTTGTACTATAGGGCAAATGACTCTTGAGTGATAGTGAATTATTTCAAAGGATTGAAGATTTACGATCTAGGTCAATTCACCAATAGTTAGCAGACCGAGTGGCAGTGGAAGCACTCGTCTCAGGTAAAGATCCTTCCTAGTGGTTACTGAAAGCATCTGACGTTTTTGTGTTGTTTTGGTCTGTCTCCTCAATAAACAAATGTGTTGGTTAGAACAACAAACGAAATGACGAAAGTTAATAACTTGATACTTCAGCAGAGCAGTCCTGCCAGCTCTACGAAATTTATCAACCTGTTGTATCGGAAAAAATAAGGAGAGCCCCTCTCTCTCATCACCGCTATAAAGACTGACAAACAAGTTAACTAAACCCATATTGTAGTTAACGTCCTGCCACGCGGCTAACAACGAAGCCTAAAGAAAAAAAAAAAAAGTTGGGACACTGTGCCGCGACGTGACACACCTGATAACTACGCTACTTTTAACTATTAATGTTACCAGACGTTGTTTTGACTTTTCTGTAAGGTGAACCTCGCTCCAGCCATATTTCCTCTTTCGAATTCTTAGTGCTTTTATTGTAGCCATTTGACCTTAGCCCTATTTACTTCATTCTTGATCGACTTGCAATGTTGTGTGGTTGTCTTTTCTTAAACAATTTTGTAGACCAATTGAAAGTTTTCTTCTTTTACCCAGGGTTTCTTCGCAGTTAACTTCCTACAATTGGCTCCCCACGTCTGTGGTTGCCCTTCTAGAAATGACCGCTCTTTTCCAACTTAACAACCTAGTGTAGTATTCTTTACCGCGGTATTTACAGCCTCAGAGAACTTCAAACGCATATCATTATTGATTCTTCCATACTCCACTCCTTTTCGCATTGATTCTTCCTGTCGATTTCCTGAAACTTCAGCCTACTCTTCATCATTGCTAAATTGTTGTCTAGATCCACATCCGCTCCTCAGTATGCCATAAAATCCAACATCTGCTTTCGGAACCTCTGTTAGACCATGTAATCCAGCTGAAATATTGCTTTGCCTCTAGGAATTTTCCGATTACACATCCATTCCTTATGATTCTGAACCGCATATTCGCTATTATTAACTGAAATTCATCAGAGAACTCAATTAGTCTTTCTCATCGCTCATTATTACTACCGATCCATATTGTTGTGTACCTTTTTCTATTGCCTGCCAAGTAAGGCATTCCAGCCAATCATGATTATTAGATATTCATCTCCGTTTATATAACTCATTATCAGTACATAGTCCTAACGCATTGTATCTCTGTGCTCATCTTCTTCTTGTGACTTCGGCGTGTGTATCTGAACTGTTGCTGTTGGTAATGATTTACTGTCGACCCTGATGAGAATAACATTACCACCGAACTGTTCACAATAACTCGGTCTCTGCCCTACCTTCATGTTTGTGATGAATCCTACTCCCGTTACTACATTTTCTGCTTTTTTGTGTGACCTTACATCCACATGATCAGGAATCTTTATCTTGTATCCATCTCATTTCGCTAAACCGCACTATATCAAGACTCTGTACTTGCCCTTTCAGATTTTCAAACTTTCCTAAAACATACGAATTTGTGACATTCGAGGCTAATACTCACAGACTGTAACGCTTTGGTTGACTAGTCAGTCTTCTTCTCAATCTACCCTCCCACTTGCTAGTCTGGTTCCTGAGATCCGAATGGGGGATTGATCATCAATCTTCTGCCAATAGAGATAACATCTTGACCCTTTTTCAAATACAGGCCACATGCTAAGTGGATTGAAATGAAATGTCTTAAATGCAACGATACAGAATGCCATCTGTGTCCACATACCGTTAATCGTTTCTGATTCTTCCACTTTTCACTGGCAACAGTCCACCACAAAGGCAAGGAGACGTCCGGTAGTTCTGCCCGCTCCTCCGCCTTTCCGACAAGGTCGGTGGCAGAACAAGGGTGACTTCAGACGTCGGAAGTCTTCGCAAGCCATTGGTACTAATTTTTATTGAAAATTTAAGCAGTCGCTGTGATCAAAACCGTAATCCAGCACGATTTGACAGTTATTCAAAGACCCTACTCCTAGACCGCCTTTGTGATTGGTCGAAAGTAGAAGAAGTAAATTTTATAATATTTTCGATAATACTATATTTTAGTGCCTGAAATATGCTATTACGGAACTGTCACACTATTCCTATGGAAAATTAACTCCAATTTTTTATTGGTGCAATCAGTTCTCACATAACGCTAACAAAATTAAAATCCGACAGATTTAATGATTACTATTCTGAAAATGACATAGTAAATCATACAAAACGTGCGTCATAAAACAGTCTGTAGTAAATCATACAAAACGTGTGTCATAAAAGAGCCTGTAAAGTTTATGACTTTATGAAAGCACATTCCTCATTGTTGTAACGTGTATCTGTCTTGTTTGATTCAATGTGGAGAAAAAAGTGTTTTATCAGTGAAATGTGACATCGTCGAAAAGAGGGGTTATCTGAGAAGACGCACCGCATGGAGTTCTTTAATTTGACACATGGCTGACTGCTGTATCACTCAAGGTTAAATACTTATTAATATTACAGTATTCCTCCATCACCGTTGTATTCACCTTAACTAAGCTCAACTAATGTATGTTGCACCGATATTAATGCGGTTGGGAATTATACACAGCTTTAATCTTTTTAAAATGAAATAGCGTGATTACCAAAAAGTGCTACAATTACTCCAACGAGTTATTGTAGATTTCGTAGATGGTGTACATTGCATAGTGCAACATAAAACGTGAACACTGCAAGTTTGTTCTTTTACTTTTCCTGTCTGCTCTTCCTCTCCATATCTCCGTAAAATCATCAATCTAATAGGCGTACAAAGGCACTTCACGAAAATACTTGGGATTTTAGTAGGCAGCTGTATCTACATGAGAGTTAATATTGTCGTTTTCGTGGCCAATGAGAAACGAAAGTATTCCCTTTCTTCGAACAAATAGTAAGTAATTGATTCAGAACCAATCGCCGTTCTTTTCTGTTATTTTACAGTGCATAGTACCTCCTAAGAATGGCTTTGTGGAGTTAAAGAAAGCAGTCCCGGGGAAAATGATAAGGAAATGACAGATATCTGTAACTGTGATAGGATATACAAATCCAGTCCACGAAACATTACGTTGAGAGTGGAAATTTAACGTTTTCACAGAGTACGCACAAGGGAAGAGCTTCCTGCGAAAGATATAGGGCATGCGGTGTGTAGTGCATATGTGAAATGACTGGTGTTTGGGTAACTACCAGGAAGTAAGATGAGAGTAATAGTGCAAAACATTAGTGTATTACCACAACGAAAAGCAGCCCACAGAAATGTTAACATAAGTGATTAAAGAACTCAAATAGGTGCGCACGTATCAGAGATTGTTAAATCTTTAGGGGTAAATGGTGGACTTTAGGATTTAATTAAATAACTTGCTTCTGGGAAACTGCTGCTACTCTACGGAATAGTACCTTCATAAAAATTTCTAAAAATCAGTTTGGTAGCCAAGAAATTTTACTAATGTTGCCCAGCCGTCTACCGGCGAATGTTAGGTTTCGATGATGCTCACCTGGTGACTATGACTTTCCAAGGCCCCGTCATGCTGGACGAAAAACTCAAGATACCTGCAGCCAATGAACCCCTGCCTATAATGAACTGTAAGTTGAGCTGTAAAACTACTTTAGGCTACTGTACACTGTCATAAGTAAGCGTGGACCTCGGCAGTTTTCCTAGTAGCTTTGGTCAGTTGAAGTACAGTTACCCTGTACGTTACGTGTGTTGCGTGCCTATTGGCCTTTACCTCACAAAGATCACTTTCCGTATGCATAAAATCAATGGTTTACTAGAGCCCCCTACATGTTCTAAACGATGAACCGTCAACGAACTCAGTGAGAATATATAAAAGGTCGGGTTGATGTCTTCTTTGTTTATGATTCAAAATATTATGCCAATGTTTCGCATCATAAACAAAGTGAAAAAATTAGCTTTTCTGTGTATAAAATTAGCTGCATGCCGTCCAACGAACATGCTGATGACATGATATATGCCGAGAAAAACGGCAACACAGAAAACACAGAAAATACGCAGCAAACGGTGACAACAATTCTTAAAAACATGCTACAACGTACAATAAATAAGATTTAAAGAACCAACTGATGATGGCGGTATTTGTCGCTGGAACCAGTTGGGGGGGAAAATAAGTAAACAAAATACAAAAGGTGTTTTTCATCAAGGCGAACTCACGATTCTCATATTGTTGTTCAATGAGAAATCGTTGGCTCCGATTTTCTCCCTTATACAGTCATTTATACACTCCTGGAAATGGAAAAAAGAACACATTGACACCGGTGTGTCAGACCCACCATACTTGCTCCGGACACTGCGAGAGGGCTGTACAAGCAATGATCACACGCACGGCACAGCGGACACACCAGGAACCGCGGTGTTGGCCGTCGAATGGCGCTAGCTGCGCAGCATTTGTGCACCGCCGCCGTCAGTGTCAGCCAGTTTTCCGTGGCATACGGAGCTCCATCGCAGTCTTTAACACTGGTATCATGCCGCGACAGCGTGGACGTGAACCGTATGTGCAGTTGACGGACTTTGAGCGAGGGCGTATAGTGGGCATGCAGGAGGCCGGGTGGACGTACTGCCGAATTGCTCAATACGTGGGGCGTGAGGTCTCCACAGTACATCGATGTTGTCGCCAGTGGTCGGCGGAAGGTGCACGTGCCCGTCGACCTGGGACCGGACCGCAGCGACGCACGGATGCACGCCAAGACCGTAGGATCCTACGCAGTGCCGTACGGGACCGCACCGCCATTTCCCAGCAAATTAGGGACACTGTTGCTCCTGGGGTATCGGCGAGGACCATTCGCAACCGTCTCCATGAAGCGGGGTACGGTCCCGCACACCGTTAGGCCGTCTTCCGCTCACGCCCCAACATTGTGCAGCCCGCCTCCAGTGGTGTCGCGACAGGCGTGAATGGAGGGACGAATGGAGACGTGTCGTCTTCAGCGATGAGAGTCGCTTCTGCCTTGGTGCCAATGATGGTCGTATGAGTGTTTGGCGCCGTGCAGGTGAGCGCCACAATCAGGACTGCATACGACCGAGTCACACAGGGCCAACACCCGGCATCATGGTGTGGGGAGCGATCTCCTACACTGGCCGTACACCACTGGTGATCGTCGAGGGGACACTGAATAGTGCACGGTACATCCAAACCGTCATCGAACCCATCGTTCTACCATTCCTAGACCGGCAAGGGAACTTGCTGTTCCAACAGGACAATGCACGTCCGCATGTATCCCGTGCCACCCAACGTGCTCTAGAAGGTGTAAGTCAACTACCCTGGCCAGCAAGATCTCCGGATCTGTCCCCCATTGAGCATGTTTGGGACAGGATGAAGCGTCGTCTCACGCGGTCTTCACGTCCAGCACGAACGCTGGTCCAACTGAGGCGCCAGGTGGAAATGGCATGGCAAGCCGTTCCACAGGACTACATCCAGCATCTCTACGATCGTCTCCATGGGAGAATAGCAGCCTGCATTGCTGCGAAAGGTGGATATACACTGTACTAGTGCCGACATTGTGCATGCTCTGTTGCCTGTGTCTATGTGCCTGTGGTTCTGTCAGTGTGATCATGTGATGTATCTGACCCCAGGAATGTGTCAATAAAGTTTCCCGTTCCTGGGACAATGAATTCACGGTGTTCTTATTTCAATTTCCAGGAGTGTATATCACCTCCTACAAATGTTACCAATACTACTGGGAATCCTACCATGTCCTGTTTTGTTTATGCAGTGTACCAAAACTACCGAATCGCAATTATGGTGGAGAGCAGCTCTACTTGTAAGACGAGGCATGACACGAGAAACAAAATTAACTGATCTGTCTATCATATCACAACACATATTTACAGAAGAGCATTCTTGAAACTGTCTCTCCACAAAGTCATATTGGTTTTATACACACCACCAACTAGACTTACTGATACCATCACGACTTAAACTGGCTTTATTCGAAAATAGTGATAGAGGGATTAGGCGAAGGTCTGCAATATGGCAGCGACGAAAGGGTTGGGTGAAGATCTGCAATAAGCTAGGGACAAAATTCCAATAGTCCACCTTCACCTCATTCTCCAATGTGTTAAATCCCCTGTAAATCATAAGAATAGAGACTATGCGTACGTAATATACGATGTATTTTTATATGTTGATCACTGATACATGTAAGAATTAGGCATGTGGATATGGAAGGACTATTTTCCACCAAATGAGTGATGTATTCTACTTCATGCACACTCTACTCACTTACACCTTGTTGTGATACATGCTTACTGGTCACTACAGCAGTATCACCCATTTTAGTGATTCTATGTATGGTTGGAAAACAGTATAATATTATCTCTGTAAGTACGGATTGTTAAGGCGTCGTCTCCGGGACGAGGAAGTGCAGTGCTCCGGTTCTAAATGGTTCACATGGCTCTGAGCACTATGGGACTTAACATCTGAGGTCATCAGTCCCCTAGAACTTAGAACTACTTAGTTAGGTTTAAGGACATCACACACATCCATTCCCGAGGCAGGATTCGAACCTGCGACCGTAGCGGTCGCGCGGTTCCAGACTGACGCACCTAGAACCGCTTGGCCACACAGGCCGGCGCAGTGCACCGGCCCCGCATCGAATACGCTCGGCGGATTACCGACGAGGACTTGTGTAGCGGCCAGCCTGGA
Organism: Schistocerca piceifrons; assembly: GCF_021461385.2. Lineage (NCBI taxonomy): Eukaryota > Metazoa > Arthropoda > Insecta > Orthoptera > Acrididae > Schistocerca > Schistocerca piceifrons. The sequence continues at coordinate 316,222,144 of NC_060138.1, read as the reverse complement.
CGTGTTTTTCTGGCTGTTTCCCAAACCCGACTAGTTGAATACCGGGCTGACAGCCAAGTCCCGCCACAGTTACACTAATCGCCAACAATCAGAAAATATTCACACACTTTCACGTGAATAATGCTGCGCGCAAACAGTTGGGTTAGGCTCATTCCGTCCAGAAGGGTAACAAGATCGCGGTAGGAAGGGCACTCAGGCAACCCTTAACCTAACAGTAGCAAATGTGTTGATAGCCTTGGCGACGAAGGGCAGATGCGAAACAAAGTGATACGGAAAATAAGAAGAAAAAGTATCTTTGCAAGTATCAACTGCATTTCTATTACATAATCCGTAAAGGTATAACATACAGGCATTCACAGTATCTGTAAATACCGAACGACATGCCTAAATGATACAATAAAAACGAGCAAACTAGTCGCTTTGACAATCAATGTTGAAAAAATTCCTTTAGACAAACACAACTTGAACTTCAGTACCAAAAATGGTACCCGATAGAGAAACCAACATCATCACGAGAAATGAAAACTCCTAACTGTAACCGAGCAGTTGGCGCTGTGATTAGCACAGTGGTCTCGCATTCGGGATGACGACGGTTCACACCAGTGCCCAGCCTTGCTGATTTAGGTTTTCGCCTCAGCAATTACCGGGACAGTTCCTTTGAAAGGGCACGGACGACATCTTACCCCATCCTTTCCCAACCCGATGGGACTGATGACCTCGCTGTTTCGTCCCCTCCCCACAAATAAACCAACCAACTAACCAACCAAATCCTCTCTGTAACCAGCTACACGAGTATGTCTCCAACCAATGTAAATTGGACACACGACACATGAAATATTTTATTCGAATAAATCTATACTATCATCTTCTAAAATACTTAAATTATTCCTGAATCACGCTATGCATGTTATGGAAAGTAATGTGCTACAACACCCCCTTTGGTTACTCCCGAAGTTACTTTTTACGTCTAAAGATACCTCTCTGTTAAGAATATTGTGCTCTGTTTGATAGGAACTCTTCAATGCAACAACAGATCACATTAAATATTCCGTTGGCCCGTATTTTCTTCATTGCGTGAGTGTGCCGAACTGTATCGAACGCCTTCTTGAGGTCCACGTATCGGCTGCAAGCTGGACGCTACACTAATGCCAAGCGCCGTCTGAGTATAGTGAACAAACTCGGCGAGTTCGATTCCATACGATCCTTGTTTCCAAAATCCTGGTTGGATCCTACAGGGGAGATTTTCGGTCGGCAGGTAAGTTGTAATACGAGAGCACAGAACCCGCTCAAAAATTCTACTTCAGCGAAGCAGACCTATAGGTGAATGAAACAATTTGGCTACGCTTCCTGATAACGGGTATTACCTGTGCATTCTTCTAGTCGCTGTTGAACGTTTGCTCCTGTCGGAAAAAAACAAAAAAAAAAAAAAACGCTTTCCGCATATACTCTGCGTAGAATGGTGTAAGTATTACATCAGGACGATTGCTTTATCTGTGTTGAGCAGCTTCAGTTAATTTTCTACCCTGGTGTCACTTCGGTAACTGTAATTTCGATGTTCGTGCGACTGCATAAAGCAAATCTAACAGTACGATTTTCCTCGGTGAAACAACTATGTGAAACTGAAGCAAAGGTTTTGCAAACTGCACGTTATAATCAAACGCAAAGGACAACCGTCAAAGCAGCCCAAGGAAAATGCACGGAAGCGCAGAAGGGCTGTTTATTTCAGCCCCCGGCCAGCTGGGGTGGCCGAGCGGTTCTAAGTGCTACAGTCTGGAACCGCGCGACCGCTACGGTGGCAAGTTCGAATCTTGCGTCTGGCATGGATGAGTGTGATGTCCTTAGGTTAGTTAGGTTTAAGTAGTTCTACGTTCTAGGGGACTGATGACTTCAGACGTTAAGTTCCACAGTGCTCAGAGCCATTTGAATCTTTTTTTTTTTATTTCAGCCCAAACAGAGCATAATGGAAAAGCGCATGCCATATTTTGAGTGTGACACATCAGACAATTACATCCTGACGATGGTCGAGAAGAGCTCGACACAAATGTCGTGAGGATTTAACCACATCACACACACACACATTATGTATAAAGACAAGATGGCCAATGATCCCTTCAGTGCAGATGCACACCAGGCTTGAACTCTGACGGGAATCGCCGAAATGCCGTGAGTCCTGAGAATAATGGGCAGGGGGCACTACGTTAGTAGTCCCGCGTCCGGCCGACTTCCTTTCCCCTCCTTCCCCAATCCAATGAGACTGATGACCTCGCTGTCTGGTCTCCTTCCCCAAACAACCCAACCCAACTACGTTCGTAGTGTGTGAATAAGTTGAGAATTTAGGTCTGACGGGAGACATGCTGTGTTAGTCTGTGCTGCTGCAATGGTCACTGAGTCCGGAAGGCTTAGCGGTCAGAAGATCTGTCTAGTAAGCAGGACATTCCGGTTCGAGTCCCGGTCCGGCACAAATTTTCAAATTTTCCCATTGATTTCAATCAGTGCCAGCTCTCAGCCTTTTAATATGTCTGCTTGTGTCTGTATATGTGTGGATGGATATGTGTGTGCGAGTGTAAACCCGTCCTTTTTTCCCCCCAAGGTAAGTCTTTCCGCTCCCGGGATTGGAATGACTTCTTACCGTCTCCTTTAAAACCCACATCCTTTCGTCTTTCCCTCTCCTTCCCTCTCTCCTGACGAAGCAACCGTTGGTTGCGAAAGCTAGAATTTTGTGTGTATGGTAAGTCACATCATCTTTGTTTTTCAATATATATATATATATATATATATATATATATATATATATATATATATATATATATAGGGTGATTCACCTAACGTTACCGCTGGATATATTTCATAAACCACATCAAATACTGACGAACCGATTCCACAGACCGAACGTGAGGAGAGGGGCTAGTGTAATTGTTTAATACAGGCCATACAAAAATGAATGGAAGTATGTTTTTTAACTCAAACCTACGTTTTTTTAAATGGAACCACGATAGTTTTGTTAACACATCTGAACATATAAACAAATACGTAATCAGTGCCGTTTGTTGCATTGTAAAATGTTAATTACATCCGGAGATATTGTAACCTAAAGTTGACGCTTGAAACCTCCGACGTTCAGTTGCGTGTTGTAACAAACACGGGCCACGGTCGACGAGCAGCATTTGCTGGGACATGTTTACGATGACGACCGTGTTTACGAGTGTGGCTGTAGTGCACTGTTGTGGTTTGGTCTAGCTGTCACAGTGTCCGCATCAAGCGCTTGCTGCTATTGTTATTCTACATTCGTCTCCGCACGCAGACCAACTGTAGTACACCGTGTTACCAGACGTCTGTGATAGTGTAGTGTTGTAGGAACTGTGACCATGGTGTATTCGAACTCTGAACAGGCGGAGATGATACTCATCTATGGCTGAAGCCTGCAGGGTGTATGCAGAACGGTATCCGGACAGAGAGCATCCAATGTGCCGCACATTGGAAATCATCTACCGCCAGCTGTATGCAACAGGTATGGTCGTAGCACGCAAACGGGTCCGTAACAGGCCCGTCACAGGAGAAGCGGGTGCAGTTGGTGTGTTAGTTGCTGTTGCCATGAACCCACACATTAGTTCACGGGACATTGCGAGAGCCGGTGGACTGAGTCAAAGTAGTGTCATGCGCATACTGCATCGTCACCGCTTTCACACGTTTCATGTGTCGCTACATCAGCAATTACATGGTGATGACTTTAATCATCGTGTGCAATTTTGTCAATGGGCATTAACAGAGAATGCGTTGCAGTTCTACCTGTTTACCGATGAAGCGGGTTTCACAAACCGCGGGGCAGTGAATCTACGGACATGCATTACTAGTCCGTGGACAATCCTCGCTGGCTCAGACAGGTAGAGTGACAGCGACCGTGGACTGTAAATTTATGGTGCGGAATCATTGGCGACCACCTCATTGGTCCTCACTTCATTGCAGGGACCCAAACAGCTGCAACATACATCGCGTTTCTACAGAATGATCTGCCAACGTTGCTCGAAAATGTCCCACTGGAAACGCGTCGACGAATGTGGTATCAGCATGATGGTGCACCTGCACATTCCGCAATTAACAGTAGGCTGATCCTTGACAGGATGTTCGACGGGCGTTTCATAGGACGTGGAGGACGCATAAATTGGCCAGCCCGTTCTCCTGATCTTACACCTCTGGACTTCTTTCTGTGGGGTACGTTAAAGGAGAATGTGTACCGTGATGTGCCTACAACCCCAGAGGATATGAAACAACGTATTGTGGCAGCCTGCGGCGACATTACACCAGATGTACTGAGGCGTGTACGACATTCATTACGCCAGAGATTGCAATTGTGCACAGCAAATGATGGCCACCACATTGAACATCTATTGGCCTGACATGTCCGGACACACTCTATTCCACTCCGTAATTGAAAACGGAAACCACGTGTGTACGTGTACCTCACCCCTCATGGTATTGTGCAGGTGCGCCAGTGAAAAAGACCAATAAAATGGTGTTAGCATGTGGACGTAATGTGCTGTTCCAGTCTCTTCTGTACATAAGGTCCATCACTGTTCCCTTTGGACCCCTACGTAATTCGGTGCTCTCCGATACACACGATCGAACAGCGGAGGAGTGGTACTCAAGCGTCAACTTTAGGTTACAATATCTCCGGATAAAATTAACATTTTACAGTGCAACAAACGGCACTGATTACGTATTTGCTTATATGTTCAGATGTGCTAACAAAACTAACGTGGTTCCATTTAAAGAAACGTAGGTTTGTGTTAAAAAACATACTTCCGTGCATTTTTTTATGGTTTGTATTAACCAGTTACACTAGCCCCTCTCCTCACGTTCGGTCTGTGGAATCGATTCGTCAGTATTTGATGTGGTTTACGAAATATATCGAGCGGTAATGTTAGGTGACTCACCCTGTATATATATATATATATATATATATATATATATATATATATATATATATATATATATATGGCTGCCAGATTAGAGACTCAAATACAAATGTAATATCCGATATGAAAATATACTTTTTTACGTACTTTTAGCAAAACGATTACCAAAGTACCAGTTTGAACATCGGCTAACCTGCATACACGGAAACCATCGCCGTACGTGCCATGCTTGCGCTTAACGGGCTGACGGGCTGCGTGCTGTGCCCGGCGGGCCGTTGTTTACGTACTGTCCAGCCACTCCAGCGGGCGGCCATCACGGCTCTGGGTCGGAGAGCAGTGGCCTGGAGTGGCCGCCTCTTTACGCACGTCGCACAATTTGTCCGCGTTTTGTGACGCCATAAAGTAACACTTTTTTAACGGGGCCGCGGCTTATGGCGGCGGCTGGAGATAGCGACTGCACTAGGCGGCGTTTAGTGCCGTTTTATGGCGGCCGGTAACGAGAGCTCATTGCGGGCTCTGAGCTGGCCGCGTTGTTTCCGAAGCACACGCTAAACGCCGACAACTGCACTCAGACACAAGGGCCGTAACAAGACGCAGTTAACGCCAATGGACCCGCGCCAGGGGCCACGCTGCTTGTAGCGGCGTACAGTGGGAGTTTTACACGCAAACAGGATCTTCCTTCTCTTTGTCTCTCGTTCCCAAATTACTTTCCTGACATATATTTACAGTTTCCTAAAGTAAACCGTATTTGGCGAAATTCTTTACCTAACAGTTTCTTGTTGTTTCCCAAATTCTTTAAATGTTGCACTACATCAGCATTTGCGGATTACAAGCACTCTTCATTGTTTGGTGGAAGATATTTTGTTCTGGCATTAGCGATTACCTGTCCTATTTCATATACGTATTGATGAAAGGGAAAATGCGTGTACGCGAGTTGAGTCGAAAAGTGAATGCCCCCGATTTTTTAAATCTGTTCTGAATATCTGGTGAGGTGTTACACGTCATGCATATTACTCAGTTGACTTCCTCGCTTTGCAAGTTGGAACCCTCTGCCGCTACAGGGCTCCGAAATGTAGCGAGTAACATGGCGACGTGTAACGTAACTTTGACGGTGCTTGAGCAACAGCGATCTTCTAACCGCAGAAGAAGTGGCTCCACTTCAAATGCGTAGAAGAATTGTGTCGATATCAGCAAGTGCGATGATGGGTAGTTCGTGCTCGTAATAAAGGAAACGGTGATGCTAACCTGAACGTGCGTGACACAGCTGGGAGGGACCGTCGCGTACCGCAACTGACGAGAATCGCGTCGTTGAACTCAATAGAGGTAATAGTCGGATAACAAACACATAAACTCTCAAGTGTGGCATATCACGAGAGTGGGTACTTGCCGCCGTCATTGCAGAACTGCGGTACGGAAAGATGTTTGAACTGTAGGGCTTGTCCACTGCCGCGATGGAAACGTCTATTTTTGTCTCAAGACACGGACTGAAGACCTAAGTGGCGTCGTCAGACGCAATGGAACAGTATTCAAGACTGTTAAATATGTTTCTCGGATTAAAAGTCTTTGTCTTGTCTTCTCCGACGCGTCGTGATGATGTTTGATTTGTGGGGCGCTCAACTGCGTGGTTATTTGCGCCCGTACAAATTCCCAACCTTTGCTCAGACCTATCTCGCCCCCTTTCATGAAAGATGATGAAATGATGAGGACAGCACAGACACCCAGTCATCTCGAGGCAGGTAAAAAATCCTAACCACGCCTGGAATCGAACCCGAGACCCCGTGGTCGGCAATCGAGAACGTGAATGTGAGACCACGAGCTGCGGAAGTGACGTGTTGTGTTTATGTAATCTGCAGAAGATGCTACAGCGCACTCAGAGCTGCCGAGAACACTGCATCAGCTTGTAACGGAAGTCGGTGACACACTGAGGCGACCGTTTACCGCCTGCTGACGAGGTAAGACGTCCCGACGGTTTCCATTCCTGGAGATGGCGATCATAGCGGCGCGTGTGTTAGAAACACACCCCTTTTAGGGGAGTACTGAGTCCCTCCTGTATCAGTGCCCGTGTTGTCCCATCAGGTGGACAGTAATGTCAGATGCCGTGATGTCGTGCTGAATTCTGATCCTGACGCGCCGGTACAGTAGACCATCACGACGCTGGAGCTTTAGAGTGGCTTCTGCCACGGCCTGCGCTGTCTTGGTAAACGGCTGGACTGCCTATCGGTGCTGGCTGCTGTACTGACTTCACAACTGGAAGCTGGACTTTACTGATCACCATTACGAATCTCTAATCTTCTCGTAAGACAGGAAATGTGAACTAACACTAGAACTATCAACACACACAAATCATCACCATACCTAACCAGAGAACCAAGTGCAGATGACATGAGCGCCTTCGATACTGCTGAGCAAGTGACCTAAGTAGGTGGCGGTGGAGTATTTACGTCGCCGAATAGAGGCTCCGATCTACGACATCATTATTAATGAAAGAGTCGGTTCTGCTCTTCTCGAGTTGTCAGCGGTCCTCATTTCTGACATATATGATTAAGAAATGTGTTACATGTCTTTACTGCTAAGTCAAACACTTGCTTGGTGATGTTGCGTCCTACCTAGTGGCTTTTACGTTGCCAGAGTCACAAAGGCAGTTCGGTCTCTGCTCTTGTAACCATTTTGTGTGGGGCTTCCTCCTAGTCATCATAATAGTGTCGATGATGATGTCTTTCTGACAGAGTAGCGGTGTTGAAATGTGTACTCCAGCCTGCTGGCGGCCGTTGCTACTTTCACGTAATTGAGTCGCGCCGGCTGTTAGAACTTCGAAAACTTTTCTTCTCATGTTTCCTCAGGCATAACAGCACGGTGGGTGCTTAGAGTGCTTACTCCTGACACGAAACAGAGTATACTGATTTCTGAACGTTGAGGGTGATGGGTTACTTAACAGAATTGTGGCAGGTTATTAAATATGGGTGCACCATTTTCACCCAGGAAAACTTAAAGTACACGTTAGAGGATATCACTGTCACGGTGATGAAGCGGTCCTAACAGCGGCGAGGTTGTGCGATCGTCAAGAAAGTCAAACACTCTACAGAGACGATATCAAAAAGCTGGTCTCTCGTTGAGAGAAACGTGTTCGCCGGCAAAGTGATTATGTTGGAAAATAAATATGTAGACACGAGGTATATTAATAAAAGTTGTTTGACGTTAAAAGCTCTGAGTTCTCACATAAAAAAATCTGAGGCAAACGTTTTCAGCACGCCCTCATATACGCTACGTGATCAAAAGTATCTGGACACCGTCCAAAGCATATGTTTTTCATATTAGGTGCACCGTGCTGCCAAATACTGCCAAGGACTCCATATCAGTGACCTTAGTAGTCATTAGACATCGTGAGAGAGCAGAATAGAGCGCTCCATGGAACTCACGGACTTCGAACGTGGTTACGTGATTGGGTGTCATTAGTGTCATACGTCTGTATGACATCCCTAGGTCCACTGTTTCTGATGTGATAGTGAAGTGGACACGTAACGGAACACGTACACTATGTCAGTTAGGCGGGGGATGAGGAAACTTGGATTTCATGGTCGAGCGGCTACTCGTAAGCCGCACATCACGCCGGTAAATGCCAAACGACGCCTCCCTTCCTGCAAGGAACGTAAACATTGGACGATGGAACAGTGGGAAAACGTTGAGTGAAGAATCACGGTACACAGTGTGGCGATCAGATGGCGGGGTGTGGGTATGGCAAACGTCCGGTGAACGTCTTCTGCCAGCGTGTGTAGTGCCAACAGTAAAATTCAGAGGCGGTGGTGTTATGGTGTGGTCGTGTTTTTCATGGAGGAGGCTTGCACCCCTTGTCTCGCGTGGCACTACCACAGCACAGGCCTACTTTGATGTTTTAAGCAACTTCTATCTTCCCACTGTTGAAGAGCAATTCATGAATGGCGATTGCACCTTTCAACTCGATCGAGCACCTGTTCATAATGCACGGCCTGTAGCGGAGTGGTTACACGACAATAATAACACTGTAATGGACTGACCTGCACAGAGTCCTGACCTGAAGCCTATAGAATACCTTTTGGATGTTTTGGAACACCGAATTCATGCCGCGCCTCACCGACCGACATCGATACCTCTCCTCAGTGCAGCACTCCGTGAAGAATGGGCTGTCATTCCCCAAGAAACCTTCCAGCACCTGACTGATTGTATGCCTGTGAGTGTGGAAGCTGTCATGAAGCCTAAGTGTTGGCAAGAACGATATTGAATTCATTGAATTCCAGCATTACCGATGGAGGGCGCCACGTACTTGTAAGTCATTTTCAGGCAGGTGTCCCGAAGCTTTGATCACATAGTGAATGCCTCTAAACGTATTCAAATCTCTCTCATCTTCATTTCGTGATTCCTGTGCCAGTACTGTGCCAGTATGTGATGCTAGTTCCAAAAATGTCGGGCTGTCGTTTTCGAACGCCGATTCCTTAAATTTGTCAAACTTGGTTTTACGAGTGAAAGTTACCTTTCTACCAGAGATCCCGATGGAAACTACGGGAGCATCATTTTCACAGTTCCATATGAGCTGTACCGGCCTCACTGATATTTCCACAGCATCTCTGAATTCACCCCATGGAAACTATCGGAGTTACTTTTTAAGTAACACAAAAACAAAAGGAATACTCTAGGATTCGTCATACTAGTGCCTTTAACACTATTTTCGTTACAGATGAGCCTCACCTCTCCGAAACACACAGAACACATCGAGATCCTGCAATTACCTTCCCTAGTACTGCTATTATCTGACCTTCCCATTTCATGTCTTTCATGTAACTGACATGAAAGGCTCCAAAATCACGCTCCCATAAAATGACCGTCTGTGTTCTGCGCGGATTTATCTTTATATTTTCAGTCTCTGTACTCCCCAAAGAGTTTTAACCTTCAAAGCGCCCTCTAATACCATGAAGATTGCTCTCTCACGTCTTTACACACGCCCTGTCCCTCTGTCAGCTTCTTCTTTTCACTGTATACCTCTCACTAGTTTCCTCGCCAAATCTTAGACAATTTTCTCATATCATATCTGCCTAGCAAATTTTCAACATCCTTCCATAGCACCACATCTCTAACTCTACGATGCTCCTCTGTTTCCATATTTCACATCCATACAATCCTGATCTCGAAACGCACACTCTCAGGAACCTCTTTCTCAGATTGAAGACGATGTTTGTTGCTGACTGACTCCGTTTTTCCACGCGTGTCCTTTTCGTGTGTCCTACTTTGCGTTCAACGTGTTCTCTGCTTCTTCCGCAATGCATTATTTTGGTTTCAACGCAGCAGAATTCCTGTACTTCATCTTGTTTTTGGTCATCAATTTTAAAGTTTACTGCAGACATTACTTCTGCAGTTCGTAATTATTTTTGTTTGTCGTTGGTTTATCTTCAGTTAATATTTTGTATTCATGAGACTGTTCATTCTCTTCAGTACGTTTTGTGCTTCTTCTTTATTTTCACTCAATATAGAAAGGTCATCAGCGAATCTTATCACTCGGATATTTTTACCCTGAATTTTAATCACACTTCTGAACCTTTCTTTTATTTTCGTCTTAGGCATCTTCCATGCTTAGATTGAATAGTAAGATAGAAAGATTGCATTCTTGTCTTCCACCCTTTTGGAATCTGTGCATTTCCATTCTTATTCTTGCCTCTTTGCTTTTATACGTATTATGTACTCCCCATCTTTCCTCATACTTAACAATTATTTTTCTGAGAAATTTTAACATTTTTCACCGTTTTACATCATCGAACTTTTTCGTGGCCGACATATTCTATAAGTCCCTCGTTTTTTCTTAAGTCTTGCTTCATTTATAAAGCATTTCAAAACCGATCTCTAACGGCCTTACCTTTCCTAAAGCTGTGGTGAACGATATCTAACAGACCCCAATATTATTTTCCTTTCTTCTGTGTATTATTTTTGTCGGTAACATTGAAACATTTGATGTTAGGCTGAATGTGCGACAGTTTATAAACTTATCTGCCCTTGTTATCCTCGGATTTGTGTGGATGATACATCACCATTTACGACTGCATATTCTTTTAATAATGCGCTTTAAAATGTTTTAACACTCCCTGTAACGGGTCCATTCGAACCTTCAAGTAAACTAACAACACGAATACGGATACTTTATCCTGCAACGTCGAACTCTGAGCAAAAGGTCATAAATTCATCTTTTGTGACGGCATATCTCCAAGCTCATTGTTTCCAAAGGACGATCTGAACAGTCACTTAGATATCGCTTCCCATAATGATTTTATAAATGCTAAAGATTTTTATCTGTGCCTTCCACGTTGTTTGATCTCATCACATGAGCCCCTGTATCTTCCATATGGACTACTACTTCTTTTTCTATCAAATATTCAGTTAATACCTCTTCCTTGTAGAGCAAAGGTGCTCGTTTCAGCGATAGCTATATCGTCTGTGTTTAACACTGGAACTATTCTGGCGCTTTGAATATTTATACGCAATGCCTTTTAATTTCACCGAATGCTGTTTTAACTTTTCTATGTGCTAAACATCCTCTTATGAAACCATGTCTTTTTCGATTACTACACATTATACTTGCAGCTGGTGCTGTTTCTCGGCGTGTTTTCGAGTATTCAGTCGAGATGACATCATTTTATTCATAAAAAACAATTCGGTTGAACGCCCGAAAGTGTGGCACTGAACTCGTATACCCTCTCCTTCGTCAGAGAAATAGACCCTCGGTTATTATTGGCGTACATCATGCATCACCATTCACGTCTATGTGTTCTGTCAAAAACGCGCCTTCAAATATACGTTTATCGCCGGCAGCAGGCCCATTCGAACCATACCAGTATGAATACCGATAATGTGTCTTCCAACGTTAAGCTCTGACCAAGAGAGTATGAATACACCTTATCGCTTACCAACAACCTATTCATTCAAAGTACTCCTTCCAATATTTGTACCCCCCAGAACGGTACAACTGCGATTACGGCACAGAAGAAGTTCAGTCGATAGGAAGGACGTTGGAAAAATCATTCCATATTGATAACAGCTCGTTTTAATGTACTCTGTCTCATTTAATAGTGTCCTATACTACTTTCTAATGTTAGGGTAACACATGTATCACACCAGTCGCCAAGGAATCTTCACGGGAACCTCTGATCCACAGCGCTAGTTTGATGTTACATGCATGTAACTTTCATTATGAATATGTCGATACGTCACCTATGATACTAATGTAACTGGAGGGCACAGGCCGTCAACAATAGATCCTAGTTTTATCATAGGTGAGTCAGAGGGTAATGGAACGTGCCTGTAGCTTCACTAACCGCTACTGCTGACAGTTCATTTTCATAGAGACAGTGTGTATTTAACTTCCAACTAGCTGGTAGGAACCGTTGCAGAGTTAAGAGGTAGATGAATAAGTTCCACATCTTTTTATTTAATTTCTCTTTCAGTCATCAGTCTTGTGCCGGTTTGATGCGGCTCGCCACGGATTCCTCTTCTGTGCCAACTTCTCTATCTCAGAGGAGCTCTTGCATCTTATATCCTCATTTATTTTCTGTATGTAATCCAATCTCTGTCTCCTTCTACAGTTATTTCCCTCTACAGCTCCCTCCAGTACTATGTAAGTCATTGTCTAATGTCTTAACAGATGATCTATTATCCTGTCCCTTTCCCTTGTCAGTGTTTTCCACAAACTCCATTCCTCTCCGATTCTGCGCAGTACAGCCTCATTCCTTACTTCATCAGTCACATAACTTCAAAATTCGTCTGTAGTACCACATCTCAAATGCTTCTACTCTCTTCTGTTCGCGTCTTCCCACAGTCAATGTTTCACTACCATGCAATGTCGTGCTTCAAATGTACATTCTCAGAAATTTCTTCCTCAAATTAAGGCCAATGTTTGATACCAGTAGACTCCGCTTGGGCACGAATATCCTGTTTGCCAGTGCTATTCTGCTTTTGATGTTCTCCTTGCTCCATCCGTCATTGGTTGTTTTGCTGCGTAGATGACAGAATTCCTTAACTTCATGCACTTGGGGACCATCAATCCTGAAGTTAAGTTTCTCGCTGTTTCATTCCTGCTACTTCTCGTTACTTTCGTCTTCCTTCCATTTACTGTCAACCAATATTTTGTACTCATTGAACTGTTCATTCAATTCCGCAGATCATGTAATTCTCCTTCAGTTTCACTCAGTAATGTCCTTATTGGATCGTATGATTGATATCCTTCACCTTGAATTTTAATTCCACTCCTGACTCTTCCTGTTATTTCCATTATTGCTTCTTTGGTGTGCAAATGGGCAGTAGGGGCGAAAGACTACATCTCTGTCTTACTCTCTTTATAATTCGGGGACTGAGTTCTCGGTCTTCCAGTCTTGTTATATCCTACTGGCTCTTGCATTTATTGGATATTACCCGTGTCTCCCTGTAGCTTACCACTATATTTCTCAAAATTTCGAACATCTTGCACCATTTGATATTTTCGAAGGCTTTTACAAAGTCGACAAAATCCTATGAACGTATCTTGATTTTCCTTTAGTCTTGCTGCCATTATCAACCGCAACGTCAGAGTTGTTCCCGGTGCTTTTACCTTTCCTAAAGCCAAACTGATAGTCCCCTAACAAATCCTCAATTTTCTCTTCCTTTCTTCTGTTTATCATTCTCGTCGACAACTTGGATGTATGAGCTGTTCTACTGATTGTGGGACTATTCTCTCACTTTCCAGCTCTTGCAGTGTTCGGAACTGTATGGATGATGTTTCCTCTGCTGTCACATCATACCAGTCTTCCCCTCATGCATGCCTTCAGTGTACTCATTCCACCTATCCGCTTTTTCCTCTGCATTTCACAGTGGAATAACTATTGCACTATTAAGGGTACCACCGTTGCTTTTAATTTCACTTAAGGTTATTTTCACTTTATTGTATGCTGAGGCAGCCCTTCCGACAGTAATTTTTTTTCGATTTCTTCACATTTTTCATGCAGCCATTTCGTCTTACTTTTCCTGCATTTCCTATTTATTTCATTTCTCAGTGTCTTGTATTTCTTTATTCCTAGCATTCCCTGAACCTTTTTGTACTTTCTTCTTTCATATATCAACTGAAGTTTGTCTTCTGTTCTCCATGGTTCCTTCGCAGTTACTTCTTTGTACCTATGTTTTTCTTTCCAATTCCTGTGATTGTTCTTTTCACAGATGTCCTTTATTCTTCAGTTTTACTGCCTAATGAGCTATTTCTTATTGATGAAACTATAGCCTTAGAGAACTTCAAGCATACCTCGTCATTCTTTAGTGCTTCCATATCCAATATCTTAGCGTATTGAACTGTCCTGACGAACCTCTTAAACTTCAGCCTACTCTTCATCACTACTAGATTGCGATCTGAGCCAATATTGCCCCTGGGTACGTCTTGCAAGTCAATATCTCATTCGGAATCTCTGTCGGACCATGATGTAATATTCTTATACCACCCGGCCTTTTCTAAGTATCGGTCCTTCTCTTGTGATTCTTGAACAGAGTATTCGCTATTACGAACTGAAATTTAATACTGAACTCAATTTGCTTTTCTCTTCTCTCATTCCTTGTCCCAAGCCCATAACCTCCTGTAGCCTTTTCTACTACTCCTTCCGCTACAGATGGATTCCAGTTCCCCATGACAGTTAATTTTCTTCTCCCTTTACGTACCGTATTATCCTTTCAATATCTTCAAACACTTTCTCTATCTCTTCATCTTCAGCTTTGGACATCGGCATCTATATCAGAACTATCTTTGTCGGTGTTGGTTTGCTGTCGATTCTGGTAAGAATAAACCTGTCATTGAATTGTTCACACTAACACACTCTCTACCCCTCCGTCCTATTTATAACGAATCTTACTCCCGTTATACCATTTTCGGCTGCTGTTGACATTACCCTATACTCGTACTTCCAGATAACCTTTTCTTCTTTCCATTTCACTTCACATATTATATCTAGATTGAGCATTTGCATTTCGCTTTTCAGATTTTCGAGCTTCCCTACTACGTTTAAGCTTCTGACATGTCCAACTCATAGAACTTTATCCTTTCGATGGTTATTTGGTCTTCTTCTCATGATCATTTCGCCATTTTCTGTCCCCTCCCGGAGATCCGAATGGGGGACTATTTCGGAATATTTCGCTAAGTGAGGGACGATCACGACACTTTTTCAACCATGTCTAACATTATTTGTTTATGGTTCATTTAATTTTTACAATTTTTTTGCTTTAAAATTTTCGCACATTGGCAATATAATTTATTTGGATATAAAGTTTGCTATACTGTGGTCTGAAGCTCTTTGTATTATATGTGAGTAAAGTACGTAAAATACTATGTAAATTGTTTATTAGGTTAAATAATTTTCTGATGACACTTTGTATTTAAAAATATGTGTGTGTGTAAACTGTTCATGTTGGTGTGAAGTTGACAATTTAAGAAATGGTCTCGCTTACGAACAATGTAAGGCATAGGTGTTATGTAAAAGCCAGTGTGCTTTTGTCTGAAATGGAAGTGGATCTGGGGAATGGAAAAGGTGGCAAGGGGGAATTCGCGCTCTACCTAGAGCAAACGTGGGAAGTAAGTCACACAGTCTGTAGGCACTAGTGATTGAGGCAACACCTTTGTGGAGCAAGAGAAGCTTTGCCTGCAAATTCGCACAAAAATGCGTCGTATGAAGACTGCAAACGACTTACGGCATAGCTGCGAGTTGTTGGGCTACTGTACATAAAATATAATGTGAGCCCATACGGCAACTTACTTGCAGGTCGCTCTGTGGGTGGTGTAACCACCGTCATAATTGTTTGCCACAGCCAAGCCTACAGCCACGAGATGAGAATTTTTTTTGTATTTTTACCTTTGTACAGCATTAACCATTAATTTGAACTGTGTTTTACTAACCATTCTTGAACTTTAATGAAACTCGTTCACCCTGTTATTTCATCCTAATCGTACACCTATATAGGGTTTATCCGAGTATCCTGTTTTACAGACTTATGAACAGCCAAGTTAATATAAAGATACACCATTTAAATTGTTTTTGTGTAAACAATGAAAAATTTTGTTAACTATTGCAGAGTGTTATGTAGACGTTTGCTTACGAAAAATTCAGTCAGAGTAAAGCCAAGTTACTAGAATCTATTAGATGACTATGCAGAGTTAGTTCAAGGAGTAACAACTTTTGAAACTAAATTCGAGTAAAAAAGAGGTTTTCTTCAAGTGAAATGTTCAGTATAAAAAGTGTGTTCTTTAGTATCTAAGTATTTCAGTATTTAAGTTTGCTAATTATAGAAAATACTTTTATAAAGGTCTCCCCTTTCCAAATTGTTGTTGCTTCCTTGAAGTTATATACTCGACTTTTTCTCTTTTAAAAACGTTATGTATAAGGCTGTAGTCAAACATTGATTAAATGGAGTATTATTTTTTTGAAGAGCCAAATTACACAGTAGCAAGAAAGTAGGCAAAATTCGTACTTCTGCTTTCCCTGTACTTCACTGTTTCATTACCTGGATAGGCTGACGACCATTAGTACATGTTTTAAACCACGAAATGAACTTGAAACTGAGTTGTCTTAGCTTCAATATAATATTATTCATACTGCGTTTCTTTCTAATCGCTGGGTAAGATATTAGTAAAACAATTGAATAATCTAATTTACTTATCCATTAGACACAGCACGCGGTCAAATCCTGTGAAACGGGCCACTGTATCGATTAGCTTTCCCTATTAACAGGACTACCCTGCCATAGAGAATTTTATTTGGAAACTAAACTAAATTTTAGTGAGAGGGCTATACGTGGCTTTACCGTGACAGGACTATTTGTTCTGTGGGTGTATAGTATACGTGGCAACATAGAGACACAGTTTTCTGTTATTTAGGTAAAAGCATACTACATTACAATAGAACCGGAATGGTTATAGATGGTTTCTGAAATACCTCAGGAATAGTACCGTCATTGCTTTAAGGACATAGAAAGCACAATAAAACCTTCGACTGTTGGCAGTAGCATGTCATAGTTGGCAATTACATTTAATAATTGGCAATAACATTTTAAAAAATGAAGAAAACAAGCGTTCATATTGCAGGGGCTGTGTTACTGATTAAGCAAAGCAGCGGCTTTAAAAACATCAATTCGAACACTAATGCAGAGCAGCAGCTACTTTACACTTAAATAAAAATGTCTGTTATCATTACGATACAGACGTGCGTAACTGTTGATTTTTTTGAGAATCAAGCAAATGTTAGTTTAAGGAAATGTGGGATTTTATTGTTTGTCAGATTATCCCTTGTAACATCAATCGATTTTATGTACATTTTGAAACCAGTCCATAAAGCAATGATGGTACTCCTCTTGAGGTATTTCAGAAACCAGTGTTCTTACAATGGTCGACTTATTCATCTGTTGACGAAAAAGTAAATCTGCGCATTTTATTTTTAATTTTAGGGTACAAAAAGAAATAAAAAGGTCCATTGTAAGGGTTGTGTGGTGAAGATTCTGCTGCTGACTATTAGGGCATCCAGATCCTCCGTTTTTCCATGTGTGTCATGAATGTTGATGGTGCGTTGTCGTGTTGGAAGTTTTTTCGCGAAAATTTTCAAAAGATGGCGGTAAACAGACATTTGTGTGTCAATTGGCAATACTCTTTCTCTAACTTTACAATAACAATATGGTTCGTTATAGGAAAACGCTGGCAACCATCTTCTTACTGGAACTGCGAATTTGTTGGACTTTTGTAGGCTTAAGTTCCTTTCGTAGGCCCCATTCAGGCGACTGATTCTTATTTTCAAGTTCATATCTACCAATCCGTGACTGATCACCATCAACAATATTACAGTCCGTACCTGAAATGCAGTCTTTGAACTTTTCCCGTGTTGTTTCGCACTAATCATGTTCAAATGGTTCAAATGGCTCTGAGCACTATGGGACTTAACATCTGAGGTCATCAGTCCCCTAGAACTTAGAACTACTTAAACCTAACTAACCTAAGGACATCACACACATCCATGCCCGACGCAGGATTCGAAACTGCGACCGTAGCAGTCGCGCGGTTCCGGACTGCGCGCCTAGAACCGCTAGATCACCGCGGCCGGCGCACTAATCATGTGTTACTGTGTCTGATCGGGAGTCAGTTTATATGAAATCCATCGACAACAAAGTTTTCTTACTTCTGACTGTTGATGTAAGGTGTTTTGGATTTGGCTGATACCAATGCCTGATATTACCTGAATAAATTACTAACATTCCGACTATCTGCTTCAAGCATTGCTTGAGCAGTAGCAATATATTCAACAGTAACAGCAGATGCTGGATGTCCGTCACGACGTCCATCACTAAGGATAAAATACAGGGTGCAACGTTTGTAAGTGCAGATGTTTCTATTGGTGACTGAGGGCAGTGTGCTGAACTAAATTACAGCAGTATTAACCACATTTGCAGACTAATAATTATCGCAATTACGAGTTGTATACTTTAGGGCTGCATAGTACCTCCAAATCATATGAGGCAGGAGTAAACAATTAACTCTTATCTTCCTCTAGGCAGAAGATTAGTTATTGAAGGACCCTTGGACGTGAAACGATTCGTCCTGGGAGGACTGTTAAACGCAGAGAAAATGTAAACAATACACTGATGTATGTAAAATTTAAGCTGTCACATATAAAAATTTCTGCACTTATGTCCTTTACACCTCATGTACGTTTTAAACTCGCTGTACCTATTGCAAACTGTTGCCGTAGGTGGAGGTTTTCGCCAAATGCATTTCCAAGCTGATCTTGCTTACACGCTAATAACGATTTAAAATCAGAAAAATTTACAGAGTGGAAATTTGCTCTAGATAAATTCATTCTTCGGTTTACACAAAATCTACAAATGATGATAATTTATAAAGTACCGGAGTAATTCGACCAAGCTACATGGTAATCAACTCGTAAAACATTTGAAACTGGCTGCAAAACATGGGAACCAAAAAATTTTGGGAGTCTCCCTCTTAGCAAGTCAGAGGATGACAGAGCTGTTTCTCATCTTAAAGTACAGCGTCTAATACTAGCATACGCAAAGTAAAATCAGTCTCACACACACAAGTATGTGTTTGTTTTAACTTATAAAACATAAATATCCGGAGAAATACGCATCATATGAAAGACATGTTCCAGTTGAAAAGTTAATATTTTCAGAAGGAATATCTGTCTATGGTAAAAACTGGCCACCCCCTAATCACCGCCTAGGGGGTCAGATTTTATTTTCAAACGGGGAACACCATTTTTATTGGAGATTCGGATTCTATGCCAACAAAACTTTGTGTTTATTTGAACCAATTTTTGTCATACGAGGAAGATGACACTGTAGTCGGCGTTAGTTACGGCGACTGGATGGAAGAACACACCGAAATCAAACATCTTCATGGCGTCAGGGCTCACCGAAATCAGCCCTGAAAGAAACAGAAAACTACCTTACGTTAACAGAAGCTTACCTGCCAGACTTTTATGTAGCTAAACGTAAAAGTTTTTGTGTACAACAAAATTTTAAAACAGACTCAAATTTTTAGTAATATGAATTGTTTGGATAAAATAAGTTTATTAGACAGTTCTTAATTGCAAAAGCCATAAAAATGGAATTTTTTCGATTACAGAACGAGAAAAAATCACTTTCGTAAGTGCTACGTATTTTTTGGCGCAGTATTCGAGTCTGAAATAAAAAGTGGGTGTTCCCATTTGAAGATAATGTACGAGGGCAGTTCAATAAGTAATGCAACACTTTTTTTTCCCGGCCAATTTTGGTTGATAAAACCGGAAATTTCTTGTGGAATATTTTCAAACATTCCCGCTACGTCTCGTATAGTTTCATTGACTTCCGACAGGTGGCAGCGCTGTACGGAGCTGTTAAAATGGCGTCTGTAACGGATGTGCGTTGCAAACAACGGGCAGTGATCGAGTTTCTTTTGGCGGAAAACCAGGGCATCTCTGATATTCATAGGCGCTTGCAGAATGTCTTCGGTGATCTGGCAGTGGACAAAAGCACGGTGAGTCGTTGGGCAAAGCGTGTGTCATCATCGCCGCAAGGTCAAGCAAGACTGTCTGATCTCCCGCGTGCAGGCCGGCCGTGCACAGCTGTGACTCCTGCAATGGCGGAGCGTGCGAACACACTCGTTCGAGATGATCGACGGATCACCATCAAACAACTCAGTGCTCAACTTGACATCTCTGTTGGTAGTGCTGTCACAATTGTTCACCAGTTGGGATATTCAAAGGTTTGTTCCCGCTGGGTCCCTCGTTGTCCAACCGAACACCATAAAGAGCAAAGGAGAACCATCTGTGCGGAATTGCTTGCTCGTCATGTGGCTGAGGGTGACAATTTCTTGTCAAAGATTGTTACAGGCTATGAAACATGGGTTCATCACTTCGAACCTGAAACAAAACGGCAATCGATGGAATGGCGCCACACCCACTCCCCTACCAAGAAAAAGTTTAAAGCCATACCCTCAGCCGGTAAAGTCATGGTTACAGTCTTCTGGGACGCTGAAGGGGTTATTCTGTTCGATGTCCTTCCCCATGGTCAAACGATCAAGTGTATTGTGCTACTCTTCAGAAATGGAAGAAACGACTTCAGCGTGTTCGTAGACACAAAAATCTGAACGAACTTCTCCTTCTTCATGACGACGCAAGACCTCACACAAGTCTTCGCACCCGAGAGGAGCTCACAAAACTTCAGTGGACTGTTCTTCCTCATGCACCCTACAGCACCGATCTCGCACCGTCGGATTTCCATATGTTTGGCCCAATGAAGGACGCAATCCGTGGGAGGCACTACACGGATGATGAAGAAGTTATTGATGCAGTACGACCTTGGCTCCGACATCGACCAGTGGAATGGTACCGTGCAGGCATACAGGCCCTCATTTCAAGGTGGCGTAAGGCCGTAGCATTGAATAGAGATTACGTTGAAAAACAGTGTTGTGTAGCTAAAAGATTGGGGAATAACCTGGTGTATATCAATGCTGAATAAAACAACCCCTGTTTCAGAAAAAAAATGTATTGCATTACTTATTGAACTGCCCTCGTATGTCATAAACCTCAAAATATAAGTTGACCTGGCTACTGGAGATGAGCGGGTTAGCGGGTTCCAGTTTTAGAACAAAAAGATGTTTTCGTTCAAATTATTACCTTTTTATCTCGAATACTTTTTCGTGTGATGTGCATTTGCCTAAGAATTTAGTTGTTTCACGTTAAGGCACCCTTAATACAGAGTGGTCCAGTTAAACGTTTCAGTGCAGTTATCTCTGGAGCAACAATTGATATTGACTGTAACTGGTGTGACTGTAAGGCAGGCGCTCGTGAAAGTGATAGTATGAGACATCCTAAAACGTAAGTAAATATTACTTTAAACACAAAACTAAGTTTTTTCATGGACTCTCCGTATTATTTCTGACGCAATCAATAACGTGAAAAATCACAAAAAGAATGGCGTTGGTTATATCGGAATATGTCAATTACATGCACAGAAATTGCTAACCGTAGTTGACGCTTGAAGTAAATGAAACGCAGCGCTATTGCTCACCCTCAGATGCAAGGATGAACACATAGTGCTCGTAATCGCAATGTGATTGACGTGCCACGATACAAAAAACGTTGTACGTATTGCTACAAACATTTTTACTAAGTGTGCTGGGAAAATACACACGCCCAATACCATACAATATAAAAATGAGGAAAGGGTTAACTCGTTCGTGCTTTATTGATCATTACTATATTACTAGAATGGACATAGCGGAAACCGATAAGCTCAGCAGTTTGATCCCTTAGGAATTCACACACACATAGCGGCAACGTAAAACTGCTAAGGTCATCAGTCCCTAAGCTTACACACTGCTTATCCTAAATTATTCTAAGGACAACACACACACCCAAGCCCGAGGGAGGACTCGAACCTCCGCCGGCACCAGTCGTACAGTCCATGACTGGATCGCCTTAGACCGCTCGGCTAACCCTAGCCAGTGTAAACGTAGTTAATGGATGATCAAGGATCTAACAGAGAGGTAAATGGTGGCTGCACATAGTTGTGTAACTAGACGTCTACATCGTATCCAGTCCTTTTAATATCAGTTTAAATAGAAATACGTACAGCGTTTGTTGTGTCGCAGAACGTCAGTCACGATTCCGAGCAACATGGGGTTCACGCATGCACCCCGGGATGTGCAACAGCCGTGCTATTCGTTTATTTCAAGCATCAGCTTCACTTGACGATTTCTCTGGATGTAACTGATGTACTGCGAAGCAACCAACGTCATTTCTTTTGTGATTTTTCTTGTTATTGACTACCTAAGAAGTAACACGTGGTGTCCATTTAACTAAACATAAGTTTCTGTTGAAAATAATATTTTCTTACTTTTCAGAATATCTCGTAGTGTTTACTTTCATGAGCCTCTGCCATACTTTCATGTCCCTCAAAATGGTTTTTCAGTATCTATTGTTGTTCCAGAGATATTTTCGCTGAATCGATTAAGTGGATCATCCTGTATATTTGTAACTTTACTACCTTTCCGAAGGGAAACTCAATTGAAAACTGTGAAGATCCAGGGATGCAACTATGTCAGGAGCTTACACAAGCGGCAGGACTGCACAATCGGTACAAGTATACAAAAACCAGTTTCAACACTAAACTACAATTTCTTAAATGGCACTTGTATGTTTTTCTGCTGAAATGAAAACTAGAAGTACAATCAGTGATGGCAGACTTGGTTTCACTGCTGTAAACCTTATACCTTTTGGAATCCTAGACTTTAACTGACGAAACGGTACCAAAGTTTCTGCCACAATGTTGCAACGCCATAATGTGAGCTGCCTCCACTGTCGCGAAGCTTGCTGTAGGCAACGCGTGCTCTGCTCATTACAGCAGAATACTGGGGCCATGTTGTCATCTTTTTAAATCTACGTATTTCAGAAGGTATGAGGTTTAGAAAAGCAAAAACAAGTCTGCCGTCACTAATAGTACCTCTAGTTTTCATTTCAACAGAGAACAAGTAGATGTACCATTTAGGAAACGTAACTATTTGTTGAAAGTGATTTTTGTTTACATTTATGGATTGTACATTCCTTTCCATCGAGTGAGTCCCTGACGTAGGTGCATCCCTGGTCAACAGCATTTTTCACATTTTGTTTCTTTTCTGAAATTAAATGATTTGAACATTTCGCGGCCCCGTCAGCAACTGTATAAATATTAATTTTAATTGTAATAACCAACAGCCTCGGTTGCACCGTTTACCTAGAATTTATCTAGGTTTCAGTCGCGATAAGCCAACCTTATTCAGAATAACGGTTGCTACCGTTTGTCCACTATGGACAAACGGTACTTACTGTTATTCTGAAGAAGGTTGGTTTATTGCTACTGAAACCTACGTACATTCTAGGTAAACGGTGCAACTGAGGCTGTTGGTTATTAAAATTAAGATTAACTTTTCGGAAATGCTTTAAATGGCAGAGTTAGGTGTCAGAATCTCCGTGTACAGAAATTGTTCACTAAAAATGCTATTCGAAAACTAAAGACGAAACGGATATAAAATGATAAAATTCGTTTCATTCAGTTAAAAGTAGACTAACTTAATGTGGTATCAAAACTTATATTCTTACACGCAACTGAAGGCCACAGGACAACAAGAATTAAAGTTTGTATGAAACACTCAGTGTAATACAGAAACACCATGTACAATACTGGCTAACATTTGATTTAAAAGTAAGTCACTTCTCTTATCACTTTTCCTACGATATCAGGTGTTTCTGCCACATTTGTGTAGTCCATCTAGCAGGTACAGATGCGGTGTGGGACGATGCGTAGGCGGCGGCGGCGCGGCGTGCGCACGGGGGCGTGAAGAGAGCAGACAGGCCACCGGCTGCGGCCGCCTATCAGCTGTTCCCGGGCCACTGGCCGTGGCACGCCTTTGTCTGACCCGGGCTGCACTAGGCTGTGCTGCACTGCCCTACTCTTCCTACACACACACACCAGTCTGGCCACACATACGCTTCACCTACCCCGTTTCGATCAGGCAGCAGTGTGAGATATCACCTCCACCACTATGGAAACTCTGCTAGAAATGTGTTGCGTAAACACTTGGTTGAAACAGCGTCGAGCGCAGTTAATGCGCTACATGAAACACCATTAACACTGTATACCACTGATAATGACTTTTACTTTGCAGCTAAGATCATTCGAGTAATACTAGTGAAGAATTCTAATTTCAGTGTCAGCAAGACTGATATCTAGCTTAACACACAGTGATACATGTCGCTGGCGCCCTAAACCCAACACTTTGGTTTCAGGAATAGTTAGTTGGACTATCAGACCAATTGTGTGATTGGATTGAAGAGTTCCTAGATAACAGAACGCAGCATGTCATTCTCAATGGAGAGAAGTCTTCCGAAGTTAGAGTGATTTCAGATGTGCCGCAGGGGAGTGTCGTAGGACCGTTGCTATTCACAGTACACATAAATGACCTTGTGGATGACATCGGAAGTTCACTAAGGCTTTTTGCGGATGATGCTGTGGTATATCGAGAGGTTGTAACAGTGGAAAATGGTACTGAAATGCAGGAGGATCTGCGGCGAATTGATGCATGGTGCAGGGAATGGTAATTGAATCTCAATAGACAAGTGTAGGGTGCTGCGAATACATAGAAAGAAAGATCCTTTATCATTTAGCTACAATATAGCAGCTCAGCAACTGGAAGCAGTTAATTCCATAAATTATCTGGGAGTAGGCATTAGGAGTGATTTAAAATGGAATGATCATATAAAGTTGATCGTCGGTAAAGCAGATGCCACACTGAGATTCGTTGGAAGAATCCTAAGGAAATGCAATCCGAAAACAAAGGAAGTAGGCTACAGTACAGTTGTTCGCCCACTGCTTGAATACTGCTCAGCGGTGTGGGATCCGTACCAAATAGGGTTGATAGAAGAGGTAGTGAAGATCCAACGGAGAACAGCACGCTTCGGTTCAAGGTCATTTAGTAATCGCGAAAGCGTTACGAAGATGACAGATAAACTCCAGTGGAAGACTTTGCAGGAGAGACGCTCAGTAGCTCGGTACGGGCTTTTGTTGAAGTTTCGAGAACATACCTTCAGCGAGGAGTCAAGCAGTATATTGCTCCCTCCTACGTATATCTCACGAAGAGATCATGAGGATAAAATCAGAGACATTAGAGCCCACACAGAGGCATACCGACAATCCTTCTTTCCACGAAGAATACGAGACTGGAATAGAAGAGAAAACCGGTAGAGGTACTCAAGGTACCCTCCGCCACACACCGTCAGGTGGATTGCGGGGTATGGATGTAGATGTAGTACGTCATTTTAGAGATTGGTAGCTTACTCAAGATTCATTGTTGCAACAGTGCATATGGACTACATGAAATGATATATTTACAGATTAATAGCACAAGCGATTCTTACATACGGGTATCGACCCATGATGAAATACTCATATTGGTACGTGGCGTAGACTCCACGGGCGTCAATGCAGGTGCTGAATCTGGCATCCCGTCGATCATACACCTAGCGAATACAGTCCTGGGGTACATTATGCCACGCCTGCTCAACGTACTCCATGATTCTGTAGGAGTTTTTGGATAACAAGTCACACGAGTAACTTCTTGTCCCATCATATTCCTCACCTACCAGATGGTGACAAGTCGGGAGACCGTGCTAGCCAGGGAAATAGCTACGCGTCTTGCAGAGCACGTTCAGTTCCAACCAGTGTGTCGGCGAGCACTATCCGGTTGAAACAACGTATCCTCTTCCTGTAGCAAGAACGAAAAAAAAAAAAAACTTTATGGCTAGCATCCCCTCTGAAAACACCAGAGATGAACGAGAGTTGTAGCTTATCGCACCGTTGACCTCCTAAGGTCTGTGATGAAGCAAGTGCATCTTGGATAAATCCACTCTATGAGACAGTGCTCAGCAGGTCTACGTCGTATGTGCAAACAATCATCACCCACTTGCAGGCAGAACGTGCGTTAATGGCTGAAGACCATGGAGCCCCATCCCATCTTCCAAGTGATCCTCTGACGGCACCAGTCGAACCGATTGTATGAATGGAAGACGGGCTGTAGGTGTGCGTGCCCCTAGTCGCACTGCTAATAACCGGTTTGGAACGGTTCCTGTTGAGAAGTCTGATCTCACAAGCCCTCTTATCTTTGCTGTGCTAGCTGTACGATCTGCCACTGCTGCTCTAACAATATGGAGATCCTGGCATGCGTCTGTGCTGTGTGGACGTCCAGAATATCGTTACTGGTATGAGAATGTTCACGCGACCACTGATAGCCAGCATGGCTGCACAACCGGCGCAGAACCTCCAAATTGTGTGTAAATTCTTCAAAGCACCATTCTGTCACTCGGAAGACCAAAATTTGACACGTTTCAAACTTTTTCAGTTGGCTGTAGCAAGCACGAGTGCTTCTCGTGGCATGCTTCACATGTTTGCAATACACTCAGCCTTCTCGGTGTGAGCATTCACTACTAACGCCACAAGTGGCGCTCTGGTAGCTATACCACTATGCTATCTGTCGCCGGACGACGTAGAAACCATTATTAGTGCGTCTTCTATCCGTCAGGTGACATATTCCATGACAAGCATATAAAAGGACATGACAAGCCAACTTGCACATGTCTCGTGATTGAGAATGTTGACGTGATACAATGTATCTGATGAACGATTTTACATGACTGACATAACTTGCTTATGAATATGACGGTAAGTCGAAAGGCGTAAGGTGTTTTTAAAAAAATTAAATGAAAATGTGGCCAAGACATAAGAGAAGTTATTAAAGTGCAGTAGTAAATGTAATGGATCAGATCCTAGAAAGTCCCTATTCTACAAAGTCATCGCTCTTATCAGATTAAATTCACAAGGCATGAGGGCAATCCGAAGAGTTCTACCAAGGCAGTATACAACAGCTCGATCCTGCAGTAACTTGCAACATTAAGTAAAAAGTTTTTCTGTTACACTATTTATTGGCCATCAAACTATAACACAGCTTAATTTGGCGGATTCTTGTATATGTGAAAAGATAAAGTCCATAACAATATTAACATAGTGGACGGAGCTGACAAAATTCCTGAAGTTCAAAGCTGTGTTTCATTTTGTCAACGCTGAAGATCATCCTGTAATTTCCCGATTACTATTTATTTTACCCAAAGGATGTAGTCCGTGGCAGTTCAAAACAACGTCAGCCGGTTCAGAATGAAGAGAAGACATAGGCCACGGAAACACATCCAGAGGAAACGTTTCTGTCACCAGAAGTCCAGCATTGTTCACAGATAAAAACCCTGCAATACTACAGCAGTGAGAAATTACGAATTCAGTAGAGCCCAGCTGAAGGGAGCGATGTCGTACTCAGAGTGAAATGGCTTTTATAATCCATGTCACATTCTTAAAGTCAAATTTTTAAAACATTAACTCATTTGTAAAGCAGTCAGACGTCTGAACCAGTTTTATGCATGGAGTTCGATTCTCTATAGAATTTAGGTTCGTTGTTGCTTATTTTGTACTAATTCGGTAGCATTTTAGTACGTTCGTTTACATCATATTTGTCTATTTTACGCGTGTTACATCTTTGAATAGCTTGGGCACCGGCTAAATAAATAATAAAACACTGACCTGTTGGAAAAGTACATCTAATGTTCAGTGGTACAAATAGGGAAGTACTCTGTGGGTTGCAGAAGAGAAAAAAAGTGCACTCCATATATATTCTTAGTGCATTCATTACGTAACTTCCCTGATAATTGTAATTACTTCACTCGCACGATGATAACCCAGTCCCAGGCTTCTGCGTTTTACTACTTCTATTAGCAGAGTCTCGTTCTTTCGAAATGTAGTTACATAGATGAAAGTTTCTTGGGACAATCACTGAGCGAACGACGCAGCGTGACCGAAAGTTCATGTCTCTATCTGCCACGTCTGACTTTCCCAGACCAACGCTAGTTTCTGACATACCTTTTACTGATTTTAACTGTGAGATTTGTGAGCATCGTATCGCATGATAACATAATGGAGAAACCAATGTTTTGGCTACGGATACAGTATTTGAAACGTTGGTTTCTCCTGTATAGTACTTTCACATTATGACACGGTACGATACTCACAGAACTTTTATGTTAATTGACTGGCTGCGACTGTCTACGCAATGGTATCTGTGCATTAGGTGCATTAAGCAACTATAATGTTTAAAATTTCCAAACTTATATGTCAAAGTGTCTCGTGATATTTATTCTAAATAAGTATTTATTGATGGCCGACAAGTTTCTAAATTTGAATCAATGGTTTCCTACATTCAAATTCAAAATCTTAAATATTAAGTTGAAATTAATAAATGTATCTATGCGGGATAAAATGAATTCACTACCGAGCGAAGAAGTGCATTGGTTAGACACTGGACTCGCATTCGGGAGGACAACGGTTGGAACCAGCGTCCAACCATTCTGATTTAGATTTCCCGTGATTTCCCTAAATCGCTTCGGGAAAATACCAGGATGGTTCCCTTGTACGGTCACGCCCGACTTCCTTCCCTAATCCGATGGGACCTATGACCTCGCAGTTTGGTCTCCTCCGCCAAATCAACCAAACAAACAACCAACTAAAATGAATACTCTTGAATGCTGACGAAGTGAGTGATGGCTAAATGAGACTTACGACGATACTTAGTTGCCCCAGGTATAGTAAAAAATAACTGCAAAAGCATATGATGAAAACCGAAACTACAAATCAATTAGTTATTTTCAAGAACTAATATTTTCGAAATTTTTGTAACATCATTTGAGCTTAGGAGACCGATCAATATGTTTTGTTGTTTACACTGAGGTGACAAGGGATAGGGATACGCACATATACACATGGTGGTAATATCTCGTGCGTAAGGTGTAAAAGGGCAGTGAATTTGCGGAGTTGTCACTAACACTCAGTCGATTCATGTGAAACGGTTTGCAATGTGGTTTGGCCGCACTACGGGGATTTGCAGACTGTGAACGCAGAACGCTAGTCGAAGCTAGACGCACGGGATATTCCTTTTCGGAAATCGTTATAGAATTCAGTATTCCGAGCTCCATGTGTCATGAGTGTGCCGGGAATACCAAAATTTCAGGCATTATCTATCATTACGGATAACGCAGTGACCGACGGCCTTCACTTAACGTGATCGAGCAGCGAGGTTTGCATAGAGTTGTCAGTGCTAACGGACAAGCAACACTGCGGAAAATAACTGCAGGAATCAATGTGGGATGTACGACAAACGTATCCGTTGCGACAGTGTGGCGAAATATGGCGTTAATGTGCTATGGCAGCAGACGATCGACGAGAATGCCTTTACTAACAGCACGACATGGCCTGCAGTGTCTCTCCTGGGCTCGTGACCATATTTGTTGGATTATGGACCATTGGAAAACAATTACCTGGTCAGAAGAAACCCGATCTTTGTTGGTAAGAGCTGATGGTAAGGTTCGAGTGTGGCGCTAGCCACTCGGAGCCCTGCACCCAAGTTGTCAACAAGGTATTGTGCATGCTGGTGGTGGCTGGAGAGTGGTGTGGGCTGTATTTACAAGAAATAAACTGGAACCTCTGGTCCAACTGAACTGACGATTGACTAGGAATGTTGATTTTTGACTGTCTGGAGACTAACTGCAGCCGTTCATGGTCTTCATACTCCCAAACAAAGAAGGAATCTTCATGGATGACAGTCCGCTACAGCCGTTCGTGATTGGTTTGAGGAACATTCTGGTCTATTCTAGTGAATGACTTGGCAATCCAGATCTCCCGAAGTGAATCCCATCGAACTCTTATGGGAGACAATCGAGAGGTCAGATAGCGTACAAAATCCTGTACTGGCAACACTTTCGCAATTATGGACGGCTATAGAGGCGGCATGGCTCAGTATTCCTGCAAGGGAGTTCCAACGACGAGATGCTGCACTATGTCAGGCAAAACGAGGTTCAACAGGATTTTAGAAACTGTCACAAGTCTTTTGTCTTCTTAGTGTATTCCATGACGTTGTGCCCAGTTTTAATGTTAATTTGACAGTAATGGTGACATTTAGGAAATCGACAGTAATCGTTCACTCTCAAATGATACATTTCATGAAAGGTATACAGAACTAGCTCATCCGGTCATACACTCAGGTTGCTCGATAAAAAAAAAGAGTTGCCGGCATGACCGATATACT
Source organism: Schistocerca piceifrons (assembly GCF_021461385.2). Lineage (NCBI taxonomy): Eukaryota > Metazoa > Arthropoda > Insecta > Orthoptera > Acrididae > Schistocerca > Schistocerca piceifrons. The sequence goes on along the minus strand of NC_060138.1, from coordinate 316,192,015 downwards.
TACTATGGATGAAAAAAATGTATTCAAGACGAAAGTTTCGTGGTACCGGTAGTTATATATACGATAGTTTCCAAAGGGGAGACATCGTCAAACGTGGGTACCTGAAAATACGCAGAAGCGAAACGGTAATCGAGTAATGCAGTTACTTGCTATAGTTACTTGGGGCTCGCAGGCAAAGTAGTGAAGACGGTACCTCAAGAATCGGCTATAATCTCCCGCAGTAAATAAATACTTTTATAGTAACAATTCGTATTTGTGGATAGAACTGACAATGGAAGTTCAGGAAGTCCAGAATGTATCGCAAGACGCAATCTGTGACTCCTTATGATATCGCAATTATGATCAGAAGCACGGTAACACAAGGTTACGGAGAAACTGTTTCGAAGTATACTACATGTAGTTGAGCGCTGCGGACAGAGCACAAGTCTTGCGGCAGAACAGCATGGCGAGCTGAGGGTTCTGGCATAGTCCAGCGACGTACTGTGTCCAGCGTCACTGATAGCGAGAAGACGGTGGCTCGTTGCAACAGGTGATGGTCTGCTTCAGGTGGCTCCCCGATGGATACTGACATATCTGCGTGCTCTGTGTATTGTTATATGGCATTTTTCGTAGTACAGCGAATGGACGACTTGTGAGGCTGGTGCTTATGTAGCATAGTTACTGGCGTTTGTGACACAGATACAATACCTACGATACCCATGGTCTCCGCCTGCGTCCACTGATGGCAAAGATATAGGACGATTAGTAGTAGGTGCTGATAAATTTACCGGGTGCAGAAGTATTAACCTGGAATTTCACTGTAGATGGTGCTAGGCGTCAGTGTAGAGCTCGTAAGACTGCGTCTCCAGCGCCATCTGCTTCTTGTAATGGCTGACGACGAATGCCAACAAACAGTAACCCCAGTTCCATATATCGTTATCTGTTACAAACCCGTAAAACCGTCGACATTTGTGCCTACGAACTACGGTTTGCGGACGGCAGTGTTCTTCTCTTATCATATGAAGAAAACTGGTGCAGAATCGAATCGAACGCTTGTCGAAGCTATCGGCGAACATGCTCTCGGAAAGCACATTGTTTTGAATGGTACAAAAAATTGAAAAGTGGTGATTTTGACATGAGAAACGACGAGCGCGGGAAACCACCGAAAAAGTTCGAAGACAACGAATTGCATACTTTATTGGATGAATATGATACTCAAAGGCAACAGGAACTAGCGGAACAATTGAATCTGAAGCAGAAAGCCGTTTCTTTTCGGTTAAAAGCAATGAGATAGGTGCAAAAAGGGGAAAGTGGGTTCCGCATGAACTGAATGAAAGACACCAAGCAAATCGAAAGACCATTTGTGAAATGCTGGTTTCCAGATACAAAAGAAAGTCTTTGCTCCATCGACTAGTGACAGGTGATGAAAAATGGTTATATTTTTAGAATCCTAATCGTCGTGAACCATGGGTGAGTCCGTGCAAACACCGACATCCACTGCAAGAAAAAATCGCTTTGGAATGAAGACAATTCTCTGTATTTGGTGGGACTAGAAGGATGTCATCTACTATGAGCTGTTAAAACTTGATGAAACCGTTAAAATTGATCGTTACCAACAGCAAATGATCAATTTAATTCAAGCATTACGTGAACAACGACCGGAATATGGAAAAAGGCAACACAAGGTCATATTGCTCCATGTTAACGCCTCATGACACACAGAAAAACGGGTGAAGCAAGCGATCGAGGTATTCACATGGGAATTCTCCAGACTTTGCTCCGTCCCATTATCATCTGTTTGCATCACTGGGACACGCATTGGCTGAACATCACTTCAATTTGTATGAAAACGTACACAAATGCTTCGCTGACACGTTCGCTTCAAAGGAAGAACTGTTTCCTTGGCATGACATTCATAGCCTGTCGGAGAGGTGGGAGAAATGTATAAATAGCAATGGAGATTATTTTAAATAAAATATTACTTATCTGTTTCAAACAACAGGCGTGTAATCATCGCAACCAAATTCAGGTTTCATACTACTACACCTGATACAGTCGCAAAACGTACTGTAGGTGCCATTGTTATTGACTAGTTCCTAGAAATTAAGTTTTTAGGAAAGGGTATGAATCGAGACAATTTTAAATTCTCACATCCATTATAGACGAGGTAACCAAAGTGAAAATATTTTTTGAAAACACCACGTATGTCCATAATGGGGTGGTGATGGAGACCTATACCCTCTCCCACTCAATAGTCAGCCACAACATTAACTCATTTGTAAAGCAGTCAGATGTCTGAACCAGTTGTTGCTTAGTTGACGTGGCTCTGACGACCTACTATTTACTGTATAACTACAAATGCCGTACCATTCATCAGCACGAGGGAGCTCTCAGATTGGGAAGTCAGAAGTGGCAGTCTGACTACCACTCATACCTGCTATGGGTTGGTCACAACACCGTCCTCCCTGCAGGAACATGTCAGGACCTCTAATATTGTGAATTGACCATGTTGGCTTCATCCTTGAACAACGAACAATGACAAACGAAAAGGCGAAGTTAAACATTTCCACATGTAATACCGAAGGCATGAATGTAAAAGAACAAGCGCTAGCAAATATTCTAGCAGACAAGGAAACACACATACCTGTGATTACAATGACCAAGAAAAATCTCCTGGTGACAAAAACATTAGATAACGACAATACTACGATATTCAGTACAGTTAAGCACGAAATCAAAGCAAAAGCTGTGGCGGCATACCACTGAAAAACAAATGGCGAGACAGAATTTTGCAACTAGATAAATGAGAGACTGGTGTCTGAACAAATGAAGGTGGACATAGGAAGCGTTTTGATACACGTGCTTGTGCCAACGAAGACGATAGAAGGGACGAAACAGGTGCTTTCTTACAAAGTTTTGAAAGACACGTTAGATAAAGCGACATCGTGATAGCAGGACACTTAAATGCTGCAACTGGTTACGAATAATTAGAAATTAAACCTAATGAGAGATAACAAATAAGCTATCGTAAATTGGAATGGAAGAGTTTTGCGAGATTTCTATCTAGCACTAGACGGAGAGTTAGCAATTCGCAGTTTTATGCATAAACAGATGCATAAAATGAAATAGAGTGCTTCATATCTAATGAGAAAAGCTCAAAATTGTTCACAAACACAAGAGTCGACATGGATGACGAGACATACAGCGATAACTACTTGGTAATTTCGGAAATAAATTTACTAAGAAGATGATAGAAAGAAAGATAAACAAACAGAAATGAAAATGAAGATGAGGGTTTCATACAGGGGTACAAGAAGAATGTATGCGAGACCTACGACAGAAGTGAATGACGGAAACAGAAAGTTCAGTTGGACTCGTTCATGATTTTAAAGCGGATTGGAAGGATATCAGGAACCCAAGTGGAAAAGCAGCTTCCGAAGGCTTTGAACATTGCAAAATAAAAACAAAACGAAATAAATAATAATTAAATAAAGTCTGGACATGACATTGTGGAACGAAGATGTAAAGGAAGCACTAGAAAAGAAGTCAGGAGCTTTTAGAAATATGATTCAAAAGTGAAACCAATGAGAGCTAAGAATTATACAGAAGACTGTCTTTTAGTATTCCCTAAGAAATTAATGGAGCACCTACATTTCTAACACTAAAACAGATGTATGTGGGTATTTACAGTGTACCTTAACAATACGGTAAGAGACACAACAAAATCCAGTTAATACAACATGAGTTCACATACTATAAAGATCTGTGCCTGCTACAGAGATAGAAGGAAGGACAGATAGAGAAGAACATATTGTTGTGAGAACCATAGCGCAGTAAGAAGTAGTAGAAGGATTAAACCAAATGAAAATTAAGAAACCTACCTACAGTCTAATCGGGAATTACGTAAATACCAGACAAAAAAATCATTAGATTTACAACGTATGTACGGAAACAAATTACATTCGACTTCCGTGAAAGCAGCGACATCTTATTCCAAAAACTAAACAAGTCATGTTTCCAAAATTATCGAGGAATAAATATATTAAATACTCCGTACAAGGCATATTCCAATATCATTACAAAGAGGCTCAGTTAAATTTTCAAACGCATCTTAAAACGTTGACCATTTGGATTCAACTGGGGATTAAGTTGTATAGAAAACATAGCTCACTCAAAGCAAATTGATGAAAAATATGAGGAGTACATTCAGGAAATATATGATCATCGTTGATTATATCAACGCTTTTGATTGTGTTAAAACTGAGTAAAAAATGAGTGAAAGAGTTTCCCTGATCATTTAATAGAAATTATGTAAGATACATAACATATATTTCAGCTTAAAGTTGCTAAAACTGAGAGACCGTCAATCTTGGCTTCATACAGTGATGCAGCTTATCACTCACACTTTTAATATCTAAATACACGAAATTCTCTTGGAATCGTAAATGAACGACCATTTCATGTTTTTTAGCTGTAAAACTCTAGTCTATAACAGTGCCATTGGGAGATAACCAGTAAATTAATCGTAATAGTGATAATAAGCTAAAAAGAACAGCATGATGATACTGTGCTTCACACAATTTTCACGTATCTTAAAATAAAACGTAGGTGATGTCGCTTTATGGGAAAAACAGAATCAAATTCCAGGTCGTAAGAAACTGTGAAAGGGTATTGTGAATAGCACATTATAAATATTTAGGATGCAATATATCACATGAATATAAAGTTGGTTTTTCTGTATGAACAGCGAAATTTAAAAATAGTGAATGGTACCTTTAGACGAACCTTATAAAGAAAACTGATATTTGTGAAATTTAGCAATCACTGCCACTCCATTTATAATATGTCGTTGCATAAGTTAGGTAACAAAAAGAAATGTTACTGTGACAATCCTGATGGTAGAAATAACATTTTACAGTCATGCAGCAGTGTATACGAGACAAGCTTTAAAGCTAAGTACAGGAATGAAGAGCATAATTAGTTTCAAAGCCTCTAAAAGAGAAAAAGAACCCGAAAGAAAGGAGGAGGACGGAGTACCAATGTTACTATAAAAGGGCCACCTAGTGAGACAGACAAATATAGTGTGTACTTAGACTAATTCCTATAAGCAAAACCTATAATGTACAAATGATGATGACAAAAAGTTCACACACACACACACACACACACACACACACACACACACACACCACGAACAGCCTCACGAAATTACTACAGTTCACTGCTGCTTTTCCGTTTACTTAGGCGACGATTAAAGTTCTTATGGAATGACATTGGATTGACAAAGATCAATGTTGGCCTGTGACATCGTTATGGGAAACTGAAGCTACTATTTATTGCGCTACGGTCGCAGGTTCGAATCCTGCCTCGGGCATGGATGTGTGTGATGCCCTTAGGTTAGTTAGGTTTAAGTAGTTCTAAGTTGTAGGGGACCGATGACCTTAGAAGTTAAGTCCCATAGTGCTCAGAGCCATTTTAACTATTTATTGGTTACATAGCTCTTTACCTTCTCAGTGGGCCTCGTGTGGTACCAGAAATAGAACCATGGTAATGGTGTCGCAATTGACAAGCTAAAAAGTCAGCAGTGAACTGCAACTCTGTAGTGGGATGGTCTGAGTGACACGTCACTTTGTTCTTTGACCTAAAGTTTTGAAGATTACGTGCACAAGCTAGTAGAAGAGGACATCTGCTTTGGAAAACTTTTCTACATGGAAATTTTATTCATATTGAGGTCCTAGTTATATAGACATGACTAACTTTTTATGGATACATTTAGTCCGTTGTAATTCACTGCCTAACATTCAACCCAGAGAAAGCTAAGTACTCTGAACATCTTCCTGACAAAGCAAAGTACGTGAACACGCGTTACGACGTCAAATTAGAACAGGCAGCATGTTATTTGCTTTTCAAACTGTTATCAGTGCATTCAAAAGAAACATATATATTTCAAATACTTTCAATTTAAAAAGCTCATTATACATTAGGAAAAATGTGTCAAGAAATTTATCTTTGGCTTCAGTACATGACAAATTTATCATTAATTTTCCATAAATCTCTTTCACATATTCATTCATTTCGTGCAGTTAGTTTTACTGACTATTTTCCTTTGGTCACTATGGTTTTGCCAGTAACAGGAAAACCATAACAACAATTTATATTTTCCTTATTAGCAGTATTATTAGGAAAAGGAGCTGGAAACAGTTAAACCATTTAAAATGAAGTAGGAAAGCATTTGTATTAATGCTGATTATTTCGAAGTTTCTGCATAACATCCCTTTGCAAACAGTATATTAAGCACGATCTTGGTGAATATATGAATTTTTAATGTATTGTGTCCAGAAACCATTACTATTTGTTGCCAATAAGTTTGGACATATTTGCACTTCTCAAATCTAACATTGTGCAAGACCGGAGGCACCATCACCTTGCGAAAGCGTTTTGGTCACGCTGTGAGAAAACCTGAAGTACTGCGATTTTATGGAAATGAGTAGAGAAACAGGAGAATAGACTACGGGCATATATCACTGCTTAGTCGATTTTTATCAACGTCTATTTTGGCGCACAAAATTAGGTTACAGGATTAAATGCAGACACATGTAAAAGTTGATTACAAATTCGTCACACTGCAGGGCTCTGTGCGTTCTTAATAGATCTGAGCTCACTTAACTCTGATATACACTAAATACTGTATGGAAGTGAAAAAAACTTAAGAAATATATAAGTTTCCGTAATAGGAGTATCTGTGCTATGAGCCCATGGAATGCACATAAAGAAGAGTTCGGCCTTCCAGTTTGTGAGTAAATTACATACATGGGTATAAACTGGGTTTAGGTTTAGGATGTATGATGGTACCCTATTTGTTTCCTTCAGTCACGTACAGCTTACAAAAGACCCGGGGGGGGTGTGAGAGATGGTCGCTCATCAATATTCCGTTGTTTACGTATTTCATGCTTGTTGAACTATCTATCGCGCTCATTCTTCCTGTAGCATGAGTAGCAATAACAATGAAACAGCAAACAATGATAAAAATGAAAACAAACAAACAAACAGTGCTTATTACAAATAAAAATACACTGAAGCGCCAAAGAAACTGATATTGGTATGTGTATTCAAATACAGAAACATGTAAACAGGCAGAATACGGAGCTACGGTCACCAATGCATATACTGGCAAGTGACTGGAGCAGTTGCTAGATCGGTTACTGCTGCTACAATGGCAGGTTATCAAGATTTAAGTGAGTTTGAAAGTGGTGCTGCAGTTGGTGCACGAGCGATGGGACACAGCAGCTCCGAGGTAGCGATGAAGTGGGGATTTTCCCATACGACCATTTCGCGAGTGTACCGTAAATGTCAGGAATCCGGTAAAACATGAAATCTCTGACATCGCAGCTGCTGAAAAAAGACCCTGTAAGAATAGGACCAACGATGACAGAAGATAATTGTTCAGCGTGACAGAAGCACAACCCTTCCGAAAATTGCTGCAGATTTCAATGTTGTACTCTCGATGAGTGTAATAGACAAACCCTTACGACTCGCTGGTCCCCTCAACACCGATATTGGACTGTTGATGGCTGGAAACATGTTGCCTGGTTGAACGAGTCCGTTTCCAATTGTATGGAGCAGATGGACATGTACGAGTATGGAGATAACCTCATGAATCCATGGACACTAAATGTCAGAAAGGGACTATTCAAGCTGGTGGAGGCTCTGCAATGGTGTGGTGCGTGTGCAGCTTGAGTGATATGGGACCCCTGATACGTCTAGATTCGACTCTGACAGGTGAATGTACGTAGGCATCCTTTCTGATCACCTGCATCATTTCTTCCATTGTACATTCCGATGGACTTGCGTCACCCTACACGTCCAGAATTGCTACAGATTTGCTCCAGAAACACTCATCTGACCTTGAACACTTACGCTGCCCACCAAAATCCCCAGACACGAACATTGTTGAGCGTATCTGGGATGCCTTGCAACGTACTGTTCAGAAGAGATCTCCAGCCCAGCGCACTCTTGTGGATTTATCGACAGCCCCGCAGGATTCATGGTGTCAGTTCCCTCCAGCACTGCTTTAGACATTAGTTGAGACCAAGCCACGCCATGTTGCAGCACTTCTGCGTGCCCACGGAGCACTACACGATATTGGGCAGGTGAACCAATTTCTTTGACTCTTCAGTCTAAAGTAAAGAAGCTAGCCATAATTTTTGTGTGTGTCTCTGCAGTCATAAGGATAGTACGCACGCCCAGTTATATTCTAATTAGTGTCTGCTAAAAAAATCTTCTCTCTTCCGAATCTGAGGAGAAACGCTCTTCATACCTAAATATCCACTTCATTGTAAGTAGCACATATCTTCTTTTCTGTAAATTTTCGCGGCGTTGTGCTGAATGCTGAAACTAGTGAAAACAATACGCTAAATTTGTACGATTAATCGTCACCAGTTCAGTTCCGAATAAGTCAAGTACAATACTGGACAACGGATTTCTAATATAGATTACTTGTGTAAAGAGATAGCTGGCCTGGCAAGGAGCTGTACTTATTGCATTATGCTTAACCTATTAATTTGTTGCCAAACAAGAATGGGCTCAGTGGACTTGGGGGCGTCAGTAGGATATATCTGTCATATATGCTGTAGAATGGTGTATTGTGTTCAGTACATTGAGTTAATTAATGAAGTTAAGTCATTAATCTAAAAGTAAGTGACAGTATTCAGAGAACGCTTGTACTTGTACCTACGTGTGATACGACTCATAGTGAGTAACAATATTACAGTTTTCTGGTTTCATGCATTATTGATAGAATATCTACTCGAGAAACTTTAAGCTTGTATTACTTGTGGTCGAACTGCCGAAAGTAAGTAATCTCAGAGAAAGAGAAGGGAAAGCGCTTTCAGAGTACTGTTCTGTATGACAATAAACTGAATTATAGTGATTTTCTTTGATTGTACATCAAATCGCTATAAGTAAAATCTATTAATTAAGCAATTATTGGCCTATGTTACATTTTCACAATTTATACGTATTGACTGTCATATCATCATAGTATAATGTACGTTGTATAATATATACTTGTACAAGAAATTACGTACCGATATTTTGTATGTAATGGGCAGCGCTCCCTTCATGAACGAAGTCAAAGCAGGTCTGTGTATCAGGTTAGTTTACTTAGCTACATGTAATACGTTTCTTGATCATACTGCGGCACAAAGGGCGTCAGTTATTTGCAGTGGCAGTACGTTGTTCAATTGACCGTAGTCAGACTGTTAATTTAATGTGCAGGATGCGAATATTTTACACCAAAAGTCGAAAAGTTACATCTCGTTAGGTAAGTCTGATCATATGTAATATTAACCACATTGTAAGAGAATTTAATCGTCACTTTCATATCATTAATATAGCAAATGGGAGTCGTAGTTAGAGCTGAAGTGAGACATGGAGCATTGTGCTGGCATAAGAGGTAAAAAGTGGGGCATAAAAACGGGGTTAGTCGAAGAGTGAGAGCTAGAGAAGCAGTGACGCGGAATCGCGACGTAATTTTAATGAGGGCAGTCTAACTAGGGAATGACGAAAGGTTTCTCTTCTCTCGGGGCCCTAGTTGTTACGGGGAATTGAGGGCGCCGTGAATGGCAACCAAGAGTGTCATCGTGGGCGGCCTTCTTTATGGCAGACGTAATTAACAATTTCCTTGGTGCAAAACTCGTTATTGCTCCGCATTAGGGTGCGCGCGACTTCATTAAAGTTAGTGTGGGAGTCGCGATTTCCCGTCGGCGCGGTAATTAACGCCCAGTGGGGCGGAGCGTTGATACTGGAGCCTCGCCGCCGGCGCCAGAGCTGGCTGCAGGGCGGGTTGCCGCCTGCCAGCTCCTTCTGTGCACGCCTGTGAGTCAGGCCGCCCGCCGCACACACTGCCATCCCTACGGACTTGTGTCGGTAGAAACGTTTTCTGTCTCGAACGTAAAGCAAACTATTGATTTACTGTGTGTTGTAATCTAGCGACAATTCTCGCTTCACTGAGTACCACATAACCGGTAAACAGGGGACAGTGTTTTAAATTTTGTTCCCGATTAATGTCTTATTCACTTAATCTGAGATACATTTTCCTTGGTGAACGATTAAGGGCACACGTAGGCCAGAAAGCATACTGATATTTGAACATCGATATCCCCAACTGTACTATAGTTAAAAAGTCAAAACTTCAGACTGTGTATGATACTATGTGCAGTTTTTACTGGACAATGTTCGTGGAAATTCATTTCATAAGGATGATGTACCTTTTCTCATAGAGTAATGAAGTATTATAGCTGACGCTTTCGAGGTTACATCTGCATAAATTCCTGGTAAAACGTGTGCAAAATGTTTCTGTTTTAGCTTATAGTTGCTTTCTAATTAACTTTTTAGTTTTATTTTAACCGAGACTTCTCTATTTTACTCATACAGTAAAAGAGAACTTTAGACGCAAGTGCTCTACAGGAGTATTCAGTAGGCGATTTTTATGAACTGTGCAAATTTCAGGATGTTAATTGTTACAGTGCCAGAGAAAAGGTATATTGTATCTCAAAAATATCATTCTATGGAAAGATCGTTTAAGGTTTTCATTTCAATTTTAACAATGTTGCCATACCACTAATACCTAACGATATCTATATCTATAATCCCCATTCTCCTGCTTGTCTTCAGCTCCCTCCCTTTCCTAATACACTTCTGCATATTTTCTTTTGCTGCCTGGGCTTTGTCAACTCGTGCATCATCGAAGGTTCTGAGTACCTTCAGTGAGAATGCAACTGGTTGCAAGCCTAATCTCTGCAGACGCTTAATCCTGCTAGATGGGCATCAAGTGCAGATATCTTCAAGGCATTTGAGGGTACAAATACTTTTTCTGCGCAAGGAATCGACAAAAGGTGATTTTTAGCTGTCACTCGTATTTTGTATTTTCCCTTGTACACGTTTTTCATCAATTAAGGTTTGGCTAGATGTCTAAAAGTTCGCTTTGTAGCATTTAAAACAGCAAATAACAAACCGTGCTTACATATGTGTAGTTTTCCACCGGATCCTGCCTAAAGGTCTTTGCCCCACGATATGTCACAGAGAAAGTGCTGAGGATCCTCATTTGTGGAAAGTTTGTGGAAGACTGTTGCTCACACTGCTTGCTGCATTGTTATCACACTATGTACATTGCCCCTGATGGGGTTTCTGTAATATAGATGTAATGTGTGGATTCTTTGTCTGAATATCTGTTACAATCTTCCAGTGGCTTTCCATCTTCTAATTTCTTGCTCTTCATTTGCTTCACAGCCTTCTAAATATATCTGTAATTCGTTTGCACTGTGTTAATAAATTAACAGAAAATATGTCTAGTCTAGAGAAGGTATGGGTCACACTACGGAAAAAAAGGATGTGGCAGGGGCAGATGGCCAAGGACAATTTTTTGAAACATATTTTTAGGCAGATTTCGATTATAAAACTTTCAGATGACATTAGAGCATCAGTCTAGGACTGTACAGTAAGCAAACAGACATAAATGGCACGATGTGTGACCTAACGATTGGCAGAATTGAGATTCATCACAGTGAAAACCAGACGAAGAGAGAGGTAAATATCGTCTCGAACGTTATTTGATTGCTGAGAGGAAATTTTTGTGAGGGCAGAACCATTTTGTGACAGTAGCGGTATTACACACCAATGGAATAGCACAGTGCTATGATCGTTGTCTGAAATTGGCGGAAATATCTACTCAACATACCACACGCCCTTTTCTCAGAACTCTCAATTCTATCTATAGGGATCAGCTGATACTTCAACCTACTAGACCACATTGGACTATCTGCAATATAAGGACGTGACGGGTCTAGAGTGTTTATTGAACATGCACGGGAAATATATTTTGGACGGCCTGATCGACGAGTATAGGAAACAATTGTATATCCTCTTATGAATGTAACAGCATAGCATCCTGTCTTGACGCTCTATACTTCTTCTATGAAGGGAAACTTCGTACTCTGTGGCACATGGTACATCTTTTATTGTATAGTCACTACAGAGAAGTAATAACAGCGTCATCCTCTCTTCTTATCAATAAATCATCGTATAAAAAACTTCTACCATCTAGCTCTTTCTGTGACCAGCTTCCCTGATGTGATTAGTCTTTTCTTTTCCTTTTTTTATATCTTACTCTAAATTCAACCATTCCCCTCTTTAGCTTCCAGCCGCGTGCTTCACATAGGCAGCACTTAGTAAAACCATGGTTTTCCTTTTCCTTCAGAAAACGTATAAAACATTGGAAAAAATTTGCACATTAATAAATAACATACACAGAATCACAATTAAGGGAAACTCCGTAGAGAAATGAGGCATATTGTCTTTACATAGTTCTGTACTGAAGGTCAAGCAATACTTTCCCCTCGTCATATGTTAACAAGCAGTTGAAGACGATTTCCCTTAAAACTTCAACTTTTCATTCCAATTTCAATGTACTTTTACCATGTTCTCAGAGAGAGGAAAAGGGGGGGAGGCGGCAATTATCTGTCATCGTGACTACGAAGGTTTTAGGTGTAATAGTGTTGTTCAGTATCAGTACAGAACTACATTCTGTCAGGTGTCGACTAATCTCATGAATTTAGTCTTGCTATTATTTCTATTTTGTAATGACATATTTCAACTTTCAATATGTATACAGTAAGGGGATCAGCTTTTGTAGGTGACTGAATTACTGCAGCAGTGCCTGATGTCCGCAGAAGTAAGCTTGCGTGCTTCTGTAAACGGGGGTATTACATGCTTTAGTCGACTCATAGTACCATACATTGCTTTTAGTAACCAACGAACGTCCCTCAGTTTTTGCCGAGTATCATTTAACGTAACAGACATCACGGCATTGCGAATTATGACCAAAACTTGTTTCAAGAATATCATACATGATCTGTTAGGATTTATCAAGGCACATTAATACAGCTGACTGTAGCGTTCAGGATGGATGTATGAGTCTTCGGGTTAACAACTTTTATTGCTTTCCCATTCATAATGTCTTTTACCCGTAAGATGACACTGTTGACTGCAAAGCGTATAATGGCGACTGAGTGCGAAATATTTTATGCTGCGATTATACAGCTTGATTCAAAAGTCCCATAGTACGAAGTCTACATTGGTTATTCAACAGTGTTGGACACAGGACAAAGTCGTATTCAGGGATGTGGAGCGGTCATTCGAAGTAGAAATCTCTGGTAAACATGGGCTCTTAAATGCATTCTTCATGAGCTATGAGCACTTCTTCAATAGAAGAGATGTGATCACAGTAGCGAAGAAGAACAGTACTCGTAGCTCCTATGGGATGTTTATCAGACGTTTTTCGTTTTGTAATCCATACTACTTCCTCCCAAAATTAAGAAAACAAGAAACTTTTAAAAGAAATTCCTTTCACATAATCGAAGATTAAGAAATGCTCATAACTCTTTAAGTAACGCATTTTAAAGCCCACTGTCACTATATCTTTTACTTCGAATCATCGTTGTTGTCATTTTCTCGAACACGATTTTTTCCTGTGGACCTAGACTGCTGAATTACCACTATATTTGTCCTGCAGATATGATTTCTGAATCAACCTGTATTTCGGTGATTGCCTGTTAAAGCAGCAACGAAATTTTCATTGCCTGTCCACCAACGATGTCGGTGATAATATTAACACATTATTGGGCAATTTAATTTTTCTGTTCAATGTCAAAAGGTCTTGTAAACTACAAGATTCGACGTCATTATTCTGTTCTCCGCACTGTGACCTTGTATACAACCAGTCATTCATAATAAATGCAATGGTGTCTAATTTCTCGATCTTTAGGTAAAAAATGCCTCCAAGTCTTGGTATTTACCGTGAAAAAGGCGTATAAGTATATGACACATGGCTTATAATCAGGACATATCTAAAGGAAAACATTTCGCCAGTTTTAAAATTCTGGCACTGCAGGCGGTACACCGGGGAATGTACCTGTTGCATTCACTACACGGGCACGAATTTTGTCATCTTCGTCCATGAAAAATGATATAGGACAGTCTTTGGTATGAGAAAACATAAGTCGGTGAGTTTTGATCGTTCTGCGATATAGAAGGCGTAGATTCCACACTAACCTTGCGAATTACACTGTCCAGTCACATGAATATGACCATCAGTCGAAACAATAAATAAACACCTTTTGAAACGAGGGCTGTTGCGAGTCGTGTAGAACGAAAGTCAGCTAGGTTATGGAGGATACTGACAGGAACGTGGAGCTATGCCGGTTCCATGCTGTGGCTAGCTGCGCTAGGTTTCTCGGTTGAAAATCCATGGTCCGCAAAGTCCGATCGAAGTGATCCCACATATTCTCTATGAAGCCGAAATCCGAGGGTTTGGTTACCAGGTGAGTGTGGTAGCGTCATTCTGGCGCACTTAGAACCACGCACGTACACTGCGTGCTATGTTACGCATTGGATTGTCCTGTGGTAGATGGTATCGTCCCAAAGAAAAACAGATGGAATGTAGAGGTGGACGTGATCGCCAAGGATAGGTACTTACTTGTTTTGTTCCATTGGGCCTGCCAAAATGACGAGATCACACAGGGAAAGCCACAAAAATATTCCATAGGCCATAACGTTGTTGCATGATGTGTTTTCTTTCAGTCGTTTCACGCCGTGTACGCCAAGGACCATCTGACAAATTTTATTATTTGACGCGTCGACAGATCCTTCTAAACTATGTCTGTATTGGTAAATTTTCGGCACGGTTTCTCCAAGCTCAGATAGGGTCAAGGCAAATTATATAATTGAACCACACACATAGCTTCAATATTTTAAGAGCAATGCCGTCAATTTTCGGTTAAAACTATGTTTTCGGTATGTTTTGTCAAACTTTACGAAATTTCGATTCATCTATCCTGAGTGATAACGTAAAAATCACGGTGAGAAGAATTATGTGACGCTTAGCTTCGATTATATATAGTTACTGATATCTGTCTTTGAAATGCTTAATAAATTTATTAAATCTAGATCGTCTGCATTTTGTGCTGCACTGTAGTGAGGTGCTTACTTGATGGATTTTATGTCTTATTGTCACAGATAAATTTCACAGTGGTAGCTCCTCCACCATCTTTAGTCTGTAACATTGTCTACGACTAAGCAAAATACGAAGAAGAATTATTTTGTGCTTCAGTTCCCACAATGAGGCGTTGTTCCTACCCTCGTTCGCAATCACACTACAATCCACCTATCTGCAAAGACATTTTGCTTTATTTTTATGTAGTTTTATCTTTAACTGCTTGTTACATACACTCCTGGAAATTGAAATAAGAACACCGCGAATTCATTGTCCCAGGAAGGGGAAACTTTATTGACACATTCCTGGGGTCAGATACATCACATGATCACACTGACAGAACCACAGGCACATAGACACAGGCAACAGAGCATGCACAATATCGGCACTAGTACAGTGTATATCCACCTTTCGCAGCAATGCAGGCTGCTATTCTCCCATGGAGACGATCGTAGAGATGCTGGATGTAGTCCTGTGGAACGGCTTGCCATGCCATTTCCACCTGGCGCCTCAGTTGGACCAGCGTTCGTGCTGGACGTGCAGACCGCGTGAGACGACGCTTCATCCAGTCCCAAACATGCTCAATGGGGGACAGATCCGGATATCTTGCTGGCCAGGGTAGTTGACTTACACCTTCTAGAGCACGTTGGGTGGCACGGGATACATGCGGACGTGCATTGTCCTGTTGGAACAGCAAGTTCCCTTGCCGGTCTAGGAATGGTAGAACGATGGGTTCGATGACGGTTTGGAAGTACCGTGCACTATTCAGTGTCCCCTCGACGATCACCAGTGGTGTACGGCCAGTGTAGGAGATCGCTCCCCACACCATGATGCCGGGTGTTGGCCCTGTGTGCCTCGGTCGTATGCAGTCCTGATTGTGGCGCTCACCTGCACGGCGCCAAACACGCATACGACCATCATTGGCACCAAGGCAGAAGCGACTGTCGTCGCTGAAGACGACACGTCTTCATTCGTCCCTCCATTCACGCCTGTCGCGACACCGCTGGAGGCGGGCTGCACGATGTTGGGGCGTGAGCGGAAGACGGCCTCACGGTGTGCGGGACCGTAGCCCAGCTTCATGGAGACGGTTGCGAATGGTCCTCGCCGATACCCCAGGAGCAACAGTGTCCCTAATTTGCTGGGAAGTGGCGGTGCGGTCCCCTACGGCACTGCGTAGGATCCTACGGTCTTGGCGTGCATCCGTGCGTCGCTGCGGTCCGGTCCCAGGTCGACGGGCACGTGCACCTTCCGCCGACCACTGGCGACAACATCTATGTACTGTGGAGACCTCACGCCCCACGTGTTGAGCAATTCGGCGGTACGTCCACCCGGCCTCCCGCATGCCCACTATACGCCCTCGCTCAAAGTCCGTCAACTGCACATACGGTTCACGTCCACGCTGTCGCGGCATGCTACCAGTGTTAAAGACTGCGATGGAGCTCCGTATGCCACGGCAAACTGGCAGACACTGACGGCGGCGGTGCACAAATGCTGCGCAGCTAGCGCCATTCGACGGCCAACACCGCGGTTCCTGGTGTGTCCGCTGTGCCGTGCGTGTGATCATTGCTTGTACAGCCCTCTCGCAGTGTCCGGAGCAAGTATGGTGGGTCTGACACACCGGTGTCAATGTGTTCTTTTTTCCATTTCCAGGTGTGTATTTGTGGAAAATGACATATATAATTCTGTATCTCCTACCACGCTCCTGCCATGTTTTGTAAAATTCATTCTTTAAGTAGGTTGTATAAATCAGAAAATTTAAAATTTCAGTTGTACCAAAATATATATTAGCAAACAAATAATGCCACCAGAAAAATATCCAACTTATACATCTTACATTAAGGCAATCAATTTAATTAGCCGTAAAATTATCGTAAAATCATCAAAAAAAATTTCCACCATACACACTGTCGGCCATTCAATATTCCACACAATAACGTCTCATGTAACAATCCTTATACTACATGCTTGGATATGCAAATGATTAGCATTTCAGCGCAGCCGAACAAATAACATCTACGTTCTCTATATAAGGAAACACAACACAGCGGCTCATTCAGAAATGGCATTTGGTGTTTGTCGGAAGATCTAGTGGTTTACCATTTCTCGATTGCTGTTCGCTTTGATCGGAATTCCACGATAGTCATGCGAAAATGATATCGATGTTTTCAAGAGTGCTAAATTCCACACAATGAGACTAGCACCCGACGCGACAGTCATATTACTCATTCTGGCGGACAAGATCGTACAGCCACACCACGCATTTGTGTCAAGACATGGATTTGTTCACATGCCCTTTTCATTGACGTGGCTTCAGTGGTGTGTCTAGGACATAGGAATGGCACTATATTGTCATATGAGTCGAGTGTTATTTGTCCATCCAGCAGTAGGATGGACGTGTTGGTGGTGGAGGCTTCGGAAGAATGAACTTGGCAGATTGCTTCGTCACTGTCATACTTGCCCAGCACCTGGCTTGATAGTACTGGTTCCAATAGGATGTACATTACGAACACTTAGGATTTGCACAGCCTGCAATTTGGACAGGTGATCTTATTTTTCCGACTTTTTAAGGTGGTGGCTGTTCCTTGTGTACGAAATCTCTCTGTTACGTTACCATTTCAACAAGATGACACAAAACTGCAAATTTTTCGTGCTGTCCTGAGCCACATCGTTATGGATGGCGTTTGACTGTGTACCTAGCTACCAAGTTATCTACATCGCTCAAGTCCAAAAAAATTTGGTCATAGGTTGCTGAGAAGTTGGAGTGGCTCTACGATTCATGAACTATAGCATAGCGTTGAAGGAAGGTGTTTTGTGCCCCCCATCACAAATTTAAAAAGGTACTATTGCTGATGAAATGCATACGACAATAGGTAAAATTTCATTATTTCTGTATGACTGGTGTTGTAAGTTAATGGTCAAAAATGTAAATGTGTATCTTAGAAAATGTCAGACCCTACATTCGAGCTGCGACATGAAGTATGTACCAGTCATTCTAATCAATATATGTACGAAATTCAGTCGTGCCAGTGTAGAAAGATAGAGCGCTGGGAATGGGCCATCGAATATGACTTGAACAGTGATACAGGATTCCATGCTGGTTATCTCCAGACCGATGAACTACACCATCCAGGCCACCTTTTCCTTCCTGCATAGCGGGTAATATGCCAGTATCAGCATATTTTCGTTCAATAATGTATGGAATAGTTTTCCAGGATTACTGATTAAGTAGAAAAAACGTATACATTGCAAAAAGGCGGCTAGTAAGAAAAATATGATAGTGTTCAATAACGGACGTCATACTGGTACATTTTCAAGATGCTAGGCATTTAAAATGTGCCGTCCCTAGTGAAATTCGTCATTAATAATGCATCACAATTTGAGAAAAACAGTGGCGCACAACCTACAAGTCTAGAGGGAAAAATATTCTTTGTTAATTAGTGTCACAGTTGTCAGTGGCTAAGAAAGAAATTCACTATGCAGCAACTAGAATTTTTGATCCTTTCCCCTCCAACATAAAACGTCTGAGAGATAGCGAAAAAAGTTTAAAATCTTATTTAAAATCATTTCTCCTGGTCTACTCTTTATGCTCCACTGACGAATTTGTACTTCAAAACCGCTAGTTACTAAGAAAATTAAGCGTAGATGCATAAGGAGGACTAAAAATAATTGTGTATTTGTTAACATTAACACTAAACATGATTACATATCCAGTAAATTGACGCGTTCCACATCATTTAGATAAAAGAATCGTTCAAACGATCTACAGTAGATGTAACTAACTAACTAACTAACTAACTAACTAACTAACTAACTAATATCGAATTTGTCAAATATATCTTCACCCCAATAAGTCGAAAGATCGACCAAAATAATTCTTGATTTTGTAGGGAATTGAACAAGATATGAATAAACTGCAAAAAATGAACTTGTTTTCCAGGAATGCATTAGCATTCGTTCGTACAACAAGATCTCACAAACTTACTGAAATCTGAATGCATTGTTAGCATACAGTAGCCCCCATAACATTTTTGTGGAAGCTACAATCCACACACCTGAGGCAGCCATTGTTTAGTTGTGGTTTCACATGCAGTTAGCCCGTGAATTAGTAGGAGTCACTTCCGTTTTCTATCTTTTCTGCGCACGTAGTACTAAGTTGTAAGAATAAATAGAGCAAACAGACAAATGCTCTCTCGTGACAACAATATAAACTGCATTTAAACAACTCAATGTGCATTTCATTTGGCCTAAATGAGAAAAAATGAGAGGCCAAATGTGGATATAACTTGTGGAGGGGAAAAACTACAAGTGGTAGAGAACTTCAAGTACCTGGGAAGCATGATTGAAAGTAAGGGGGGAAACGCAATGGAAATAAATGAAAGGTGCAGAAAAGCAGGGCAGTTCTACAAATGCATTAGTGGGCTTATTTGGAGCAAGGAGGTGCCACAGCAATCCAAGGGAATTATATACCGAACCTACTTTTTCCCCATATTGGCATACGGAAGTGAGACATGGGTAATGCACAAAAGCGACAAAAGTAGAATACAGGCTAGTGAAATGAAGTTCCAGAGGAGCAGGTTGAGTGTAACAAGACGAGACAGATTGCGAAATGTGTATGTGAGGGAAAGGCTAAAGAAGGAACCAGTACAGGACAGGATAGAAAAATCAAGACTGCAGTGGTATGGACACATGAAGAGAATGGATGAGGGAAGAATTCCAAAGAGGATGTTTAATCTGCAACTGGAGGGGAAGAGGCCCAGAGGAAGACCAAGAGATAGATGGGTGAAGGGAGTGAAGGAATGTGTGACGAGAAGAGGAGAGAACTGGATGAAGGTGGAAGAGGGGGAATGGTGGAAAGACAGAACACGATGGTGAGGCTTGTGTTCCCGACAGACCCAGCCAGTGGCTGGAAACTGTCCAAGATGATGATGATGAATGTGTATCTCAGTTAAATAATTTATTCGATGTTTAAACTAAACAAAGCTTTAGGGGTGCAATAAGAGCATAGTTTGATCTGTACGTGGGAAGCTATTCTTCAGAAGCAGAATACTGAATGTTTAAGCGACTCAAGCTTCTAGCCTACTGAAAATCATACCTGGCTGAAGGAGACATCGACTGCACACTGGAGAATTTCAACCATTCACACGTTCCTTTAGAACAGGATGAGCAAGACAACTAGCAAATATGCAACAATAAAATTGTACGAAGTAAACTTATATATTGTTAGTGATCTTGTCTTTATGGATATAAAACCAATGGCAGCAAGCACATCAGGAGCAGCGATTGTAGGTTAAATAGAAGAGAGCTGCAGACACGTACAAGAGACACAGAATAACTTCCATCAGATTAATATACAAAGTCACAATGGATAATACTTGATGGAAAAAGGAGAAGAAGAAGAAGAAGTACTACAACAACAACAACAACGACGACGACAAGAATACAAAGGACGAGGAGGAAACGGCGGAAAAGAAGGAATGATTTTACATGTGCAAGAAAAATCCATACGAGACCGTTCCGATTTAGTTAGCTAAATCACAAGAAATTTACATCCAAGAATACCATACGAGGTCATTTCAATTATTATGAAGATGGTTTATTATAACGTAAGTGTCTCGTCTACTTTATGTTCGTTGAAGACTCATGAAAGTATGTTAGAAGTATGTTTGGAATTTTGATTCACCTAGAAAGAAATGAACAAAGAAATATCTTCAAAGAGGTACTACCGGTACTGACTTTAAAGTATTTAAAGAATACTTGGAAAGATAGCTCTAATGACTGACAAACAAGAACACCTGGGTTGTACGGAATGTCTGGGGTTATTGTATACTATTTTATCAAGGGCCAGTTTACTGTCCACAGGTCCGTCATCTTAAGACCGATGTCGGCAGCTAACATAAGAAGGAAATGAGAGGTCAGATTTCTACATAAATTAGATATCGCAGTCACTAGAGGGAACTTCATAGTGGGTACCACGTGTTATCGTTGGCTCACTGGTCTATTTTACCACAGCACTGAAATTGCTGTACTTCCAGTTATGTCAGCCAGCTTTCGCCTTATTAGAGTATATAATATATTTTAATTGTAGGTCACACGAATTTCGTTCAGCTTGAGCAGTCGCATACTTCGAACTTCATATACCGCCGCTTTAGCTACATCTTCGTAACGATGGGTCTTCTAGAAACAGGAATCTGTGGTAAACTTACACGACCGCGAGAAACCCGACGTGCTGCTGGGTAGCTGCTAATTAAAGTTCATTATATCCAAATAAATAAAATAAACCAAACTCGGCTCTTCATTACGTTGGCGGCGCCGTGAGCAAACTTTCTCCGCCTTAAAATTTTCGCAAACTTCTCGCAAGGAATGCGCCGGGAGGAGAAACAGACGGAGGCGGGAGGAGGATGGGCGTGCTGTGAGAGTTCGCGGCTCGGTTGGGGCGTGGCCTCTCGCAAACAGATTACTTTAAGCGTTTAAGAGCGCAGCGGAACTCAACTTGCAACTCAGCAATTTTCCGTCCGAGTACAGCTTCATTAATACTGCAGCGCGGCGGGACGGTGCTTTGAGGCGGTTCGCTGATCCCGAGAGATTTAGACAGCCTTAGCAGAACCGCCGACGTACCAGTGGTTAGCGAGATATAATATGCTACTCAAAGTCAAGGAAACTGTCGTAAAACACTCCTCCGTTTTAGTGGCTCTTTCGCTGCCGCTATCTGTGTGACGTAAAAGAGGACTTAAGTACTCGGGGGAAACTACTACTTGCACGGAAAATTTATTCTAGTGACGTGTTATACGCTTGACTGGAACGATTCGACGAGGTTTTACTGTACTCGGGAGAAAATGGGGCACGACACTTAACGACACTTATCACCCCTGAGTCCCTAAAAATAGGAGTACTTCGAAGTCCCAGAATCATATTTTGCAGACTTTAGCTATCAAATGATTCAGGAATGACATTTTATACTGTGGAAAAGAACAGTACAAAAGTGATTCGGTTCCCTTCCGGAAATCTAACCTTTTGCTACATTTTCTACACTGATCCAGCAAGTTTCATTACTTTTGCTATGCATTATAACAAAGAATCATTATTGAAAACTATTTCTTAAATGAAGTATATTGATGAAAAGTATTGCCGGTAACAAATTAAATGTACAGTTGCAGAACAACAACAGAATAAGTAAGACGTAAATAAGGAGTTTTGTGGCGGTGTTCGTAGCGACAAACACTTGGCTGTAGAAATGGCTTACGAAGTCACCGCCACACTTTTAATCGCGGGCCGACCGGTCCGCTGGAACAGTGAACAGAAAGATGAAAGCCCAAACACTCAGATTAAATAAAAGTCGGTACTGATCTTTATTAACGAAGATACAGAAACACGGTAGTGAACTCCGTGTCTGCAGAAATCTGTCTAGTTCGAGTCGGAGCGGCTAGGTCAGCGTCGGCTGACGACAAACAACAACTCTGCCGCGATGAACACACAACTGACTGGCAAGTACACAATTCGGTGGCGAGTATACAACTGAGCGGCGAATACAGAACTGTCCTAGCGCTCGCGACTCCAGCGCTTAAGAAGCCAGAAGCCAGCGGTGGCGCGTGCAGACTTGCGGCGATTTGCTGTCTCGCTGGCGCTGCTTATGCGGACGGCGTCCGGACTTTGATGCTGCCAACCTTTTGGCAGCGGGCTCGGGTGGCATTACTCGCTAGGACATAACACTCCTCCCCCCCAAATCACCGCACCGTCGTTGAATAATGACGTGGCGAGCGTCGACGGCGGGGGAGGGGTCTGGCCGCAGGCGTAGCAGAAGAGACCGAGGCGGAGACTGTTGTCGGTGGCAGTCCCCGGTCCGCACCCCAGCATTGGCTGCGCGGGGCCTCGGGAAACACGGACTGAAAACCGAGGTCAGGGTGCACGCCTGTGACCACGGGCGCAGCTGCTGGTACTGGACGCGACGGGGCGTCGGGACCCACGAAGAGAGGCAGCGTCTCCTGACGCTGCGTCGACGGCTGCTGAGTGGGCGCCGGACAAGGCGCTGCGGTGTCAGACTCCTTGGGGGAGCCCAAGGAAAGCGGCTGCAGGACAGGCTGCACAGCCACCGCTTGGGAAGGCGGCCCGGCTGAGGGGTCGACGTCCATCAGCTCCGAAGGCGGTGGCAACTGAAGAGGGACCGCAGGCGCTGGAGCGACCACTCGGGGCGCTCCCGGATGAAGCTGCGCGGGAGGCATCAACGGGACGGGCTGTCGGCGTGGTAGCGGCGACAGCTGCTGCTGCTGCCCTGGGGGCGGCAGCGAAGTCGGAAGGCGCGGCTGGAACCCGCCGCGGACCAAATCTGTCGACAAAGAACGAACGGCAGAATCCAGGTGGCCATCGCGGCGCAACTGGTTCTGATGCCTCCTGTGCACCCCAGTAGCACCTTGAACAGTATAAAAACTGCGACCCTGGACACTTATCACGGTACCACGTTCCCAACGACGGCGACCGTGATAAACTCTGAAAAAAACGGCGTCGTTGCGCTGAAAATGCGTGCGATGCTCAGAAGCGGCGGGTCGATCCGGGGGGTGCAACAACCGTAGTAGGGTGCAATGACGACGGCCGTGGAGAAGCTCCGCAGGCGAAGGGCCGTTGCGTGGTGTGGTCCGGTACGACGACAGGAACGTGATGAGGGCCTGGTGACGAGAGTGCGTAGCACGAAGGCGGTCCATATGATCCTTGAATGTGCGTACAAAACGTTCCGCTGCACCATTCGATTGAGGGTGGAACGGCGGAGTAAGAACATGGCGAATGCCATTGGCAGAACAAAAACTTTCAAATTCAGCAGAGGTAAATTGTGGACCATTGTCAGACACTAAAACTTCTGGAAGACCCTCAATACAAAAAATTGAAGTCAACGCCTGTATAGTCTGTGCAGACGTTGTAGACTGCATGGGCACAATAAACGGAAAATTACTAAATGCATCTATCACGATGAGCCAACGAGAATTCCAATAGGGACCAGCGAAATCAATATGTACTCGCTGCCAGGGACCGGCAGGGCGTGCCCACTCAAAATAGCGTTGAGGCGGAGCAGCTTGGTGTTCGGCACACGTCGAACAATCTGTAGACATCTGCGTAATCTGCTTATCAATGCCGATGCATGTACAATGACGGCGGGCAAGCTGCTTGGTGCGGACCACTCCCCAATGACCTTGATGCAACAAGGCGAGGACCTTGGATTGGAGCACTTGGGGAACCACGACACGAAGCTGGTCATTCTCGGTGCGTAACAGCAAAACTCCGTGCGAAACAGACAACAGGTGACGTTGCGGATAATAGCGACGAACCACAGGATCCGATATGTCCTTTGTCTTGGACGGCCAACCACGTTGAACAAAACGTAATAGTAAACTCAGATGAGGATCCGTAGCTGTCTCACGTGCCACCTGACGATAATCAATCGGAAAATCCCGGAGGGATTGATGCTCATCGGCGTCAATCTGATGGCAAGAGTCTTCAGAGGAATCGAAGACATCATCCGCAGCAATCGGCAATCTAGAAAGCGCGTCAGCGTTTGCATGCTGAGCTGTAGGGCGATACAGTATCTCATACTGGTATTGTGATAACAAAAGAGCCCAACGTTGTAGTCTCTGAGCTGCCCGCTGAGGAACTGGTTTAGACGGATGAAACAGTGACGTCAGGGGCTTGTGATCTGTTACTAAATAGAATGGTCTACCATAGAGGTAGTGATGGAATTTTGTGACACCGAACACAATAGCCAACGCTTCTTTGTCCAATTGGCTATAATTACACTGAGCTTTGTTCAGTAATTTAGATGCGAACGCAATAGGACGTTCGGTGTTACCGACTCGGTGAGACAACACAGCACCGAGGCCGAAAGAAGAAGCATCACAAGCTAACACCAGAGGCTTGTTAGGGTCGTAATGGACCAGACAACGATCATTGAATAAAGCCTCTTTAAGCTGCTGAAAGGCTGATTGGCAATCAGCTGACCACACAAACGGAACATTCTTACGGCGGAGACGATGCAACGGTGCAGCAATCTGTGATGCATTAGGTATAAACCTAATATAATATGTCAATTTGCCAAGAACTGCTTGCAATTCATGCAGATTGCGAGGGGCGGGCAAATCACGAATAGCTGCTAAATGTGACTGGGAGGGATGAATGCCTTGAGCATTAATAACATATCCCAGATACTCCATCTCCGTAAGGAAAAATGAACATTTATCGATGTTGCAACGTAGGCCTGCCTGAGACAACACTTTAAACAAACACTCCAAATTACGGAAATGTTCAGCAGGCGTCCGACCGGACACAACAATATCGTCTAAATAGTTGCAACACGATGGCACATTAGCCAGAAGTTGAGACAAAAAACGCTGAAAAACAGCTGGAGCTGACGCACAACCAAAAGGCAAACGCAGAAAACGGAACAACCCCAACGACGTGTTTATGACAAAATACTGTTGTGATTGCTCGTCGAGGGGCAATTGCAAATATGCTTCACGAAGATCAATTTTCGAAAAGAAACGAGCTTCCCCTAACTTATCCATCAGCTCGTCCGGTCTAGGCAAAGGAAAAGAATCAATGACAGTCTGAGGATTAACTGTCGACTTAAAATCAGCACACAAACGTAACTTGCCAGACGGTTTCTTTATAATAACTAAGGGAGAAGCCCACTGGCTCGCTGAAACGGGTTGAATAACACCGTTGTTTTGCCAACGACGAAGTTCATCTTCTACAGGTGCCCGGAGGGCGTGAGGCACTGGACGAGCACGACAAAATCGAGGCTGAGCATTATCTTTTAACGTAATATGAGCGGCAAAGTTCGCAGCACAACCTAGTTCGTCTTTAAATATGTCACTGTATCGTTTACACAAATCGGTTATGCTGTCTTGAGGAACAACAGAATTAAGTTGCAACACATTGTCTTGGATAGACAGGCCAAACAAGTCAAAACAGTCTAATACGAAAATGTTTACACTGTCTGTAGAGCGGAGCACTGTGAATGAAACTGTTTTTGTAGTGCCACGGAATGTGGCTGGCACGCTACATACACCTAACACAGGAATTTGTTCGCCACTGTAAGTAGCCAAAGAATGTTTTGCCGCTGAAAGTTTAGGGCGGCCGATAGCCGCATACGTAGCACTATTTATGAGAGTCACAGACGCACCAGTGTCTAATTGAAAATTGAAGGTCTTATCCTGGATGCGTAGCTTCACAAATAGTTTATTACACGGTCCCTAGATCGGTGCAGTGGAGGCGGAAGACACAAAATCTGCGCGTTTAGCGCGTGTTCGCTGCTTACGACAACTCGTGGGTTGGGCGGGTGGAACAACAACTCCTGCTTCACTTGCAGTCTGTACATTACTGTTTACAGCGTTTGAATTACGCGTGGGTCGCATAGCAGAGGGCTGGGTGGGTGGCTTATTGCGAACAAGTTTATTACCCACACGAACCGTGGAAGAGTCTTTAAACGCGACCTTCTGGGCGGGCTGGCTTTGAAGAACATGAATATCCATGGGCTGGGCAGCACTAGAGTTGTTCTTGCGTTTACGCAAACAAACAGTCTGGATGTGTCCTTTCCTTTGACAGAAGTGACAAACCGCGTTTCTCAACGGGCAACGTTTACGAGGATGAGCAAGAACACACTTAGGGCAAGACTTAACTCTAGCATTTTGCACACGCGGCTGACGAATGTGTTTAACATGACGCGGCCGGCTAGTGTTTACAGTCTGACTCTGCCGGTGGAGCCGCGGGCGTGACAGAACTTGCTCAGCACAGGCAATTTGAGAAATACATGGCTGATCTAACTCACACTCAGCATAGTCAAAAGTATCTTGGGCTTCAATGATGTTCATCACAGTCTCTAATGACGGGTCAGGCAACTTTAAGATAGCAGCACGAATACGAGAATCTGCAATGTTTTGACTAATAGCGTCTCGTAACATGACATCACTGTAGGAAGCTCCACACACACAATTAAATCGGCACTGACGGGTGAGGCCCCGTAAATCTGTTAACCACTGTTTATTAGATTGATGTGGCAGTTTCTTTAATCTGAAGAACTTGAATCTGGCTGCTGCCACATGAACTCGCGACTCGAAATACTCAGCAAGCTTGTTAACAACAACGTCATAGTCTAAAGCTTCTGGCTGGGATTCCGGGAACAACTTACAAAGTTGTCGATAGACTTCCACGCCTGCAGTGGAAATTAAATAAAGCTGCCGCTCAGTACCTGTGATTTTGTAGACTGTCATGTGCGCCTGCAACTGCGCGAAATATTCTCGCCATTCTTCTCTGGATTCATCAAAAGCCCGGAACTGTGGTGCTGCCTGTGCTTGTTCCTTTTGTGTTGGAGGATTAGCCGCTTGTTTGGCGATTGCTTCCACCAGACTTTGTATTTGCTGACTCTGTAACAAGATCAACTGTTGTAATTCGGCAGACATAGTGAACACAAATTAAACCAGCCCCCAAAATTTTCTCTCTGTAATTAGTATAACAAGAACAAGTTGAACCAGCCCTGCACACGAGTTCGGAAGACCTCGTCGCCAGTTTTGTGGCGGTGTTCGTAGCGACAAACACTTGGCTGTAGAAATGGCTTACGAAGTCACCGCCACACTTTTAATAGCGGGCCGACCGGTCCGCTGGAACAGTGAACAGAAAGATGAAAGCCCGAACACTCAGATTAAATAAAAGTCGGTACTTATCTTTATTCACGAAGATACAGAAACAAGGTCGTGAATTCCGTGTCTACGGAAATCTGTCTAGTTCAAGTCGGAGCGGCTAGGTCAGCGTCGGGCGACGACAAACAACAACTCTGCTGCGATGAACACACAACTGACTAGCAAGTACACAATTCGGTGGCGAGTATACAACTGAGCGGCGAATACAGAACTGTCCTAGCGCTCGCGACTCCAGCGCTTAAGAAGCCAGAAGCCAGCGGTGGCGCGCGCAGACTTGCGGCGATTTGCTGTCTCGCTGGCGCTGCTTATGCGGACGGCGTCCGGACTTTGATGCTGCCAACCTTTTGGCAGCGGGCTCGGGTGGCATTACTGGCGAGGACATAACAAGGAGTACTTTCATTAGTCTTAAAGAACCAAAATATGATAAAGATAATTACTCGTGTCAAAAGAATTTTGAGTGTTAACTAATAACCTGAAGAATTTTAGAGCACTAAAACCCCAATTTGCATCAATAGTTAATTCACAAGTGTTTGTCTTAAAATAGAATTCCATCAATTTCATTCCTCTTACTATTCATATAACAGTGCGTTACTTCCCTTCCAGTTTGTTCAAATCGTTTTCTTGCCATTTAAATCTCTCAAAATGTTAATATGAACAAGATGTAGCTGTGGGCCATATTTGGAACAAGGGCTTCAAACAAGGTCCAATCCCAAGACTTACACATTTTCCTTAATGTGTTGGTATCAATTAAATTAAATAGATTAATGAAATAAAATATGTCGCAGGCGGGAGTGGCCGAGCGGTTCTAGGCCCTACAGCCTGGAACCGCGCGACCACTGCGGTCGCAGGCTCGAATCCTGCCTCGGGCATGGATGTGTGTGATGTCCTTAGGTTAGTTAGGTTTAAGTAGTTCTAAGTTGTAGGGGACTGATGACCTCAGAAGTTAAGTGCCATAGTGCTCAGAGCCATTTGAAGCAAATAAAATTTGTCGATAAGACCACCGGTTGAATATTTAACACTTTAACTGTTTCAGGGGTAGTTGGCAGATCGCTGTGATGGATGGCAAGGAGCAATCTCAAAGTCTGGAATAACTTCCAGGTCACAAGGATAAATACCTGTTGCACGGAACCCAAACACGACATTTACTGGGGATGCTGCTTTTGGCCACACATTACTGAAGATTTTTCCTGGAACACGTCTAGTACTTGCTCTGTTTTCTCCCCCTGATTACAGGTGAACTTCGTCATCCCAGTAAGACTACAAAACTGATTTATCCATGTGTTGCAGTTCACGAGTGGTGTTGCTAGGAAAGTAGTAAAGACAAGGGCAAGCTGTAAAGACAAGGGCAAGCAGGTCTTCAGCAACTAGGACTAAGGGTCCAAATGTATCGATACTCCATCACATATTAAAAGAACATCTTTGGCATGCTTGTATTTGGCAAAATGACGTACCCATTTGAGGAATGTTGCAGTAGTCGTTGAGACCTCATCTGGCATTTCTACAGCTGTTGCTGGTGGCAAATAGTCTTCACACTCTGGATTCCATCGTCTTTCTTTGAAAAGGTCCATTTGGAGGAATAAAATGTGCAATTGCTTTGCCACATGAGACTGTGGTAAGTTTTTCACGATGTTCTGGACCAACAAAGTGCAGGCGTTTCTCAGCATTTTTCTCCAAAACTTCAGCAGTCTTGTGGAATAAGACCCGTCATCCCTTGTCATCCATATTGTAGACGAGGTGGGGTTTGTCAAATGACTCCGGTTCGGACAAGACCGCTTTAAATTTTTTGGATATTATCATTTACGTTCAGCTTGTTTAACTTTGCAACACTTTCATGATTCATGTGTTGTGGTTTCCTTCTTGCAACGTCAGGGTGGCTTTGTAGGAAGAACTTGGGCCGCTTCCGCACAGCCAATCCTATATTCTTATTAAATGGATTCCGAAAACCATCCACAGATTACAAATACACATCGTCGGAACCCTTTCGCTGTAATTGGATACCCAACTTCAGCAAGTGGAAAAACTCTGGCAGAACTCTCCTTCCTGAACTTCGTACAAGCGAGGTTTCCATCCCACCCTTTCCGTTTATACTCAGAGAACCTATGTGGTTGCGTAACGTACCTCAGTGGATCCTGTATGTCCTCGATGCACTTTTGAGAGACATCCCTTCAGCAACAGCACCTCTTCAGCAATAGCCCCCATCGCTCTCCTTCAATCATCTGCACTCCATATTGCTCTCTTTGTCTGTGGCTCCATCTAAAAATAAAAAGAATAAAAAAAAATTCACTGAACACATGTCCCTATATTAAAGATGTAAATTCTATAGTGTAATTTTCGTGAAGTACAATAATTAAAATTACTAAAAATTAGACATTTATTTATCTGTAGGCGGAAAGTGTGGTGTCACCGCCAGACACCACACTTGCTAGGTGGTAGTTTAAATCGGCCGCGGTCCATGTAGTACATGTCGGACCCGCGTGTCGCCACTGTGATCGCAGACCTAGCGCCACCACCAAGGCAGGTCTCGTGATACGAGAGTGGACTCGCCCCCAGTTGTACGAGAACCAAGCTACCGACCAGTTGTACGAGAACCTAGCTACCGCCCAGTTGTACGAAGCCTTTCTCTCTCATTAGCCGAGAGACAGAATAGCCATCAGCTAAGTTAATGGCAACGAACTAGCAAGGCGCCAGTTGTATCAGTGCCTATAGCTTACAAGTATTCAAGAGAGATGTATTCCAAGGCCTCAATAAAAGATAAGTAAAAAGTATCTACATACTTTTCTTCTTATTCATTCATAAGTTCTCATGTTCCAGACTTCACGCCCGTCTGCTTATTGCCGTTCGTGCACTATCGGCCACAGCATTAGTCTAGCGTGCCTTTCTTTTGGCTACTACCGTGTGGCGTAACAGTCTTGTTACGTCACTACAGATTGGCGACGAGAAAAAGAGTTTGTATTAATTCATTTGCCACGTTGGCGCCGCTTTAAAGTGTTCTGATTGCTTACATTTCATTGTGTCATGGCTTCGCCACATTCTCCAGATGTACTGTCCGAATTTTATCGCTTGCAGAATCAGCAGACGCAGGCGTTACTGGATGCCCTTGGACAGCTCGTCCAGGGTCAACGTGCGCTGCACACCGATGCGGCCGCAGCCGCTTCACCGCTACCGCAGCCACAACCTGCCGTTGCACCGTCTTTTAGGCACTACGACCCGAACCACGAGACCTGGCAAGAGTGGTCTCGTCAGTTCGCCTTCCACATGGCTGCCTACAGAATTCAAGGTAATGAGCGGCAGCCGTTTTTGCTTTCTTGTGTCGGTGTGTCCACATACCGTGTGATAGTGAAATTGTTTCCCCGCCGCGACGTAGCAACTTTGTCATACGAGGAAATTTTGTCTGCATTAGATGCCTATTTCAAAGAAACAGTTAATGTGGTTGCAAAACGGTATACGTTCTTTCGTACAAAACGTACGGCCGGTCAAACTAATAGGGAGTGGGTAGCAACATTGCAAGGACTTACTAGGGACTGTGCCTTTGAATGTGACTGTGGTCTTTCTTATTCAGATACAATGGTGCGTGATGCAATTGCACAGAACGTTTCTGATGTTCGCATACGGGAGCAAATTTTGAAACTAGTTAATCCCTCCCTTCAACAAGTGATAGACATATTGGATAGACAAGACACACTTGACTGTGCTCAGGAATCTTTTGAAACTTCGCCAGCCGTGTGTAACATTAACCGGCCCGCTGGACGCGCTGTGCGGCCCGGTCACCGGGCCTCGCGCACGGACGCACAGCGACCGCCGCGTGCTAAGCCAGGTGTGCCGCGCCAGCCCACAAATGCAGTGAAATCATGCCCGCGGTGTGCTACTAGACATTCGCGTGAACATTGCCCGTCCCGCCAAGCTATTTGCTTTTTCTGCAATAAGAAAGGACATGTTCAAAGTGTTTGCCAGAAAAAGCTCAGATCAGACAATCACAATCATTCCAGGCCCTTTGCTTCGCGCCGGAATCGAACCAAGGACACTCAGGCTCGTGGACCTTCGCCTATGGACATTCATGTTGTTCATTCCACTTCGTCCAGTGACACTTTCTCTAACAGTAACTGTGTTCGTCCCACAAAAACTGTGCGTCGACGTCGCCGGAAATCACGTCAATTAGCCAGTGATTCTGTACCAGTGTCTGTTCCAATTGCACAAACCAGTCGCTCTTGTCGTCAGCAGGACAATAAACTTTTTGTGGACTTGGACTTTGCAGGCAAAGTGATACCATTCCAGCTCGATACCGGAGCTGCAGTTTCATTGCTCAATCACGATACGTACAAACAACTGGGCAAACCTCCGTTGCGTGCCGCAAATGTTCAGCTAACTACATATTCCGGACAGAAAATTCCTGTGTTCGGACAGTGCAGCCTTCTTGCAACATACAAGGGACAAACAAAACTTGTGTCATTTTACGTTCTTCGTTCTTCTACGCCAGTGAACTTGTTTGGTCTCGATTTATTTAAGTTGTTTAACATGTCTATTGTAAATCAGGTCCTCTCAGTGAATCAGACTGTGCCTACAGACAGTGTTTCCCGGCTGTGTGACGAATTTGCAGACGTTTTTGCACCGGGCGTAGGTTGCGCTAAAAACTATGAAGCACATTTAGAACTGAAGGTAAACGCGCAACCGAAATTTTTCAGGGCGCGCAATGTTCCCCGCGCATTGCGTCAGGAGGTCGCAAGAACATTGAACAATGTACAATCACAAGGTGTGAGTGAATGTGCGCAATGCCTCTTCCATTTCAGCTCCGCTTCATCGCTTACGCCGTACAGGTGTTCCGTTTCTCTGGACGACGGAATGCGAACGCGCTTTTCGCCAGTTGAAATCGGCGTTGCTTTCTAATACTTGCCTTACGGCATTCGATCCCCAGAAACCCCTTTTGTTGATGGTAGATGCATCGGATTTCGGGATCGGTGCTGTGCTTGCGCACAAAGTTGGCTCCCATGATCGCCCTATTGCCTTTGCGTCCAAATTGCTCTCGTCTGCGCAAAGAAATTATTCACAGATAGAGAAAGAAGCTTTGGCTCTCGTGTTTGGTGTTACTAAGTTCCATGATTTCTTGTATGGTCGTCACTTTACCATCATCACAGACCACAAACCTTTGACGTCGCTTTTTCATCCGAACAAGCCTGTACCTCCACGTACAGCGCAGAAATTCATTCGCTGGTCTATTTTCCTCTCGCAGTACCGCTACGATATCTTGTATCGGTCCACTGCTAAGCACGGAAACGCCGATGCGTTGTCCCGTTTGCCTGTTGCTGAGGATAAAGCATTCGATTCTTCCGAACTTGCTTGCATGTTCATTGATTCGGAAACCGATGAAGTGGTCGAATCGTTTCCGATTGATTTTCGTCGTGTCGCTACAGCCACAGCTGCTGACCCTGTCCTTGCTACTGTTTTACGTTTTGTTGCTACGCAATGGCCTTTGTCAAAGTCTCGGATCGAGGATCCGTTGGTTCGCCGATTTTTTGCTCACAAGGAGAGACTTTTTGTTCGACGTGGTGTTTTGTTGTTGCGTTCTGATAATGATCAGTCCAGAGTCGTGGTCCCACGTTCGTTACAGTCCTCTGTTTTACGGCTTCTTCACCAAGGACATTGGGGTATAGTGCGAACGAAA
The DNA here is from genome assembly GCF_021461385.2 of Schistocerca piceifrons. Taxonomy (NCBI): domain Eukaryota; kingdom Metazoa; phylum Arthropoda; class Insecta; order Orthoptera; family Acrididae; genus Schistocerca; species Schistocerca piceifrons. Next base: position 316,158,657 of record NC_060138.1, on the reverse strand, counting down.
CAACTTGCTCGTCAGCACTGTACTTGGTTCGGAATCGATGCTGCGATAACGAATATGTGTTCTTCGTGCCCGGCGTGTGCCGAACAACAGTCCGCACCGCCGCGGAAAGTCTTTGCGTGGCCAAAAGCCACTTCCCCTTGGCAACGCTTGCACATTGATTTTGCTGGTCCATTCTGGAATGCTCGATGGTTGGTTCTGGTCGACGCCTTCAGTAATTTTCCTTTTGTTGTTCGGATGTCTTCCACGACGTCCTCCGCCACCATCCAAGCGTTGTCTGCTATCTTTTGCATTGAAGGTCTTCCGCAGACTATTGTTTCCGACAATGGCCCACAATTCATGTCCGCAGAATTTCAGTCATTCTGCCAGGCCAATGGTATTCAACATCTGACTTCCGCGCCGTTTTCGCCTCAGTCCAACGGTGCCGCTGAACGATTGGTCCGGACTTTCAAGTCACAGATGTTGAAACTGAAAGAGTCGCATTCTCGGGAGGACGCATTGTTGCTCTTTTTGTCTTCGTATCGCTCTCAGCCCCGAGATGGTCGCTCGCCGGCTGAGTTGCTCCACGGTCGTCCTCATCGCACCTTGATGTCTTTGCTGCATCCGCCGCATCAGGTTCCTGCGCAGCGGCAGACTCCTGTTTTTGCTCCAGGCGACGTTGTATTTTATCGCAACTATCGAGGTTCACGGCGTTGGCTCGCAGGGCGCATTCTTCGCTGCCTCGGCCGCGCGATGTATTTGGTTTTGGGGGCCTCTGGTGAGGTGCGTCGGCATCTCAATCAGCTGCGCCTCTGTCGTCGCTCGGGTTCTGCCGCTCCCCGTCTGCTTTCAGCGACGGTGCCGTCCGGTCAGCGCCCTGGGGACCCATCTACTGGCTCGCCTCATCCCCAGGTGTTCCCGACGATGCCTTCCATTTTGCCCCATGGCGACGCGCCGCCGCCGCCGCAGCAGCAGCAGCAGCAGCAGCCGCCGCCGCCGCCGACCGCATTCGACGCTTCGTTGCCGCCGCCAGGCGCCTCCCAGGGTCACGCGCCGCCGATCGCTTCCCGTGACCAGATGTCCGCCGCCATGGCACTCCCGCCCGCTCCGGACCACGTGACGTCATCGCGCGTCGGCTACCCCGACGCAATGGAGGTCGACACTTCGGCCCCTCATGTTTCTTTACGGGCGCATACACCGCATGTTGACGTGCACCCTGGACTAGTTTTGCAGGCGTTTCCTAGCTCCCCTCGGACCGGATGGCCGGGTGCGGGTGGCACAGCCTCGCCTGTTGTTAGGCTCCCCACCTCATCGCATACGTCAACATGTGGTCCTCCCCACGGCGGGCGGAAGCCTTATCTCACGACCGTTCGCCGATTTGCGGGGGAGGAATGTGGTGTCACCGCCAGACACCACACTTGCTAGGTGGTAGTTTAAATCGGCCGCGGTCCATGTAGTACATGTCGGACCCGCGTGTCGCCACTGTGATCGCAGACCTAGCGCCACCACCAAGGCAGGTCTCGTGATACGAGAGTGGACTCGCCCCCAGTTGTACGAGAACCAAGCTACCGACCAGTTGTACGAGAACCTAGCTACCGCCCAGTTGTACGAAGCCTTTCTCTCTCATTAGCCGAGAGACAGAATAGCCATCAGCTAAGTTAATGGCAACGAACTAGCAAGGCGCCAGTTGTATCAGTGCCTATAGCTTACAAGTATTCAAGAGAGATGTATTCCAAGGCCTCAATAAAAGATAAGTAAAAAGTATCTACATACTTTTCTTCTTATTCATTCATAAGTTCTCATGTTCCAGACTTCACGCCCGTCTGCTTATTGCCGTTCGTGCACTATCGGCCACAGCATTAGTCTAGCGTGCCTTTCTTTTGGCTACTACCGTGTGGCGTAACAGTCTTGTTACGTCACTACAGAAAGCCCCCCATAAAGATTACTATCAAGAAATGTAAAATTGAAATGTTCTCTTTTGACATTTCTTGCAATCAACAACTAAGAGCAATTAAAATGCATTACAATAATTTACATTTAATATGCAGATGACAAATACCTGTCACATGGGAGATGTCGCAATGAACTGGCAAATATGCATTTGCATTACGCTTAACAGAGTTAAGTTACAAATAATGCTCGATTGACGATACAAGCAAGAGAATGCCCAATATGGCCCCTCCCGGGCCTTGTCTGGAGCGCAAACCGGTTTATAACACATAGGCATTTATTATTTTAGAAGAAACTCCAAATTAGCAACTAACGCCACTATCGTAATGAAGTACAATTTTCTGTTCATAAATACGAATTTACTAGTGCAAATGCTTCATATCCATAGGATTGCAGTAGATGTAATTTACGTTGCAAATAAGAAGCAACCCTTCTTCCTCGAACAAGCCAAAACAAGTGAACATAAATTAGCCTGCAAAAGAGCAGCTGCAGATTTAGTTGTGACCTTGATCGCTAGATACCAGAGTCTATCACTACTGAAGATATCTACCTATTTGATATCAGAAAATGAGGGTGGACCTTGTTGGGGACCGGGCGTTGTTCGTCCTCTGAAGTCCTAGGAAACATGTATAAATGATGTCGATTTCCTGCCAAACTGAAAGAGGTAGGAGGCACGTGGAAAGGTTTGTGATTAATAATGTCTAATAATCATAAAAACGCAGCGAGTTTATCCGTTGCACTAGATAAGAGACCTCGGCGAGTATTACCGATTGTTGTTCGGCAGCATTGGAAGTAATGCAGTTTTCCAAAAAGGATAAACTGTAGGTGACTTGCAAGCATCAAGGGAGGAAACTGCATTGCACATTAGCCACAAGCAACGTTCTAAGAAATCGTACCTATTTTCTGTGACGTAAGCGAAATGCGAGAATATAAGGCGGCTGTACTCGGCCACGTGTCTGCCGTGGCTGGGACGGCGGCGGCGTGGGCGACGAACCCAGCTGCCGGCTGATGGATGTGCGCGCGAGTCCTCATGGGTAATGGAAAGTATCCATCCATCATTGCGGAACCCTCTGCACGCGATCCTCCAAGTCTTCTGTAGCGGGCAAGCCCAACAAACATGACTGCGACATCTTTCGTGGAGGACTCAGTGGGTAAAATGTTACCAGTTTTAAACGCTTTCTCAAACGTAGATAAAGTATTGGGATGTGGACACTTGCCTTCATTGTGGTCGAAGTAAATATAAATCACAAACTGTCGATAGGGCAGGGGAGAGACCCTTTCAAAGAGAATATCTCCTTTACATAAAACGGTCCAGGAATGGCACTTAGCGGGGTGGCGCAGTGGTTAGCCCACTGGACTCGCATTCGGGAGAAAGACGGTTAAAACCCGTCTCTGGCCATCCTGATTTAGGTTTTCCATGATTTCCCTAAATCGTTTCAGGCAAATGCCGCGATGATTTCTTTGAAAGGGCACGGCCGATTTCCTTCCCAATCCTTCCTAATCCGAGCTTGTGCTCCATTTCTAATAACCTCGTTGTCGACAGGGCGTTAAACACTAATCTCCTCCTGCTCCAGGTATGGCGGCGAAAGAGAATTCTGAAGTGTTACCCCGACTGGCCTGTGATTACGCCGCGCCAGCGATGATACGTTGCCAGCGACTTTATCACATGTATCACGATGTACACTGTGAAACGAATTTCTCAGTGTGCAGTGTGTCTCAGATTCTTAGGCACAAACTTCTACCTGTAGTGGAGGACTCTAGACCGAGTACTTACATGTAAAGAACGAAATCTGGAAATAAAAATGTGGTTGTATACTCTCACGTTCAACATCATCCTTAGAGCGTTAACTTATGCCCCAACGCTCCAAGTGAAGACCGTTAGTGCCAAATCTTGTATCACAACGGCCCTAAACTCTCTCTTTGAAATATCTCTATACTCTATCATACACGACACATCGTCTTGTGTGACAAGCCGTCTAGGGGTAACTGCCCGATCAGCTTTGGAAAAATCCATAGTAACGAAATCCCGCATCGGACAGAGACTGCCCTTCCAATCCAGCAGAGAGTATCTGTTCTCCAGAAATTCAAGGGTAGTGGTATTTAAATGGTATGAGCACGTCGTTTCCTCAAGGGTGATGGTATGTAATTGGTGTGGATCATAGTCGCTTTGAAGACACCTCCTCTCGAGGTAACAATAGTCGCAGTATTCATTAACTGTGATATCAGATTGGAAGTGAATACTATTAAGTACACTACTGAACAAAAAAAGAGGACAGATGGACAAACTCACATTAGTTGATCTTGGACGATTCCAACCAACTTATCGCTCAAGAATCGTTTGTGATTGTATGTAATGAGTCAGACATGTAGATTCTCGGCTATTCAGAGATTTCTATTGAAAAAGCACCGTCACCTTTGAATGAGGCCTCATCCGTGACCACTGAAAATTCAACTCTGCAATACTGCAGAATTGAGTTCGGCATTCAAAAAGCGTGGCCCCACTATTTTCGTACGTTGCTTACGGTAGGACAGTAATTGCTGTTAAACACTGTATTGTTTTTTGACGTTCCTTTCACTGCCAAATGCCGAGTGTTTTTGGATGACTCTTCTGCCACACGATACACCATATCCACGTACGTTACTGCACGTACACTTATTTATCACGAATCTTGATCGTCTATATGTTGTTTGCTAAGTTTCAATTTGTGGCGTTTAATTTCTTTTTATCAGGATAACGCATTTTTACGATTTCTTTTTATTATATCCTCATGCACCAAACATTAACGCATATCAGCAAGTTCTAGAACGAAGTAAAACTCTAACATTTAGATGTCATCTGTAAACTACGACAAATTTCACCAGGGAAACATCGAAAGGTAGCCCTGCCATAGTCGATGTGGTAGGCAGCTGTTATGAAGCATACGTAGTTTACACACACATATGCATCACATGTATTGCACACCAGTAACTTCTGAAATGATCCAAATCTCACTTGGGCTAATTTTTTCCATCGTAAGTATTCTAAGGAGTTTGATGTGGCCTGCCATGAATTTCTCTCCCGTGCGTAACTCTTCATCTCAGATTAGCTCTTTCACCGGTCGTTCTAAATTATTTGTTGGATAAATTCCAGTATGCGTTTTCGAGTACAATTTCGGCTCTATAAGGTTCTTTCTGGTACCATGAAAGTTATTACAAATTTTTTTTAACACACGTTACCTGTTGAGTGAAAACACTGCCGCATCTGTATAGTTATTTTATTTAAGAGGCACAATCAGTTTCATGACGTTAGTTATACCATCAGGATAGGCCATTTACTACATGACACTGAAGTACAATTGATATGAAACTTTCCCCCACTTCCTAGGATTTCACTCTATTCTAAAAGTCATGTCGTAGTCCATGGTGGACTAACGCAGCAGAGGGTCCAATGGCCAGAACCACATACTCATTCATCAAAGCGTGTGAGAGCTTCCATGCCCATTTTTGCGTGTCACATCTCATTTTCATCGGTTTTATTAATTTTTAATGTCAATGCACGGTGGTAACAGGCCAAATAATCTTATTGTAATGAGAGAATTTGTACTGAAAGCTCAAAATAGTTTTCGCTTGGTACCTATGCATGTTGTGTTACTTCCCTGGGTGGCCTGTGCGAGGCGAACATCGGAGGACATGGCACACTGCGTTTCTGGTTGGAGGCTGCGCTTCTCCGAATAGTAAGAGGGTCATACACCAATGGGCTTAAGTGCCTGGCTGAACGATTGACGTAGGTCGAGTTTCGCCTGTTGTATGCAGGGCGAAACGACCTGCGAGACGTCTGAGTGTCGCCGCAGTTTAAGTGTTTACCGTTCCGGCGCGTCCGGAACGAAGACTGTGGGCACCAACTGTCTGCATTGTCCTTATGATTCTGAGAATACTTGTGGACCGTGTCCTGCTGGGTGCGACTGTCTGGGGCCGGATGGCCGGTGGCCAAGGTACGTTGTTTTCGAAGCCGGTCAAAGTGCAAGTTCAGTGCCCTCAGATGAATAGCAGAGGCATGATTGATCAACTTAAAATGAGGCCAGTTGACCTCATAATGCCCTGCTTGAAACTGGAGGCAACGGTCGCTATTGGCGCGAAAGATGTTCTGAGACCAGTTGGGGATATTTTGGAATCAGTACTGAATGCTAATTCGCGGTTTTCGAGGATAGTAGGGAGCTGAGCAATGTTGGCTTCGCTCATGCGTTGTGAGGGCACAGGGATTTGGCGATCTGATCTTCGTGGGAGTCGGACAGTCTTGTGACTTCTCGCACGTTTTCGGTAGAACTTAGAATTCTTGGACAGCCCTCGAGGCCAGGGGTTGAAACAGAATTGCTGCACAACAGAAGTCCGCGCCTACATCATCAGAATTCTGCCTACCGACGACGTGCTGTAGATTTCAGGATTGGTATAGTAGTTGGCGGCTCTGGCGTTGTAGGACCTGTCAATTTAATACTGAAGTCCTCAACAGCACGCTCGCTCCCTTTACTACTAGCCCACCTTGTTTGTTTCTCCATGTGATCCCATTTGAGCTCTCACTACTAATCTCGATACTGCAATATAGTTGGGAGAGTTATATTTGATTCATTAGGACCACCAGTTATTATCGTCAATCTACTGCATCAGAGGGAGTAGGAGCCCCTTGTTCTCGAGCCAACTCTTATTCTCATTACAGTTCAGTATGCCCTATCCTTTAGCCTACTGTTTGTGTCGATAATCATGTGCCTTTATGTTCTGATGTATAATCAGTCTCATCGTAATATTTAATCCGCATACCATTAGATAGGTATATGCAGAATCCCATTTTCCATTGTTTATAAAGTTTTCTCTTCATTTCTCTCTAAGTAGATTACAATTTTTATTAAATTGTAGTGACTGTGCACTTCTTATTTTACCAACTAGCAGCGTCCACCATCGTTTCCTTTCGTTACCTTTGTGCGCTTAATTAATTAGGTGGTAGGTAAGGAGGGGTCGAGTGTATGTCTCGTTCTCATGCAAAATTTTTCGAAATTAATGAGGTGCAAACTCTTTTCCACCACAGCACCTCGCATACGGGCATGTCAGATGGCCCAGCGTTAATTTGTGATCAGCCTCGGTGTTGCCCTGCACTCCACTCTTTGATCTGCTAGTTCGTGGTTCCGGTCATTCGGCTCTTTTCTCCATCAGGCTATCATTGAATACGACATGACTTTTAGAATGGGGTCAAAGTATTAGGAATCGGGGAAAATTTAATATCAGCTGTATTACAGTATCATCTTGTAACTGATCTTGTAAGCAGAAGATGTAACCAACGTTACGAAAGCAATCGTGTTTCTTAAGTAAAACAACTACACAGCTGCAGCGCTATTTTTCACTGAACATGAAGTTTTCAGCTGTGGATGTCGGCTGAATAAGCTCTTGTGTAGATGTCCTACCATCCTGTTCTCTTGTTTCTAGTCAGTATTTCCCATACACTCGTTTGCTCTCCGATTCTGCGCACGATCTTGTCGTTTCGTATTTTATGAACGCCCTTAATTTTCAGAATCCTTCTCTAACATCAAATCTCAACTGGTTTGATTGTATTCTTTTTGTTTTCCCAGTCCATGATTCACCTGAACAATCTGGCTTGCATCACATGTCACTTCCCACAAATTTCTTTTTCTTAATTGTAATATTTGATACAAATGGACTTCTTTTAGCGAGGAATGGCCTCATTGCCTGTGCTAATCTACTTTTCATATTCTTATTGTTTCTTCCGTAATGCGTTGTTTTACGTTGCAGGTGGTGATATTATTTCACTTCGCTTACTGCTTAGCGGACATAAAGTAATACGTCCAACACGAATATGTATATCTTGGGTATAAGCGCTACTCTGGGATGAAGAGGTTGGCAAATGCGTGGAATTCGTGGTGGTCCGCATCAGTCCAATCAAAATACTGACGAAAAAAAAAAAGAAAAACAATAGAGTGGTTACAAGTTTGCTTTCCCAGACGTCGCTTAGCTGCACTTGTGTTCCCAATAGCTGCCTTTTCTTAAGTTGTCAAATGATTCATTCTGGCAATTCTCTTAAAATATCGTATCAGGAATATGACATCATAATGCGGCAAAGTTTTACTTTGGAGATGGTAATTCGTCCATGTGCGTGGAATTATGATAAATCTAGCGGTCGGTCGGTTGATCGTGATGTTCTTCTTCTGTATGTAGTTCAAATTTATGGTGTGATGAGTTTCCTATCATGACATACTGGAGGTACACGTGCATAGCAAATATCCAAGACTAGATTCCGAACACGTGTTTTCGCGGTACAAATGGGCGCTGGAACGTGAAACGAACGCTAGGCAAATGCATCACGACAAAATTGACAATTACCACGTGCAGCGTGGCGAAACAGCTGCAAGCGCGAGCCAGCTACACTCACCGGGAGGGAATCAGTGTATGTGGCGCGACGAATACAGCGTCACGTTTTTTCTCGTGGCTTCCTGTATCGACTCTTTTATTTAATCCTCTATGCGGTTCGGTTACTACTCTCTATAATATAAAACAACGGCTGGCCCTAGAGGAAAGCTGTAGCGACCCAAATATGCCTTCATCTGTGCTTTGTACTTAGGCAGCGACACGGGTACGTGCTGCATTTCTTAAGTGTCTGTGCAGTTATAACAATATTTTTACAATTTTATAGTTGTTATTGGAATCTTATGCTTACCGCACTTTTTTTATACTGATCGTTAACTTCAGTTCGAACAAAACGGAGTCTACCATTCAGCAAAAGTAGTATGCTTCTTTACGAATGATACATATTCTATGATAATTACTTAGTATTTCTGTGTGCTGTAACTAAGTTATAATGTAAGCTGCAATCTGTATTAGGCTGCTTCTGCCACTGTACTCTAATCATTTTCTCTATGTATATTTTTAAAATAATTCTTTATGAGACTATTACGTTAAATGACAATTTTCCCTTCGCGTGAGAGACGCCAAAGACATCAGAGCTCTTGTTACACTTAGCCATCAGTTTGAACCCGTCCTGGGTGACACGGGCTCTGTCTCTGACTCTTGCAGCCAATGGGCATGGTTCAGCTTCTGTACTGAACCGGTGTGCATTCACGTGGAGACGACGTGTATATCTGCATAAGCTCATGAAGATCGATGCACGTTGTCTCTCCTCACCCCACGCCGTCCTCCAATGCACTTCAAGTCACCCTTCCATACAGCCTCTATTTTGATGCTCATAGTCATCCCCAAACCAGGAAATAATTTATCTGGTACATTATCTCGACGACGACCATTGGTGCACGTCTTGTGTTGGGCGATGGTAGATCAGCAGTTATATTCTTCGTCTTTGTATTATGTTATTTGGGTTACGCGTTTTCAAACACAAACAGTGAAGCAACCGGAAAGACGTTTCTTACTTCGATGAAATCTTCTCGGATTGACAGTCGAGTCAATGCGTCTTCCTCCAGCAACGTTTCAGCAAGTGTCTTACTTGCCGTCTTCAGGCGAAGATCTTCGCCTGAAGATAGCGAGTAAAAAATTTGCTGAAACGTTGCCGGAGGACGACGCATTGACTCGGCTGTCAACCCGAGAAGATTTTATCGTTGAGATTCGCCAAGAAAGCCTGCATTCCAATGTCACTTACTTTGTAAGACATTAAATTTACCTTAATTCGAAAGCTCATTGACCGAAGTTGCTGTACTGCCGTGGAAATCTAATGTATGCGTATTGTTTCTGAATATATGCCTTCAGATTTGTTATATGTTCCATTACATGTCTTCAGATATGTCTCCTCTTATACAGCTGACATGCTATGTCAGCCCTCAAATCGAGAGACTGAGCCACCTCTGTAATGTTCTCCAGATTCGTACGTAAGATATTCTCATTTTACTTTTCCATTCATCAGTGTCTTAATCTTGTGGATGGAAGAGCCAGTAAGTGACTGTGTGATAACTCTCGCACTTACCTCCTTTTGCAGTCTTCGGGATTATGTGGACAATACGTTTCTGAATGTGAGATGGTATATCTCCAGGCTCGTAGATTCTATACACCAACTTGAATACTCTATTGGTTGCCACTCCCTCCAATGATTTCAGAGGTCCGAAAGCATATTACTGCCCCCTCAACATAACGTAATCACAAGACCTCCAAAGCTCTGTCAAAGCGCTACTAAACTGCATTGTTCTGTATATAACAAAGACCGTTTAATTACATATTCTGTTGCATTGGTCCTAATGTGCAAACTTTTCTTGACAGCTACGAGGTTACTCATTACTGCTCTAATACACTTCGCACTGTATCATAGTGTAGTAGTTTAAAATCGGCTGAATATTTGGTAAAAGTTTGTTTCTCCAGCCCACCTACTCCATATAGAACGACGCGCATTTGTGTGTTTGCTGCGCGTTGAACGCCTTTTGAAATATGTGAGTGAGCTTTCCGACGGATTTCGATTGTTATTTTCACGTCCACGTAATGAAGATAAATTACCATTGTCTCCATCTAATATGTCACAGATAAACCACTCCTCAGTGCTGTACTGTGTATTGTAAGAACTAAAACAGAAAATGATGTAGAGGATTCCAAATGTACCTCTAAAAAATTTGATTGCAAATCCAGATTGAAATTATAAATGCAAAAGGCTTTTCGTCTGTTACCTTTTCACGACTAAACCGCTGAAATTATTTCTGTTAAATCCTGTAAGGAGATAGCTTCAACCCTCAGGAAGAACACAAACACAGTCTGTTTTAAGGGCAAAAATTCTTCACATAAGAGAATTGAAGTAGGTAATTGAACAATTTTGGTTTTTTACATCAGTAAACATAAAACACCTCGAAATATTGCTAAATTTGTTGCGCAATGTTCACATACGGTGCATAGCTACCAGCACGACGCACAGTTATACGGTCCTGGTCGTACCCCTTTCCATGCACTGCTCAATAGCGAAGTTACACGTGCCGCCACATCGAGCGGTGAGTTAGTTGGGCGCTGAGGAGTGCACATCACGAGATATGTTTATCTAAACAAGTGAGGGCAGCTGACGTTATTGCGCGTACAATAGCTTACTTACTCATCATAACGAAATTACTCATACGTGCGTGCAGTCGCAAATCACAGCTAGTAAATGAACAACAAACATTTAGTCCTGGTATTTAGATCTACGTGGTTCAGTATGCTACACGATGCTATTCTTCTTAATATTATATGCTTTAATACTAATTTAAGCAGCTTGAAGTACCTCCGTTAAATATCCATTGCAGAGTGGCGCTATAGAGTTGCAAAATGGGATCTATTAACTTAAACTGGCCAACGCAGACTTGGACCTTATTTACTCTCTTCATTACCCTAATTAAATGCCATAATTAAGTACTTCGTGGTGACACTGCAAATAGAATGTTGTTTGTTGATAGTTGGCGTACATAATTTCCTTTAAAACTTCTTTGCAACCACCCTACTCCGAAAAGGTTATGAAACTGTTAGCAGAAATCAGTATTCTAATAGCAATGTAGAATGACTACAGAACACTCTGAACCTTAGGCAGCACACATGATACACAGTCACTCGCAGCTGACAGTTTGCCTACAAGTTTGAATGGGTCAAGTTTTCCTGGACCTACTTACATAACTGTGCATAGTTTTTGTGGTTGACAAATTACTTGTGTAACGATGCTGTATGCAAAATGTTGTATAGTAACAACATACATATTAAGAATGGTTTGTTTCTTTGTAGATTCCTCTTACACAGTAATACGCCAAAACATTATGACCACTGCCCAGTGCGATGTTGGATGGCGCCTGAGGATATGCAAGTGGAGAAGATACGGATGGGGGGTCACCCGAAGCAAATATTGGGTGCAGAAAGGGAAATCCTTTGAGATAAGCGACTCTGACGAAGGGCGGATATTATTACGCAAAGCCTGTGAACGAGTATCTCGAAAACGGTTAAGCTAGTCAAATGTTCATGTACTACAGAGACAGGTAGAAGGACAGTGACGCTACCATTAGGCCCTAAAAGCTTGGACGTCCGCGGCTCTTTATAGAAGCGGAGGTTCAGAGACTTGTCTGCCATATAAAATAGCATAGATGGTGATTGTGGCATATCTGCCGACAGAGCACAATGTTGGTACATGCGCCGATCGTCGTAGCTTCGTAGCAGACCACCTGTACGTGTTCACATGTTGACCCAACGACATCGTCAGTTACGATTGCAGCGGGCACTGGATCATCGGGACTCGAACGTCGATCGACGGAAACATGTCGGCTCTTCGGGTGGTCATATGTTTGCTACCCTAGGTCGATTACAGTCTCCACAAACGCCTTCATCGAGGTGAATGTTGGATCGAAACGCGCAGCGCTCCACGGACGCAGGCTGGTGAGAGTAATACTATGCTGTATTATGCTATGGGGAACATTCACATAGGCTTGCGCGGTAACTGTAGTAGTAATGGAAGACATGCTGACAGCTGCGAATCACCGGCATCGCTTCATACTTGATGTCTTCCCCGACGGCGATGCCACCTTTGAGCAGTAAAATTGTCCGTGTCTCGAAGCAATAACAGTGGTGCAGTGGTTTGAGGAGCATTATAGTGAACTCTGGTTGATATCTCGGTGACGAAATTCGCCTAATGTAAATCCTAAGGGACCCATCTGGGTCCCTATCTGGTGCCATCACCGAGTATGCGAATCAACGGCCCGTTATTTATGCGACTTGCCCGACGTGTGCTTAGAAATCTAATGCCACGTAACTCTATAGCACTATCGACAAACCGTCGGGTCCCTGACATACAAATTAGTCATGCTTTTCGTTCCAAAGAAGGACAAACAAGGTATTAAGCAGGTGGTCATAATGTTCTGGCTCATCTGTGTATATTAACGCATCCCATTCTTTGTTTGTGCAACGATGTCAATATTCATTTTCTTAGGCCTTCAATGGTTATCTGAATGGTACAGCAAACTCTTTCTGAGGTAGGTTCTCATATGACAATGCCCTGTGATGTGAACACGTCATGCCCTAAGCTCATTTTACCAGCTGACACTACGCTTGATTTTATAATTTGTGGGTCAATGATTCATTTAGATGATACTTTGTAGAATATTTTTCTGAAATCGGTTTAGCCATTGCAGTTTTGTGTTATGATTATTAGTCAAGATCTGAAGATAGTTGAATGGACAGCCGAAACCAGTTACCGTTTAATGCATTTTTATTGACGATCTTGAGTATCAAAAGTCTGTCTCTTGCTGACGCTAGTCCGTTATCACCTGATGACGACCTAATAATCGGGTAAATGCTGTCGTTATTATATATATTACGGACATACACAACACATTTAAGTGATGAAAACATTCTTTATGAAGTGTTTGTCATTGAGATGACTACATGCATTGTTTTATTATTCATGTAGATGAAGTGATGAGGGGTTCATGCAGCTGTAGCCCAGGGGTGGTGACAGACTGAAAGGGAGAATGCGTGATATAAATGTGGAAAATGTGGGGCATAAGGACATGACAGGTAGAATAAGAAAGTTGCATGATGACGGGGACTCTAGTTGAAAGTGACGGATCCTGTAAGGCGGAGACAACTGATTGGACACGTGAGGGAGTGTCGGCCCTTGTTATGTTGTAGACGTAGTGTGTAGAATAGCTGTGTATACTCATCATTTGTTAAAAAATATTATACATCTGGCTAACATTAGTCATTACATTCTAGTACAGTTTGCACCCGGCAATCACAAGGATGTAATTTCCTGCTGGAAAGAATCAAGCTGCGACCGTGAAATTCAGTCTTTGCCCACATATTTTCTCTGCAAAGCTACAAAGTGTCTCCAACGATCGATGACTTGGTGGAGAACTTTGCTGTACCGAAGCCTGCGTTTGGATGTTCCCGAAACGTTCCACCTCGGAAATCACTTCAACGTCATTCTAGAAATGCCTACCACGCAACGGTTTCTTCATCCGAGGAAAAAGGAAAGTCACTGGACACCATGTCAGGAGAATACGGGGTTGAGGTAAAAGTTGATAGCCAAAGAAGCGGCATCTGCCCCTGCGTCGTTTGTAGGATGAGGTGGGACATAGTTGCCACCAAAGGCAACCCTTTGAACAGCTTCTCGCGACACTGCTAACACGCAGCCTCCCGTAACCTCGTGAGGAGATGCAGGTGGCGTGCCCCTGTCACGGTCTACCCCTTACGCGCTTAGATAGCACGACAGCACGGCGGTACCAAAAAAGTTGTTCCACGATGGTTCGATCTTCACCTTTATCGGCGATGGTGAGTCCATACCACTGTACATCTTACTTTGATCCTATTTTCGACCTCACAAAGATACATTCTAGTGGCCATTAAAATTGCTACACCAAGAAGAAACGCAGATGATAAACGGGTATTCATTGGACACATATGTTATACTAGAACTGACGTGTGATTACTTTCTCACGCAGTTTGGGTGCATAGATCCTGAGACATCAGTACACAGAACAACCACCTCTGGCCGTAATAACGGTCTTGATACGCCTGGGCAATGAGTCAAAAACAGCTTGGATGGCGTGTATAGGTACAGCTGCCCATGCAGCTTCAACACGATACCACAGTTCATTAAGAGTAGTGACTGGCGTAGTGTGACGGGTCAGCTGCTCGGCCACCATTGACGAGACGTTTTCAGTTGGTGAGAGATCTGGAGAATGTGTTGGCCAGGGCAGCAGTCGAACATTTTCTGTATCCAGAAAGGCCCGTACAGGACCTTCAACATGCTGTCGTGCATTATCCTGCTGAAATACAGGGTTTCGCTGGGATCGAATGAAGGGTAGAGCCACGGTAGTAACGCATCTGAAATATAACGTCCATTGTTCAAAGTGCCGTCAATGCGAACAAGAGGTGACCGAGACGTGTAACCAATGGCACCCCATACCATCACGTCCTATGATACGCCAGTATGGCGATGACGAATACACGCTTCCAATGTGCGTTCACCGCGATGTCGCCAAACACGGATGCGACCACCATGATGTTGTAAACAGAACCTGGATTCATCCGAAAAATTACGTTTTGAAATTTGTGCACTCAAGTTCGTCGTTGATTACACCATCGCAGGCGCTCCTATCTGTGATGCAGCGTCAAGGGTAACCGCAGCCATGGCCTCCGAGCTGATAGTCCATGCTGCTGCAAACGTCGTCGAACTGTTCGTGCAATTGGTTGTTGTCTTGCAAACGTCCCCATCTGTTGACTCAGGGATCGAGACGTGGCTGCACGATCCGTTACAGCGATGCGGATAAGATGCCTGTCATTTCGACTGCTAGTGATACGAGGTCGTTGGGATCCAGCACGGCGTTTCGTATTACTCTCCTGAACCCACCGATTCCATAATGTGCTAACAGTCATTGGTTTTCGACCAACGCGAGCAGCAATGTCGCGATACGATAAACCGCAATCATGATAGGCTACAATCCGACATTTATCAAAGTCCTCCTTACACGAGGCATCACAAGAACGTTTCACGAGACAACGCCGGTCAACTGCTGTTTGTGTATGAGAAATCGGTTGGCAACTTTCCTCATGTCAGTACGTTGTAGGTGTCGCCATCGGCGCCAACCTTGTGTGAATGCTTTGAAAAGCTATTTATTTGCATATCACAGCATTTTCTTCCTGCCAGTTAAATTTCGCGTCCGTAGCACGTCATCTTCGTCGTGTAGATATTTTATTGGCCAGTCGCGTACATGCTGCACTTATACAGGGTGGCAGGGTTGCCAAGGTAGTAATATGGATTGACCTATCGCAATCTAACGATTTCGCTATAGCCTCAGATCGGCGTAAGATATCAAAATTATAATTATTTTATGTAGGCGGTGTTGAACAACTACTAGGAAAGTTAAAAACTGATTATAAAATAGAGAGTTGTACCACTATTTTTTATGGAAGAGAGTGCGTTTCTGATCAACGTTAGCTCATCTTCGGGTCTCATAAACAACTCATCCATGCATTCTCACAGCTCTATTACCAGTTGTAAATAAAACAATGTTCCACTGCCATTACACGGTACGGTCACATTAATGTGAACACTGCCTATGTTCTACGCCAGCGTACAAGGACCACTCACAGACGCAGCTGGCAGCACTCGCACTGGAGGGTATACGTATAAGGCGTGTCGGGGTGACTCGTAAAATAATGCAGTCGTGGTCGTAATGCGGAAAAGGGGCGATTTTATTGAGGTCCAGAAGGGCATGATCAGTATTTTTCGGATCAAGGGTGGAAGCAGTTTCGAAACGGCAAAGTTCGTAAACTAGCTGCTGGCTGACGAGATTAAAGTACGCTGTTGGTGACAGGGCGGCGCTATGCAAAACCGGCGCCGAAGTGACAATGGTGTGCCATGGATCATAGATGACGGGGGTGAACTACGGCTGCGGAGATGTGTGCGGCCGAGTGGACGTACAACTGTTGAGCTACTGAGCGCGCAGATGAACCAAGGAGGTACCAACAGCGCTCCCTCAACAACCGTACAGCGAACGTTGCTGTGTATGGACGTCCGTAGGAAGAGCCTGTCTCATGGAGCCGTGCTGACTGCTGTTCATCGCGACTAGAGCTGGAATCTGCACCACGCTACAGCAACCGAACGTCCATTGAATGGGGCAGGGTGCCTTTCCAGGTGAATCACATCTTATGCTCCATCGGACCAATGGTGGTTGGCGTGTACGATGTGAAACGTCTGAAAGCAAACACCTTGCTAAAATTGTGAGAAGGGCAATCCATGGGTGATCTCGTCATTCTGGAAGGTACAGTGGCTCAACGCAAGTATGGATCTCATCCTCTGCGTGATGGCATCTACCAGCAGGGCAATGCAACCTGTGACACGTATCGTAGTGAACGTGCATGGTGAACTTACGTTACTCCTCTGGCCATCAAACTCAACGGATTTTATTCCAATAGAGAATCTGTGGGACCATCTCGTTTGGCTTGTTCGTGCTATGGATCCCCAGCCGACGAGAAACGTAGCGCAGTTGGCCACGGCACGGGAGTAAACATGGCTCTACATGCCTTCCGGTACGTTCCAGAATCTCACTGGCTCTCTTCCTGCATGTCTCACAGCGGTCAGCGCTGTGAAATATGGTTACTCAGGCTTTTGACAGATGATCACATTAATGTGAGTTGACAGCGTATTACTGTACCTGCTATTTATATGTCCTTTTAACATCCGAGACGGTTATGTGTGCCCTGCTGCTGATGTTGACAGGCCATAACGATTTATCACAGACATTTAATAATACAGGGTGATTCTTAAGCCACTATACATTTCAGTGATACAGTAAGTCAGTATACATATCAGTGATATAGTAAAGGAATATTTGTTTCTTGCAGGTACTACGACTGAATGCTAACCAAAGAAGAACGAATCGCTGTTGTTTCTGTTTGTCTTCGTGGAATGACGTATGAACAGGTGCGGACAGACTTTCCCCGTCGATTCCGGAAAACAGGCCCCACTAGGCTTGCTATCAAGACCCTAGTCAATAAATTCCAGCGTACTGGTAGTGTTGCAGATGAAGAACGTCCTGTGTGACCGGCCATAACCCCAGACACCGTGTAAAGTGTGCAGGAAGCGATCACACGTAGCCCTTCCGCATCTGCCAGGACACTTAGTAGGGAGCTTGGTATTCCTCAAACCACTGTATAGAGAGTTCTTCGTTACCAGCTGCACAAACATGCGTACCATTTCCATGCCGTACATAAGCTTGAAGCAGAGGACTACGCAGCCAGACAAGCTATGTGTCATGACCTGCTACAAGCTGTGGAAAATGATAATTTGATGCAAAATGTCTTGTTCAGTGATGGAGCTACATTTCATACCTGTGGACATGTGAACAGACACAATTGTAGGGTCTTGGCAGACGAACACCCAAGTGTACTGCAGGAGTGTCAACGGGACAGAGCAAAAGTGAACGTGTGGTTTGGGATAACGAGCACAACAGTGTACGGGCCCTTCTTCTTCGCAGAACAAACCGTTACTGGACCCACATACCTAGATATGTTGGAATAGTTTTTGCAGCCCCAGTTAATATCTGATGAGGTTATGGATACTGTTATTTTTCAACAGGATGGTGCACCACCACACTCTGCCGTCATTGTTCGGGATTATCTAAATCAAGCATTTCCCGGCAAATCACCGAAGTGGCGTCAAATCGGAAGACTTGCACCCGGCGAACTATCTACCCGACGGAAGGCCTTAGTCACACAACATACAGTCATTCATTCTTAAAATATGATATCATGTAAAACCCAGTTGACGCGTGCCCAGCGTTTGTTCTGAAGCTGAGTTGAAGTAGTAACGGGACATATATTAGTTTAAAAGCAGTATAAGCTAGTATCCGTACCTGCTTGTGCCTGGAAAGCAGAAAATAGGAGCTGTTACCGTCTGTCGTTTATCACATCAACAAGAAATGAACTGTGGAAAGTGTTCGTACTTCTTCACATTCCAGCTGCCTTAGTATCTTTGCCATTCCAATTACAGTAAATAAATTCAAGCCATTTTTGAGGCGTAATAGTTTACCTATGAATATAACCTGAACTTCATGTGAACACTGACGTACTATGAATATTATTTCCACTGCGAACAAATGTTATTACTCTCTCTGACACTCTGGAAATGGTAACTACGTTATGTATCGGAAACTACATCATGATTCTCCAGAAGGGTTATTACATTCAGCGAGTCATCTCTGTAGGCACCGCATCACCCCAAAGTTGACAGCACCGACAGCATCAAAGCGTCACCGGATGGTCACTGCTTCAGATATTTTTAACAATATATGGTATGTCCCGTATTAAATTTTAATCACTTGGATGTCATGAATATACGCCATTAATTTGGGACATAATGGCTGTGGCTTCGGAATACCTCTCTGAATGCCACGCAGAGTAGAATGTCCATTTTGTTGCGCCTTTTATTAAGAGTGCTGTATCATGCATGACTCTGCAAAACGTTATGCATATGAGCTATCATTGTAGGAATTCTGAAAATACCTTTAATGCACGAGGTCATAAAGGATAACGCTTATTTCGGTCCATTAATGGGGAAGGATTATACAATTTTTAAAGCATTAGTGGCGGGACGTGCAGGTTCGCTGACTCAGTATTTCGTTGGCACTCCAGGGCCGATCATAACAGTCAGTCCGGTAAGAACGCTACAGCAATCTCCAGAGCGGTGGCAATTAAACGCCAGACTGCTCGCTTTCCAAAAGAGACGGGGGCGCGCGAAAAAAAAAAAAAGCCGGATGTAATATTGTGCACGTGCGAGAGAGGTTTAGCCCACGCATTTTGGGCGAGAGCACGAAGCTGACGCGGCCGCGGTCCAGATCGATGAAATTTAGTCGGCTCGTAAAACGTGAGCACGTTGCTACGTGTAGGGTGGCGGGTGGCTAGACTGAAGCTGGTGGCGGTGGCGGGTGGGGGGTGGGGGGGGGGGGGGGTGGTAGGGGGCCCCGAATTAGCCGCATTGTCCTCCGCGGCCGTCGGCGATTAATGCGTCGGCCCGGCAGCGCCACAGACGGCGCCGCCGCGCAACAAGCAGGGGCGGACGAGCGCTGACAATGCGACGGCCTCACCAGAGCACCGAGGCTATTGGCCGGCACCCGCTGGCTTCCTAACAACGGATAATCACCCATTCTGCCAGCTGCTCAAATTCTGAGGCGAAAGAACGATTCTTCAAGTAATCGGTCTCTGTTTTCATGCGATAAAAAAATTGAAAATGCATAAATGTATATAAGGTGATTCAGCTGCCTCTACCTATGGGCTTTATGCATCCCAAAACGCCTTAGAAAACCACACGCCAGATATATACGTTCTCGAGCTAGCTACGTGCGAACTACACTACTGGCCATTAAAATTGCTACACCACGAAGATGACGTGCTACAGACACGAAATTTAACCGACAGGTAGAAGATGCTGTGAAATGCAAATGACTAGCTTTTCAGAGCATGCACACAAGGTTGGCGCCGGTGGCGACACCTACAACGTGCTGACGTGAGGAAAGTTTCCAACCGATTTCTCATACACAAACAGCAGTTGACCTGCGTTGCCTGGTGAAATGTTGTTGTGATGCCTCGGGTAAGGAGGAGAAATGCGTACTATCACGTTTCCGACTTTGATAAAGGTCGGATTGTAGCCAATCGCGATTGCGGTTTATCGTATCGTGACATTGCTGCCCGCGTTGGTCGAGATCCAATGACCGTTAGCAGAATATGGAATCGTTGGGTTCAGGAGGGTAATACGGAACGCCGTGCAGGATTCCAGCGGCCTCGTATCACTAGCAGTCTAGATGACAGGTATCTTATCCGCATCGCTGTAGCGGATCGTGCAGCCACGTCTCGATCCCCGAGTCAACAGATGGGGACGTTTGCAAGACACCAACCATGTGCACGAACAGTTCGACGACGTTTGCAGCAGCATGGACTATCAGCTGTGATGGTGTACTCAACGACGAACCTGTGTGCACGAATGGCGAAACGTCATTTTTTCGGATGAATCCAGGTTCTGTTTACAGCATCATGATGGTCGCATCCGTGTTTGGCGACATCGCGGTGAACGCACATTGGAAGCGTGTATTCGTCATCGCCATACTGGCGTATCACCCGGCGTGATTGTATGGGGTGCCACTGGTTACACGTCCGGGTCACCGCTTGTTCGCATTGACGGCACTTTGAACAGTGGACGTTACATTTCAGATGTGTTGCGACCCGTGGCTCTACCCTTCATTCGATCCCTGCGAATCCCTACATTTCAGCAGGATAATGCACGACCGCATGTTGCAGGTCCTGTACTGGCCTTTCTGGATACTGAAAATATTCGACTGCTTCCCTGGTCAGCACATTCTCCAGATCTCTCACCAATTGAAAACGTCTGGTAAATGGTGGCCGAACAACTGGCTCGTCACAATACGCCAGTCACTACTCTTGATGAACTGTGGTATCGTGTTGAAGCTGCAATGGCAGCTGTACCTGTACACGCCATCCGAGCTCTGTTTGACTCAATGCCCAGGCGTATCAAGGCCGTTATTAAGGCCAGAGGTGGTTGTTCTGGGTACTGATTTCTCAGGATCTATGCATCCAAATTTCGAGAAAATGTAATCACATGTCAGTTCTAGTACAATATATCTGTCCAATGAATACCCATTTATCATCTGCATTTCTTCTTGGTGTAGCAGTTTTAGTGGTCAGTAGTGTACTAGTCCCACAGAAAAAATGAAGAGGATCTATTTGCAGCAATTGAATGTAGTTTGTTTTGACTGGGGTACGTTTTCGTTGCAGGGTAGTTTTTCCAGTGACTCAGGAACATTGGATACGAAGGTAAATTTGTACGTTGTTCTTGAAGAATTCGGAAACAAGACCGTCTAGCGAAAAATTTTAAAATTCAACTACATTAAATTTTCTACGAAAATATCCTGTTCATTTTTCTGTATTATTTATAGTATGCAAAAATCGAGTAAGAGAATATGAAAGTCTTGCGTGTGGTATTTGCAAGATTCGGGGGTTGCGTAAAACCCACAGGTAGGGGCAGCTGAATCGGTGTGCAGAATAAACAATAAGAAAATCAAGTTGTCGTTATGAGAGTTGCTTCTCACAGGCAATGTAACTATCATGTTTTTGGATGACACCAACTAGTATGCCTACCTGTGGTATATCCATACTCGTATCGGCGGACAACCAGCTACCAATCAAAACCCAGATAATGCTAGCGATCCTGTTTTCATAAAAGTATCTAGTGGTAGTCAGTGATCATTTGCTAATGTTCTAGAGCACACTGTAAATATCGTACTAAAATTGCGCCATTTCTCTTTGAATGCCTGCTGGTATGCAAATGGATGAAAATACATTTCTATGCGCTCTCCGTGAGAACTAGAAACAGCAGTGTCGAGTTCTGGTATGATTTCAGCCGTGCTACGATTCGCTCGAAGAACTGACGCGCCCTTCTGCTTGACTATGCATATTTTCGGAGCTAACGAGATAACCTGTGGCACCCTACGTCATAGCGCGTCACACTGCAAGTCTTATGAGTTACAGCGACTGTCTCCAGCGGGGAACGCCGACACCAGTATAATGCCTCGTAGCACTGCGTTTAAATAGATTCATGCTCTCGATAACATATGAAAAAGTAAAGTGCTTTCTTGGGTACGTTTTCATTGACATACTGACACCTGTAAATGCCGATCCTCCACGATATAGCTTGGGTAAGGCGACTAGTGTGATGTCATAAGTTCTTTGTAGGGCCGGAATTTCCGCTGCACCCTGCCATGGTCTGATGTCACGTCACTCCTGCCGGCACTAAGATGCTGTAATCCAGCCAGGCAACACCACTTCAGCAGACGCAAGAACGAAATTAAGATGCGATCTAATGCTATTCCTACCGCGCCATCCGAAAATGGTTCAGATGGCTCTGAGCACTATCGGACTTAACTTCTGAAGTCATCAGTCCCCTAGAACTTAGAACTACTTAAACCTAACTAACCTAAGGATATCACATACATTCATGCCCGAGGCAGCACCGTAGGGGTCGCACGGTTCCAGTCTGAAGCGCCTAGAACCACTCGGTCACTGCGGCCGGCTCGCGCCATCCGAAACCTGACCGAGCGACGAATGAAAAGTCCGAACGGGAAGGCCAATCGAAAAGCGAAAAGTGCAGATTTATGCTTTTAATGTTATTTTTGGTACACTGAAAATTTATCGGAAACACGCCACCATTGGTACGATTCAGAAGATCCGACCTAAAGAATAATACTGTTGGACAAAGTGTGTGTGTGTTCACACTCGGTTCTGAACCACATCTGCATTCTTCTTTGTGAGATGTATTGGGCCGTTTTATCCAAATATGTCGTGAATTCCGAGGGTTCGGTTAGGAAGCAGAGCTGAGAAGAATACGGTAACCAACACTTAGTGTTTCAACTCCAAAACTATACGTAAATTCTGTGGCAAAAACAGTGACGTATGACTTGCTCTTTTCGTCAATGAGTGTGTACTACCTTTTATTTTAATGTATTTTTTCAGTTAAGGTCCGTAATATTGTAACCCATAGTCAAAATGTTGCACGAGCTGCCACTGAACATATCTTTGGAGGGGAGCATCAATGAATCTGAATTGATTGTAGCCGATAAATTGGAGTCTATAGACCGACCGCACACCACTGCAAAGCAGTTCATATTTTTAAAAAGTTATAAGTTGATGAGTTCTTCATAGGTTTATTAACTGCAATATAAATATGTGAATGTAGTTGGAGATGATTATATCAAACAATACGCAACGCAAGAAATATCTTTGAAATTCAATAGTTCACTTATTGAATCATATCTCTGCTACAGTGGCACTACTTATAAGCTCCAACAGGCAACCACATTCACAAAAAGTGGACTTGAAGTGACACTTGGAGTTCATGAGTAATTGATCAAACTGTTAATTTCACTATGAGTATTACTACACTTCGCTATGAAAACTTTAAATTTTTACTCAAGAAGAAAAGTCGAAGTCGTGATGTGAGTTGGACATGCGAAAAAAATCACTTGCAACTACTTGGACAATTGCTTCCCAGGAATGGAGTCACGAATATTTTTTGACACACTTGCGTCCCAGGGCCAGAGATTTTCAACCTTTCAAATCTAAAAGTAAGCTCATCTTCAGTCTTGGCTTCCAAGACTACATTACTCTACATTACCCCCCACTACATTGTGCTACTTAGCATGCTTCCTAGTATGTATTGCTATTGTCTGTTATCTACCATGCAACTTCAACCTAGTGATGTGGATTACAATTCAATACAACATTTGGACCAGTCAGCCAACATCAAAAGCAAGAGTTTCAAATTAAATTGCACTCAAACGCACATCAAAATGATATGAAACACTACATATTTAAAATAAATATCTCCACATAAAATATTATGTTCACTGCTGACCTTATACATAAATATTTTTTTTTGTAATGTTAAGTAAGGATGTGGAAGACTAAAAAAATAGAGTTGTCTAATTTCACATGCTGAGATGTGTGCTTTAAAAGTTTGTAAGTATAATTTGGTGGAATTTCGGCCTCATTATCGCTCCAGGCAAATGTTCCATCTATACACAGTAAAGATGTATTGGTACTTGCTATCTGAACCCCATGAGCTGGCCCAGCTTAGCTGCCCTTGGAGGGGAAGTGCGGGCATAATGAATAAACCAACGTTTGGCAAATCGATCTCTAAGTCCAAATACCACTCGCTGTACAGTCAGTACATCATTTTACTCCTCGATGAACAAAAGGAAATCAACTACATAATTAATAATCTGAAAAACAATCAAATCGGTGCTGTGTTTCACAGTGTAGAGCATAACAGCTACACACCAAAAATAGGACTACATAAAGAGAGAAAATCGTTTTTAATTTTGAAAAAGATTAATGAGAGAAAAAAGTCCTGCTTGCTGTGCAAATTAGGGGATGATCGTACAAAAATGTTAGGCCTATTTTGGCACAAATAGTCAGTTTCGTCCTCCAAATCTTCTGAATACCTCATTTTTGCCAGTAAAACGTAGATTTTTTTTCATATCTCCCCTCTACAGTTTATTCCTTGGAACTCGATACTTGGCTGCAGGAAAATTTCGAAATTCATTTCATCCATCACTGCCGGCGTTGCTGTTTTCATGTCACATAGAGCCCATGACTGACTGTATCCTTTGTGTTTGTATGTGTACACCTTAGCTGTATCGGGTATGTGTACACTTCAGCTGTGCGGGGAAAATAACCTATTTTTAGTATTTAATAGTAATAATTATTATTGTTGGGTAATTATTGTATTTATTGTTAATACCAAAAGTATTCTATTTATTATAATCAGCGTTCATCACATTTATACTCAATAACTGTTCACAAAAATAAAAATAAAAATGGTAGGAAACAATTTTGTTCATTTTGGGTATACTGCCTACAGTAGCTGACGTATTGGTCACTGGTTGGCTATTGCGACCGCCTACTTGACAATCAACCAACGTCCTTGATAGATGACGATGGCCTCCGAGGAAGAAACAGAGGACATGGCAATTTGTTTCTACGTACCCATTTTACAGAACAATTATGTTAGTAAAACCGAACATGGTGTAAATGATCTATTGTTTCTCAAGGAACTGCAAGATAGTTTTCGAAGGTGGGCTACGAGCTCACGGCTTAAAATGTGTTCGGTTCTCTATATTCAGCGTAAGATTCAGCAGTTCTGCAGCATCTATTTGCGTGACTTGGAATGTTTATCGAAGCTATTCAAAACTGCCACATACTGAAATTACAGGTGAATTCTAACCAAGTGGCATGGTTCCCCACCGTACTCTCTCAATGACATGACCCACACTGCTTCCTTCCTTGTCTGAAACCATCAGCATCTTCGGACACATTCGTCCCATCTCTCCGAATTGAACTCCACCGCCGGCCAAGGTGGCCGAGCGGTTCTAGGCGCTGCAGTCTGGAACAGCGTGAGTGCTACGGTCGCAGGTTCGAATCCTGCCTCAGGCATGGATGTGTGTGATGTCCTTAGGTTAGTTTGGTTTAAGTAGTTCTAAGATCTGGGGGACTGACGACCTCAGATGTTAAGTCCCATAGTGCTCAGAGCCATTTTGATTTGAACTCCACCACAAGCTCTGGAACATTCAAAAATCCTCCAGACTGCACTGTTACTTTCTCCACACATATATCGAGACACTCTAACACGACAACAGCAATTACAGACAAACACACAAAACTTGTTACGTACAAAACGAGGCTGGGACTGGCGAGAAACGTGCACTAAACACTATATAACACTGATAATAAACTCCAGTAAGTACTGGAAGGCATTCCATCGACGTACAGGCCACAATCTTACTTCACACTATCCACTCCTCCAAGGCCTTCACTCCTCCTCCAAATTCTGACAAAAATCCCCTTTCGCCACCAAATCCAAATTACTAGCACTTGACTCCAGCACAGGCTGACAGGTACAAAATACAACTGTCGAGCTATTGTTACAAAATACACAACGCTGGACTAAGTCATGATTCCCTGAAATACTATCACCTTAAAGAATGCGCTTTCTCTTTTCTCCTAATTTTATCCGCCTTGCACATCAATGTTTATATGGGTTTATTTCTTAAGCTGTGGAAATAAAAACCTTCTCCTCGAACTCAATATAGGATACAGTGAATCGCTTTATTTTCGTTTTCAGCAAGTTTCTTGAATCCACCCTTACTCATCAAGCCGTAACTTCAGCAACTCCTTCCTGTCCCTGTTACGCAGTGTGGCTTCCGTCTTAGCATCTCCACAGACCATCAGCTTCACCGTCCTGTTTATCTATTATACGAAAAACCGTGTTCCCTAGACACTTTCCCCTACACACTTCGAAAATCTAGACCACGGCCGGCCGGAGTGGCCCTGCGGTTCTAGGCGCTACAGTCTGGAGCCAAGCGACCGCTACGGTCGCAGGTTCGAATCCTGCCTCGGGCATGGATGTGTGTGATGTCCTTAGGTTAGTTAGGTTTAATTAGTTCCAAGTTCTAGGCGACTGATGACCTGAGTAGTTAAGTCGCATAGTGCTCAGAGCCATTTGAACCATCTAGACCACGTGTGGTATTCCATTCTCCTATTCAGACTCCACTAGTATGCTTTCCCAAGCAACTACTTCCGCTTATTTGCCTACTTCCTCAGTAACTGACCATCTAATGTAGCAATAAACATTCTATGATCTTGTATTTTCCATGTGACTGCAGGAGTACCTCAAGCCTCCTTCCTGCCACCGCTCTATTGGCGTCTATACACAGCCTGTGTTTAAAAACCACCTCCTCCTGCGTACCTGCTCCAATGTGACCTCCTTGCTACTTACCTTACACTTAAACCAACCCAACGATCCCTCCTACTCCACCTTAAGAATATCATCTGTAAGCAAAGTATCTCTACATCCATCCCACAAAAATTCTGGCAATAATATATTAACAACTGTCCAAGCTTATCGACCCTGGGATCTTTACCTCGCAATTCACAACTGTCCTGTTACCGTATCCAACACATTAAAATACCTCATACTAATGGTGTATCAGAAACTATCCTGAAGTCCCCATCCATAAGAAAGCACACGTTAGACTAAAAATATCACCTGGCCGAACTTTGGGACTAAATCTCCCTACTACCCTACATACAAGCAAGACACACAGCACAAACAATAGTAACTGCAAAAAAAATTTGTAAGCAGATACAGTGGAGTAGCAACCAAGAACAATAGCCGGAATAACTTTATTAGTGAACACCCGGAACAACACTGTACACTGAAAATGAACAAGTGCCATAACAAGAGGCAACTCTATCAGCACCAACCTGCACCGCCTGCGCCACTGGTACTACTGGCAACACAATTTCACAGAGCTACCTACCCAAGAAGTATTACGGGCAGCACAATGACACTATGTGACCAAAAGTATCCGATCACCTAGCTGAAACTGACTTACAAGTTCATGGAACCCTCCATCGGTAATGCTGGAATTCAATATGGTGTTGGCCCACCCTTAGCCTTGCTGACGGCTTCCAATCTCGCAGCCATACGCTCAATCAGGTGCTGGAAGGTTTCTTGGGGAATGTCAGCCCATTTTTAACGGAGTGCTGCACTGAGGAGAGGTATCGATGTCGGTCGGTGAGGCGTGGTACGAAGTCGGCGTTATAAACCATCAAAGGTACTCTAGGATTCAGGTCAGGACTCTGTACAGGCCAGTCAGTTAGACGGATGTTATTGTCATGTATCCACTCAGCCACAGGCCGTGCATTATGAACAGGTGATCGATGGTGTTGAAAGATGCAATTTCCATCCCCGAATTGCTCTTCAACAGTGAGAAGCAAGAAGGTGCCTAAAACATCAATGTAGGCCTGTGCTGTGGTAGTTCCACGCAAAACGACAAATGGTGCAAGCCCCTTCCATGAAAAACACGACCACAGCATCACCTTCAGCAACTCGTCACCATTGAGCTGCTCGTCATACGAAGTGAATTCCATTGAACAACATCAACCTGTTTTTAATGTTATCTTTTCAACAATTTGCGATGTTGCTCGATATCATTCTTAAGTTAAAACCTGTAAGCTGATGAGAGGCTACACCGCTGCTGCCACTCTAGACTCACATGAGAGAATGAAATTACGCTAGCGGAAAAGAAACCATTTTGCTGACAGTAGTAATCACCAAAAGTGAAGATAAAGTGAGCTAATGAAACAAATCGGTTGCTGTAATTCAATAAGACACCGTGTTGTTCACTTCTCATATTTTCTCCGAATCCTCGCTCCGTTGCTAAGCTGTTCTTCCCAATAATTAGATGTACGGATCGGAGGGTGACCTGCATAACGAATCGAAACCAGTGATCTAAATAAAACGTACGAAGTGGCTCAGACGTCGTCTTCTTTCATTACAGTTACAAGTGGTCACGCTTCAAGAGACGTCATGTCTTCAGTTGTGAGGAACGTCGTTGTAGCTTACACGTAACCGTAAAGAAAACTGTGGTAATGATATGAGTAGCTCTCTGCCACGATGTCTGCATCTACGCGCACGTCAGTGCTCTGCATACCATTGTGAAGTGAATGTCAGAGGGTACTTTCAATAGTGCCACTCACTAGAGTTTCTTACCATTCCAGTCACAAATGAGGCCCAGTAAGAGCTTAAACGCCACTGTGCGCCCCCTAATTAGTCTGAGCTTGACTTCCTGGTCCCTAAGGAGCGAGATGAAGAGGGTTTTAGCACATCCCTAAATTACTCGCTTTATTGTGGTTCATGAAACTTCGTAAATAGGCTTTCGCCGAATGGTTTGCTTTTAGCTTCAGACGTCTGTCAGTTCATGCTGATCATCGTATCCTCTTCCATGGGTCGGACAAATTTGTGACCGTTCGTACTGCCCTTATTTGTGTACTTTCAGAATCGGCTGAAAAGTTATTTGGTATGGATCCTGCACACTGGTCCAGTATTCTAGGATTGTAGACACAAGTGTTATTTAAGCAGTCTCTTTGTAAACTGATTGTATTTTTTTCTAGTACCCTAATGATCAGTCGTAATCAGCGAACTACTTACCTTCTACTGAGGCTAATTGACCGTTACGCTTCACATCCTTCCAAATACCTACAAATGTGGATATGAGTCGTTTTTGAATAAGATATTTTTCCAATTATGGACGTGATTTGCTTCCCCGAAGTAAAATTTATATATATGGAAAACAGAAAATATGCAAACTAACAAGGATTGCTCAATACAATATTGCTTTCTGTAACAGATAACAGCCATTAACACAAAAACTGAAACTACGGAATGATTAATGAAAAGCTACCTATGGAACACGCCTCTATTTGCGAGTGGAAGATAAATAAGGGGAAACGGTTTATGTGTTTCAAATGATGGCCACATAGGTTTACCGACTCATAGTGAGGATTAGAGATAACATAAAATGACTCACCGAGAAAAAAAGTCTAATAAAGAGCACAATGAATTCAAGGGATACGGTGGGTTGAGCACATGCTGCGATAAGAGTCGTTGCTACAAACTGTAGTCGAACGGGCGATGGAAACAAAGAATCGCAAAAGTAATCACTGATGTGAACTTATGTAAGTAGGCTGTTTAGGTTTTTTTTATTGGTAACGCCACGTAGCGCTCTGTATGAAAATCACTGGCTGTGCTGTGTGCAGTCTGTGGCTGGTTTGTATTGTTGTTTGCTATTGTAGTGTTGGGCAGCTGGATGTGAACAGCGCGTAGCGTTGCGCAGTTGGAGGTGAGCCGCCAGCAGTGGTGGATGTGGGGAGAGAGATGGCGGAGTTTTGACAGCGGATGATCTGGACGTTTGTCCATCAGAGAGTGAATTTGTAATACCGGATATCATGAACTGATATATATACAATGACTTTTGAATATTATTAAGGTAAGTACATTGTGTGTTCTCTATCAAAATCTTTCATTTGCTAACTATGCCTATCAGTAGTTAGTGCCTTCAGTAGTTTGAATCTTTTATTTAGCTGGCAGTAGGGGCGCTCGCTGTATTGCAGTAGTTCGAGTAACGAAGATTTTTGTGAGGTAAGTAATTTGTGAAAGTATAGGTTAATGTTAGTCAGGGCCATCCTTTTGTAGGGATTTTTGAAAGTCAGATTGCGTTGTGCTAAAAACATTGTGTGTCAGTTTAGTGTTGATCAGAATAAGTAAAGAGAGTAATGTCTGAGTACGTTCAGTTTTGCTCAGCTGTTTGAAAATCAAATAACGTAAAAGGTTTATCAGCACAGTAATTCATTAATTTTTCTAAGGGGACTTTTCATATGTCGACCCTTAGCCGAGGATACCTCACTGGAATCTTCTGATTTTTTCTTGTGGTTTGTGTAATTAGTGTAGCTATTGTTTATTGCTAGCGCGTAATTGTAGAGAGAATCTTCTTTGTAGTTGTAGTTTTTCATTGTTGTACAGTAAAACAGTTGTGGCTTACATGCAGATTTGCACCAAGTATTTCGCAGCTGCGCTTGCAATTAACTAGACATTATTTTCAACACTATATTAATGTGTTTTCTTATTTTGCTCTTCAAATTGTGCTTTTCTTTGTTATCGTGTGAAATATTGTGACAATAATGGCGTGTGAAAAACGTAATAATAGGCTCCAAAGTAAACTGAGAAATAATAGTGACAACGAGCATAGCTTATCAGCACCACTGTGAAATGAATTAACAGACATTCAAAGTAGTAATTTGGTAATTGTGCATAGGGAAATGGAGCGGGCTGCAAATAATGGTGTAAACAGTGAAACAATTAGCGAACTGGGAAGCATTATCGATCGATCGATCGGCAACAGCTCACCTCAGGAACCGAAATGACAGGATACAATCTTGTAAATTCTGTAGATTCAGGTTTTGCGTCCTCACCGTTTTCCCAAATAAGTCAAGACACATTTTCTGCTTTTCAAAATGCGAATATTGCCAGTTCAAATGCACTGCCGAATAGCACTGAGGAACATGTTTCACACACCAGTGCGTTGTTGTTACAGTTAATGCAACAAATGGCACAAAGGCTACAAAAGTTAGACACAACGCTTGAACAAAATCAGAAACAAATGGGACAAAATCTTCAAACGTTAGACACAATCGAACAAAATCAGAGACAAACACAGCAAAAGCTTCAAAAGTTAGACACAATGGAACAAAATCAAAGACAAACACAGCAAAAGCTTCAAAAGTTAGACACAATGGAACAAAATCTACTGAAGTTAGACACCACGTTTGAACAAACACGTGAAGATTTAACTACTGAGTTACATAACATGGAATTGAAATGTCAAAAAGTCTGTAAAGACGTAAAAACACAAATTTGTGAGCATTTTCAACCTATTTTTTGCGGCATGAAAATGCATTACAGAATCACGATGCAGCCATGAGAGAACTGCAAACTATTGTTCATGAAAATCATGAGACCTTGCAAGCTAAAATTGACTCAGTTGCATCTACCGATTCGGTTACGCAGCTTGCGAAAACTCAGGAAAATTTAGAGGACACAGTAGATACTTTGAAAATTGGTTCATAAAGACACATGGAGGAAATTAGTTCATTATCAAAGAAAGTAGTTGAACTTTCGGATCAGCTAAATAATTTATCTACGAAGGTAGATGATAATCTGAATGACACAAAACCGGTAGTCTTTAATGACACAGAAGAATGCGACCTAATTCGGAAATTGAAACGAAATCAGAATCAAATTAATACGCAACACCAAAGAGAAATCCGGGAAGTACAAGATCAGCTGACACAGGTAATACAAAAATTACGTGTTTCAGAGGACACTCGCGCTCCAATACAGGAAGATGGAAATATAAATACGGAAATGTCACAAAATAATAACATAGGGCATTTCAGAAATTATGAAAGAAACTGGCAAGGCGCACTGAATTTTGAAATGGAACCGCCGAAACGAAGTAACAATGACCGATATGCGACTCGCCGACATGATGATTTTGACTATAAGCTGTTTATTACTACACGTAAATTCAAAACATCTAAGAATTCCGGCAACGACATTCATCCGCGAGCGTGGCTTCATCAATTCTCTCATTGTTTTCCTCCCAACTGGTCATTAGAGCACAGATTAGAATTTGTGTGTTGCTGTTTAGAGAATGAACCAGCTGTAACAATGCGATCGGTCATTCACGATTGTCATAGTGAAGGAGAATTTTATCATGCCTTCCTCTCAGCATATTGGTCTCAAGCTACATAAGACCGAGTAAAACATAGCATCATAATGATGAAACGTTTCGAACAACCTGAATTTTCCAGTCATGTGAAATATTTTGAAGACATGTTGCACAAGAATCAGTACCTGTCAAACCCATACAGCCCATCAGATTTCATCCGCATTTGCTTAATTAAATTACCTGAACATTTACGTCATATTATTTTGGCAGGACGTCGCAAAGACGACATTGAAGCTTTTCAGGGACTCTTACAAGAATTGAAAATTGACACTGACAATCGCGGGACGCAAAAACAGGAGCACAACAATTACAGGTCAGATCCGTCACAATCCGCGATAACATAAATAATAAATGGATATGACAAGGCTATTCTTACAACACAAATCGTGACCAAAACCGACACCACCCATATGACAACCACTGGCAGAGTATCAATAATTTCAGAGAAAGATCGCATTTCCGTAGTAATGAATTTGACAGAGATAACCATAGAAACAGACAATATGGGAACCAAAACAATTATTATCAAGGGAGACAGAATAACTTCAGGCGCAATGGTCCACCGTGCAGTTACGATTCCGGCAGAAATTCACCACACGATCGACAAAAAAGAAACTATGTAAACTATCGACAAAACGACAGACCTGAATTGCATAGGAACTGGCGGAATTCACACAGGGCAGGGCCCTCTCGAGTGGGTGAATTTGTAGAAGTTAAATCTCCTAATCCCAATAACGACGCGCAAAAACAAAGAGACCGACAATGACACGCACCGCACGCTGCCACGTGCGCCGGCTGGCTCAGAGAAAAATAACATAGACGCTAACGTTGAGAAAAATTCCAGTATTCTTTACCGACGTATACTGCATGATAATTGCGTTAAAGTTGAAACTCTGAGTACTAGGAAGAGTAAAGGATTGCCCCACATTTCACATGTAAAACCGTTTAGTGAAAGATAATCTGCTTTGTAACTTAGTCTTTGCCATTAAATTTTTCACATCATGCTGCTAGTACAATTTGTCACACTGAAAAACTGTTAACATGCAACAATGTTTTGAAGTTAACTATCCAGTCTAGAATCTAGGGAACATACTCAGACAGTATTTACGAGTGCATTGTTATAGTGAACGGACGACACAGTGTTATTGTGTGTGTACATTCTTGCTTGTTAGTTGCACGAGTACGTAACGACTATATGGCTCACATACATGGAACATATACCGGTAGAGCTAATGATATTTTAATGCAAAATTTTGGTTTACTTGAAAATACATTCTGGATTTAAACTACATTCTGAGAGATACCAGGTGACACAGTGGTTAGCTTATTTGACAGTTACACGACTATATCACGAAGCTACTAATGTGTGACACAGTTTACATTGTTGCTTTTGCAGTGTATCTATTTTATATCTGCACAGTTTTTCTGTATTATTCTGGAAAGTAAAAAATGTTTTAGTAGCAACTTTTGTGGTATAGCTACAATGAGACAGCCTTTTCCCTAGCACAACAATACGTTTTTTATAGTACGTTCTTGATCACGGTAAGGTGTGTAATAACTACGATATCTATACGCAAAGCATTTCAGTTTCGTTTATGATGAGGTAAGTACATTGACTTCAGCAGAACTTTGCTTACAAAGGACGATAACTACGACACTTCCGCAGAATTATCTTATAGCAAGACGCACATTTAGCGCTACAGGACATGCATTTGAGTGATTACTTTCGTACTTAAACCTTTTATTTTTTAAGATTTTTGAATTACAAAGAAAGTTTTCCATGATACATTTCATTCCATTCCGATAATCTGTAACACCAGAGCGTATAATTACATTAATCCCCAGGGGGGTACACGCCTACTTTGTGTACCATGTGTTTGGCAAGCACAAGGAGCCCTAGCTAATACAGTATTTGCTTATACAACTTTAAACATCGGTACCATATTTCTCTAACACATAAATTACACAGCTATCTGATCATTTAACTGAGAGAGACAAACATTTATTTTACTACATCAGTGACGGATGTTTACGTAATTACACAGTTGGATAACTTCACACTTGTGAAATTGTATTTTGTCTTTACTTTGTGAACTGTTCATATTTTTTTTGAAACCATTGTGATACTATGAGAGCTTTGAATGTCGCATTTGGTATGGGGTCATGATTTTTAAAGCACGTTTGAGGTAGATGACACTATTGAAACGAGCAGTGAAATTTTTTTAGGTTTTGAAATTATTGCAGAAAGCTATGACGTTTTTGAGATTTGGCTGAGGTGTTATGATGTTATTATTACGACGATGATGTGTATTATGCTTTTGAGGTATGTTTATGATCAATGAGATGATGCTATAAGAGGATTCTGATTATGCTATGTATTTATTATGATGAAATATTGAAGACATGTTGATGAATATGAATATGTACATATTTAATAAGGTAAGGAATAAGGAGTAGTGGTTAGGGACTCTGATTTATGAAAAGGATGTTGGAAACCAAGAATTGTACTTTAAGAGTTATGAAATGTGTGTACATACATGAATGTTAATTACCACAATGCTGACAAAACCTTTTGGACACTTACATATACGATTTTTTTTCTACACACTTCTAATGTAAATTTCTAACCTTTGAATTTTTTAATTTTTTATGAGACTGTCACTGTAGTGGAAAGTGGTGCCATAAATATTTCAGTAAAGAAGGTAGATGACCTTGATGTAATGTGCTGTGGAGCCCCATCTGAGCGACATTCACCTGGAAAAAAAGCCATTAGTATGTGCCTTTCAGAGGCACATGTGGAGAAAAAAGGAGGCCATTATCCTCACTATTGACATTTCTTTGTAGAAAGCATCACAAATATGACACGCTCAAACTTGAAAACATGATTACACTGTGGAGCTCTTAATTTACGATATTTACTAAAATGCCTAATGAAATGATGAGAAACATTTTACATCCATTGTCTTTCTAGTTGAGAGATTTTTTCTGCCTTTACCTGCACAGTCGCAACTTATGGCTGCTGGCCGTCTCTGCAAGGACTGAAGTGGGTCTGCACATTTGATGGCCCGCTAATACCATTATTTCTACAAGGACTGCAGTGGGTCTGCACCTCTGGTGGCCAACCAATACCATAATCTCTACCAGGCCTACAGTGGGTCTGCTCTGTGATGACCTACCTACCAATATTCTTCAAAACTTCGACTGACTCTGCTGTGGGTTTGCTCTGTTGTGGCTCTGTCTTTCCGTTGGAAGGACAACACTACTTCTTCAAGACTGCATGGAAATCCTTTACCTCTGTGTGCATTTTCTTTTACTGCTCAGACTTTGAGAAAAACACTGAAATTTTACTGTGATGAACGATCAGGACTGTCTTTATGGATTGTGAGAAAATTTTAGCTTTTGACCGACATTGTGTCAATAAGTGTGTGCATTTGATTTCTTTGTTATTGTAATTGTGAAAAAATTTTAACAAATATACATTGGCCAGTACCCAAAACAATTTGTAAAATTTTTTGTGGGGAGCATGGGCGCTATGTAAGTAGGCTGTTTAGTTTTTTTTTATTGGTAACGCCACGTAGCGCTCTGTATGAAAATCACTGGCTGTGCTGTGTGCAGTCTGTGGCTGGCTTGCATTGTTGTTTGCTATTGTAGTGTTGGGCAGCTGGATGTGAACAGCGCGTAGCGTTGCGCAGTTGGAGGTGAGCCGCCAGCAGTGGTGGATGTCGGGAGAGAGATGGCGGAGTTTTGACAGCGGATGATCTGGACGTTTGTCCATCAGAGAGTGAATTTGTAATACTGGATATCATGAACTGATGTATATACTATGACTTTTGAATATTATTAAGGTAAATACATTGTGTGTCTCTATCAAAATCTTTCATTTGCTAACTATGCCTATCAGTAGTTAGTGCCTTCAGTAGTTTGAATCTTTTATTTAGCTGGCAGTAGTGGCGCTCGCTGTATTGCAGTAGTTCGAGTAACGAAGATTTTTGTGAGGTAAGTAATTTGTGAAAGTATACATTAATGTCAGTCAGGGCCATCCTTTTGTAGGGATTTTTGTAAGTCAGATTGCGTTGCGCTAAAAATATTGTGTGTTAGTTTAGTGTTGATCAGAATAAGTAAAGAGAGTAACGTCTGAGTACGTTCAGTTTTGCCCAGCTGTTTGAAAATCAAATAATGTAAGATGTTTATCAGCACAGTAATTCATTAATTTTTCTAACGGGACGTTTCACTTATAAGTTTCATTAACATAAAGCGAAACAGATGGAAAAAAGTAAGTATACTTCATTACTTCAAAGAAACCTCCATAACTGTGAATATATGTATCACCCTGTGAGACAGAACGATCATTGCCTTCATGGAAAACGTTTTCCAAGGTTGAGTATGCAGCAGAAGGTTTGGTCGAAAGCTGTTACACATCTTCCATTACATTTCCGGTCTCTCCCCACCCGGTTTCCATGTTTTCGGAGCATTGGTGAGACATTCGGAGCCGTTGATTTGCTTAGGACGAAGAGGTGCAGACCAGTGTACAGTCCTGCAGCCTCAAACACCAGAAAGTGTTCAATAAGATCATATAAAGAAATTCTTACCTGAGGTCGCAATTACGCCTTCTCCAGTGCCGCAAGAAAATAGCAGTTGATTACGTCGTTAGAAAAAGGTCGGGTATATTACAACGAATTCAATGCGAAATTTTCATTCAGCACCTAAGGTTCGTTAGTTCATTCTCATCTCACCACACTGTCTTTTCTTAGCATTTAGTTCATACTCTCTCGAAGCACGCCTCGCTGGGTACAAAAGTATTTGGTCTGATTGAGGCAATAATTTACATTTTTTAAGTCAGTTGCGGAAAATTAATCGAGCTACTGAAATAACAGAGGGCAGAAAGTAATACCAAAGAGCTGCGATATTATGAGCAATTAAGCCGTACTGAATATGAAATGAGGGCAAATGAAACTATACGGTGCCAGAAGCGTAATAAAAATTATCCGCCGGATGCTCACGTTCCTGCGTACCGCTAGCGATACGGGCTGTTGCGCGGAGTACCATCAGTGGTGGCGTGAGCAGCTATTGTGTCTGAGCCCTACCCGCTTCGCAGGCCTGATTAATGAGGTGAGATCCGCTACAAAACTCACCCCGCAACAAAGGCCCGCCGGCTGCAAACCAACCTCACCATTGTCTGCCGGCCGCGGAAATGGATTAGAGGTGTCTGCCGCGCGTGTCGCTTTCGTTCACCCACACGAGGCTCATCTGACACGGCTGCAGTGGGCCTCAACTCTGCCACCACCTGCTGTGTCCTCAGCATCGGAAGAGCTCGCAGTGGGAACAAGTAGACTAATTTCGGAGCGTTAACACCGATCAGAGAGTGAAACTAACATTTCTTAAAATTATAGTACCATCACTGATTTATGCGGCCGTAAAGGAATTTTCCTATACAAATTAAGAAGATTATACATTCACAGGAGTGAAAGGAACTGTATTGTTAACACAATTAACTTCAAGAAAATTATTGAAAAAGATATGTAGTACAACAAGGGAATATATAAGCCTATTAAAGCTTTAGATCGTGGTATAATACATGATGCGTTTTAAAGCCCATGTGTGCTGCATTATTTTGTTCGGATGATCATTCCTGTCTCATCTCTGAATATTGACCTTTCCTCCTGGGGTTCCCATTACATAGGGTGTGAACGCAAGTGAACTGTCAAAAACTCGTACAAACGAAACGCTACGACTTATTCGCTTAACACTTGACCCTACAAAAGAACTTTACACTTCCAAAAACTCACACAAGCGAAGCAGACCAACTTATCCCTTTCATACCTGAACCTTTTGATGAAATATCTGTGACTATTATTTCACTTTTGAGAGCAAATGTTCTGATGCAGGCTGCCGGCGCCAGAGACTGCTAGTACAGAGAATGTCAACTACGCCACAACAGAAGCGCTGGTCTGTCCTTCAGTTACCAAACAGGGAGTTGGTACTGCTGTCCAACGAGTATTTCACACACATATTCATCACCAGGAGTCACGCAGCGGAGTCTCAGTTTACACCATGGTACAAACAGTTTCAAGAGAAGCGCTGCATTTGTAAAGGCAAAAGTCTTGGTCGGCTTCCTCTGTCAGGGCAAATTATTGATCGCGTTCGAGCAGCATTCCATCGAATCCCGCAGAAATCAACTCGTCGAGTATATTATGAGCTTCAGATCCAACAGACAACCGTTTCCAGAATCCTGCGTAAACGCTTGGACATGAAACCCTCCAGATCGCAGCTGGTCCAGGCACTCAATCTAAGAGATTATGTTGACCTCAGATCTAGATGTTAGCAAGGAGGGAAAATGGCAGTCGCATGTCACAGAGGTTAATTCTTAGAGTACAAGCAACTTTTCACACTGTTGGTACGTTTAATGGTACAATGTGCGATTTTCGGGGAGAGAAAATCCTCATTTCTCCATCGAACATAAAAGGAATTTCCTAGATGTCAGTGTGTTCTACACGATGCCGAGGGAGATGATTTAAGGCCCCTTCTTTTCGCTTAACCCCTTGTGCTTTTTAGAATGGGTTTATGTGAAAGATAAAGCCTTTGCTCCAAATGCTGCCACAATCCTCGCCCTAGCTGTGGCAGGGAATCGCAGGTGTGGTAGAGCCATCCAAACCTACATTTTCCACAAGGTTTGGGAAGAGGAAGAATGTCGTCTCGTCATTGTCCATGTGGCTCGATGACCACCAAAAAAAATCTAGCCATACACTTCTGACAGGTCGAAGTTTGCATGTATTTCTGCAAACGTAAACTTCCTTTAAGCACCCTCTAGGTGATGTTTCCCAACGGTATGAAAGTACATTTGATTGTATTCGTACTGTAATACACTCTAAGACAAAAAAGACACATCACGTAGGAATTATCCAGATGGGAAGCAAATCAGTAGATGTAATGTGCATCTAGAAACAAACAAGTGATTACAATTTGAGAAAAATTGGTCGATTTATTCATCAGTAAAAACTTCACAAAAGGAGCAAATCAATAAGACATTGTTCCACTTCCTCCCCTTATGCAAGCAGTTATTCGGCTTGGCATTAATTGATAGAGTTGTTTAATGTCCTCCTGAGGGATAAAGTGCCAACACGAGCTGATGGGAGGGCCCTGCTCATAATTCTCCAAACCTTCTAAAATGCGGAGAGATCCATCGACCACACTGGCCAAAGCAGGACTTTATAATCAAGAAGACAAGTTGCAGAGACCTTCACCGTGTGCGGGCGGGGATTATCTTTAGGAAACGTGAGCTCAGGATGCCTTGCCATGCAGCGCAACAAAACGGAGCGTAAGATATCGCCAGTGTACCACTGTGCTTAAAGGCATCGCGATGTCAACCATAAGGGTCTTGTAATGAAATTAAATGGCACCTGAGAACATCACTCCATGCTGTCGGGCCATACGTCGAACGACGTTCAGTTGGATATTCCGACGACGTCTTAGGCGTTCAAGACTCTATTTCGATGGTCATCGAGGCTCAGTTCGAAGCGATACTCATCACTGAAGACAATTATACGCCAGTAAATGAGATGGAAGGCCTAAAACTTCTCTGGAGGCGCCCCAAACCAGACAACTGTGAATACCAACATGACTGTCGCCCAGTATACGGCCTGACAATCGCTAGTGATGATCTGGGCTGTCATTTCTTAGCAGCACCTCTTTGATTGTCATCCGTGGCACCCTTACGCACATCGGCATATTAACGATATTCTACGACCAGTTTTGTTGTCCTTCATGTCAAGCTATCTGGGCTTACTTTTCAGGAAGATATTGCCCACCAGCACACGGCTATAGTTTCCGAAGCACGTCTTCGTTTTAGCCAAACCCTATCTTGGCCAGCAAGGTAGATATGAATGTCTTTGCCAGTTGAGGACGTTTGGAGCATTACGGGCACGGCCCTCTAACCATCTTGGGATTTTCAAGATCTAATGCATCAACTGGACAGGATTTGATACGATATACCTCAGGAGGACATCCAACAACTCTATCGGTTAATGCCATGCCGAATAACTACCTGGATGAGGGCCTGACGCTGACCGACGCATTATTTTTTCTGAAATTATAACCATTTGTTCGTCTGTAAATTTACGTCACTTGTCTGCGTTGCAGTTTGAAAATTCCTTCGTGGTGAAACGGTTTAACTGTAGTCATTGCATCGCTATTAAAGGGTTGTCCGGGTTAAGCACTCACCGGCAGCAGAGGGAAGCCTGAAGTACTTCAGAGAAGCTTTCAAGGCACTGCCGTTA
Source organism: Schistocerca piceifrons (assembly GCF_021461385.2). Lineage (NCBI taxonomy): Eukaryota > Metazoa > Arthropoda > Insecta > Orthoptera > Acrididae > Schistocerca > Schistocerca piceifrons. The sequence continues at coordinate 316,118,279 of NC_060138.1, read as the reverse complement.
CAAACAAGTGGGGTTGTTGTCTGACAGCAACTTTCTTAAGCAATCAACAATACAGAGAAGCACCACGGGTTTCAGGAGAAAAACAAGCATTTAACCCACTAGGGCACCAGCAGCCAACGCTGGTTCGCCACGACAGGGGCCAGCGCGAGAATGATGCGACATGTCATCCACTACCCAGGGACATTTTGAATCGCAAGATCGTAATTTTTTTGATTCTACACAAAATACTCGTAGATGTGATTACTCAGTGCCGATAGTTAAATGGGTGACATTGCAAAATCAGTCCACTGACGATAAAGACGAAACGGCGGGAAATTCAGCGCCCTGAACGACAGATGTGAAAAAATTAAAAGGACAAAGAAAAACTGATGGTCAGACACTGCCACGAGAAATAAGAGTCAGCTAGAGAGCAATAATCAATCAGTACCACTAACTCAGACGTTGGTGTCAGGTGGACCAATCAGCGAAATGAATTGACTCGTCGTAACATCCGGAAGTCTTTCGGATATCGTATGGAGTAGCGACCATGGGACGTTTATTCAGAGATGTTTAGAACTCACACAGAGGATCTCTTGAAATGATTCGTGAGGATATGCATGTTCTTTGATATAACGTGTTCTGTCTTTGCGATTTGGAGGCATGTCAGTCTGTTGACTTCAGTTCTTGAGTCATATCCCTTTCTGACACTTTCATTTTTATTGCCGCGCGACGTAGCCGCGTGGTCTTGGCGGATTGCCACAGTTCGCCCGGCTACCCCCCGTTGGAGGTTCGAGTTCTCACTCGGATTTGAGTGTGTGTGTTGTCCTTTAGTTAGGTTAGATTGAGTAGTATGTAAGCCTAGGGACCGATGACCTCAGCAGTTTGGTGCCATAGGAACTTACCACAAATTTCCATTTCTTTTCCATTCTGTTTCCAATAGATTGCATCCTGACGCTTGAATCTTTAAGCATTCAACAGTGTCGTCAAATCCAAAGTATCAGATGAAAATAGCTTCTGCTAGCTGATTACAACCGACAATAGACAGCCAGTGTAATGACATCACCCACCAGCTGTTGTCCTGTCTTGAGGGGAATTAGGCCTTGTGTGCATAATGACCAAAGGGTTATGAGTGCCTGGAGCACAAAGTTGAAGGCTGCCACCTTTCAACCAGCACCTACAAGACTCAAAAGATATTTTGTAGGAGACTGACACATGAGTCCAGCATCACGACAACTGCCCACGAAAGCATTTAACGGAGAGAGTGGTGAGGTAAAGTGGTTAACCATCCCCCCTAAATTACCAAATACTGAGTCATGTTCATGTCCAGTCACAGATCGCAGTTTACGTATTATTCGTTCGTGAATGGTGAGAATAAAAAGGGTCAACATTTACATACTTTGTCATTAATTGCAATTTTTTGCCACATTTTAGTTGCCCAGAGTGGAGGTGTCATTATTATTATCAGTTCATGAATTTTATACGTTTTAGGCCCCGTATGTGGATTTTTGTCACTTGAATTTGAATTCTACTGTTAACTGTTATGGGCCTGTGGCGCACCAAACACCAGGACTGATAAAAAATTCGACTGCCAGTAATTTAATGTTGATATTTTGGGTTTTGTACCTGTTGTAGAGAGACATATGCCACTTCACTTTGCAGTGTGGTAGTCAAACTTTCATGCTCAGATCATTATTACGATATGGGGGCGTTTTTCGTTGATAAGGCACGGTTCCCTCATTACACTTAAGAAACGCTGTTTGTAGACGGACACCAAGACATTTTACGGAATTGTACACTATGCACAATAGAGAAACACTTCAGAGAGGACGATTGTTGGTATGATCATGAGTGTTATGAAGCAGAATCTGTGAGGGAATGAGTTGTGCAATAGAAGCTCCCGCAGTGGACTACCCTGTCGATAATACAGAATTGTAACCAATGGTTCACTTTTGGGTTGAGGTGGAACGTCGACCGACCCAGCGTGAAAGTGTCCACAGCATCGTCATGCAAGACGAAGGGTCCACACACTCCATATACTGGTCGGTTACTTACATCGCTCAGCCGAAGTTCGTAAAAGCCTAAGTCGTTTATGAGTGTAATGAATATAAACGTTCAGATATGCACTCTTGGGGATCACCAGTGACACACTAGACGCTGTCGTCAAAATACATAAAATTCTTTGTTTCGAGGAACTATAATATTCCACTACCATCACGACGATGTACAAAACCATGCCGGACCTTTCGCCATAATGAAAGCGGAGTGCGAGTCTTCTGAATAATCCATTTAGGCACAGAGTGACTCTCCCTGCCCGCCATAGCGCTGTGACACGATACACATAAAGTGTCATGCAGGAGGGGACGCAGATTGCTGGAGTGGAGTGCCGCCTGCTCGCTGACCCGCGCTTTTAGCAGCCTCTTCTCGGCCTTTTAGAGCCATCTCACGGCGGGCCTTACGCGTGTACAAGGTTTAGCTCTCCGCCTCTCAGGTCCCCCGTGCATCGGCAGAGCGTCAGTTCCCGGCTGCTGCTGCCGCGTCCAGACCGGTACAGCGTTATTGCTCACGCCTCACGGTCTGCCTCATGTTACTCACACAACAGTAATGTATTCTGCTCACACCGTCAATAACTCATTCACTATTGTGTTTTCGAGCAATGATTTCCCCTCCCCCCTCTCAATAGCTTCCCATTATGTGGGTGTGATGATAATTTTGGACACAAATTACATGTGTCGGTACATGCTAAAGATCTTCTGATCATGTAACTGAATGATTAAATCAATACATCCTGAATCTTTGACATTGTAAACATACGATCGAATATTCGGAAGAATGTCATTCTCAGAAATCCCGGAGATATTAAAAGGCAGCTGAATATGACACCTGTAGCAGTCAGACAAACAACTCATTCATTCAGGTGGCTGACAACAATAATATACAGGTGAATGTAAAAGAAAATTGAGGTTCTGTTACATATTAATTAGTTTGGCTAATGGATGATTAGAGGCACCAGAGAGACAGTTATAAAGTTCTGCCAGATAGTGGAAGCCAGACTCTAGGAAAATCAGTACAAATGCAGAGAAGTTTTTGAGCTAGAAAAGCGTACTACTACGAAAAATAGTGTAACATGTTCTAAATTTTGAGGAAAATGGGTATACGCTATACGGAATGGAACGTTAAGAACCGTGAATGAGAATGTGGAACATCCAAGAGGAGAAACTAGAAATGGAAGACCAAGTATGAAATGTTGGGATTAGGAAGGATGTAAGACAGGCATGGAGTCTTTCACCACTATTATTAAAGCTGTATATCGAAGACAAAATATAGATTCAGAGCAAGGATTAAAGTACAGCATGAAAGGAGAGCAGTGATACGATTAGTTTATGATGACTGCATTCAGTGCGAGGAAGTGTCGTAATGGCTTGAAATAGTGACAAGAAAATTTGCATACTTTTGTATTTCATATCCAAATCGTAGAGGGAGACCAAGAGATGAATACACTAAACAGATTCAGAAGGATGTAGGTTGCAGTAGGTACTGGGAGATGAAGAAGCTTGCACAGGATAGAGTAGCATGGAGGGCTGCATCAAACCAGTCTCTGGACTGAAGACAACAACAACAACAATTCTTGATTTAGACGAGTTATATTTCACTAGGAGGATGTGTAATCTCTGTACTCTTGTACACTTAATAAGTAGGGATCAGAACCGTACTCTATATCTTTCTTAATATTACCAACAGTGTACTGAAACTTTGCACGTTAATAAACATGTACCAAGATATGACATCAGCTTATGGCTTTCTAGCCTATAGTCTATGTAGGCACAAGTGTCTTTACCAAGAATTATCTGACAAGGGACCATTGTTCAATCTTTTGTAATACTCATTTGAAATTTTTGCTTTAATAATTATAACATGAAAAATATTAGCTGCTAATGACTCACCATGTGAATCAGGTGCTGCGACGGAAAATGTGTCCGGGATGTGCACCAAACATAACACCCCTCATAGCGGTAGGTAACTATACAACCCCTGCATCGATGTGAAACACACGCATAATAAAAAGTTAAAAAACAAAATTTAAAGTGATTAAAAAAATTCTTTAAAAATTTTTGAAGTTAAGGAAGAACGGCAGTGCATACTGAATAAATGAACAACCTACCACGGAATTTAGCCTGATTTAAACCGTTTGTGCGGTTTGTGAGGCAAATGAACCCAACTTACCAACAATCGTTTCATCACAGCGTGCCTTAATTATATGGCGATTGTGTGAATGGCAATTGGAGGAACGTAGACGATAAGGAGAGAGATTAAATCTTGTACAGACATTGTTGATCCGCTATTGGCGAAATCTTGTGTCATTCGGTAAGTTATGAATTATTAATTGAGGTAATAGTCAGTGTCAGTGCATTTATATGTTAATACACTCCTGGAAATGGAAAAAAGAACACATTGACACCGGTGTGTCAGACCCACCATACTTGCTCCGGACACTGCGAGAGGGCTGAACAAGCAATGATCACACGCACGGCACAGCGGACACACCAGGAACCGCGGTGTTGGCCGTCGAATGGCGCTAGCTGCGCAGCATTTGTGCACCGCCACCGTCAGTGTCAGCCAGTTTGCCGTGGCATACGGAGCTCCATCACAGTCTTTAACACTGGTAGCATGCCGCGACAGCGTGGACGTGAACCGTATGTGCAGTTGACGGACTTTGAGCGAGGGCGTATAGTGGGCATGGGGGAGGCCGGGTGGACGTACCGCCGAATTGCTCAACACGTGGGGCGTGAGGTCTCCACAGTACATCGATGTTATCGCCAGTGGTCGGCGGAAGGTGCACGTGCCCGTCGACCTGGCACCGGACCGCAGCTACGCACGGATGCACGCCAAGACCGTAGGATCCTACGCAGTGCCGTAGGGGACCGCACCGCCACTTCCCAGCAAATTAGGGACACTGTTGCTCCTGGGGTATCGGCGAGGACCATTCGCAACCGTCTCCATGAAGCTGGGCTACGGTCCCGCACACCGTTAGGCCGTCTTCCGCTCACGCCCCAACATCGTGCAGCCCGCCTCCAGTGGTGTCGCGACAGGCGTGAATGGAGGGACGAATGGAGACGTGTCGTCTTCAGCGATGAGAGTCGCTTCTGCCTTGGTGCCAATGATGGTCGTATGCGTGTTTGGCGCCGTGCAGGTGAGCGCCACAATCAGGACTGCATACGACCGAGGCACACAGGGCCAACACCCGGCATCATGGTGTGGGGAGCGATCTCCTACACTGGCCGTACACCACTGGTGATCGTCGAGGGGACACTGAATAGTGCACGGTACATCCAAACCGTCATCGAACCCATCGTTCTACCATTCCTAGACCGGCAAGGGAACTTGCTGTTCCAACAGGACAATGCACGTCCGCATGTATCCCGTGCCACCCAACGTGCTCTAGAAGGTGTAAGTCAACTACCCTGGCCAGCAAGATCTCCGGATCTGTCCCCCATTGAGCATGTTTGGGACTGGATGAAGCGTCGTCTCACGCGGTCTGCACGTCCAGCACGAACGCTGGTCCAACTGAGGCGCCAGGTGGAAATGGCATGGCAAGCCGTTCCACAGGACTACACCCAGCATCTCTACGATCGTCTCCATGGGAGAATAGCAGCCTGCATTGCTGCGAAAGGTGGATATACACTGTACTAGTGCCGACATTGTGCATGCTCTGTTGCCTGTGTCTATGTGCCTGTGGTTCTGTCAGTGTGATCATGTGATGTATCTGACCCCAGGAATGTGTCAATAAAGTTTCCCCTTCCTGGGACAATGAATTCACGGTGTTCTTATTTCAATTTCCAGGAGTGTAGTTCCAAAATATGTATCAACAGTTATCAAACGTATGTCGTGGCAATTTTAATTTAATGGACCCCAAGTACGTTTTAGTGTGGCATATCGCCGATCAATGGTTTTTGGATGCTGGTAAAGCACCTGCCTCTCATGGTTCCGTTCTAACTTGCAGAATAGTTGCTTCATTTTTCAGTTCTGTATAAAGCACTGTTTTATTAGACGACTATTATCCATTGTCCATAAGAATATTTATCATTGAACATGGATGGTGGCATGTAGCGTGCGAATACAAGAAATAATTTCAGAGATAATTCTAGATAAGTCGCTGCATCATCGCCGCCAGGAAGACCAGCAGTGGAAATATTCTGATTAGCTTAAATGAAGACAGATTTAACAATTTTACTCTAACTTTTGCAGACATGTGCTCACCTAAGTCGCAACTGTTAGACATTACTCACAACATTTATGTAGATATGTGTCTTATCTTGTTCTTAAATAATTTTAACAGGATTACTAAATTTACATACCTTTTCAGTATTAACGAAGGCTGTTGTTAATTAAATCACATGGACGTTGACAGATATGAACAACATTTACACGCTACAGCATCGGTAGTCACAGCTAATTAGGACTATATACACCAATTCTTAGAAATATTTTATTAGTTCTTAGTTACCGGATACGGAAAGGCAAGGGTCCCAAGTTCGAGTCTCGGTCTGGCACGCAGTTTTAATCTGCTAGGAAGTTTCAAGGTAGTTATAGATCACAGATCAAAAACTTATACGAGGTGGTAGGCGAAGGATAGAATTTCTGCCACCATGGAGGCAAAATAGCCCATGACGGACGAAGCAGAGGAGATTGAGCAGCGGACTAGCACAAGCAAATTTGGCTTTCCTTGCTAAAAGGAATGCACTTCTTTCAAACATAGTCGTTGATTAGGGAAAAGACTTCTGAGGGTGGATGTCAGGCGCACAGCATGGTATTGAAGTGAATCATGTGGTGCCCGAAAACTGGGAAAGAAGGGAATCGAAGCACCTGAGATATGGCCTTACAAAAGGTTGCTGAACAGAAAGTGCATTGATAAGACAGTAAATGATACCCTCCAGGTAATTGGCAAGTAAAGGGGTAGGAGTATGTGGGAAACAGTGACTACAGGGAAAAGGACACTACGGCAGGACATATGTTCAGAGGCAACAAGGAATAACATCAATGGTGCTGAAGGGACTCCTCGTAGGCGAGTAGTAAGCGTAGATGATTGCCGTGGGGAGGATCCGGGCTTAAATCTTGGTACTTAAGGGATTCTTTTCTAGGTGGGAGGACTGGAACGGAATCCACTTAGCCTCGTGACGGCAACTGAGGAGCTACTTGTGTGAGAAGTAGCTCATCCAAGCTCTGCATTGCAGACAACGGTCAGGATAGCGGTTTGATGACTTACTCGACACACCTCCAAGCCGCATCCGAATCACACCACTGGCTTAGGATGACACGTCGGCAAGACGGTCCCGATTGGAGCTTCTGCGGCCGTATTGGCGAAACTATGCTTTTTACTAGAGGGAACCGTAGATAACAAAACGTATGGAATAACAGTAATTGGAAAATACAAAACAAATAACCAAGTTGGGTGTAAGTGCTGCTCTGAAATGATGAGATTTGCACAGAGAGAAAATCTGTAGCGAGGTATAAAAGCATCAAAGTGGCTGATGAAAAGAAAATCACGTATATTTTTAAAGTAGGCTGGTACAGCGCACCAAATATTTTTTCAACATTTTGCCTAACTGCACAGACAAGAGAGTCGTTCCTTAAGGAACCCAACACATTTTTTTCTCGTCCAGTTTCGACATAAAATATGAAAATTGGTCGTGGGACATTCCCACTTCAGCTCCTAGGGATCCTCGAGGTTCCGAGAGATTACGTCACCATACGTAGCTTTCAATATGGCGTCTATAACGGAGATGCGTTCCAACCAAAGTGCTGTCATTTAGTTTCTTTTGGCGGAAACCAGAGAGTCGCAGATGTTCATAGACGCTTGCAGAATGTCTACGGAGGCCCGGCGATGAACAAAACCACCTTGAGTTGTTGAGGGAGAGGCGTCTGTCATTATCGCAACAAAGTCATTGAAACTTGTCCGATCTCCCTCGTGCTCGCAGTCCACCCACAGCTGTGAATTCTGTATTGTTTGAACGAGCGGACACAGTCATGCTAGGTAATCGACGGATCACAATCAAACACTTCGCTGCACAACTGGACGTCTGTGTCCGTAGTGATGACACACTCGTCCACCATTGGACGTAATCAAAGGCGTAAGTCCTCCGAGCTCGTCCCCCCATGACACAAAAGCATAAACAACAACAAAGGAGCATCTCTGTGAAATTGATTGCGCATTACGAGGCTGATCGTTATAATCTTTAATCCAGCATCGTCACAGTTAATGAAGCACGGGTTCATCACTTCGAACCGGAAACAAAACGGCAAACCATGGAACTGCTGCGACACAACCTCACCTCAAAAAGAAAAAGTTCAGTGACTCACCCTCAGGTGGTAATTCGTGGCGATGGTCTTCCGGGACCCTGAAGGTGTTATTCTGTTTGATGTCCTCCGTCATGGTGCAACGATCGTCTCGGAAGTGTACTGTGATACTCTCAGAAAAATGACTTCAGCGTGTTCGTCGACACAAAGATGCAGACAAAACTTCTCCATGACAACGCAAGGCATCACGCAGGTCTGCGCACCCGAGAGGAGCTCTTCAAACTTCACTGGACTTCTCTACCGTTATCCACCCGACAGCCATGGTGCCACATCTTCGGACTTCCGTAAGTTGTCCTAATGACAGAAGCATACCGCGGAAAGGAGGTTATTTAAGCAGCAGCAGTTTGGCTGCAACGTCTATAAATAGACTGGTAGCATGCGGACATACTGGGCCTCCCAGTAAGGTGGCGTAAGCCCGTAGCGTTGAACGGAGGTGATTTTGAGAAGTAGCTTTTTTTATTCAAAATAGTGGGGAATAATATCAAGAATTGGAATCTTGAACAAAAAGAACCTGCGACCTGCTTCCACAAAAACAATGTGTTGCATTGCTTATTGAAAGCCGTCGTACGTATTACTTTGTTGAACTTAGAAGTTTTTGACAACGACTGCGGAGCTGTGTAGTACAGACAATGAAATGACATTACTTACGTTTTCCCTTACAAATACGCTGGATACTTTTCTCTAGCTAATGAATTCCAATCTGCTAAATGACACACACCACCGTGAAGTTGTAACGGTGGTACTCCAACAGACAAGCAGAAGAAGTTCCCAGGCAGCATAGAAAACTGTTGGAAATAAATTAAGTGAATCTCTTTCCCTGAACTACATTGTTACGTCGTGGAAGGAAAAAGTATTGCAGAAATATGCAAGACCCGCTATCCAACAATGAAGCTCATTGTGTGGATTGGTAGCAGTTCGCAGTCTCACACCATAATTTTCATCACTGGGGAGTAAAAATGAATTCATCGTTTCACGTATGTGACAAAAGGTTTGTATTTCAGGGTTAGTTTGGATCATCTCTCTTAAAGACCTATCCCTAGTATCTTCCCACTGAGTACGTGACGCCGTTCTGCTCTCTGTCCTCACGCATGCTTGATGCCGCCACTGTCAGTCTCCTCGAAGCCGTTCCACGTGCGGCACCCTGCTTCACAGCCCGAGGGAGGGCGACATTTGACGACATTAAAATAACGCTGTACTGAGCAGTACCCATTAAACAAGTATTACGTCACACTCGTAGCGATTTTAAATAATTAATACGGTAAGATTCAACATCGGAATTACCCCTTTTTTCTGTTCATGTCGCTTTTGCATAGTAACGAGAAAACTACTCAGTTTTTATTACAATACTTCTCAAAATGCAGTTATTAGTTCATTTATTTAAACCCAAGCAATTCTAATGAGGTTGGAGGCGTGATTTATACCCAGCCTTTTGTAATACTGTAATAGTTTTGTACACGCTAAAAAATGTGCAAATTTTCCTTAATTATTTCTTCTACCAGATTCTGTTATCGTTTTAATCTTTTATCATTGATACTTAAAAAGAAAGTTAAGTATAACTGAGGCGGAGATAGTCTTTTCCCCATATTATTTTTCACAACGAATGGATTATTCAGTAAATAACAGCATTAAAGTTTATTTTTAGGTTCTCGGCCTCACTTACATGTCAGTATCTGTCTAAAACACCTATTGTTAATAAAAGTCAACAACTATTAAGAGAATTTGTATTTGTTTAATTGTGGTCATATAGTACACACACCATACACCACAGCCACTCCAGCCTCCTCCCCCCCCCCCAGCTCCCACCCTGCTCTTCCCCTCACTTCCACCCCAACGAGAGTATATATTCTGGAAAATGCGCTGGTATTGTTATGGTCACAAAAAAGAAATATCATTCACACAATATCACCCAAAATAGCCAAGAGAGAGTGCTGGAGAGTAATTCCTCAGAATTTTTTATTCTGTTCTTAATATCGGTTGATGTATTACATGTCATGCGTATTACTCGGTTGATTTTCCCACTTCGCTGACACAAGGTGGAACCCTCTGTGCAAGCAAGACGTAAGATGGCACCTGCGTCTACTTTATCAAACATTCTCCTGTGACGGTATGAACAAACTGTTCTCCTCTCGGGAGAAATGTGTTGGTTATGAAGGTGACTATGTTGAGAAATAAATATGCAGATATGAAGAACGAAGATGTTGAATATTAATAAAGTCTGCTTTATTTGTAAAAGCTTTAAGAGTTTCACATAAAATTCCGGTGGCATTACTTTTCAGTACGCCCTCGTAGGCAGCCTTAGGTATTAGTTTCGCAACCAATCGTAAAGTAGGCAACTTCGAGACTGATCAGTTTTTGTAACGTAGCTTTAAAGAAATATGTTCTGCGACGTTTAATTTCTAGGTATACGGAACTTTGTAATCTTACTCCTTTAATTTTGACAGTAATAAACTTTTTGTGCAATGAGCTATTCGGAAAAAGGTGTAATAACTGTCACAAAGCAGCCCCATCAGTTCAAAAAAAGGTTGTATCAGGGAGTCTGTCAGATAAAATGGAGTTAAATTAAACTTTCACAAAGCTGAGCTGACCTAGTGTTTCTTTACATCGCATAGCTCTAGACTTGTTACAAATTGCACCAGTTTTGTGAGTTTCATTATACCATGAGAAGGAAAAAATTGTCTCAAAGCTGCCAACTTATTAGCGAATCATCTTAAAATCTAATAGCTGTAGGGCTACACTTACACTTACAAAATAAGAATTGAAGAGTAACTGATCTGAATTATGCAAGATAATTAAACGTAACTGCTATACACTTACTTACGCACGTGTTCAGAGGAAGCGGATGAGTCATTAAATCGCGGTCACAACACTTGCATTTAACACAATATTATCTATGGAAGGTAACTACACCGGTGTGCAAAATATATTAACAGAAGTACGTTTCTCATTATTTGTGGCTGCAAAGTAACAAAATCCGAAGAAATGTGTACCACACACAGAAAGAAATGCTTCAGTGTTCACCGGACATTCCAAAAGCGGAACATGAACCATAATAGGGTATGTGATTATCACGGAGGGCAATGCATTCTCTAGAATGAGTTCTTACCATTGCGACAAGATTGGTATGGAAATTTTGTGGTAGGGTGTGTCATTTTTGCACCAACGCGACTGACAAAAGTTGCTATATCGTCGTTGGTGCATGCGGACATGCTGCGATACATCTCCCGAACGCATTTCACCGATGTTCGGTGGGGTTCAAGAGAAGATAACGAACAGGCCACATGACTCACCGAATATAGTCTCGTCCCAAGCGTTCCTCCACCTGTGTATTTTGATGCGGTCGCGCATTGTCGCCATTCACGGCGGGACGCACCACTGTCCACACACGACGAAGGGGTAGAGTATCATAATATTGTTGACGAGAGAGTTTACAGCATTCAAAAATTTGGAGGTTAGTATGCCCATGCAATATTACTCCCTCTCGCACCATAAAATACGGACCATCAAAACGACCACCTTCCATAATATTGCTGGACACCTTGCGCGCCCCCTTACAGGAAGAGGTGGGAAAGCGTAATGCACGCACTAAGTTCGTGAAACAGGACCGTTTGGATGGTTCAGCTGTTATTGTGCGGAGAGGCATAACGCTGCATGGGCATACTGACCTTCAAATCTTTAAACACGGTACATGCTGGTCACCGTTTTAGTCACTTTTACTGCTTCCTTGTGTGCATATTTTAATGATAACAGTTTCCTGGAAGCTACTACCAAGCTGAACATAGTTTAGTTATTGGCCGTATTTAGTCCGAGCCCCAGTTCTTATCAGTACCTCAAAATTTAGTACTGCACCAACTACGCACTCAATACAGCCCGGTAGTGCATGCGTTCTTTGAAAAACTGCTACTGTAGCTCGTATGACATAGTCATTAGTGAAGAAAAATCTCGCCATTCTATAGCTGTCATGACGATTAACTCTGCACTCTCAACGAACATAAGGAAGTAGGAAGACTGACTGTATCGTATCTTTAAATCCATTACTTTTACTCTTATACTTCAAGTTTAAGAAAGGCGTAACTCGAATGATTTACCTCTGAAAGAAATATGTAACTGAAACATCTTACTCTACTTTAGTCCACCGAGCGAGGTGGCGCAGTGGTTACCACATTGGACTCGCATTCGGGAGGACGACGGTTCAATCCCGTCTCCAGCCATCCTGATTTAGGTTTTCCGTGATTTCCCTAAATCATTTCTGGCAAATGCCGGGATGGTTCCTTTGAAAGGGCACGGCCGATTTCCTTCCCCATCCTTCCCTAACCCGAGCTTGCGCTCCGTCTCTAATGACCTCGTTGTCGACGGGACGTTAAACACTAACATCCTCCTCCTCTACTTTAGTCTGCTGCTTTTATCCTTTTGTGAAATCGGTTGTCTAATTCATAGTGCATCAGTCACGCGGGTCGTCTCCTACAGTCATACAAACGTGCGCAGTACTGATCTTATTAAGCTCTTTGAGATGCAGCTATAATATGGATTTTCACGGTAAACGATAACAGCCAAAGAGTTGCAGGATAAAGAGTTACTGAAATCCTTGACCACGGTTTCGGTATATCTAAATATACCGTTATCAGAAGCAAAAATGCACCGGAACAGGAAGACACCTTCATTAACAAAAAACCTAGCACCATAACCGAGAGAGAGGAAAAACTTATAGCTACAAGTAACCGTAAAATTACCAAAGTATTACAAGCGCAATTTGTTAATGAAGATGTCTTTCTGTTTAGGTGTGTTTTTGCTTCTGATAAAGATATATTTAGATATACCGAAACCGTGGTCAAGGATTTCAATAAATCTTTATCCTGCGACTGTTGGCTGTTGTCATTTACCGTGCAGATTTTCAACAGTTCAGCCATGTTTAAAATTTTGATTTATAATATGGATTCATTAAAAACAAGTCTTCGGTACTGAAAGCTCAGTAACGTCATTCCAGTGCGATGGCAGAAACGCGTCAATCACGGGAAGCACTCGAGCAGGTAGCATGAGCTACGCCTTCACGCCACAAAGTAAAATTGCGCGTGCCTGAAGCGTACCTGTGTCACATGTACCATTGTTTCAGTTTTATATAATGAAGTCTAATTCGTAGTTTATTTTCAAAAATGGTTCAAATGACTCTGAGCACTATGGGACTTAACATCTGTGGTCATCACTCCCCTAGAACTTAGAACTACTTAAACCTCACTAACCTAAGGACATCACACACATCCATGCCCGAGCCAGGATTCGAACCTGCGACCGTAGCAGTCGCGCGGTTCCGGACTGAGCGCCTAGAACCGCTAGACCACCGCGGCCGGCCAGTTTATTTTGTTTTTGTGTTTTTCGTATTTATGTATTTTTCTTATTTAACACGGTAACTGAAATGGAGGAACTACAGCAGGTCTGCTTATTCATGTGTTCGGTGAGGAAAAAATTTGAAAATGAGCAGATTACATAACATTTATTTACAGTTGCAATTAAGAACATCCATCAGCTGTTTAATGGAATGACGATAGTCAAAATTTGCGTCGGACCGAGACTGGATTTCCCGTTTATCGCGAGTGGTCCACTAAAGGAAAACAACACTAGTTTTATACACGCAAATGTAGCCCCAACATCTAAAGCCACGTAGTTTCTCAGCAAATTAGAAATAGGGAAAAAGTAACGAAAAGGACTACAGGCAGAGAACAATACGAAGAACATGGACTTCCAGTAAGCAAAACTCATAGTGGGGCACGGTACGCCCAGTATCTCGATCAACAAGGAACCCTGTACCGACCTGCTCACCTGAAGGGGCGAGGGCAAGGGTTATCTTCACGTTATTAAAAATTCGGGTTCCGTGTGTGGGATCGAAGAGAAACGTAGTTTGCATTTATTTCTTGGTGATTCCGCTACCCGTGCACTTCATCTGTCCGGCTGCTAGGAAAATGTCAATGGCCGGTAATTAGAAAACTCTTGCCTGTATCGTCGGTACTACAGCAGCTGCACGTCTTCTTTCTGAAGAAGAATCAACTCATGTATGGCTGAGTGGGTACGTAGGTAACCGACTGCCATCCTCCTTATTCAAGACACGGCATTTGACTTAGATACCTCGAAGTACGTCTCTGGAGGAAAGTAAAGAGCGGCATCGCATTGGGGAGGGGGGGGGGGGGGTCGGTATATAAAAGGAAAGGCAATATCTGCCATGCCACGTGCCACAACTTGGCCGCCCCAACGCACACTAAGCGATGTCAGAGTCGACCATCGTACATCTAAGGCACGACGGGGAATCCGCCAAATGAATCGCATGGTGCTGTTGGTTCGTGGCGGCTTTTTAAACTTTAGGCTATCCAAGTAGGCTCCACAGCCAGACCCCAACCTCCATACGTCGTCAACCATGTGTGTACCATCTGCACTCGCACATCCACTATGTATTGTCCTGTACAGGCAATGTTTTTTCGGACATGCATGCTTGCCAAAGGAACATTGCATCGTACTTGTGAACAAAACAGGCACTGCAGTGTCAGATCGCATCGAAGAAAACGATGGAGAGGATTTACGACCCGTTGCTCAGACGACAAAGAGTACGGCGACCGCTATGAACATAGGATCTAAGAACGGAGGGTCTGAGGAAGACGTAATGGAAGATCTTGGAGGATCGCAATGTGAATGGAGTTTCGTCGCAACAATAAGAATCTGAAAACAGAGGGTGTCGTTGAACAGATCATCATATTATGAGTAAATCTGTCAGATCATGAATGTTAGTAATTTGATAGATTAAATCTGCCACCGTTGGTAGCGCAACTGACCAAATAAAATAAAATATTTAAAAATGTAAACAAGAACTGCGAATAATCTACAACCGTACGAAAATGGTATTTACATTCTACAGTGTAATAAGTAACGTAAGTACACTTCTGCATACTATATACAGATATGTTATTTGTAGTGTTTTGAGGTTTTAAGTAAAAGAAAAAGCCTCAGAACCATAACAAATCTGCACCTAATGACATGACTTGCATGCTGTTGCCTATTAGGTTTTGCCGCTGGAGTATCAACGTTTGTCTTATATATCGATGTAACACTGAATTGAAGTGAAAACTGCCTAGTCTAAATACTTATTCTAGTAAACAACTATAGACACGGTAGCCAAGCAAGCTATCTGACAACGGGTCACTTCATGCAGATTACAGCCACTGGATGAAATAGGCAGTCTGTGTTCACGTTAGCTTATCCATTAATGTATTTCGCATTTTAACTGAAAAGGGAACCTTAAGAAATGCTCCTCTTCGATTTTATTCACTATTATAAGACAGAAGTTTTTCCGTTGCAGTTAACAGTACAACATTTTGCATTTATGAACGTTGTTGCCCTTAGTTGAGTGTGCAGGGTGAAAGTTCAGTAAAGTCGTTCTTTGGAATATTTTCGGTAACAAACATTCTTTTACTTTTATTTTAATTTCACATTTATTAACGAATACAAGAAAGTTAACTGATACTGAATCATAATTTTTAATAAAAATAACATTTTTCCGTTTTTAATTTTAAACACATGAATATGAATTAAAATTTGACAGACAAGCAAATCCCTTATTGTGAAATGAAGTTATATACATTAGTAAAACTTTATTGGTGATAGTTGTTTATGGGCATTAGAATGTGGTCCAGGGCATATCCTCTCCCTATAATTTCGTCTTTCAATGCTGGATGAAGTCTCCAGCATTGGAACACAAACGCCCTCTCAAAAGTGTAGGGATCGAGGTGAAAGAGAACTACAGCTATAAAGCGCAAATAGATTATATTCATCCACTATATGAGACTGAGGGCACTTAGTGACTTGCAATAAACTTTACACATAATATGAAACCTTTACGAGTCTTATTCTCGCCTACACGCCGCTGAAAATAATGACAGGAAGAAAGTTTATAGCTTACAACCTTTTCGATGCTCGTGAGTTGAAACAGCCGCATCGGGTATGACCTTTCAATTTATTACTTCTTTACTAATAACTGTATCCGCAACAAATTTTGCAGACAGTATTCACATATTGCACTGAATGTGTCTACAAAAATGTATCATTGTGCGACACACAATACAGGAGGCATCATGCCACAAACAATGAGATGCGTGTAAAACAGCTTCATCATGCATGACGTGTTTAATTTGTTTCTTCTTTACTACTAATTCGATTTGCATTTCGCAGACACCAGTGGAAGTACCTGCGAAATTATACGTCTGTACAGCACATATTTCAGGATTTAACACGTCATAAACATTGAATTGTGTGAAAACTAAACTGCAGGGTGAAATTTCCTGGAGGTACTGTACAGGTGAAGCATGTGTACAAATATATGTGAAGTATATTTAATATATGTCACAAGGTGCGGGTAAGAAACTACTCTTAAAATTCTGGATCAATTTCAGCCAAACTTGGAGCACATGTTACTTACTATCTAGGAAGAAATACTGTGGACAAGGAACCAGAAACTTCTTATTGGGACAGGAATGATAACGTGTAGAGAGAAGTGGGGAGGAATCAATCAACAGATGGAGAGGTGATGGACAGAAAGAGGGGAAGAGGTAAATGGACAGAGAATGGGAAGAGGAAGAGGACAGGGAGATGGTGGAGGAAGAGAGAGAAATGGAAGAACAGGTGGCCTGAGTGAGGGGGAGGGGGGTAGGAGATGGACAGATACAGGAAAGGTGAAGGTATGGACAGAGAAAGTGGGGGAAGAGATGGACCAAAAGAAGAGGAGGAGGGAGACAGATAGTGAAGAGGAAATGGGGTTAGGGGTAACACTGAGGAGATAGAGGGGCAGGAGAAGATGGAATAGGCATAGAGAGGACTAGGTCGACAGAGGAAGAAAAGAGAAGACAGAAAGACAGAGGGGAAAGGATCAGTTGGACAGGGAGAGAAGGGGAGTAGTAGTTCGACAGAGAGATAGGGCGAGTAACAGACAAGCCTGAAGTGGTAGAATGCTTGTGCACAGTGCACTTGGTGGTTCAGTTGCGAGTCAGCTGCGGATAGGCACCCTGGTGGCTTTGCAGTGAGCCAGGCTCAGATGTAGTTTGGCGCCCAAGTGGCTCAGCAGTGAGTTGAGCTCAGCTGCAGCTCGGCAGTAAGTTAGGCACAAGATGCATGTTGACCATCTCATGGTTCAGCGATGAATCAGTCTCAGGTAGAGGTAGACGCCTAGGTGGCTCAGCAGTAGGTCAGGCTCAGATGCAGGTAGGCACCCTGAAGGCGATGGAAGTAAGCTAGCTGATAGCCTCCCAGCAGGAAGGCTCCTATTCAGTTCCTGGTGGCCTCAGAGCTGCAGCCTGTTATCCTACCACCTGTGGAAATAGGTTGATGAGCCAAATTAGGTTGAAAACGGTCGTTACAGGTTACAGACACCAAGTTGAAAGACACTGCCAAAACATGCATTCCCTTTTTGAAAGATCTGCTCCACTGAATTGAAGAAGACTATTATTTCAAAAAATTACTTTACAATATACATTACACCTTTTCATTTATGTGTAGTGTATTCAGGTGTCTCTCATGATAACCCAGTTTGAATTACAGTGTCCAATCAGTCGTGTCCTTAATCAAGAGCTATTTCGTAATGGTGCCTCATATTGTCAGTACTTTTTGTTCGGGAGTTCAGTTGGGCGGACAATGGATTGCTGAGACAAGAGTCAAAAGCTTGAGTTTACCTGAAACTGAAGCATTCAATTTCTCGATTTTGTAGTTACGAACACTGTGATGTAGCAGAATGTAATGAAGAATTAGCTCCACACTAATATGTCCTGCCTGGGATGCTATCAACTTGCTGAACTTCCCTCATTTTCCTTACACAGACGCTTCTACTCTGAAACATCACATAACATATATAGACATCAGAGTAATAAAACAGTATTGTTAAACAATTTATCTCATTTAACAGGTGACTGTTTTCGTATTCTTTCGGTACTATGTCTCTGCAATATACGTTGGTAATATCTTTTTCCAGGAAATTCATCTCAAAATCTATTGTAACCCATTAGCCATTTGTGGTACTATCACTACTCACTAAGGCAATGTCAGTTACTTCATCCATTTCACTATTAAATACAGATAGAATCCTTTCTGCAGCATTATGTTTCACTTATCTTGCAGTACGTTATGAAGACACTGGACCTCTAAAGGTCTTTCACGCGGCTTAATCGATTTTCTTTCATTACAATGTGTATATGTTTCTCATTTCTTAACTTAATAAATATTACATTAAAAGCAGCATGATATTCGGGATTAATCACACTCGGCCGAACATAATAATTACGTCGCAATTAATTATTAATTTCGTCAGTGGTCTCCAGGGCATCCTCACAGTATATTCCGCAAAATAATCATCTGCAGCTACACTCAGGACAACATAAATCATTGGCATATGCACGTTGTATTTGCCCATCCAGGGAAGTACCAGCGATTGGCTTCACTGCATGTATAAAAAACCCATGAACTTCAGCAGAGGTAGACGCCTAAATATTAGCCCTGTTGCTAATCAGACATTCATTCATCTCGATACACCATCCATTTACCTCCTCTGGTGTCATAAATGACTCAGATTAAAAATTCTCACAAGATATTAAAACTCCTAATCCCATATTACTTTTCTTACCTTCCACAGTCTTAACACTTTCTTCATCAACTTAACTTCCAATTTCACTTCTGTCTCCTGACTATACGCTTTTGTGCAGTTACTGCCCTCGTTTAACTATCTCCTACCATTATAGTAGAATCAATCCCATAATTCGGCAGTCCACCTCTAGCATCTAACCATCACATTTCTGTCTAGTGATAGGTAGTAACATGTATTTTGTATATAGTAGCTACACTGATCTCGATAGGATTAACTAGGCCCAAGTTAGTTGAGTCTAGGTCGGGAACAGTTAAACTGGATGAAGGTCTGTTGTCTTTTCTACCATCAAAACTACGTATGCAGTCCCGTTTTGTCTATTCTCAACTGAGCAACCTGATCCAGTAGAGACTACAACGCTTCCAAAGTGGTAACAGCCGGTGCCTCTGACTGAGATATTATGATGTCTTCATGAAAAGTAGAAACAAAATGGAAACAAAGGAAATACAGCTAACACTACCAAGGCATTACATATTCCTTGCGCCTATCCTTGAGCCATACGCATTCACGACATATCAAATTACACTGCCTGCAGAACAGACATATAAAATTACACTGCCTGCCTGGACGCATACGAACATAGTCTTCCCTTACTTGTCCCCTAAACTGCCTTAAACCTCTGCTCCCAACTGGCTTAACGAAACCTAAGATCCATACTCCAGCCCAAGGGCCTGGTAATTACACTTGCAGAAAACACTCAGATACTGCACTCACCCCACTGTGATGAAGATTCTGCATTTAGTACCACGACGTTGTACGAAACCACTGGCTACTTCCAACGCCATTCCAGCGGCGAACGGATGTCTGATGCTTTGTCGCGCGTAGTTGCCGTGAGGTTAGGGGCGCCATGTCACAGACTGCGCGGCCCCTCCCGTCGGAGGTTCGAGTCCTCCCTCGGGCATGGTTGTGCGTGTTGTTCTTAGTATAAGTTAATTTAAGTACTGTGTAAGTCTAGGGACCGATGACCTCAGCAGTTTGGTCCCTTAAGAATTCACACACATTTGAACATTTTCGCTGGTTCTTTTATTTATGCTATTGCAGGCCTCGATGAAGCGACTGGACGGATAGTGAGGCAGTAGCCAGCCAGATGGCTATCGTCGTAAAGTCAAAGAACCGATCAAACACAGTAGTTCGTTTATTCATAGCGTACAGTGAGTCCGTAGCCAGGGACGCAGGTTGGTCCTGTGCTTAGCTCTGCACGTGGTCTCAGGAGATGGCCAGCACACTTAGTCGCCACGCCAGGCAAGTGACAACCGTGGGAATGTACGTTGTCAGCACCTTGGCAGGTGTAGTGCCACATCAGGCACAGACGTGAGGCCAGCACGTAGCGTCAGCAAGCTCCGTAGCGACTCGGTCACATCGTATGGGCAGATGAGCAAGTCTGTGCAAGAAAAACTGAAGCAGTACAGAGATGAACACAGGACCACAGCGGAGGATACACCGGGCGTCGCCCGTATATCAAGCCTGCAGTAGCATAGGGCACGCGCACAGGGCAGGCGGTGGCTCGGCGACAAGTCAGGCTCTGGAGTCATCCGTGGACCTCTAGGTAGGCGGTCTGAAGTTGGTGGAAATCAGCCAGCAGATGACTCCTGGAATGAAGCTGACTGCAGTCGGTGACAAACATTGCATACGTGGAAGAGACATTATTTGTGGTTGTTCGCCGCCTCCTTCATACAGGACATACCTCCTCATATAGGTCACGGTATTGGCACGGTGTCAGGATAAAACGTATGATAGTCCTGGTATCAGGTTACAGTCCATTGCCTGCAGTTTTCTGTTCCGACAATAATCCAGCCCTGACAGCAGTGTAAAGGCCTAGGCCTGCTCTGGTGCCCACGTGGAGTCTTCCGTCATGTCAGCTCGACCTCGCTGTAGCTTCTTGCAGCAGACTGTGGCGATAGATTTTCAGTTTGCTTGGCCAGTGGTTACAGATGCCAAGTTGAAAGGCAGTGGTGCAACGATGCTCATAGTATTACAGTGCGTCACAGTTCCTTACCAACATTATGTACGACAAGTGTACTATGTTGCTGATAATGGCGGAGACGCAGTTGGAGACCACAGTAGTTCCTTACGTCACGGATGTTACCATGATCGAGACGTTGCTTGCTTCACTGAGACGGCACAGCACAGAATGTAACCTGCTACACCGACTCCGTTTCCTGAAACACGTAATGGCCATATGCCAGCTGTCATCCTACCTCCGGTCTGTACAGTTTAAAGCTATTGCGAATAAGAGCTGACGCATTATCTCGTGGTAGCTGAAAAACCTTTACCTTCAGGTTCATAAAAATACTTTTATTTTTTTGGGTCATCAGTCTACTGACTGATCTGATGCGGCCCGCCACGGATTTCTCTCCTGTGCCAACCTCTTCATATCAGAGTACACTTGCAACCTACGTCCTCAATTATTTGCTGGATGTATTCCAATCTCTGTCTTCCTCTATAGTTTTTGCTCTCTACAGCTCCGTCAAGTACCACAGAAGTCAGCTTCTAGTATCATAACAGATGTGGGATCATCCTGTCCCTTCACCTTGTCAGTTTTCCACATATACCTTTCCACTCCGATTCTGCGCAGAATCTCATCATTCCTTACCTCATCTGTCCACCTACTTTTCAACATTCGTCTGTAGCACCACATCTCAAATGCTTCGATTCTCTTCTGTTCCAGTTTTCCCACAGTCCATGTTTCACTACCATACAATGCTGTTAGTTCTGAGAAATTTCTTCCTCAAATTACGGCCTATCTTTGATGCTAGTAGATAACTCCTGGATAGGAATGCCCCTTTTGCCAGTGCTAGTCTGATTTTGATGTCCTTGCTCCACCCGTGGTTGGTTATTTTGCTGCTTAGGTACAAGTATTCCTTAACTTCATCTACTTCGTCACCATCAATCCGGATGTTAAGTTTCACGCTGGTCTCATTTCTGCTACTTCTTATTAGTTTCGCCTTTCTTCGATTTACTATCAATCAGTTTCCTGTACTTATTAGAATATCCGTGCCATTCAGCAGCTCATGTAAGTCTTCTTCAGGATAGCAATGTCATCAGGGAATCGTATCATTGATATCATTTCACTTTGAATTTTAATTCCACTCCTGAACCCCTCTTTTATTTCCATCATTGCTTCTTCGATGTACAGATTGAACAGTAGGGGCGAAAGACTACACCTCTGTCTTACACCCTGTTTAATCCGAGAACTTCGTTCTTCGTCGTCCACTCTTAATGTCCCCTCTTGGTTCCTGTACACATTGTATATTACCCGTCTCTCCCCTTAGCTTACCTCCAATTTTCTCAGAGTTTCGAACATCTTGCACCATTTTACATTGTCGAAAGCTTTTCCCAGGGCGACAAATCGTATGAGCGGGTCTCGACTTTTCTTACTTTTGCTTCCATTATCAACCGCATCGTCAGAACTGCCTCTCTGTTGCCTTTACCTTTCCTAAAGCCAACCTGATCGTCATCTAACACAACCACAATTTTCTCTTCCATTCTTCTGTATATTATTCTTGTAAGTAACTTGGATGCATGAGCTGTTAAGCTGATTGTGCGATAATTTTCGCACTTTTCAGCTGTTGCAGTCTTCGGAATTGTGTGGAAGATACTTTTCCGAAAGTCTGGCGGTATATTGCCAGACTCATACATTATACACATCAGGGTGAATAGTCGTTTTATTGCCACTTCTCCTAATGATTTTAGAAATTCTGATAGAATGTTATCGATTCCTTCTGCCTTATTTGATCTTAAGTCCTCGAAATCTCTCTTAAATTTTGATTCTGTGTCCTATATCTCTCCTAAATCTACTCCTGTTTCTTCTTCTATCACATCAGTCAAACCTCTCCCCCCCCCCCCCCCCCCCTCATAGAGGCCTTCAGTGTACTCTTCCCACCTATCTGCTCTCTCCTCTGTATTTAACAATGCAATTCCTGGTGCATTCTTAATGTTACCACCTTTGCTTTTAATTTCAGCAAAGGCTGTTTTGAATGTCCTATACGCTGAGTCAGTCATCATTTCTTTTTCGATTTCTTCACATTTTTCATTGAGCCATTTCGTTTTAACTTCTCTACACTTACTATTTATTTCATTCCTCAGCGACTTGTATATCTGTATTCCTGTGTTTACGTATGTTTGTGCAAAATATTTGCTCAATCCTCTCTTCCTAACGCCTTTCATCCACTCCAAGGCTTTTCAGTTCTTTTCTTCCGTGCTACGACCACCCCTGAAAGCCACTCGCCTTACGGGTAATTTCCTTCTTCATTTTCACATTGCTACTGTAGATATCATCTGTAGCCCCTAAGGTCTGTAAATAACGCCAGTGAAAAAATTTACACTACGCGTCATAAATTCTGCTTATTAGTGCTCTAAATCTTTTCTCATATTTTGCGCTCAGGCTCACATCCACAAGATGTCCATATGTCACGACAAATGGCATTCACAGCGGGTGCTGCTTCCGGAATATTGAGCTATCCGGAACAAACAGCTCTTAGTATTCCTATATCACATTTATCAAACTTTAATAGAGCAAAGTAAAACCAAAAAATTATTTTTTATTCGATTTTAAATGAAAATTGGCTCTAAAGATAATTTATTTTAAGTATATTGTAGCATTAAGGAAATGGAACGTTGAATGAAATATGTTGTGCGATTTCTGAAAATCCGGTTAGCGCCTCATACTCCATTTATACTCAAATATTCTATTTACCACACACGAACTAGTAAATCTGAAATTATCACCATGTTATGTCATGACATCTAAATACTCTAATGTACCCACTTTGTTAAAACGACGACGTACGAATTAATAACAAAACCTATTTCCATACATTTATCCACGTTACTCCCTACTTTGAATAGAAAAATTTACTTATTGCATAGTTGGGAAAGCATTGCCCACCATCAAGATACCATTAAGTAAACTGTGTTTGTTTCTTTCAAATTTGCTACAGTATGCATAAATGTCTTTACTCTTTTGTAACTGCACCTGCCATCTTTAAATATATCAGCTTTACTTATTAAAACAGCTTATTCCATCAGTATATGGTGAGTTCCCAAATTGAAACTTACTATGATTCATAGAGTAGGCATCAAATCCAGCAAGAAATACATTTAGGTATACAGGGTTCTAGAATGAAGGAATTATTGCTTTCAATATAACCTTCTCATCATGAAACACACCCTTCGGTTATCAGTGCTTGATAATTCCGATGATTCTGGGGTTTATATATTTATATGTTATCCTGTGGAATTCACATCTCACTGCATTTTGTTTTTTAAATTTTACAAGAGAGTCCGTTCCTGGTTGCCAGAATGTGTGTGTGCAGTAGTCGAGTAAGTGTGTATAATAGTTTCTTTTAAAAAAAAATGTTCAAATGTGTGTGAAATCTTATGGGACTTAGCTGCTAAGGTCATCAGTCCCTAAGCTTACACAGTACTTAACCTAAATTATCCTAAGGACAAACACACACACCCATGACTGAGGAAGGACTCGAACCTCCACCGGAACCAGCCGCACAGTCCGTGACTGCTGCCTCTTAGACCGCTCGGCAGTTTCTTTTGATATATGGAAAATATGTAGGGAACTTTCTCCCCAAACCTATCACTATAACCTGTTTCGTAACAATCTTGTACCCGTTCGTCCTTCATATTTTATAAAACACTTATTTTTATTTATTTGTGTCTTCATTTCCCATTTATCGAATGTCGCACTTGTTAATGTCACAGAAACTGTTCTCCGCTATGAGACCACGCTGAATAAAACAAACAGACACTGAAAGTTGTTATTTCAGTACACTATTGACAGCTGGAACACAGCCTCAAACTGTAAGGTTGTCTGGGAAGTATCTACGCAGATGTGGACGTATATGTAGACTCAGTTACCAACCCGGTTATTCGGTAAATCAGTTAGTGACCGCAGAGACGGACACCAGAGTGTAATATTGGCATAGCGAGTGAGATGTTGATTACGTATGACATGAGTTCGCCTGAAACACATTTAACGAACCGAGCACAAAACGCAAACAAACCTCCATTACAGTGGAACGCAATTTACGCGCGGCTTCCTAGCAAATAATAACAAACTGAGGAAGATAATGTGGCAAAAACAATAAGGGATTAATTGAACTGCATTAAATTCACGTGTAGAGAATCGACCGTTAACGAGCTGTCAGAGTGTTTTGTTCTGAAATAAGGACTTTCGCAGCAGATGTGATTCTAAAGCCATCTATGTGCATCAGAGTGATACATGCCCGCTGCATCATTTATCCGTCAGGGCGCGTTTATCTCCAGCGGACTCTACCCCGTGGAAATAACGCAACTAATGGATCATAATAAATCATAGTACCATAACGATTCTCATAACAACATTAGCGTGTGTCAAAACCTTAGAAGGTAGTTCCAGACGATTCTGAATCACATACAGAGAGGCAATGTTTCACTGTTGGCCAATTATTCTAGAGATTGCAGGGATAACTAAGGAACCATTTCACTGGGTGCGTGACCCCTGAATTACATGGAAATTATTCTTGCGTTTCGGGCTATTTCCTTAATGGCAATCTTATTTAGTGAAGTGGTGCCAGTTGTTACGACTTTTTAAAAATTTTATGGCGCTACATACGTAATCCCACCTCTATCAGAACTCACGATTCAGCGTTAGATTTTAACTGAAAAATGTAGCTGAAATATAGGAACGATTCAACTTATACGATTCGTACACAGTAATTTTATACTCAACTCAAAAAGCGATGATAAAAATAAGAAAAGTGATAGTAATAATCAAACACAAAGCGAAGTTAATTGACGATGATGTAAGTAAATTAAAAATGTGTTGGAATGTAAGCGTGATGACGTTAATACGTCCGTAGGATTTTCTAGATCGAAACATACGTAGCAAGTGGGAATGAAGTGCATGCGGTTGATATAGAAAGTTGGAGAAAATCTTCTGGGAGTCCGTTAACAGAAGCTGGGAGTGTTCGAAGAAAATTACTTACAAACAAATGAACCAAAAAACAAATTTTTGATTGATATATCATTGGCAAAGTGGGCCAGAGAATTTACATGAAGAACAATGAAGCATGTTGTCCTGGAGAAATACCCATAGAAATGGGTCTGTGGAAGGAAATCAGAATATGCACACTCTACTGTTCATAGACGACCAAGTAATTACTTGTGAGCCCGCCCAATTAGCCGTACGGTGTAACGCACTGCTTTCCGGGCGGGCACGAATCCGCCCGGTGGAGTAGTGTCGAGGTCCGGTGTGCCGGCCAGTCGATGAATGTTTTTTAAGGCGGTTTTCCATCTGCCTCGGTGAATGCAGGTTGGTTCACCTTATTCCCCGTAGTTACACTATGTCGGGACTGCTGCGCAAACATTTTCTCCACGTACGCGTACACCGTAATTAGTCTACCACGCAAACATTGGCGTTACATTCGTTTGGTGTGTGACGTTCCCGGGGGTCGTGGGGCGGGAGGAGCAGGGGGGTTCACTGGGGGTCGAACCGCACAGCAACCCTTGGTTTGGCGTGCGGCGGCGGTGGGGTGAGTGGATGGCTGTAGCCTGTTGTGGGGTTGTGAACCACTGACGGCTACGGCGGCGACGAAGCCTCTTCGTCGTTTCTAGGTCCCCAGTTCCATAAAATGCAATACAATAGAGTTGTTACTGAGAATCAAAAAGGTTACATATTTAAAAATTGTATTCGTGGACCGAAAGATCAACAAAAAGATAGGCTGACTCAGTATGTGGTGATAGGGTTCGAAGGGCGTGATTTTAAACATCGAAGAGCATTGTTAAAATTAGAACCTCGCTTTTGACGTCTGACGAAAGGGATGTTCAGGATGCTAAAAGCGGTGTCTTGTTTGTCTTAAGTACTTTTCTATCGGAATTGTGTAAAGATGCGTCAACAAATAAATTTAGTGAATAGGCTATACTTATTTAATTCAAACTCTCTACTACCTATTCAGGATGAGTCAACCATCTTACACCACATCAGTGGAAATTTGATCATGAGTCGCAGTGAGCCATGACTTTTCGGTAATTCGGAAGGGAAGAAGTTTATTTAGTTATAAATGGTTCCGTAAGTGCAATAGTCGCAAAGGGTTTGCGAGGACAAGCTCAGCCGCAGCAACGAAAAGTGCGTGACCCGCACGACCTTACAGAAGCAACATTTTTATTCATTAGTTGATTTGCTGATAATAAGGGTTCATTGGAGACTGCAAGCTGCTCTTATATGGGAGGGGAGTTTCATTGAATTCATGAATTCAGATAGACATTAGTATGACATCTTTATTACAAAAGAGCTTAAACGAGAACTTGCATAAACACAAAGAAAATAAGGTCGTCATTTCTGCTCATTCCGGCAACGGCGTTGTCGCAGTGGATACACCGGTTCCCGTGAGATCACTGAAGTTAAGCGCTGTCGGGCGTGGTCGGCACTTGGATGGGTGACCATACAGGCCACCATGCGCTGTTGTCATTTTTCGGGGTGCGCGCAGCCTCGTGATGCCAATTTAGGAGCTACTCGACCGAATAGTAGCGGCTTCGGACAAGAATACCAACATAACGACCGGGAGAGCGGTGTGCTGACCCCACACCCCTCCTATCCGCATCCTCCACTGAGGATCAAACGGCGGTCGGATGGTTCCGGTAGGCCACTCGTGGCCTGACGACGGAGTGCTTTCCGCTCATTCAGATACGATTGAACGTAATGTTCCAGGAGGAAGGGAAGATTGATTCAGCGGTCTGTCCTCTTCACAATGGTGAAAAACAAGAGGATTGGCAGGAAGAGGAATAAGGACTCAAATCGTGACTACATAGATAGGCTACCATTTTTACAAGAGAGTGGAAATGCCTTCACGCACTCGCCACTACCGTAGATTAAACAGAGTGAGTGATAAATGCCTGCATAAGAAAGGGCCAAAGTGGCCTCTCGACCGAAATCTAAGTAACTCACGTGAATATCCGTCATGGCAACACTCGTTTAAGCGAAGAAAATAAAATCACTGCAAGCCTAAGAAGTTGCTACGGAAATAGCAGTACGCAAGATCAACGCTCGCCTCGTGGTCGCGTGTTCTAGCACAAAGGACCATGAGTCCATTTCGCGAAGTTACAATCTATATACTTAAATCCATACGAGCATCTCAAGAAAAAGACTAAAGAAGAGATGCTGAAGTCGATACTGCTACTTTTAGGGCAGGAATCTAACTCTGATATGGCCCATAACTGATCTCGCACTCGTAGAGGAGAAAGGTCAGACGCAGTGTCCAACATTACTCAGTAATTATTAAATCTACAAAACAAAATATATGAGAACGGAAAAGAAAATAGTGTTAAGTAATCCTAGTGCTCTATGTGCATTATATCCAACTAAGTTGACATTCGCTGAGTACACTCATACTTACTGATATCCGCATGGCGATCTCAAGCCTCCACTAGCGGGCAGGAACAGGTTTCACTCCTCCAAATGACAGCTGAGAGCATTGGGTAGCGAGAATTGGCGCGCTCCTAACACTGCTAATCAGAGGCCACGGGATTGCCGCGGAACACGATGCCGATATGGTTAGCCGCCTGAACACCGGAAAATGAGTCGTGATTAGTCAAAAGACGGCCAAAAGTCCCTCAGGGAGACTACTCTGCAGCGTTAAAAGGGAGTGAGAAGTTAAGCTTCAGGATTGGTACTACAACTTGTGACATTAGGAAGGGGGACAACTTTGACTACTACGTAGCATTCAAATTGGTCCCACATGCTTCCTACAGCAATATCAACGAGGGAAAAGGTAAGCCATCATGACCACCCCAGGGAGACTGGTAAATGTTGTTCACAAGTAAGGAAAAATATCCTGTGCCCATCCTCCCTCACTGACCTGCGTAATATTGTCATTGTAAATTATCTAGCCCTACGGGCATAGTACTGTAATTCTAAAATGATGAAAGAATTGCAAAAATAAATAAATTTGAGAGGCGTGCATAGTGAATGAGAATGAAATGCAATTCTTTGTTCAGAATGAATATAAACTCTTCCAAATCCAGAAAGAAGGGTCTGTGGAAGATTTTTGTGGAAAGCTCTGTATCATATGGAGCAGAATTGTGGATACAGACAAAGAAAGCTCTTCATCGCAAGCTTCATCTTTGACTACTGTAACCTTTATCAATTTGAATCTGCTTGCCTTATAAATCTGTGGTCTCTTTTATAACTCTTAGCCCTCATATTCCCCTCCATTATCGAAGTGACGATCCTCGAGGCCGCAGGCTGTATTCTATCAACCGGTTGTTTCTTTTAGCCCAATTCTGTAGTAAATTAATGAAGATATACTGAAAGAAGTTTCGGTTTATCTTGAGGTTATCTTCGTTGGTGCCTTGAGTGTCCTGTAATACTTCTGGTAGGCTGGGAAAAGCATATTGTCGGTGTGTGCTCTAGCCATGAACAAACTCAGTGA
Source organism: Schistocerca piceifrons (assembly GCF_021461385.2). Taxonomy (NCBI): domain Eukaryota; kingdom Metazoa; phylum Arthropoda; class Insecta; order Orthoptera; family Acrididae; genus Schistocerca; species Schistocerca piceifrons. The sequence goes on along the minus strand of NC_060138.1, from coordinate 316,088,867 downwards.
CTAAGCTCCGTTCGAAGCAGTATCAGAACAAGAGAGGCAAGAAACAGACCGAAATCTTAGCTAACACATGGGAAATCTGATTCGAATAAGGTGAGACAACTGCCGTTAACTTCCTCGTTCTATGAACTTCCAACGATTATACACAGTAAAGAAATTAGTACAGTGTATTTGCTATTCACAAATACAAAGCCGGCCGCGGTGGCCGTGCGGTTCTAGTACTTCAGTCCGGAACCGCGTGACTGCTACGGTCGCAGGTTCGAATCCTGCCTCGGGCATGGATGTGTGTGATGTCCTTATGTTAGTTAGGTTTAATTAGTTATAAGTTCTAGGGAACTGATGACCTCAGATGTTAAGTCCCATAGTGCCTAGAGCCATTAGAACCACGATAACAATAAGCTAAAATTCTCCTATTAGCATGAATCGTGACTGCCTACTTCCGTCCTGACGTGTATGTTACTTTTACTACCCCACATTACGCCCATTGCTCGGCGCTTTGAGTCATTATTTTGACTTCTTAACATTAACTCATCTCTTAAATCTGAGTACTTCGATCTTGATCTCCCAGACTTATGATTCACTCTTGGTTCTCGCCGATATTGTGTACCACCCGCCTTTCAGTATTGCTTACTCCTATTTTTTACAGAATTTCGAACAACCTGCGTCACTTGACACTGTCGAACGCTTTGTCTAGGTCGACGAATGCTATGAGTGTGCCTTGACTCTTCTTCATTATTGCCTCCATTATAATGAGCTACATCAGAACTACGTCCCTGTTGCCTTTACTTTTCTTACAGCCAAACTAATTATCGTCTGACAGATGCACAGTTTTGTTTTCTAATCTTGTGTGTGTTATTACCGATAGCAGGTTGCTGCATGAGCTGTTAAGCTGATTCTGCTATATTTTTCGCATTTATCTGATCTGGTCAACCTCATTTTTCCAAAATTCTGTTGGTTTCTTGACAATGTAACAGATTCAACACACAAACAGCTATTTGTTTGCACTTCCCGGCATAACTTTTGAAATATCGTGGAATGTTATCCATCTATTTTGATATATTTGAACCCAAGTCTTCCAGAGTTACTTTAAATTCTGACACTAATACTGGATCCCTTTTCTCTTCCATATCGTCTCCAGTTTCTACTTCTATCAGTTTCAGACAAGTCCTCCGTCTCATACAGTACTTCAACGTACCCTTTCCATGTATTTTCCTTCCATCTATCCGCTCTCTCTGTCTTGTGTGTTTAAGAGTGGATATCCGACAGCACTCTTAATGTTACTAGACTTGATTTTAATTCACCGATGATCGTTTTGACTTTTGAATATGCTGTGTCAATCTTCCATTCCTAACTGTTTTATACTGCTGCAATCCCGTTTGTCTATGAATATTTCTGTGTTTCCTTTTTTTAGTCGATCAACTGAAGGATTCCTTCTGTTATACAAGGTTCCTTTGCAGTTAGGTTGATTTTGCCTGTCCAAAAACTGTAGTTTCCCTGTTGAGAGATTTTCCCTCATCTTCAATCGAATTGCATCCCTTATCGCTCGTATCGCCCCTCTCTGCTCCTTAATGCGACTTAAAATCTAATTTCTGATTTGGAATCTCTCTCTTTCCGTGACGTAGTCCATTTGGAATCTTCCCGTATACCCAGATCCATTATAACTATACCTTCCCCTATTGTGGTTCTTAAACATTGTATTCGCTGTAACCATCCGAAATTTATTGCAGAACTCATTCAGTTTTTCTACTCTCTCATTCCTCCTGCCAACATCATGTACTTCTGTAATCCTTTCTTCTATTTCTTCCCCTTACAACCGCGTTCCAATCCCCCATGACTATTAGATTTTCCTCCCTTTACGTTCTGAATTACCCTTCGATACCGTCATACACTTTCTCTATCTCTTCATCTGTAGCTTGCGACGTTGGAATTTATATTTGAAATACAGTTGCCGACGTTTCTTTGCTATCGAGTGTGATGAGAACAACTGTGTCACAGAACTTTTAATAGTAACTCACTCTGTGCCCTACTTTTTTATTCATAACGAACTGTACGCCAGTTATACCTTTTTCTAGTGTAGTTGACGTTATCCTTTATTCTTCAGAGCAGAAATCCTTATCTTCTTTCCATTTCACTTCACTGACCCCCTAATACATATATACTGAGCCTTTGCATTTCACGTTTCAGATTTTCTACGTTTCCCACTACCTTGAACATTCTGACTTCCCACATTCCGACTCGTCGGACGTTATTCCGTCGTTGGTTATTCTACCTTTTCCTCATGGTGGCCTCCACTTCAGCAGTCCCCTCCCGGAGATCCGAATGGGAGATTAATACCGAAGCTTTGGCCAATGGGGAGATCATCAAGAGATTTTTTGAATTACGGATTATGTGTCTTTGATGTAGTGACTTTCATTATCTTCTGCATTCTCATGCCGTTTATCACAGCTTATTTTTAGCTTTTAAAAACATTTTCACATTCCAAGTACAGGAGAGTGTGCTGAACCGCTATTTTGGACGGCTGTTGGCAGAACGAAGGTGACGTCTTATGCTGTAGGTCTTTGGATGTCATTGCTGATTATTTTTATTCGAAATTTAAGCAGTGGCTGGATTCGAGCCCGGGACCCATTGCGTGTTAGTCAAAGTCGCTACCCCACACTTAGCCTTCATAATTGCTAGAAGGAGAGCTCACATCTCTTCAGGTATACACTACTCATCCTGTGGCTACTTGCTGACGATAGTAACCCGTACTGCTACAGTTTAAGGATAGGTTATCTGCTGCGGTCCAAACATTCGCAGACTTCTTCAAAGGGATTAAAATCAGGTGATTTAGGGGGATAGTAGAGGTGCTTTAAGATGACTCAATGTTCACCAAAACAGAATTGCAAACACGACTGTAGTCATTTTGGAAGGTTTCCACTGATATATAGAAGGAAGGACAATAATTGTCAACGAGGGTGTTGGAATAAACTTTCTGGTTCATTTTCTTGGCATTTTGAATGAGTGGGTCCAGTCGTAGTACGAGACACACCAAAAAAAAAAAACACAGACTCATCTCTCATCTGAGCTGTACCCTTCGTACGCTGATGGTTAAACGCCTCACTGTGCGCCCTCGACGGTTTGCACCACCTGGAAAGTGACGAAATCGCGACTAGGCATGTACAGACAACGTAGATCCTTTCTACCTTTCTGTCATGTCCCCACGTCAGCCCTCCTAACTATACTGATTCCATAAAACCGTGTCATATAACTTAAACGCCACTTCCCTGCCACGACTTAAGGCATCTGTGAAAGGCCACAAGACTCACTGATTCCAGTTATGCACCACGTACGGCGCCCTCAGGCAAACTGTGTCCTCATGCTACATTTTCCCAGTGAGCTTATCTTTTTGGCATTATCGAGCGAGCTTATCACACTGTGGACGCAGGCACATACAAGAGACACAACGGAAAAAGCTACAAACACTCTGGAGGACACCACGTGACGTCAGACTTGCTTCACTGTTGCGGGGCAGCAGATCCCATTAGGGGCGGCGCTGTTACACGCACTGCTGCTGCCGCCCCCCGCTGCTCAAGTGGCGGCGGCACACGCGCTGTGCTCCGGCGTTGCCCGGCTCGAGTAGCGCCAACCACAAAGCGACGCCGCCGCCGCATCTGCTCCCACACCACGGGACCCTCCAGTGAAAGCGCTGCTGGCCTCCCTACTCCCGGTCTCCACGGCTCACGTTACGCCACATCCCCACTTGTCCGTTGTGTGCGGCTATCGGGTGAGCCACGCGTGTGAACAACGATGCAGAAAACACAAGACCATTGTGCAGACACCGATTGAAGCTCCGCTCGTTTCGATTGTAGTTCCATTCAAACTACTACTTCGTATGAATGGGTTTGGATTTATCTTTAAGCAGAACGTGTGTTTACCTTTTCATAAACAGTGTTGCAGCGCTCTCAATGTGTTTAAAGAGATGCATCAAGGAATCGCAGAAGCCCTTGTAATGAATACAATGCGACTCCTTCAAGGGACAAGGACATATTATTTTTTTTTTATAATAGAAGTAATAGGTAGCCGATCGTTGTACCAATATATGACAACGCTTTCAGACCAAATGAAACAAGGTAGCTACAGTAAAGGTTGCCCAAGTAGTCGCATCAATATACGGCGTATACCTCTCTGGTGGCAACGGATGAGTGTATTCTCGCATGAAAACAATCATAAAGGTGCTGAATGGCACCCAATCATAGATTATCACAAGCTTTCTGCTCCTTTTGATGCAGTTTGAGTTCTTGGAGGCGCTGGAGAACGAGTAAAATCCCGCTTCATCACGTCCCATATGTGCTCAATAGGCGATGTATCTCGTTTTCTTCCTGGCGATTGTAGTTGTCGTAAGCCGTGAAGAGCTTGTGGCGTCACAGCAACCACATGTGGTCATGCATTGGCCTCCTGGAATAGCATATTGTCGTCCTATCGTAGATATGGCAGCAGCACGGAGACAACAGCCTGTGCAATGTAGCGGGCACTGGCTGCTTTATCCGGGGGAAACAGTAAATGTGACCGATAATTGTAACTAACAGCCCACACATCATGAGGATTGGGATGGGACCTGTGTGTAGCGGGTGAATGCAATCTAGAATAGGCAGCCAATCACGTCCACGTCATACACGTGTATGTTCATAACTGACATACCGACAGAATCTACTCTCATCACTGATGACAACAGAGCGACATTCCACTCTCTAGTCAATTCTTGCTATTTACAATTTGTACAGAAACCAGATGGCAGTTATAAGAGTCGAGGTGCATGAAAGGGAAGCAGTGGCTGGGAAGGGAGTGAGACAGGGTTGTAGCCCTTCCCCGATGTTATTCAATCTTTATATGGAGCAAGCAGTAAAGGAAACAAAAGAAAAATTCGGAGTAGGTATTAAAATCCATGGAGAAGTAATAAAAACTTTGAGGTTAGCCGATGACATTGTAATTCTGTCAGAGACAGCAAAGGACTTGGAAGAGCAGTTAAACGGAATGGGTAGTGTCTTGAAAGCAGGATATAAGATGAACATCAACAAAAACAAAACAAGGATAATGGAATGTAGTCGAATTAAGTCGGGTGATGCTGAGGGAATTAGATTAGGAAATGAGACACTTAAAGTAGTAAAGGAGTTTTGCTATTTGGGGAGCAAAATAACTGATGATAGTCGAAGTAGAGAGGGTATAAAATGTAGACTGGCAATGGCAAGAAAAGCGTTTCTGAAGAAGAGAAATTTGTTGACATCGAATATAGATTTAAGTGTCAGGAAGTCATTTCTGAAAGTATTTGTATGGAGTGTAGCCATGTATGGAAGTGAAACATGGACGATAAATGGTATGGGCAAGAAGAGAATAGAAGCTTTCGAAATGTGGTGCTACAGAAGGATGGTGAAGATTAGATGGATAGATCACATAACTAATGAGGAGGTATTGAATAGGATTGGAGAGAAGAGAAGTTTGAGGCACAACTTGACTAGAAGAAGGGACCGGTTGGTAGGACATGTTCTGAGGCATCAAGGGATCACCAATTTAGTATTGGTGGGCAGCGTGTAGGGTAAAAATCGTAGAGGGAGACCAAGAGATGAATACACTAAGGAGATTCAGAAGAATTTATGTTGCAGCAGGTACTGGGAGATGAAGAAGCTTGCACAAGATAGAGTAGCATGGAGAGCTGCATCAAACCAGTCTCAGGACTCAAGACCACAACAACAACAACATTCAATTCTTTCACGACAGCGGGGCAGCGTTGCTTGGCGTTGTCATGGTGTCAGTGATAGCCTGGTAACCTGCTGCAAAAGGCGGATTTCTAATGAACTCTGACGACGCAGCATACGCAACGTGTGCCCGGATTTCTTCCCTTGATGATATTTGTTTGACCACCGCTGCTCGCACAATGAGTCGACCATGACGTAACTCTGTACTATGCGGGCGTCTTGAACCTGGTTTACAGTTGCGGGAATGTTTCAGAGACCAGTGTTGGAAGCATCGTCACGCCATCGTCACACTTTGCCCAACAAGTGGAGCAATTCGTCGATACGTCCATCCAGCTTTTCGCAGGCCCAGAATGACACGGCGTTCAAACGGCTGAAGCTCATCAACAGGAGTTCGTATTCGTTGGTGAGGTATTGTTGTACCATACAATTAGCTCTCCAAACGCTATTCGCCTCTAAATTTAGCACAGTTACTGCTTGCAGTGTCAAAACAGAAGGGCACCGTCTGTTCTCCTGAGCGCCATCTCGTCGCCTATGATTGTGGCAAGATAAGAAATAACACCACAACCTCTCAGTATGCACATATTGCACTCTGGTGACGATCAACAAAGCACATGAGGCTGTTGTATTTCTTCCGTCAGTGTAGCTATTCACAGACAACTAGTTTCAGTAACGTAGTCATCTTGAAGTCAGGGGTAAGGCCACATCAAGTTTAAGGCAGGTTGCCTTGCACCAAATACATAACTATTTTAGTTGCACCAGGTACGAGTGTATGTGAAACATGCTGCAATTATGTATTTGACGACAGGGAACCTTCCTTTAACTAGATAAAGTATTTATCCGTGCTTTAAGATGTTGGCTTGACCAAAATTTGTTGTCCATGCATAAATATTTATTACAACAGCTTTTCGTGAGTCGATTACTCCGTTCTTTTTGCAGATGATAAATTTCGTGTTGTGACCCATGCTAAGAGACATCAACACAGAAAATTTAAAAAAATGTTTTATGACTACTTTTAACAACTATAACTGTGCACTATTCTGGCTTATTCTATAGATCAAAATCTGTTTGGTTTCCAGCCAAGTTTGCAGTGTGAGGTACTATGGCATTTTGCTCAATGTCTTACTGATCATCTGCCGAACTGATCATTATAAAGCTAGCTGAAACACCAGAAAGCCCGGAGGTTCCTCATCAGCTTTTAACATGTTTATTCCAAACCAGATTCCAGAATTAGTCTTTCATTTTGCAACGGAGGGTTCTGTTGTAAATCTCAGAGGTAGTTTAAAATTATCAACCAGGTCACGATTTGTGGGGCAGGTTCTGTGTGGAGTGGACTTTCGCTCCGGGTTGTGCAAACGTGTGCTTATAATTAACAGTCCATTTATTATACAATATATAACAAAACCAGAGCGCATGCGCTTATTAAGTCTTTGCAGTCAGTTTCAATATCAAGAATAATAATTTCAAGAATGTAATGGTACAAAAAATGCACCCCACAGAAATATAATAAGTTTATCTGAAACTGAGCAACAAAGATACACATCCACACGTTATACGAAATAAAATAATCTGGCTTCGGCCAAGACGTACTACACAAGACAGTTCAAAGACAAAGTGCAACTTATTTTTGCCCATGATTAGCTTTACAAGTGGGCACCATACAAAAGAATAAACTAAATTCTGTCCGTAAACAGTTTTACAGGGGAACTAAAATAAATCAGCTAAAACAGCTGACGCGCAATAATTGTCTACAATCTAACTCTGCCAAGGCCTATCCACCACAACACATTCACACAAAACTACAACTACCATATCGAGCACAAGCAAACGTAGATAAGCAGAGATTCAATAACAGAAAATACAGGTAAGCAAAAGACACAATAATTTACCAGTTGTACACAGTCTTTGAACGACAGCCGCACCATATTTACAGTTTCACAATCAAAATTTTGCACTCTATTTCACAACGCCCTTTTTGTGCAAAAATCTTCGCACTACTTTTCTCGAAATCAGATTCCCCACAGTCTCGCCGGTCTTTCATATGACAAGAAACTAAATCAGACCAACTTCACCGATCCTTGTGCATACTGCAGTACCGTAATCTAGTTGGCCAAACTCTTACATCTACCACTGCTTCCCAACAGCAAATATGACACTTAGATGCACACGTCAAAAAAATGATTCAAATGGCTCTGAGCACTATGCGACTTAACTTCTGAGGTCATCAGTCGCCTAGAACTTAGAACTAATTAAACCTAACTAACCTACGGACATCACACACATCCATACCCGAGCCAAGATTCGAACCTGCGACCGTAGCGGTCGCTGGGTCCCACATTGTAGCGCCTAAAACCGCACGGCCACTCCGGCCGGCTGCACACGTCACTTTGTGCTCTGCACTGCCTTGCCATAATCAACTTCTCCATATTTCTCCTGAGTGACTATGAGTTGCTGTCTTCTCTTGGACACCGACAAGAAGCCTAAGTCTACTCCCTACGACGAGGTTTGCTTTAAAGCTGTGGACACTAAAATATTTGAAGCGCACTATGAAGTCGATACCCACAGGAATGCTGACAGACCACATTATTCTGTTGAAGGATAATGCCCGCCCACATGTTGCCAAGGTTGTTTTCACTATCCTGTAGCGGTATCACTGGGAAGCCCTTACACGTCGTCCATACAATCCCAAGCTCTCCCCATGAGATTTCTACATTTTTGGAGCCCTGAAGGAAGACATTTGCGGCCGTCGGTTTGCTTCGGATGAAGAGGTGCACACCTGGGCACAATCGCTGCTCCGATTACTTTTGAAAGTGATAAACAGGTTACTTATTTTTTTTTACATCGGCCTCGTTTTCGTGCTAATGTTGTTATCTATTCAGATGATGTAACATTTTTGGAAGGAAGTGAATATGAGCTACAAAACGCAGTGTATAAACTCGGTAGCGGCCCGTGGATTATACCAATGTGTTACAATGTTGTGGTCTTTTGAATTACAATGGTAGTAATCGTAACTAAATTGAATATATTAATTTTACCTATATAGACTGAACTGCTTATACATATTTAAATTTTGTAATTAATAGTTTGACATTTAGAGGAATCGAAATGAAAAAACCATTTACAGAAAACACTTTCACACTAAATTTACTCGCATACCCGCTGGTTTTGCCATCATCTAGACCATATATTTTTGACCTACAGTGTGGGTAATTGTAACTATTTCTAATGTATTAACTTTACGTACGTAAACAGACCTGTTTTCTTAATTTTGTAATTGGTAGTGTAATATTGAGAGGAATAAAGTAAAATGAAGGAACGGTGTAAGCGGAAACTGAACCTGGGTCCGCAGATTACCAGTCTGAGCATCACAACGCTCGCTCACAGTGCCGCCAGCACAGAGTTTCTTTAAAACGTCCGCATACTCTGTGCTTGTACAATAAGCTGCAAGTAGTTGCAAAGAAACTACTGACTTGGTGCTGTGAGCAACGTGAAACTCATTATGCCAGAAGGGATTTCAGCATACACAGTAGGAAACAGACAGCTGCATCGCATCTCTGAGATGATCGTAGCACGGCTTACTCTCATATCATCACTCGACACTGTTTCCTACTTATCGCGGGGAGAGCGCTACTAAACATGTTTTAGTGCGTTTTATCTGCACCCTAGCACGCATTCGAAAAGAAATGACCCGATTTTAGTGAAATTTACTTGCTCGCATTCGAAGAGAAATGGCCTAATTTCAGTGTGATAAGCACATTACGGCATGATTACCGGCTGCCACTGTATTAACTGTATCAATCAAGGGAAAAACAATATCACCTTCATACATCAATCTAGCCCCTCAAAAACAGTATTATTTCATTATCCATTTCAGCAGGCCTCCAGCTTTAATTAATAGAATGCGACATAAGGTACGATGCGGTCAAGAATAAAGAAAATAAAATTAATAAATACCAATCAGTATTCGGACAATATAGAAAACGTTTCGAAACGATATGTAAAAGGAAACAAATTTAATGTTTTGTATAACCATGGCTACACCTGTATTTCTATGTGGATGTCGGTCTTGGATGCGTAAAAAACATGATGAAAGTAAACAATAAGCAGCATAAATGACATTTCACGGGAGAGTGAGAACTGATACAAGGGAAGACCATATGAGTATATACGGAATAAACTATATATCTGTAATGTTAATGAAAATATTGAAGAATCTTAAACAGTTAGTAAATATCAACTACAGGGAACAAGTGGAGGAAGAAACGCATGTCAGTGCATGCTTTATAAGCCAAGAGGAAGAAGGGACGCAGAAAGAGCCAGAGTTATGGGGAGATTTTTACACATAAGCTTAAGAACAGAGTCCTCACATACCTTTCACAAATACACAGTGCGCCCGCCACTGGACGAGCAACACATCCAGACGATAGTTAAAACGGCATCACACTTCTGCAATCATGTCTGCATTTACTGCATGCACTGCTGTTGCTATGCGACGTAGCGGTTCAAGCAAGTCCGAAGGTATGGCACACAGATGGAGCCTCCACAAACGGCCACAAAAAATCCATGTCACATACCGTGAGAAAAGGCGACGTTGGAAGCCATACGAATGCTTACTCCCCCTTGTTGCTGAATCACTGTTGAGACAGGTCCTTGTTAACAAATCCTCTTGCACACAGGTACCAGGGCTGTAGTGCTCTGTCTTATTGATAAATGAAATTTTTGTCAAGTTCTCGCAACTGTGAAAAAGTCAGATCTCCAACATATCTAGGTATATGCTTTCTGGTACCGTCTACTTCGCCAAATTTTTTTCGGATAACGCTGCTATACAGACGACGCCTTGGAAAGTCGTTCTCATGCACTGCTATGACCTGTGACTGGTGAGTTGCCCTGAATCTGATTTTGTGACGGTTCATTTTTTAAGCTTACTAGGAACACTAAATCTTAAAGGCAACTGTTATCTTCAATTAGCAGACTCATCTGGATTCACGAAGCTACGTATGGGGCTGTCTATCGCAATAATGAAGTGGTTGTTGGCAACTGAATCCTGTATCGTTTGAAACACAAACTTCGTCGAAAAAGACGAAAAGCAGATACGGGAACGACGCGTAGTAAGGACTGATGGTTGGTATGAGCCACTTGGTGTTTCTCGGATTTTCCACGAAGCAACGGGAGCACGGGGCGATAGGAATAGAGTACAGATATCACTCCACCATCACTTTAGTAATGTATCTGTTGAATTTGAATCTGAAGTTAATTTTATTTGTTGATGAGTGTCGAATCTGGTGAACAGTATTTTTTCAGCATCGGTTTATACCTTTTAAGGTAAGAAGTATCGTTACCATACGGGGATTAATAAAATAATCTAATATTGCACCGTAAAAATGAAATTCAGCTCATTTAAGCCGTTTCTGTTTCCGCTATGTTTCAGTGTGGAAATCCACTCGCGTAGTATGGACCACACTGAAGTCGGGCGACATTGGCTGTTGAAATATTTATTCCTCCGTCTTTTGTTGATGCGTTATCTATACCTCGACCAGACACACATTGATTAATGAGCTAGAGAGTTAGCTGTACCGTGGAGAGCCATGCCGGCAAGCACGTGAACCGACTACTTACAACCGGCACCAAGCTAAACTTTTCGTTTCGATACGTAATTTGAAATTCATTTCATGTACCTAGCGTCATTCATGAAGAAGATGCTGCCTTGTAAAAGTGGATGAATCTCTTTAAATACAGAGCTGTTATAAATTAATTCTTTTTCAAAGTATCACATTTTACAAAATATTTCATGTACAAGTATGAATGATGCATGAATAGAACTGTAAATTAATCGAATTTGCATTGTGCCCACAAGTTATCGTTACTAGTGCGCAGCGTAGACAAGCTGGCAACAAAACGATAAAAGGGTTTTTGTGTATTTGAACGCGTGAGACGTTTGTCTGCTACAACAGCGCAGCGTGCGTTCTGAAGGAATTATGGAAAAGGACCTCCACTTAAACAGAGAACTGTGCGTTGGTATCCATAATTACAACACTGATTGTCTCTGTAAACACAACAGTACCAGTTGACCAAGTGTACCAGATCCCACTGTGAACAGTGTGAGGGAAATTGTCGTACACAGTCCGAAAGAATCAACAGTTCGCGCAAGCAGCGAACTTGCAATACCACAGCAAACTGTGAGGACGATTTTGCGTCGGTGGTTACACGGCACACCGTACCGTCTGCAGCTCGTGCAATGATTGAAAGAGGAAGTTATGGCGGGAAACTCCAGTTTTGCGTTACACTGTAGGAAGCGCTTGACGGTGAACGTACGCCTGCAAGCTGATATTCAGGAACGAAGCAACATTCTATTTACATGAAAAGTTTAATCTTCACAATGAGACAGTGTGGGGCAGTGAAAATCCTCCTGGTATTGTGGCTGCCCAAAACTATATTTTGCAGTAGTTCAATGTTTTCTGTACAGACAAAGTTGTGTGGGTAGTTTTTCTTCTTTGAGAAGACTGCGTACATCTAACCTTCATATTTAGCAACTGTAGTTATTTCCACAACTGACTGCTCATTCCGAGAATTTCGTCTACCAACAATACGGAGCGACCTATCATTTGACCATCCAAGTTCGCCCCCATCAAACCGCCGAACTTTCGCATTATTGTATTGGGCATTGGGTGAAGTACACATAGAGCTTTTCTCTTTCACCCTGTGTCGCCTGACCTAACGTCTTTTTGCATTTTCCTTTAGGGGTACATAAACGATCGTGCTTACTTCCAGCAACGTCCAGAAACGCTGGAGCAGCTCCAAGAATGCATAAGTGCTGCTGAGATGACCATGGACATGGTGATGCTACATAAGGTTTGGAAAAAACTTCATTACAGTATGAACGTGTGTCGTGTGACCGGAAGGACTCTCGTAGAACAACTGTAGAGTGCAAAACGCAAACTTGGTGAATTTTCGCTTCTGTACATGCATTAGTCACATCTGCACATGTAATACTTTAGAAAACACAAGACCTTGAAAACGATTGAATCATTTATATGAGCCCTGTTGACTGTAGCTTGTAAATACGGCTGCAGTGAGGTTGAGAGTGTGCTGTACCGCAAAGCACGAGTGCTGCGCGGGCAAACCGAAGCGGCAGGCAACGTGTAGGGCCCTGGAAGAGAGCCGTGTGGTAGGCGAATCGGACCAGCATGGCGGTGGTGGTGGCTGCGCTGCTGTGGCAGCAGAACCAGAAGGCGCGTGTCCGACATTCCCGTCACGCGTGGCGCTGCCGCGCCGTGCGGAATCTAATCCCGCGAGTCAACACTGGCCTCGATACTCGCCGACTGCCAACGCTGCCGCGCTGCGCTACGCCAGCTAGCAGCACTGCCCGCTCATTGCCCAGCGCACAACGGCCTCCCCTGAATGACTGCTCGTTATAAATGTTGTTCGAATGTGTATGAAATCTTATGGGACTCAACTGCTGAGGTCATAAATCCCTAAGCTTACACACTACTTATCCTAAATTATCCTAAGGACACACACCCATGCCCGAGGTAGGACTCGAACCTCCGCCGGGACCAGCCGCACAGTCCATGACTGCAGCGCCTGAGAGCGGGAGGAAGAGAAGTGAAATTAAATGACTTCTTTGCTACTGATATTTGGAAAACTTCGTAGCCCAGCAGATAACAAGTTACGTCTCGTTTTGAGAATATAAGGCAGCTACGTATTTTGCCCTACGTCATCGGTCTCATCCGCAGTAGCATCCGGGCTGCTGAATACCTGCGCTGGTTTCCGATCCTTCTTGTTTGTCTGATGTCTCGAGTAATTTCAGTTTTCTCGTTCCGAAAAGCGACGATGTTGTGTAGACTGTTGACGAGCGAAAGAGAAGGTTCCAACACTGATCATGGACATGCGAGCATGGCGCTGGCCCACTGGCTGTGCAGCAGAGAGGGGCGGATACATAGTGCAACACGCTCTACAGGTTCATATCCATAGAAGGATTCTTACTTTCACTCTCTTCTTAAGGGGGGATGTAATGGATTTTGGTCCAAAATATCGATTTTTCAAAAATATTATTTTCTTGATCTACACAGTTTAATCTAAGTTGTGTGTGAATTTTAAGGTGATAGCAGCTTTAGAAATGCCTTTAAATTGTTAAAATGATTAATTGTACGCTGGCGGCCACTCCCACATTTTCCGACATTTGAGAAACTACTTGCTTCAGCGAAATTTTTGTCAATGTGAAGGCTATTTTCTTTCGATGTCTTTGGCTGACATCTATATCACTGGCTGACATCTATATCTTTTCGTAAAAACTTTCTTGTGTGTGATTTATTTACGTTTTGGCAATACTAATACATATTAGAAGGTGGCATGTTGAGTTCGGAAACCTTTAAGAGAAAGTCAAGATTTATGCATAATCGATGATGAGAGAACTGTGTTTAGGAAACGGAGGATGAAAAATTGTGTTTAGGAAAAGGAGGCTTCATGGAAATCGGTTTACTAACAAAAAAAGAGGAAGCAGCTCGAAATGAAGAACATAAGCTCTCAGCCTCATCATCGAAACTTGGGACAGGAGAATTGTACAGGGTGTGAATGATGTTGATATGCATTCCACTGGATTCAGACTTATTGATTTAGAGCTTCTCTGCCACGCTCTAAACTTTTCATGTTCATGTGTTAGCTGTAAAAATACGGAATGCATGATTATTGTTGAAGAAAGAAGAGTGGGAATAGCTTTTCATTTTAAATTAACTTGTAATTCGTGTGGCTACGAATTTTCATTTTCCTCCTCAAAAAAAAAAATGAAACCAATTTTAGGTTAGCAGTTAGCATAAGCTCTGGAGATGCCATGGACGGGGCAAGGGAGGACTCGAACCTCCGTCGGGACCAGACGCACAGTCCATGACTGCAGCGCCCTAGACCGCTCGGATAATCCCGCGCGGTGACTGCTCGTTACAAAGCATTCGAGTCACAGTTACTACTCTTCCCTACCTTCAATGACGTAAGCACTATTCTTAAAATTGTCGCTTCTGATGTGCGCTACCGCATCTGAGATGAATGTGCGCTACAGGAAAGCTGCAGCGAGTGTATGAACACTGTGACGAGTTCTGAAGAAGAATGGTTTTCGCCGTTCTAAAATCATTTTTACGAATGCAATTCAGTCAGTATCGTAATGGTAAAGCAGACCGGAGTAAATATGTTAAACCATCTGAGTCTTACAGCCACTGACTGTTCGGAAATAATAACTGGCAATTCTTCGTTTTTGTGTGCACGGTGTCAGCAGGGCCGTTCAATAAGAAGTAATGCAACACATTTCTTTTCGTGGCCAGTTTCGGTTGAAAAAATGGGTAATTTGTTGCGGGACATCGTGGAACATTCCCGCTTCAGCCCCTTATAATTACATGTAGTTCCGGCAGGTGGCAGTGCTATACGTAGCCTTCCTTCACTGTGGTGTCTGTAACAGAGGTGTGTTCCACGAGTGGCTGTCATTGAGCTTCTTTTGGTGCTAAAGCAGAGTATCGCAGACATTCATAGGTGCTTGCAGATTGTCAACGGCAACCTGGCAGTGAACAGAAGCACCATACAAAAGAATAAACTAACTTCTGTCCGTAAACAGTTTTACAGGGGAACTAAAAAAAATCAGCTAAAACAGCTGACGCGCAATATTTGTCTACAATCTAACTCTGCCAAGGCCTATCCACCACAACACATTCACACAAAACTACAACTACCATATCGACCACAAGCAAACGTACAGAAGTACGATGAGGCGTTACGTGTGTTGTCCGTCATCATCGTAACAAGGTCACACAATCGCAATAATGTCATGAGATGTTCAATTGACTCTTTTATCAGAACATGTTACGCGTTTCGGGATTACACCCATCCTCAGGCGTCACAAACTTTAACCCCTTCCTAACCAACAAGGTGTACAGCTGTACGCCTGGTTGATTAGGAAGAAGTTAAAGTTTGTGGAGTCTCAAGATGGGTGTAATGCTGAAACGCGTAACATGTTCTAATAAAAGAGTCAATCGAAGATCTCATGACTTTATTGTGATTGTCGGCATTGGTTGGCAATTATGAACTTAAAAATGATCACAGGCCTCAGACGGGATTTTATGTCCTGTATATCAAGGTCACACAAGTCTGTCCGGCCTCCTGCGTGCAGGCCGGCTGTTACTCTAGCAACGTGCAGAGACATTCATGCGAGGTGATCGACAGATCACAATGAAATACCTCGCTGATCAACTGCACATCTCTGTTTGTTGGGTTCTTCATCGCTTAAGAGACGACCATAAAGAGCAACGAAGGACCATATGTGCGGAATTACTTGCGCGTGACGAGGTAGATCGTGACAATTCTCAGTCGAACATCGCCACAATGCATGAAACATGGCCTCTTAACTTCGAACCGGAAACAAAACGGCAGTACATGGAATGGCACCACACCACCTTTCCTTCGAATAAGAAGGTCAAAGTCCATCTGTAAAATCATTGCGACGGTATTTGGGACTCAGAAGGGGTTATTCTGCTCGATATCCTCCCTCATGGTGCAACGATCAACTATGAAATGTGTTGCGCTACTCTCAGGAAACTACAGAAACGGCTTAGACGTGTTCGTCGCCACAAAAATGCAAAAGAACTTTTACTTCTCCATACCAACGCAGAGCGTAACACAATTCTGGACGCTCTAGAGGGGTTCACAAAACATTATTGGAATGATCTTCCTTATTCACCCTACTTCCCGGACATCGCACATTCCGAAATCCACCCGTTCGGCCCAATGAAGTATGCACTCCGCGGGAAGCAGTATGTGGATAATAGCGAGGTTATTGATGTAGCAAGACGTTGGCTCCGACATTGATGAGTAGAGTAGTACTGTGCGGTCATAGTAACCCTCGCAGTAAGGTGGCGTAAGGCCGTCGCATTGAACGAAATTTATGTTGAAAATTGGGGTTTTGTAGCCTAAAGAGTAGAAAATAATGTGGAGTATTGGAGTCTTGAGTAAAACCAACCTGCTTTGAGAAAGAAAAGTGTTACATTATTTACTCAAAGAACATCGTTGTTTATCAATACTGATACTATGTATGCAGCAAATCGACGATCTCATGCCAGTATGCAGACTGCAACAAAATTTCCTGCTTATGCTCATGTGCTGCACATCTATATTACTAGAAATCTTTTCTGGAACCTGGTACAAGCTGCCAGTCACCCATCTGATGGCATCCAGGCCCAACAAAGAATTTAATTTTCAATATTTTGCGCAATTGTTGGCCAAATTTAAAATTTAAAATTCTGTAACCATCTTCACATTAAGATGTGTATTCCCATGTTAAATATTAAGACAGTTAGACAAGTGTTACAGTAAGAACATCATTGTTTGAGAATGAGAGCACAAAACGACACCCAGAAAACTGTACATTCAGTTTCAAACCCATACGAAACGTTATCTCCCTAACACGCCGTGCATAATGATGAAAGGAAAAGAAGTTGCTTAAAACGGCAAGCGTTTTAATTTATTACTTCTTTATTTGTAGATCTATTCACAATAGTTTTTGCGGGAAGTATTTACATATACCACTGAACCTCCCTGCATAATTACGAGATATGGTGTCACGAACAGTTAGATGCGTGAAAAACTAGGTTCTGCTTAAAATACATAGCAAATTAGCCAGAATATATTCATCCGGTGTATAAGAAACTATCAGCCTCGATTGTGGTAATGAAACCAACGTTTATTACATTTTCACTGTTCATGCAGTTTGACTTCAGCATCAGGCATGGCGTTCTGATTTATTACTTATCGACTCCACTCGCAACACAGCCTGTAGACAATATCCCCATATACATTAAAGGTAGCTGCAAAATTATGTCACTGCACGACACATGGTTCCGGAGATATCACGTCATAAACACCGAGAGAAAATTGTCTGTTGCTTAAAACGGCAAGCAGTAAAAATTTCTGCATCACGTATAACGTTTTAATTCATTACTTCTTTATTTGTAGCTCTATTCGCAATAGTTTTTGCAGGAAGTATTTACATATACCACTGAACGTACCTGCATAATTACCAGATATGGTGTCACGAACAGTTAGATGCGTGAAAAACTAGGTTCTGCTTAAAATACATAGCAAATTAGGCAGAATGTATTCATCCGATATATAAGAAACTATCAGCCTCGATTGTGGTAGTGAAACCAACCTTTACCTAGGTTTCAGCCCAAGCAATTCAGACTTCTTCAAAAGATATACCTGATTATTTAATATGTCTACGAGGGCATGGTCTAGAAGTAAAACTAAAACAGCATGAATAAGCGTAGTCACATTTTAAAAATGCGGTACATAGGTACTAAGTCACCACCAAGACTTACCTTAAGCTCCGGCGAGCGCCTCGTCTCCATGGACCCCGTGCGATGGGCCACGGGAGCTCACGTGGAACTAAGTAGACCAAGATGCTGTGATGCCTACCTATTTACCGCATTTTTAAAATGTGACTACGCCTGCTCAGGCTGTTTTAGTTTTACTTCTAGACCATGCCCTAGTAGACATATTATGGAATCAGGTATATCTTCTGAAGAAAGCTCAATTACTTGGACTGAAACGTATGTAAAGGCTGGTTTCATTACCGCAATCGAGGCTGATATTTTCTTATATATTAGATTATCACAATTGCTGAGTGGGCTGCAATGTTGAAAGTACTAATATTCATCCGGTGTATCATACGGGTAGCGCATAGAGATTGCAACAAGCTTTAAGCATAATTTCAAGCATTTCCTAAAGTTTTTCTCGCTTACACGCCTAAACTTATATATTTAACATGTTAACTCATTTGTAATCACACCTTTGACGCTGTTCTACACAAACCTGTTTGACTTCTTAAATAACCTGATGTTTTCTGGTGAACAAAGAAAAAAACGCAAATTGCGAAATTCCCAGCGTGAGAATGTAGTAGAGTAATTAGGCAATACTTGTCGAAAGGTCAATTACACACGGATAGCCATGAAGCGGAAGGGTATTCTTCTCAGCTGCTTGTTGTACACTGATTATGTTGGAAATTTGATCGTTTGTCTCTTGTTCGGGTCGTCAGTAATCTTTACTTTGAGGTACACTGTCATTCATTATGCGGCAAGATGAGACTCGCCAGAGCGTCAGGACGCCGTAATTATGCGAGAAAAACAGGGAGAGCAGACAGCTACAGTGTACTTTCCAGTATTCTTAAAGGACGTACCGTCACATGTTACTCGTGTATATGATAATGCTCGTCGTGCACTGCACCAATAAATTCGAAAAAGCCGCGCGTGAGTGTTCGACTTATCAGGAGGTCATACCTCGGGTACTATTCATCACAGAGATAAGGGGTTAAGTGTAAAGGGACAAAGTTTTTTGGCTATCCCTTCGTCTAGCGACCATTCGTATCTGTATAGGAAGAACTGGCAGTACAAGATGAAAATCTAAACGTTACACGAATCAAGGACTGGATTGTTGGCAGTTAGTGCTGTGGAAGATACTGAACTATCGTCTACGACAGTAACGCGAGAGATAGTGAACCTCTAATGACTGTATTCAGAATATATCAAGAATAATAGCGAAAAATGGCACAAGATACAGGACAACAAAGATAGAAATGTTCCAATGATTATAAGGAGCAGTGTGTCCAATAAATCACGAAGTGTAGTTACGAAACACAGGTACGTCGAAGTGAATTTCTCTAGTAACTTGTAGTTACTACAGACGTAGCATCTGGACGGATTAACTACGCACTTCTTAAACATTCTTTTAAGAAAGGTGTCGAGAAAGACTTAAAGAGTTATCATCCAGTTTCCTTACTGAAACTTTTCAAAATATTCGGAAAGCTAATGTACTCAGGCGTAGTCTCAGAGGCAGAAACTATTTACTTAGATTAGCACAGTTTGGAATTCAGATGGTTTTCTAGATTCTGATTCGCTCATCAAATATTACAAACCTTAAATAATGAAATGTCGTTAGCTGTTATTTTTTTGTGACATTTCCAAGGCTTCTGATTGTGTAGCTCATGTTACACTCTAATAAAACTCAATTACTTTGGAATCCATTACTTTACACACAACTAGTTTCAGTCACACATAACAATTACAATGCAGAAATTTGTGATGAATAAATTAAACGATGTTGTAAGAGGCGAAAACTTTAGTAACTGAGGAGAAACCACAAAGGGGTCCCAAATGGCCCATTTTTTGTCCTCCCCTATTTCTTGTAACGTTCTAGTTACTATTCAGTGACCAGAGTTGCTACTTTATGCGGACGACACAAGTTACACAATAAATCCCATTGGAAAGAGAGCGACAGCGCACACTTATAATGTTTGACAAAGAATTATTAAGTGCTTCCCTGAAAGCGAATTCTCGCTAAATTTGGGGGAGACACACAATGTCGAATTAATTACAACAAAGATCCAAACCAAAAATTGACGCAACACATGAACAGGAGTCACAAAATTGGGTAGAATGTTCCAAATATTCGGGTATATACATTGATGTGAACTTGAACTGGAAGAAAAGTATTACCTAACTCCCCAAACAACTTCATCTAGTTTTGCTCCTCTTGTAATTGTAACTGTTGGAAACAAACAAATCAGCCTCCTGATATATATAGCACATTTCCACTCAATAATGCCTTGTGGAATAATTTCATGAGGTAACTAATCACTTGCAAAGGTAGTACTTATTGCAGGAAACCGAGCAGTAAGAAAAACATGTGGTGTTCACTTGCGGTCAACGTGTAGGTGCTTGTAGGAGGAATGCATTTTAACTACACCATTATAATTCATATAGTCTCTAATGAAATTAATCGTAAATAATCCAACAAGGGTTGAAGGGAATAGTAATGTCCACACTAGCAACAGTTGAAGACAAATGAACGTTTTTAACCATTACTGGAGCTGTCAGTGGCTCAGAAAGGAGTTCAGTAAGCAGTAACAAAAAATTTTGATCCTTACGCAATAACATAAAATGCCCATAAGGTAGCAAAGCAAGTTTTAAATGTAATAAAAGTTATTCTCCTGGACAACTACTTCTGTTTCATAGACTAATTTCTGTTCAAAGTTTGATGGTCCGAAACAGTTGGTTTCTGAGTGTAGTGATGTTAGTAGGACTAAAAACAATTTGTCGCTAGTATATATCTTTTATACTAATTCATTCCACATCATTTCTATAAAAGAATCGTTCTAATGATCAATGAAATATTGAACTAACTTACATGAAATGTAAATTTTTCTTTGAAGACCCCTAGTAAGGCCATACCTTACTAAGAAATAAAATACTGCTTCAAATCGTCGAATGTTGCAGTATACTGTGCACTCTTACTAGGAACGGATGTATTTCACTCGTCGTCCTAGTCTCTGCAGTGCATTATGGACTCTTCCGAATATCATCTCACGAATTCCGACGAAGCTGCACAATTCGCTACCCTAGTTTTTCAACGCGATAAGGTTGGTCTTTAAAACTGACGCCACACTGAAAATTCCGTAAGATTCAGTTTGCCTAATGCTGGAAACCAAGATACAAACGCTGCTCGATACACCTGTCACGCACGATATTGGTACGTTGGCAACCAAATTTGGCGGCTCCTCATCATGCTTGTACCACATTCCTCAGTGTAGCGCAGGAAGAATAACCTCTAGCAATCCTCCGAGAAACTGCTACATAAATCATAGTTAACAACGCACTTCAAGTGTGTTGGAAGAATTTTTGGCCCAATCAAATGACTCAGATATTCAATGAGAAACGTGCTTGAAGTGGTGATCCATGAACGGCATGTGCATCAACGTCGAGTTGATCTTCATTGGAGGGGGAAGGAGGGGGCGATCTTCTCGCAAATTTCACATTTCAAAGCCCTTAGTGTGATTAGGGCTTCATTTCATACTGAAATCAGTGGCGGTCGAAACCACTCATTCACTTTGTTTTCCCAAACGGCTCGTTAGCGGACCCATATATACTACAACATCTTTGCTCTCTTCTCAACTTCAAGGACTTACTAGTTGGGAGCAGCTCTTCAGCTAGCTGACATGGAATGTAGCTAAACAACTAAACCACCTACTGTTGGATGCTCTTAACCCTCATGCCCATGTAAACGAGTTACTCAATAAAGTGAATTTACTTCAACATAAATCTGTAATTCCACACCAAGCTAACATAGGAATAGAAATAATAAACCATAAGAACAAAGAATATAAGACTAGAAAGTAGTAGTTCAATTTCAAGTTTTTTTTATTAAATTAAATGTTTCAAGTATAGGACATTATAAACTTTCGGGGATAGCGGAGAAGGTTAAATGGAATAATTTGAGGTAAGCGACACTGCTCTGGAAACGATTTAGTTGAAATTCGTAAGCGCAAATCATTCTGGTACCGCTGACAGTGAAATACATGTAACAGTACTGTTTCTGCTAAAAATGTAGGGTAGAAAACTTCCAGAATCGGTAGTATGGACCAAAACTAGAAAAACATATTCAGTGAACTAGGGTTCCAAAATGCATACCTTAAGCGCTACGAGCGATTGTCCTTCTTTGCTACTGTGATACACGTTTCGGCTACCACTGGCTCTTAAGGAATGCACCTGGAGCCTGTGTATATTAGACAGTTCTCTTGTTTTGACCTCCTCGCAAATGGAAAACGGAGAGCTTGGAGTTAAAGAGGTCGACTGACAGTGAGAGGTACCAAAACGATTTTCGTTTATAACTTTCGACTCGGTCGTTTCTAGACAAGGGTCCCTTACCTTAAATTGATACTTTTGCCCTTCTCCATCATCCCTGAAAGCTTGCAGCGTATATACACAAGGTGATTCAGCTGCCACTAACGATGTCGTCTAATATAACCCGCGCTACCTATGTATCAGGAACCGTACCCACACAGGTGACAGCTACGTAATCGATGTAGGTTCCCTCTCGAAACTTTGGGCGTCTTTCAGCAAAAGAAATCGTACTCTAAAAAATACACTTCAGGATTAACCATGAGTTGTACTGTATTTTTGGATCAAAATACAACTTACTTTTGACATAATTATCCCAGTGTCTCCAATCATTCTTTGTATAATTAAAGGTGGATGTCTCTCTAAGTTCTTTTATAGTACTTAACCTTTCAAAAATTGTTCGCAATCGTTGCCTTATAAATTGTGTTTCACCATCAGAAATAACGAAATTAATAAGAGATACCAAAACAAGGAGCGTAGAACTAACCATTTTCCGGTGTGTAACCCAATCAAAAGTGATTTCGGGCGTTCCCCAAGGTAGTGTTATAGGCCCTTTCCTGTTGCTTATCTTTATAAACGATTTGGGAGACAATCTGAGTAGCCGTCTTAGGTTGTTTGCAGATGACGCTGTCGTTTATCGACTATTAAGGTTATCAGAAGATCAAAGCAAATTGCAAAACGATTTAGAAACGATATGTGAATGGTGCGAAAGTTGGCAGTTGACCATAAATAACGAAAACTGTAAGGTCATTCAAATGAGCGCTAAATGGAATTCGTTGAACTTCAGCATAAATCAGTCAAATCTAAAGGCCGTAAATTTAACTAAATACCAAGGAATTATAATTACGAACAACTTAAATTGGAAGAAACACATAGAAAATGGTGTGGGGTAGGGTAACCGAAATCTGCGTTTTATTGACAGGACACTTAGAAAGTGTAACAGCCCTACTAAGGAGACCGCCTACACTACTCTTGTACGTCCTCTTTTATAATACTGCTTCGCATTGTAGGATCCTTACCAGATAGGACTGACGGAGTACATCGAAAAAGTTCAAAGAAGGGCAGCACGTTCTGTGTTATCGCGAAATATGGGAGAGTGTGTCACTGAAATGATACAGGAGTTGGGCTGGACATCATTAAAAGGAAGGCGTTTTTCGTTGAACGGAATCTTCTCACGAAATTCCAATCACCAACTTTCTCCTCCGAATGCGAAAATATTTAGTTGACACCGACCTACATAGGGAGAAACGATCTTTACGATAAAATAATGGAATTCAGAGCTCGTACGGGAAGATTTAGGTGTTCGTTCTTTCCGCGCGCTGTACGAGATTGGAATAATAGAGAATTGTTAAGGTGATTCGCTGAACCCTCTGCCAGGCACTTAAATGTGATCTGCAAAGTATACATGTAGATGCTCACGTAGATGTAGATGTTAATATATGACTCACTGTATTAATGTGCTAAAGTTGTTTCATAAGCGAAATTTGTACAACAGATCTAAGATGTCTTCCTATTCTTTACAGGTTATTCTGTGGTAGTCTGACTATGGGCTTCACATCCTCAGAGCCAATTGGCCAATAAACTTGTTCCGTCATGTGTGGTTTCATCAGAAGACATCGGTAGGGGTAGCTGAATCACTGCATATACGTGAACAGCGATATTCTCCATACCAGTAACTATTAAAGCACTGTTTTTGTCGTGTTAACACCAGTTCAGACCAAAGATTTTGCCTATGCATGGACTGTGTTATATGAAGGAAAAACTGCCTTTGAGCTAATTATGTCATATCTCTGAGTCAGGAACTTTGTATTATGCGCCATTTACATTGTACATGCCGGATTTTGACAGCTTTATTGTCACAATCTGCATATATTGTCATAAATAATGAAAAGTGGGTAGTCTATGGCAAACTGGAATATTGCAGTGGAAACTGCCTGGTGGATACCCAACTACAAAACCGTTCACATTCTCGGAGTAAGAGAGATTTTGTTTTTCGATAAAAGTCTCGGTATAAACATTCCTAATGGCGACACATTAAAGAAATTCATCTGTCTTCTTGTCACATAGCCTGTACCCAGTATCACTTTACTGAAATAGACATGTGACTTACACGTGCCCCATCTGAATATGATCTTGAAAAGGTTCGAAAACTAAAAGGTGTACAACTTTGCTTCCTCCGTTTGCCGATTGGTGGTGACAACGGTAAGTAGCGGTGGAAAGAAACAGATGGCAGACGTCAGGTAATTAGCTTGGACCTCGGTCAACTTAACCTCGTTCAAACATTAGTCGATTTTCATTGGCATCATAAAGTTATTCTTGTTTGAAAATGTCAGTTTACGAGCCTAATTCTCGTCATTTGCGGGAGGTGTTACTGTTTTGTTTCAATATGAAGGAAACAGCGTCTGAGTCTTATCGAATGCTCCCAAGTACATATGGTAAGGACGCTGTTAGTGAAAGAAAGTGTCGTGAGTGGTTTCAACGCTTAAAGAACGGTGATTTTAAAATCGTAGACCGCCAGAGTGGTGGAAGAGAGAATGTTTTCGAAGACGCAGAATTGGAGACACTGCTAAGTGAAGACTCGCGTCAAACTTAAGAAGAATTGGCACGATTAGTGGGAGTGACAGTGCAAGCCATTTCAAAACGTCTCAATGCTATGTGTATGATTCAGAAACAATAAAATTGGGTCTCGTGTGAGCTGAAACCAAGATACCTTGAACGGCGTTTGTGTGTTTGTGAACAGTTGCTTCAGAGGCAAAAACAGAAGGGATTTCTGCATTCAGTCGTGACCGGGGACGAAAAATGGGTTCATTGCGATAACCCCAAACCATAAATATCATGGGGATTTCTCGGCCATGCTTCCACGTCCAGGGTGAAACCGAATGTTCACGGCTCCAAGATCATTCTCTGCATTTGGTGGGATCAGCCCGGCGTCGTGTGCTATGAGGTGTTAAAACCAAGTGAAACAATCACAGGGGCTCGTTATCGAACGCAGTTAATGCTTCTGAACACAGCATTAAAAGACAAATGGCCGCAGTAGAGCGAGAGGCACGATAAAGTGATTTTGATGCACGACAACGCTCGACCCCATGTTCAAAAAAGGTCTAAACGTATTTGGAAACGTTAAAATGGGAAGTCCTACCCCACTCGAAGTATTCTCCAGATATTGCTCTCTCTATCAACTGTTCAGATCAATGGCGCATGGCCAGGCTAGCCAACACTTCCTATCTAATGAAGAAGTCACAATTTGGATCGATTCATGGATCGCTTCAAAAGATGAACAATTTTTTCGACGTGGGATTCGTACACTGCCCGAAAGATTGGAGAAAGTAGTGGCCAGCGATGGAAAGTACACACACTCTCTCTCTATTCATTTAGTCGGTTCCGACTCTTCGTGACCCTATGAACCAAATCACGCCACTTTTTCCTGTCTTGCACTTTCTGCCGTAGACCTTCCAGGTTGGAACACATTGCTTCTGTGATGCCATCAATCCATCTCATCCTCTGACGTCCTCTTCTTCTAGTTCCTTCAATCTTCCCCAGCATTAATGTTTTTTTTCCAGCGAGGCATGCCTTCGCATTGTGTGTCCAAAGTAGGTCAGCTTTTGTTTTAACATTAGACCTCCCAGGGAGAAATCTGGTTTAATTTGCTCCAATATTGAACTGTTGGTTCTCTTTGCAGTCCATGGAACTCTAAGAAGTTTCCTCCAACACCACAATTCGAAGGAGTCAATTCTTCGCCGTTCAGCCTTTCTAATGGTCCAGGTCTCACATCCATACATCACAACTGGAAAGACCATAGCCCTCACAATACGGATCTTTGTTGCTAGTGTTATATCTCTGGACCTTATAACCTTGTCAAGGTTTGATATCGCCTGTCTACCGAGCAACAGGCGTCTCCGGATTTCATTGCTGCAGTCGCCATCAGCAGAGATATGGGAACCGAGATAACTGAATGTGGTCACTACCTCCATGGTTTCTCCTGCTATATCCCACGGATTGGTAGGTGTAGTTGCCATAATTTTTATTTTCTTCACATTCAGCATAAGACCGGCCTTTTCACTTTCGTCTTTCACCTTCAGTAAGATGGTTCTCAATTCTTCTTTCTGCCAACAGGATCGTATCATCCGCGTACCTGAGGTTGTTTACATTTATTCCAGCTATTTTAATTCCTGTTTCTCCTTCATTTAGCCTCGCATTCCTCACAACATGTTCTGCATACAGATTGAATAAGTACGGTGACAGTATGCAGCCTTGCCGGACCCCTTTCTGAATCTTTATCCATTTCGTCGTTCCATACATAGTTCTCACCGTGGCTTCTTGGTCAAGGTATAAACTCCGTATCAGATGAATGAGGTGATCTGGTACACCCATGTTTTTCAGTACGTTCCATAATTTGTTGTGATCGACGCAGTCAAAGGCTTTGGCGTAGTCAATAAAGCAGAGGTACACATCTTTCTGCAATTCTCTCGCTTTTTCCATAATCCACCGATTGTTAGCAATTTGATCTCTACTTCCTCTTCCTTTCCTAAATCCAGTTTGTTCTTGTGGTAGCTCTCGATCTAGATATTGGCAAAGTCTATTTTGTAAGATTTTCAACATAACTTTACTAGCATGTGAAATAAGTGCGATTGTTTGGTAATCTGAGCATTATTTAAAACTTCTCTTCTTTGGAATGGGGATGAATACTGATCTTTTCGAGTCTTCTGGCCACTGCTGCGTGATCCATATTTTTTGACATATTGAGTGCAGCACTTTCACTGCATCCTTTCCAGTGACTTTAAACAATTCTGCTGGTATTTCATCATGTCCACTAGTTTTTTATATTTTCAAGGGCCCACTGGATTTCGCTCTCCACAATATCTGGCTCTAGTTCCAAATTAACATTAACATCAGCAGTAGGAGCCTTGTCATGATGCAGTTCTTTCTTGTATAGGTCTTCTACATATTCTGCCCATCTTTCCTTAACATCCTCTGCTTCACTCAGATCTTTCCCGTTTCTGTCTTTTCTCATTCCAATTTTTGCTTGGGATTTTCCTTTAATTTCTCTAATTTTCTTATAAAGATCTCTTGTCTTCCCCATTCCGTTACTATCTTCAACTTCCTTGCACTGTTCATTAAAGAATATATTTTTATCTCTTCTAGCTAATTTCTGAAAATCTTTATTTAATTCAAACATAGCTGATCTATCTCCCTTGAATTTTGCTTTCCTTCGTTCTTCTGCAACTTGCAGTGCCTCAACTGATAGCCATCAAGCCTTCTTACTGTTCCTTTTCTTGGGAATGTGTTTCTCTGCGGCCTCCTTCACAGTATTAGCTATTTCTGTCCACATCTCTTGCGAGCTTTTGTCCACCATCTGCAATACATTAAATCTGTTTTGTACCTCTACAGCATAGTCGGAGGGTATAGAGTTAAGGTCGTATCTGCAAGTTGGGATACTTTTTGCTACATTCTGAAGTTTCAGTCGAAATTTTGCAATCAGGAGCTCATGATCTGATCCGCAGTCAGCCCCAGGTCTTGTTGTAACTGACTGAACCCCGCTCTTCCACATCTGATTACAAAGTATGTAATCAGTTTGGTTCCGGTGTTGGCCATCTGGCGAAGTCCAGGTATATAGGCGTCGTTTTGGTAGTTGAAACAGTGTATTGGTAATTATCAATGAATTTTCTTGGCAGAATTCTAGGAGTCTCTGTCCAGCTTCATTTGTTGTACCAAGACCATATATCCCTGTTATACCTTATACAGCTTCATTTCCCACTTTTGCATTCCAATCTCCAACTATGAAGACGATATCCTTTTTTGGTGTTAACAGTAGTAATTCTTGTAAATCTCCATAGAACTGGTCAAAAATTTCCTTTTCAGCATCGGTTGTTGGTGCATAACCTTGAATTGCTGTGATGTTGAAAGGCTGACCTTGAAGTCTGATGGACATCATTCTATCATTTTTATATTTGCATCCCATTACAGCTTTTCTCACTTTATCACTACCTATGAAGGCTACTCCATTACTTCTGTTGTTATCGTGCCCAGAATAATACACCATATGGCCATCCGAAGCAAATTCTCCCATGCCAGTCCACCTCATTTCACTTATTCCCAATATGTCGATGTTAATTTTCTCCATTTCTCTTTTCACTATGTCTAGTTTTCCTTGATACATGGATTTTACATTCCATGTTCCTATGCAGTGCTTCTCTTTGCACCATCTTACTCTTCGTGAAGCTCCTCTCAACCTGGTTCCCCCCGGAGATCCGATCGGGGAACTTGAAACTCCGGAACATTTTGAGCTGAGCGAAGCCATGGGGTTTTCTTGGGATAGTTCAGTGGTGGTTTCCCGTTGCCTCCCACTGTTCTCCAACTCATTTCTGCTCACCGACTCAGTTTCCCGCTGGGGTTGGTTACCCAACCTTCCGCTAAGTTGCTCGGCTTAACAGGGGCACCACGTGTAGGTAGGAAGTTGGAGAATTGACGTGACAGAGGCTGTGAGAACTCTCTTGCTGAGTTCTTGTAATCGCGTATCACCCCCATTTTATGCCAGATTCTCATGATGTCTGCAGAGACCCCCCGAGGTCATTTCCTGGGCCAGGAAAGTACACTACTGGCCATTGAAATTGCTACACCACGAAGATGACGTGCTACACTACTCACACACAAGTACACTACTGGCCATTAAAATTGCTACACCACGAAGATGACGTGCTACAGATGCCTAATTTAACCGACAGGAAAAGATGCTCTGACACGAAAATGATTGGCGACACCTACAACGAGCTGACATGAGGAAAGTATCCAACCGATTTCTCATACACAAACAGCATTTGACCGGCGTTGTCTGGTGAAACGTTGTTGCGATGCCTCGTGTAAGGAGGAGAAATGCGTACAATCACGTTTCCGACTTTGATAAGGGTCGGATTGTAGCCTATCGCAATTGCGGTTTATCGTATCACGACATTGCTGCTTGCGTTGGTCGAGATCCAATGACTGTTAGCAGAATATGGAATCGGTCGGTTCAGGAGGGTAATACGAAACACCGTGCGGAGTCCCAACGGCCTCGTATCACTAGCGGTCGAGATGACAGACATCTTTTTCGCATGGTTCTAACGGATCGTGCAGCCACGTCTCGAACCCTGAGTCAACAGATGGAGACGTTTGCAAGACAGCAACCATCTGCACGAAGAGTTCTACGACGTTTGTAGCAGCATGGACTATCAGCTCGGAGACCATGACTGCGGTTACCCTTGACGCTGCATCACAGACAGGAGCGCCTGCGATGGTGTACTCAACGACGAACCTAAGTGCACGAATGGCAAAACGTCATTTTTTCCGCATCAATCCAGGTTCTGTTAACAGCATCATGATGGTCGCATCCGTGTTTGGCGACATCGCAGTGAACGCACATTGTAAGTGTGTATTCGTCATCGTCATACTGGCGTATCACCCGGCGTGATGGTATGAGGTGCCATTGGTTACAGGTCTCGGTCACCTCTTGTTCGCATTGACGGCACTTTAACAAGTGGACGTTACATTTCAGATGTGTTACGACCCGTGGCTCTACCTTTCATTCGATCCTTGCGAAACCCTGCATTTCTGCAGGATAATGCACGTCCACATCGTGCAGGTCCTGTACGGGCCTTTCTGGATACAGAAAATGTTCGACTGGTGCCCTGGCCAGCACATTCTCCAGATCTCTCACCAATTGAAAACGTCTGGTCAATGGTGGCCAAGCACCTGGCTCGTTACAATACGCCAGTCACTAGTCTTGATGAACTGTAGTATCGTGTTGAAGCTGCATGGGCAGCTGTACCTGTACACGCCATCCAAGCTCTGTTTGACTCGATGCCCAGGCGTATCAAGGCCGTTATTACGGCCAGGGGTGGTTGTTCTGGGTACTGATTTCTCAGGATCTATGCACCCAAACTGCGTGAAAATGTAATCACATGTCAGTTCTAGTATAATATATTTGTCCAATGAACACCCGTTTATCATCTGTATTTCTTCTTGGTGTAGCAATTTTAATGGCCAGTAGTGTACTTTGAATAATGCATGTGTAACCAATTTGTTTCATTAAAGCCTCAAATGTTGCGGCGGAAGCAAAGTTGTACACCTTGTAATTAATGGAATAAACGAATTTAAAAAGAAAAGTGACTGGTTGCAGTTTTCTGTGGTTATATACTTATTTTTATTTACCTCTAATTCCATATATATCTACCTTCGCTATTAATTAAGGCACGTTGTACATGAGCTAAAAAAAAGCAGAGGCACCATCTATTTCCTTTTTAAAGGAGAGGTTAAAATATTCATATTTTTAGTCCTGCCATAAACAATGGCTGTAAATGACGACTTACGAGGCCTGTTGGTGATCCCAGTTGCAGTGAATCGCTGGTGACGGGCAGAGCAGGTAGTGCAAGTTAGACGGAGCGCTGATTTGCGCGCGGGGCCGCCCGGCGCCGACTCGGGGGCGGGGTGCGCGTGACGCCTGTCTGCTGATTGCCGCTCCTGCCGTTGACAGGCCGGCCGGCCGCGGCGCCTCGCCTCGCCCCAGCGCTGACTTCCGACACCTGTCAAAAGCCACCGACTGCTGCTGGTGCTCCAGCAGCCGCTACGCACCCTCCCGCCGTTAAACTCACATCTGCCAATTTCGGAACGAGCTACACAACCTGTAACGTAACTGATAATACTTCGTTTACACCCACTGGAGCTCCTAATTCAAAGTAAGATAATGATGTCTTAAAATTATTTATATAATCACACAAGACGCGGCTAAGGTTTCTGTTCATTTCACCCAAAAATGCTATCTAATCGCAATCTTGATTATGTGGAGCACCACAGCTGAATTGACACTAGTTTCAGTCAGTAACAAGAGCCACATCAGCTGTAGTATTACACATTTATTGTATTACAAGCAATTTAGTTCTTCGTACATCTTCAACTTGCAAAGTTGTGCTGAAATTATGATACGAATCGTCTCGTTGTCATACAGTGCCCGTAACCTATGGGTTCAATGCAACCTGCAACACGTTCAAAAACCCAAAGAGAGATTTTCATATTCTGTCGTTCCTACAGTAAAAATGAACAGGATCTGATTGCAGGAAATTTCATGTCGTTAAATTTTATTCTGTGATACATATCTGCTGGACACCGCTGTTTTAGAGGGATTCAAGGAAAACACTACTGTGGCATTGTCTCCTACCACTGCATAAAAATTTCCTACTACACGAACCGTTCCCGATAGTCGGCATTTTTCGTCTCTGTTAATTGGACAATTGTGCTACCAGCGTAGTCGCCTATTTCGTTAACATTATCAATTTAAACTTAAGGATGGTGCAAGACAAAGAGCTTTGTAAAATTTCTGCTAAAGCAAGTTACTTTGACAATTAGATCCTAATTTAACCATTAGGAGCACAGTAGTTTCGTTGTCAGAAGGCCGGAAGAATACAGTGATGTGCTTGTTTACTTGTTGTTGTTGTTGTGGTCTTCAGTCCTGAGACTGGTTTGATGCAGCTCTCCATGCTACTCTATCCTGTGCAAGCTGCTTCATCTCCCAGTACCTACTACAACCTACACCCTTCTGAATCCGCTTAGTGTATTCATCTCTTGGTCTCCCCCTATGATTTTTACCCTCCACGCTGCCCTCCAATACTAAATTGGTGATCCCTTGATGCCTCAGACCATGTCCTACCAACCGATCCCTTCTTCTGGTCAAGTTGTGCCACAAACTTCTCTTCTCCCCAATCCTATTCAATACTTCCTCATTAGTTATGTGATCTACCCATCTAATCTTCAGCATTCTTCTGTAGCACCACATTTCAAAAGCTTCTATTCTCTTCTTGTCCAAACTATTTACTGTCCATGTTTCACTTCCATACATGGCTACACTCCATACAAATACTTTCAGAAATAACTTCCTGACACTTAAATCTATACTCGATGTTAACAAATTTCTCTTCTTCAGAAACGCTTTCCTTGCCATTGCCAGTCTACATTTTATATCCTCTCTACTTCGTCCATCATCAGTTATTTTGCTCCCCAAATAGCAAAACTCCTTTACTACTTTAAGTGTCTCATTTCCTAATCTAATACCCTCAGCATCACCCGACTTAACTCGACTACATTCCATTATCCTCGTTTTGCTTTTGTTGATGTTCATCTTATATCCTCCCTTCAAGACACTGTCCATTCCGTTCAACTGCTCTTCCAAGTCCTTTGCTGTCTCTGACAGAATTACAATGTCATCGGCGAACCTCAAAGTTTTTATTTCTTCTCCATGGATTTTAATACCTACTCCGAATTTTTCTTTTGTTTCCTTTACTGCTTGCTCAATATAGAGATTGAATAACATCGGGGAGAGGCTACAACCCTGTCTTACTCCCTTCCCAACCACTGCTTCCCTTTCATGTCCCTCAACTCTTATAACTGCCATCTGGTTTCTGTACAAGTTGTAAATAGCCTTTCGCTCCCTGTATTTTACCCCTGCCATCTTTAGAATTTGAAAGAGAGTATTCCAGTCAACATTGTCAAAAGCTTTCTCTAAGTCTACAAATGCTAGAAACGTAGGTTTGCCTTTCCTTAATCTTTCTTCTAAGATAAGTCGTAAGGTCAGTATTGCCTCACGTGTTCCAGTATTTCTACGGAATCCAAACTGATCTTCCCCAAGGTCTTGTTTACTTAATGCTGCTAAAATTCACATAATTATTTGGTGATATTTACGTCAGCTTTAGAATCTGTAAATGCTCGACTAAGCTGGTGGCATAACAAGACCACTCAATGAAGACCAAAATTATTCGAATATAGAAAATAATTCGTAGGAGTGAGTGTTATGAGGAAGATACTAGAAATTCTGACTGGGGGGGGGGGGGGGGCGGGTGAGGGACTGGGCGTGAGAGTGCGGGTGCGTCTTAAGCTCATTTCTGTTCGTTTTTCTTGAATAACTTGAAAATTGAGGCCTCTAGCGAAAAGGCATCTCAGTATAGACTTAAGTTACACTAATTTCCTCCAAAAGGACACATTCATTTCATTCTGTAGGACTAATGCTGTACTTTATGCGTAGTGAGTGTCAGAATATGAAAACCTCGCACACAGTATTTGAAGGTGTTGTGGGTCGAATAAATTCCATCATTTAGGACATCTGAATCACCATGTATAATGTTAAAGAACAAATCCAGAAACAATGATCACACACAGCATGCCACATCTGCTGCCCATATTTCCATCAGGTTGTCGGCAGAACGTTTGTCATCATTGTATCAGAATTTGGTCTTCAACATTATATACGACAACCACATTATGCATACCACGATTTTAGCACAGCTCAGGATACTGAAATATCTAGAAACGAAACTGTTTATAACGCAATAAGTGTGTGATGATTAAACTGAGCTGGCTTTAGTTATTTATTTAAACAAACTTATCGCCTGCTGCTTCGATTGCGTAAACTGTATGATTTGCACAGATTTTTGTTTTTTTATTGTTTTTTAATTGCATTTGCAGGTTGCAACATCCATTGCTCATGCGTATGTCTGCACACTGTGCAAACAATGTATCACGTTTGCGAAAACTAAACTGCAGAGAGGGTATCAAAATTTAATAAAGCAATAATATGTATATAATATAATAAATCATTTAATATAATTTGGTAATCACGTCATTCTAGGTATACTTGAAAATGGCGATAAATGCCAAAACAGTCTGTCGTGAATAGAGATTAGTCACTATAAGCAGTTATTCTGGTGCATTTTTCTTAGTAACACATTTCTTCAAATAAGATCTGCCCCTTTTTTTAAAAAAATATTTGATTGTTTTGCTATCATGCGCATTGTATATGAACAAGTCAGAAAGCTAGTAACCATGTACCTGGTCATTTGAAATGGATATGGAATCGTATTTAAACTCGATATTTATTTTGTCATCAGTAATGATTAGTTGGCATAGTAGTTACAATAAAAATCATTTCATAAACATGTATTAGGTCTACTGAAAAATTAATGTATTAAATTCCAGATTCTCTTTTTATAGAGCTTTGACAAAGGTGATTTGATGTGGTGACTTTCAACTAGCTGACTTCATTTATTTCACAAATTGTATGATATTCTAACAATTTCACATTTATTAAGGCCATAGAACCACAGTCTTTTCCAAATGCTTTTCTGACCAAAATGCGACTCTGTTGGAGGTTTTCGTTAATTGAGCGTTTTGAATTGTTATGGTAGTGTTTCATCCCCTCAGACAAATTTAGTTATTGATAACCAACAAGTTACATACAAATTTTCATAGATTTAGCTTCATATATGTTTTAATATAATAACGAAAATTTCACGAAAATTTTCATCCCCTATTTCATGGTCTGAGTTGTTGAATTTCCAAAAACATTGACACAGCATTT
This sequence comes from Schistocerca piceifrons, assembly GCF_021461385.2. NCBI lineage: Eukaryota > Metazoa > Arthropoda > Insecta > Orthoptera > Acrididae > Schistocerca > Schistocerca piceifrons. The sequence goes on along the minus strand of NC_060138.1, from coordinate 316,054,065 downwards.
TTTAATTTCCCACTCACAAGCCAAATAGAGATTTTCGTACATTTATCTCCAAAAATACTTCCATAATGAAGTATTTTCATAAAAAATTTCATGCCACATTTGATCCTTTTGGGACCTGAACTTCAAAAACACATGAACTTGTATTTTATTATTTCTGCCTGAGCAGCCAAATAAAACTTTTAATTTTAAAAATGCTTTCGTAAGGAAAGATTTTCAGATGAAGTTTCATCACACAGTTCTCCTCCTTAGGCATTGAATAAAAAATAAAATAAAATAAAATGAAATGAAATAAAAAGAAGCATTTTTTATTTCTACCCAAAAAGTCTAATGTCGGTTTTCATACATGTTGCTTTGAAATGCTTTGGTAATCAATTAATAATGATCTGTTCACAAAAAGCCTTTCACCCACTAGTTCACCCCCTAGGCAGTTGAATCTCCAAAAATGCTGATACACAAATATTCTTAAACACATCTTATTTTTATTTCTCATATAGAAACCAAATACCAGAATCCGTAGTTATAGCTTCAAAATTGTCTTAAAATAGCGATAAATTTTCAAAAAAATTGAATCCCGTAACCTCAGGGCTGGAATTTCTAAACCTATCTTCTTAAACCATACCTAAATCATTGGATCAACATCTTGTCCCGAATTCAAGTTTCTATCCTCACTAGTTTGATCAGTCAACAAATCAATCACAACATTTCCTTTCATACATATAGCATATTATCAACCAAAATTATAGAATTTCTGTGTCAAATGTAGCTGCGATACCACTACTGGACAATTATACTTTTGTGCAACTATTGTGATTTGACAGGATATTTTACAGGAGTAGAGCATAAGCATACTGTTTGAGGTGATAGTTTTCTGTCTTTTGACTGTACATTTACATTAGCTGGGAAAAAAAGAGAGCAATGAATGTTATGATTACCTATGAATGGAAACATGTAATATCTGAGGCTTTTTTAAGTACATCTTTCATTACAAAGGAAATAAGCAACAGTGACTTTGCGACCTAAAAGTTATTAGGTAAATGGTTGACTATCAATGCAGATGATCGAAGTGCAATGCATCTGCGTCACAGTCATAATGTTTTTCAACCATCGATATGTCGTTCTCGGTTACAAACAAAAGAGAAAACTATCTCAGGTTAACATCCCTATACCCGTGTAATACCTGTGCAATCTCCTGAGCAAGTTGCAAGTGTCAATCATGGTCAGAACCGTGCTGTGTGTAATGCATTACGTTGTGTTGTGTGTTGGATAGTGGTAAACTTGTTGGTGCTTGTATGGTTGGTGCATTCTTTGGTGCATAAAAAGGTTCTTCCTCTATTGGTAACTTACCTTCTGGCTGAATAGTTCATTTAATTTTTCCTCTGTTTAATGTTTTCCTTGTTATTGTTTCTCGTTCATACCTTTTTGATTTGGATGTTCATTGGGTAAATATGCCGTATTATTTTATTATGTTAGATAACATATTCCATTAATACTTTCCATTATTTCTGCCACTGTAACAGTAAATTAATACATTTTTTGAAATACTGTTTTATTTCACAAAGTACTTTTATGGGGAGTACAACATTCATTCATCAAAAGCGATGTAAAATTAAGACAACGTTCCAAATATTGTGAAATATGCTAAATACATGTTGCTTTTGTATAATAAATACTGTACCATTTGATCATACACAATAAAGCATATAATTACTTAGTACCAAACCAAAAAATTGTGTTTACTTCCTGAAAAATTATGAAACTGTGATATGCAACCTTCTTTAAGTGAAGTAATACATTGGAACCCTATTTGTCTCTTTCACTGTACAACGTTTGGCCATACAAATTATTTATCCTATCAATTATACCTCTCTGTAAGATTTCGGTATTTATTAATTTAATTTACATAATATTTGCTGGAAATTGTTGTTCAGTAAACAGAAAAGTATTACCATATTCCAGAAACAAACTTAAATGTTTCTTAAGTAATTCCAGATGTTCTACAAGTTACACACACACACACACACACACACACACACACACACACATATATATATATATATATATATATATATATGTGTGTGTGTGTGTGTGTGTGTGTGTACTTTTACATATATATATACCTTTATATGTGGCATATTTTAGAATTTCAAAATTACTGCTTTGGAAATTTATAAAGTATCTTTTACCGTTAGTTTCTTCCTTTTAATTTTGCAGCAGTGAAAAGAAATAAGTTTACGCAGATTTGTCAATTATACAAAAACTGGATGTGATTTTAGTCATTAATTTGAAAACTACAGCTGTTCGTGTTTTAATTAATGGTACTCAGTCCATGCCAAATGATCGATCTGTAGGTCGAAGTTTTATAGGCATCAGTTTTAATGCCAGTGAGCCTACAAGATGTCTTTTATCTCAAAAAAGCGAGAGTAAAATTCTCTTTGTATTGCTAAAAAGCTGGATGACATTGTTATTGTTGCGTCAGTTTAAAATGTGAAACCTAACACGTTCTGTTATAGCTTGAAAAAGTGTCTTGAGTTTATCAGTAAAAAGGCCTGAGTAGTGAGTTCGACTCCTGGCACAACGGCGACCACTATATCCCATATTTCATGATATTATTATTCATCGAACTTTAGAAAAATGATTTCTGTTTCCTTGCACTTTAAAAATGCACTGCAGCAACAATTTGAGGTGCACAATACGGATACAATACTGCAAGACATGATTCGGGGGTAAATTTGGAAAGAGGATCATTTCACTCACCAGGAGCCATCTTTGCAGTACCCTGAAACACCGCCACTAACCCTGACAGAGGCCTCAGTGCGGAAAAGAAGGAAATTCCCCAAATCTCTGTAGGTATGCCGTATTCAGCTGAAGCCTCTCTTTCACAATTAGATCAACTAGATATATTGAACTGCAGAGATATAGAATGCTACATTGCACACACTATCTCAAATGGTCTCAGATGTCCCCTTTGGGACAAAGATCGAGTAATGTAGCGTACCAGTCGAAGTGAAATAGTATGGTTGTTTGTCACACCACGAATGTAACGGCGCAGGTCTGTGAAAATGGCTATTGGCATCATGCAAGATGAACGTGTGAGGCCTACTTTGGTCACCGATGAACCATCCATATAAATAAATATATAAATATTTGTTTGTTCCGTATCGTATATCTCCGACTACTCTTCACCAATTTTTGTCGGATTCTGACTCAATGTTTCATTCGAATACGAGTGTTATGATGTACCCATTTTAATTACGTGTATTATAAAAATACATATGTAACAGATGCACTGAAAAGTTATTACCAAAATTCTTCTTAAGTTCTTGACCGATGTACTTCAGATTATAACATAACACTATCATGAACATTCGAACAGACATTAAGTATATATTTTTAATGTATACAATACACATAAATGTAAAAAGAGGAAATATTGTATCCAAAAATGTAAAAAATATGCTCTGTAGATTTACTTCTCATTTTTACACGTACGGACACATATAGGGCAGTATACATATACGTTATTACCAAACAGAAATATTATATTTATGGAAAATCAGCTTATCGTTAGATACTACTACAGAATCCGAATTTGCAATCACAAGGTCAGAGAGAAGGGGAATGTAACATGGTAGTAGTGTTAGGAAATGGATAGGGAAAACGGAAAGGGGGAGACGGAAAGAGAGAGGGGGCAGGAGGATTTAGATTGAGCAAGGCGGGCAGAAGGAGATGGACAAAGAGTGGGGGAACGAGGTCGTGAACACGGAGAGGCAGGAGTAGGAATAAGAAGGAAAGAAGATTGGGTTTAACCTCCCGTCGACATCTAAATGGTTCAAATGGCTCTGAGCGGTATGGGACTTAACTTCTGAGGTCATCAGTCCCCTAGAACTTAAAACTACGTAAACCTAACCAACCGAAGGACATCACACACATCCATGCCCGAGGCAGGATTCGAACCTGCGATCGCAACGGTCGCGCGGTTCCAGAATGTAGCACCTAGAACCGCTCGGCCACTCCTCGACATCTTAAATCATTACAGTCGGAATACAAGCTCGGATTGTGTCAAGGATGGGGAAGGAAATCTTTCGTGCACTTTAAAAGGAACTATACCGGCATTTCCCCAGAACGATTTAGAGAAATCACGGAAAACCAAAGTCTGGATGGCCGGACGTGGGTTTTCAATCGTCTTCCTCCCGAATGGGAGTTGAGTTTGCTAACAACTGCGCAAACCGGTTCGGTTACAAGGAAAAGGACATGGACAGAGAGAGAGAGAGAGGAGAGAAGGAGATTAAGACGTACATCCAAATTCCAGACGTAATAGAAACATGTGCTTTCTCTTTTATTTGTTTTTCCATTCAACCAGACTGAACCAAAGCAAGACTTGGCCGGGAACTATTAGTGCCGAGGTAAACGTTTTGGTTGTTGCACACGGTAATTCGCATGAGTGGTTTCATGTCACGGCAGGCGAAGAGAAAGAACGTCTAAGAAAGAAACTTCAATGGCCTGAACGACATCTCTCCATCACTAACACTCAGCGGATTAAAACACCTCACCGGACTGTCATGCACCCCAGATCTCCCGCATCATTTGAAAAGAAGCAAAATCACCATTTTTCCTACCACGCCACCTGCTTACGGCCAAGTAATGTCTGGGTTATGCGCTGTTTGGCCCCCTGAAGCCGTGCAGCTTCATGAGAAACTGTACAATACGGATTTTTTTCGAGATAACAAATTCCAAATGGCAATTTCACGCACATCCATCCGCAGTATTCGCTCATAAACTGGCTCTTTTCTACCAGTGTTCATTGACTGTAGTAAATTCGATATTCGTCGATCTAGCTTCACAATCCTCTCTGGTCTCTCTCACTTAGGATAGTTTTACGAATACTGTTCCGATACTGAGTTACATGACTACTTGCAGCATAGTGTTTCTCGTTGACACGGGTATTGTGCGCTGACGCATCAAAATGCCGAACGGCTTTTCGTTGTGATCGTGGACACAACAGTGATAGCTGCTTTCTGTCATCCTTCTCTTGAATATTAGTGCGATAATTCGATGTATCGGAATGGCGTAGACACGCCATTTCTCTGCCATAGCTTACGTCCCCGGTGGAGGGTAAATTTATCTCCTGATACTAGTTTCACACCAACTACAATGTTCTTTTAGACAGTGTCCGAGGAGATTATTGATGAATGTTTCGTTATTATACGATTGAAATATTCATGTAAAATGTGCGTGTAAGGTATATGCCACTACCTTTGAGAACTGCAGACCCTTCCAAATAAATACGAGACACGTAGCTAACAAATCCGTAGATCGCAGCGTCGACAGTGCCTTCAGGTACGAGTACTGATGCTGCGTATATTTAGAATTTACAGCTACAATTGTCTTTATGCCTTAATTTTTACTAGCTAGTTAAAGCGCTAGAGAACTTGCTTGGGGAGTGGTAAGGTACCGGAAACACAAATAAAACTTATTCAAACAAATTTCGGGCTTGCAGCCAATCTCCGTCTGATTCAAATTGTTCAAATGTCTCTGAGCACTATGGGACTTAACATCTGAGGTCATCAGTCCCCTAGACTTAGAACTACTTAAACCTAACTAACTTAAGGACATCACACACATCCATGCCCAAGGCAGGATTCGAACCTGCGACCGTAGCAGCAGCGCAGTTCCGGACTGAAGCGCCTAGAAACGCTCGGCCAAGCTGGCGGCTCCGTCTGATTCATAGCAGGATATTTCGACTGGACACCTGGCAGTCATTTTCAGGTGAGCCATCGAGGACTGACGCATTCTTGCTCTGTTCACAGCGCACAGCATGTGTTCCGCGCGTCAAAATTCGGACCACTTGCTGGCGGCAGCGCCCCTCGTTGGTGGAACCGCGAAATTCTGCTGTCCTCTGCGTTATCGCTCGCCACGGCCGTAGGCGCACTCTGTCGTCTTTGATTAGAACAAACGGCGGAGATGGTGGGTTTCCACGCACAGTCCAACTGGCAGCTGTTATCACACATCGTCAGATCTTCCTCCAGGCGTATTCCCACGGATTATATAATAATGGAGTCCGTAAAGTGTGTTGCAGTGATCAGAACTATAGTTCTGTCATAGTCCAATGAATGTCCAGTGGAGATACACTGTTCGGCAACAGCAGACTTGATTGGTTGCAAAATTCGTTTGCACAACAGTTTATCAAAAACAATCTGAGACAAATATACCTTGAAGGGGATCACGAAAACAACATATTATAGTTTAAGAATCTGCAGCACAGGTACCAAACACGAAGCGGAGGTCAAGGACAACCAATTGAAACGGCGTAAGGCAAAATGGCAAGTGATTTGTACAGTGAAACCGAAAAAAACTTAATGTTTTGAAGTGTAGCAGTACAGAAAGTGACAAACGAAGGCCAACCAAATTTCTATGCTCTCGTCAGTTGCTGCTAAAAAGTTAACAGTCTTGCACTTGGTATATAAACTGAGAATCTAAGCCAGCCGGAGTGGCCGTGCGGTTCTAGGCGCTACAGTCTGGAACCGAGCGACCGCTACGGTCGCAGGTTCGAATCCTGCCTCGAGTATGGATGTGTGTGATTCCCTTAGGTTAGTTAGGTTTAATTAGTTCTAAGTTCTATGCGACTGATGACCTCAGAAGTTAAGTCGCATAGTGCTCAGAACCATTTGAAAATCTAATAACAACCAAGTAACAATATTAGTAACTGCAAAATTGGCTTAAAGTCAAACAAAAGGTATGTTTCATGGTAAACTAAAATAATTAAGTTGGAAGTTGGTACAATACAATACAGTATAGTTAACAAAGTAAGAGTACAAGTCGAATCCAAAATTATTCTTATCAAATGCTCCAATGGCTTAAGTCCCAGTAATAAAAGAATACCATAATAAGGAATGCAACTGCAATGAGAATACAAAGAACAATTACATATGAAGAAAATAAATGCTGGAACCACTGTTCGTACTTCGCAGTTCCACAAAATGACCGATGGCCCACTAAAATCTACTAACAACGATGAATAAAAAATAAAATATTAAATTTACTATAAGTTTTCACACACTTAACTTTAGCAGGATTCAGACCAGTAAAAACATGAACAGGTTAACTGAATTAACGGCCTTTCACAATTGAAACATATTTTACAGTTGGTGCGGGAGCTTCAGAGTTTGCCTGAAATTCGCCAAAGGCGCAAGAAATCCCTTGGTAAGCACACAGTTAAAAAAAATTTGAAAGACACGTTTATCAACATTGGGTATGATAAATTTGTTTTCATTCATCCAGTACATTTGATCTTGTAGCAAGACTTGACATCTTCGATTTCAACATGTGCAATAGCTTAAATAAGTTCCCCGTGTCACGCTGTACGGTGTCAGGTGACCTCTCAGAATGAAGTGATTACCGGTGTGTCAGTGTTTCCTAGCAGTGTACACGTATGACATTTTAGGGCGTTGTATTCGACCAAGCACATACGATGCGACATATTAATGGAATGAAAGATTTGATCCAAAATCTATAGACTTCCCGTCGTGTGGCAGCAGATGCTGATGTTGCCTATCTGTCATCCATAGGTTGTAGATACACTACAGAGAGACAGGTCAGTACACAAGGCGAGACCCCAGATCACCGACAAATTACAACCCCTTGTGAAGACCGATATCCTGTCGTCTCTTTGTTGCGACTCACTGCTAGACGATGTCAGAAAGGCCAATGGAGCCGCTGCGTCACATGAAACTGTAATGAGCAGGTTACGGAAAGGACCGTACGACCTACACTTGTTCAACTATCTGCCTGACACGATAACGTCTTGCAGCTGGTCTTCAGTTACGCCGTTCCCACGTCAACTGACAACTTCGTCACTGGTGAAACGTGTTATTCACTGAGGAGTCTAGATATCCACTAACAGAAGGTGATGTCCGTGTTCGAGCGTGGAGATCCGTGATGAGCGGTACCTTACAAATGATGTCCAGGAAGTGGGCAGCTGCCCAAGGTTCTATGGTGCTTTTGGGAGGCTTCATGTCGACAGCAATACGAATCTTGTCATTGTCCATGGCTGCCTTGTCGGCAGGCAGTACATCGAAGATACGGTGTTGGACCATGTGGTGGCCCTGAATCCATTCTAATGCCGGGTCCTACGTGGAGGGCGTCAGCAGGGATGTCCTGCGAAGCCGGGAGATCGAGATAATGAAATGGCCGACGGTGAGTCCCGAACTAAAACATATGTGGGTCATGTTTGACAGACGTGTTTGTGGTCGTCCCGTTCTAACACGGACTCTCCAAGAATTCTCATGGGCATTCATTGAAGACTGGGAATGGATACCACAGGCTGACCTCCATCGACTCGTAAGGGCTATGCCACGTAGGTGTCAGGCAGTGATAAACGCTCACACAGAGCTTACGAGTTATTGAACCTCTCAAAGTCAAATGAAACATACCCAGGATGACGGCATGAACAATTTTTTCTCTTTGTTATCGACACATGTCGGATATTTCAAGTGTTTTTGTGCAAACGATCGAGATTGTAATGATGTTTTGTTATGCACTTAATTTGTGAAAGATAATGTTTTAAATTCTCAATTATTCATCAGTGGAGTACAGCAGACACCAAAAGGCATGTTCCCCTAATTCTTTGCAGCAATTTGTGTCGTCATATTTACAGCAGAATGACAAAGCAAACAACTGGCTAACTTGTATTCAACCAGATCGCCTTTAGGTTGCGTTTCTTAGACGTATAAATATTTTAAAAAAGTTTACATAAAATAACGCACAATCTAGATAAGTGAAACATTTCATAAGCCGACAGAGAATCACACAATGGCAGTAGTCAATCAAATACCCAAAAAGAACAGACAAAGGCCGTGGGCAGCAAGTTAAACACAGGGACGACAAATAATATCAGTCAGGCGGGCCGGTTCCAACAGGTAATAAATGGCAAGCAATACGGGCTTGATGTAATCAGCTGACCATCTGCCTTACGAAACCATGTAATTTTAAGAGTTGTGTAGCAAAACTGTTTGATAAATGTCATCTGATTCATTAACGCATACATTAAAGTCCCTGACAAACAGTTCGTTAAATAATGGCTGAATTGTCCTGCAAAATATACCTGTCAGCAGAATTAAAGATCACTCAACATAGATATAAGCCAATAAACAAGCTTCAGTAGGCCAAAATATAAAATCAGCTGGGCCAGCACAAAGGGTTAAACAGTTCTTGAACGAAATGTCAAAATGAGCGGAGGCTTAGAACTTCATATTATCACTTTTTTGTTAAAATGCAAGTGACGATATAATAGGTAATAAAATACGAGGCGCCTTAAAGAAAACTAGCAAGCATGGCATGAAAGATCACGCCATGAAATTTACAGGCGAAAATTAAGGAAGGCACCTTGAAGATATTACAAGTCACCCACGCCGTTCAGTAACGAGACAACAAACATGATACACGTTCTTCACAACTTACGAAAAATTGCCTTACATGAAAAACACGAACGATCAACTATTGTCACAACACAGCACAGGAGTAATATCACAAATATCAACTAGACGCGAAATGAACCAGGATGCAGTTATTAAGCACTAAATTGATGCCTGTGGTCAAGGGACCTCACCATGGATCACAGTAGAATGCACAGGCAACGCTTCCCCCGAGTAGACTTCCTTCCTTCAACGGTCGAGTGCAGGTTAGATAAATTCCCAAACGGCGTGATAGAGCCGAAAACGCTGCACAGGTGACGCCGCCGCCTTCCAATAACGTTCGGATTTGTGCACGTTCTTTCGGCCAGGTGTCCTCTGGTCTCCCAGCAACGGTACAGAGAGGAGCCTCCTCAAATACAGTCGACACTACAAAAGACATCGTACACGCACGGCAAACATATCTCTCTGTAGAGAGAAGACGCTGCTGGAGACAACTTACCTAACTTTTGCAAGAATTCCAAATCGGACAGACACCCTATCAACGTTGTCTTCTGACTGACACTCACTATGTTCAAGAAAAGTTGGAAGCAGCTCTTTCTCTTGCCGTAAGATTTGTAAAAATCACTGCCGTTAACTCATTCTTTGCAGATTTATTAAATTTCAATTCCTGTGACAGATATCTCTTTTGTGCCAGCGTCTGTCATAATTCTCAATGTAGCCTCTTGTAGAGGTTGTTGATATTCCATCCGAATAAGTCGTATCAACTATAGTTTATTTTCCGTTTCGGATGTGTTCAAAACTGTCCAAAATATTGGTTTATATTTTGTATAATTTCAAGAACATTACGTATTTCTCCGTTTAGGTTTTCGAAAAATTTTGCAACAACACATTAAACATATAACTTGCATCATCCCATTATTCTCCGAACTACAACAACTTCACAAAAGACAAATCTGTTTTAGCTTGATATTTTCGGTATATGCACAAGAAGCTCTTCGTAACCTGTGTTGCCTTTTAGACATCAGTCCCTTTACCAAATTACTTAGGTTCACCTTCTGTGCTAAATGCCATTCGTTATACAAAACCATCACTTACGGAAATGAAGACAATTTTCAGCTTAAAGTGTCATGAAACTGATCTAATTCAACAGTGTGTTTATATAAACGATGTAACTGAGTTTACCAGTCTTAGCACCAAAGATGAAATGAACTCTGATAACGTTAGTGGCTTCGACGCCATGCCCCACAGCAATACAAAAACGGAGAACAACTAGTATAAGATTTGCCAATTGTGTACCAAATCAGTTACATTTGTTCCCATTCATCACATTTATACATCATTGTCATGAAGTGTAAAATATTTATATCCGCTTAAGGGTATGGATTGCTCACGTAGTTTATTATTTTTGTAGCGATTCGCAAATAAATGTCTCTTCCGAACTGGGGAAGTGACAGGAGCCTAAAACTAGTCGAAACACGAAAACAAAAGACTTCTCCTGGGGCAGATAATAGGTCTTCTAAAACTATCTCTCGACAAAAGAAAAAAAGCTGATTTTAAACGTGATATGTTAATATCACATTATAAAATAATCGTATGAGGAACTACACCAGAAAAAGACTTCAAACCAATATCGAGAAAAAATCATTACGGAAAGTTTATACTTTATTAAGTGAAAGGCTGCTGAGATTTTCAGGAACGGATACTTAACAGTGGAAGCAGCAACAGTGAGAAAAACGTGCTGCAGGTGTGCGGATGCAAGAAAATGATTAGTAAAAAATAGTATCAATTTTGGTGAAGTCAAGAAACCAAACAAATGGGTGATAAGCTAAAACTTATAATAAAAATGTAACGCAATTTCGATTTCAGTTACATAGGGGAACAACTGAAGAGCCTGTAATTTGTAACGGTATCACATGCAGGAATCAATTTTTCTCCGCTCCCCTATCTCAGTTTACGCGCACAAGATATGTGGGGATTTATGACAGAAGATTCAGCTTGTAGGCACGGATACGAGACGAGAGAACATATTTTCTTGCGCTTTTCATAAAAATCCTCGCTGGCACGCATAGCATACGTTTACAGTGCGACATCCCATGTGGCCGATACGAGAAAATTTACAGTCGCTCCGGGAGTTTAGCGGGGAAAACGAATTTCTAGTGACATCTACCGGCCAAGTTCGTATTACGTCTACAAACTTAAAACGAAAAGTTTCGGTTCTTGTTAAACAGCGGAATGAGCAGGCGTCCCCGTTTCTTGAATTGTCATTCATCCTACGGCAATAGTTCTTGTGACAATTGCGCTGCAGTAACATACTGATTCAGCCGTTAAATGTTACTCATCTTATTAGTTGCTGTTTCGTATTTCGTAACTGCTGTGAGTGTCATGGTCCAAAGTCTGTTGCTCAACTTCAGAGAACTCTCCCGTGATATATGTTGTTACTGTAATGTCGTGTAAATGTTTGTTTCTTTGTTGCGCTGTGTGTGCTATACGGCTCGTCACATTATACAGAAACGTAAAGTCTCCTTTCAGCACTCAGTATTGCATGTCAAAAACAAATTGTGACCGTAATACGTGCAAGGACTTTAATAAATATTAATTACGTTACATATCAATTACAACAAAAGTTACAAGAATGTGATATTATTACCCAGCAGCACGCACACTTTTCTAGTTACACTTTTGGACTGGCAGCAGCTTACTAAAGAAAATTCACTTACATAATACCATTATTCTTCCAGAGGCACGCTTATCTCAATGTGTATATCCAGAGCCTCTGCAAGAGTTTTGACGCATTCCAGAGAAAATGCGATTGGTAAGGTTGCTCTTAGAGCTCAGTATCAGTATGGGACGAAGAAATAGATTTCACCGTTTACTTAACCACGTGGGGTAAACTTTAAGAATTGGTGAAATAATTAAGGACGAGGTACAGTTCATTTATGGTGATAGCTTCAGTTTAGATACGAATGAATACGATTGCAAGGTTTCAACAGCGTTATTAACCTTATCCTCTGGGACGAATTGAATAGATGCTGATCAGTGACCTCTTTGAGTAGCATTTAAACCTGTTCAGTTGTCCTGATTAGAAATTTCGTGAGCATGGACTCGTTTCCAAACAACGAGAGGAAAACATAACAAATCACGTATTTGAATTTCATATGCAACTGTAGTAAGAGAAGGTTTACTACTTAATCGCTGAAACGAATCTTGCAAACAGTAACACGCAGCAAAACACTGATTCAAATGGTTCCATAACGACGAATTGAAGGTAACAACGATACAGGTATGTAGACTGCGTGCATCTCACGATCAGCATAACACCATAGTGCAGGGGGCGGAGAAACATCGTAAAAGAGTTACTTAAGTTGGAACAGTGGTTGAGTTCTCTGCCGAGTTGTGAGTTATTTTTAACACTGATAGTCACTGCTTTTAATATCGACACAGAGTGGAAGATACCAGCTTTGATTCACCAGACATTCCATCATAGTTTTAGTAGAATATGGTGCAGACAGACATCAGCAATGGCGAACATACACAAGGCCTCATAACCTTCTCTGATTACCCGTAAAACTGACAACCGGGTATTCTTCAGTTTTTTACTGAAGAACGATAGTGGCTTTGGTGATGTTTTTCCTTTCCTTGAACTACAGTTACTATCTCAACTAAAATAATGTAGTAACTTTTTGCCAGATCTGGAACTAACTCTCCTTGAGTGGCACCAACACATGCGATAATAAATCATCTATTTTAGAACTCAGGGCAGACTCAGGAGAATAAAGTGGATTTGGTTTCTCTCTATAACCACGTACCTAATATGACAAACAATATAATCTAAACATCAAACATTATTTTTACGAGAAATTAAATATTATAGGAAGTTCGGAAGTCATAATAGAATATTATAATACAATGTTATTTCAACGAAGGTCCGGTGCTTCAAAGGTATTCTTGTTAAAACACATACTTAGATATAATTCTTAAATTTACAGAGGTTTTCATCTGTAGAACACTGTACTGGCTACAATGATTCAATATTAATTCTTGTCCTTGACTGCACAGATGATGCCTTGTCACAGAACAGGTCTAAACTAGACAGCTCCCAGCGTCGTAGGTTAGACACTGGACTCGCATTCGGGAGGACGACGGTTCAATCCCACGTCCGGCCATCCTGGTTTAGGTTTCCGTGATTTCCCTAAATCGCTCCAGGTAAACGCCGGGATGGTTCCTTTGGAAGGGCACGGCCGACTTCCTTTCCCATCCTTCCGTAATCCCATGAGACCGATGACATCGCTGTCTGGTCTCCTTCCCCAAAAACAACCCAACAACCCCAGCGTCGTACCTTCACTATGTACATAAACTAATCACAGCGGTGCCATGGGTCTAAGTTCAGTCAAAAATATCCATGTGTATCCGTCATATATATGCAGCGTACTTGAAAATGCACATAGAAGTTGCATTAAACGTATTTTAACACTTGAAATAAATTATAGAAAAATATAGAAATGTTTTAGCAATTTATTTTTTGCTTTCACAAAGTTTTAGACTAATTGTGATATATAAACAAGTAGACCGGGAGCTTGTGAATGCGTTTTAACACGTGCGTGATGAGTGTTTCATAGTAATTTCATTTTGACTGCATTTTGTGAAGTCCAATTTCGTGTTGCATGTACATAACACTGAGGAAAAATTTGTAAAGTAAATGGATTACAACAAACCAAATGAAATCTTAATCTTGCAACTGAGGTATTGTTTTGTTAGGATACATGTGCAATGATCAGGAGACAATACTCGTTGCGAATGAATCAAAACTACAGAGGTCCCGGTAGCAGCTTACTAATAAGATGATAAATGGAAGTTGTATTTCATTCCACATGTTTCTCTTGACCCGAGATTCACAACTATTATCCAGCATCAGTGATAAAATCTGACTGCAGTTTCTACAACTATTGCGAATTTTATCATTGACGTATTTGATTAGTGGACAATATTGTGATGGATTGTGATGTGAACAATGTTCATAATACGACAAAGTTCATAAACTGGAATCAGTCTTTTCAGAAATTGTTTCAATAGATAAAATTGGGTAGTTAGACTTTATCATTGATGTCACACAGCGCAACAAGTAAGGCCGTCCGGTGAGGCCTGGTGGTTCCTGGCGCTACAGTCTGGAACCACGCGACCGCTACGGTCGTTGGTTCGAATCTTGTCTCGGGCATCGATGTGTGTGATGTCCTTAGGTTAGTTAAGCTTACGTAGTTCCAAGTTCTAAGGGACTGATGACCTCAGAAGTTAACTCCCATAGTGCTCAGAGACATTTGAGCAACGAGTAAGGAAAATGAAACTGAAGTTCTACCTAACGTGGAACCTGCTAAAATGAAATGTTAGACCTTTTGGAGAAAATCAAGTAACAGTGCTTATTGTAGATCGCTTGAGCAACGAAAGGCACCTAACGACTGGAAAAAAGCTCAGGTCATTCCCGTTTTTAAGAAAGGCGGTAAGACAGATCCGCACAATTATAGACCTGTATCGTTGACGTCAAACTGCTGTAGAATTGTGGAACATGTTTTATGCTCAATAATTATGACGTTCTTGGAAAATGAACATCTCCTCTATAAAAATCAACACGGATTCCGGAAACAGAGATCCTGTGAAACTAAGCTCGCTCTGTTCCTCGATGAAATCCACAGTGGAGTGGACAATGGCGCTCCGGCTGATGCCGTGTTCCTTGATTTCAGTAAGGCGTTTGACACCGTACCGCATTGCCGTTTAATGAAAAAAATACGAACTTTCGGAGTATCGAAGAGAACCTGCTATTGGATTAAAGATTTTCTTGCAGATACAACTCAACATGTCGCTCTAAACATAACTAAATCGACAGATGTAAAGGTAACATGCGGTGTACCACAGGGAAGTGTGATAGGACCGTTGCTGTTCACAATATATATAAATGATCTAGTAGAAGGCGCCGGATTCTCTATAAGTCCATTCAAAGATGATGCAGTTGTTCATGCCAAAGTAGCAACGTCAGAAGATAGTAAGAATTTATAGAACGACCTGCAGAGAATTGATGAATGGTGCAGACTCTGCCAGTTGACGCTGAAGGTAAATAAATGTAACATGTTGCGCATACATAGGAAAAGAAATCCACTACTGTACAGCTACACTATTGATGACAAACAGTTGGAGACAGCATCTGCCGTAAAATATCTAGGCGTAACTAACCAGAGCGACCTTACGTGGAATGACCATATGAAACGGATAGTGGGAAAAGCAGACACAAGACGGAGATTGAAGGGAAAAATCTTAAGGAAATGTAACTCATCCACGAAGGAAGTGGTTAATAAGGCACTTGTTCGACCAAGTCTTGAGTATTGTTCATCTATCGGGGATCCCTATCATGTAGGACTGATAGAAGAGATAGAGAAGATCGAACAAAGAGCGGCGCGTTTCATCACGGGATCGTTTAGCTGGTGAGAGAACGTTACGGAGATGCTAAACAAACTCCACTGGCAGACGTTAGAAGAGAGACGTTGTGCATCAAGGACAGATTTACTATTGACATTTCGGGAAAGCACTTTTCAGGATGAGGCAGACTACATATTACTTCCCTCCACATACATCTCGCGTATTTACCACGAGGAGAAAATTCGAGATATTAGAGCCAATGCAGAGGCTTACTGCCAATCATTGTTCTCATGCACTATTCGCGAGTGGAACAGGGTTTGAGGGATCAGATAGCGGTACCGAAAGTATACCCTCCGTCACACCCTGTTAGGTTGCTTGCGGTGTACGATTTAGATGTAGATCTTGTTCAGAACCATGTCGACTGCCTGCGACCCTAATGCACACTGACGCCTATATTTCAACGCTAAGTTGCTGTATCAGTGCCAGCGCCTAATGATTAGGCAAATGCGGTCGCGCACAATCGGAACGATATTCCTAAGAAATTGGGTTCTCATACCGTAAAAAGTTTTCCGTCTGCACTGGCGCAAGTAGCAAAAGTTTTATTATAACCAAGATGTTCATTCCCAGAAAAGTCAACAAATATATATCTTCCTACTACAGATATATTCTGAAAAAATCGTAATCATGAAATTAGTGAGATCTGAACTAACACGAAAGGCGTGAATTATCGTTCCTCTCGTACAAAATTGAGCGACTGGAACAGCAGAGGGAAAGGGGGAGTACAGATGGACATATGGGGAAAAAAAGATGCACTATCCAGAATTAATGTTCACTGAGCAATACAACGTGCACTGATTGGAATCTTCCCGGCAGACTGAAACTTTCGACCGGACCGGGACACGAGCCTGAGATTTTTGAGATTCGCGGACAGCTGCTCTAACGACGTACACTATATCATCAAAAGTATCCGGACACCCCAAAAAACATACGTTTTCCATATTAGGAGCATTGTGCTGCCACCTACTGCCAGGTACTGCACATCAGGGACTCAGTAGTCATTAGACATCTTAAGAGAGCAGAATGGGGCGCTCTACGGAACTTGCGGACTACGAACGTGATCAGGTGATTGGGTGTCACTGGTGTCATACGTCTCTACGCGAGATTTCCACACTCCTAAACATCCCTAGGTCCACTGTTTCCGATGTGATAATGAAGTAGAAACGTGAAGGAACATGTACAGCACAAAAGTGTACAGGCCGATCCCGTCTGTTGGCTGACGGAGACCGCCGACAATGGAAGAGGGTCGTAATGTGCAATAGGCCGACATCTATCCAGACAATAACACAAGAATTCCAAACCGCATCATCATCCACTTCAAGTACTATGACAGTTAGGAAGGAGGTGAGAAAACGTGTATTTCATGGTCGAGCGGCTGCTCATAAGCCACACATCATGCCGGAAATTGCCAAACGACACCTCACTTGGTGTAAGAAGCTTCAATATTGGGCGAGTGAACAGTGGAAAAACTTTGTGTCGACTGATAAATCTCAGTACACCATGTGACGATGCGATGGCAGGGTGTGGGTATGGCGGATGCACGGTGAGTGTCATGTGCCAGCGTGTGTAGTGCGAACAGTAAAGTTCGGAGGCGGTGGTGTTATGGTGTGGTCGTGTTTTTCATAGAGTGAAGGTTGACCGCCTTGTTGTTTTGCGGGGCACTATCATGACACAGGCCTACGTTGATGTTTTAAGTACCATTTCCACTGTTAAAGAGCAATTCGGGGATGGCGATTGCATCTTTCAACATGATCGATTCATAATGCACGGTCTGAGACGGAGTGGTTATACGACAATAACGTCCCTGGAATGGACTGGCCTGCACAGAGTCCAGACCTGAATCCTACAGAACTTCTTTGCTATGGCCGGGCGGGGTGACAGAGGGGTTCTAGGCGCTACAGTCTGGAACAATGCGACCGCTACGGTCGCAGGTACGAATCCTGCCTCGGGCACGGAAGTGTGTGATGTCCTTAGGTTAGTTAGGTTTAAGTAGTTCTAAGTTCTAAGGGACTGATGACCTCAGAAGTTAAGTCCCATAGTGCTCAGAGCCATTTGAAGCAGTACTTTGCTATGTTTTGGAGCGCCGACTTGGTGCGAGGCCTCACCAACCGACATCAATACCTCTCCTCAGTGCAGCACTGCGTGAAGAATAAGCTGCCATTCCCTAAGAAACCTTCCAGCACTTGATTGAACGAATGCCTGCGAGAGTGGAAGTTGTCATCAAGGCTAAGGGTGGGCCAACACCATATTGAATTCCAGCATTGCCTACGAGGGGTGCCGCGAACTTGTAAGTCATTTTCAGCCAGGTGTCCGGATACTTTTGATCACACAGTGTAGCTGTTCAACCGTAATTGATGGCACGGCCTCGCCGTTTTACTTCCGCCGGTACCACATCTCTCACCTTCCTAAGTTGACGGAAATTCCCTAGCATATTTAGCGGAACTAGCACTCCTTGAAGAAATAATAATGAGGAGGCATACTCCAGCAACAGCCTGGAGAGTTGTTTCGTGGCTCAATAAGCCATAAACAGCAACCAGACAGAATCAACCTCAGACAGGAGAGACATAAGACGTACCAAGTGTGAAAATAATCGAATATTGGCCTGTTCACGTGGCCTGTGCTAGATTCAGGAAGGAGGCGCTTGGATGATGATTCATTAGCAAAGTTACTGATGTATGCCACCAAAACACTTGGTACTCGTCAGTTCCGCCAGATTGTTTGTAAACGTTGTCGGAAAATATTGCAAATTACGCAACAATCTCAGTAACGATGTCTGATTCTGGACGGTGAATCCCAAGTGGTGGGTTGCCCTCGGGGATCCCCCGGTGGGAAGGGAGGCGCAGCAGGCTCTCGGCACGGCCGTTGGCCGCGACGCCCCGCGGGCAATCGATAAACCTTTGCCCACCCCACCTCGCCGCCGCGTCCGCCGACGCCGCCGTCTTCACGCTAATGGATTTTTATTGCCCCAGCTGTCATCGACTCTTCATTGGAAATAGAAAATAAGACGCGGCGCCGCGGAGATAAAATAACACAGAATTCAATTTACGAGGCGTCCGGAGAAGCCAGGCAAAAAATACCAGAATACAGCGAAAGACACTCTGCAGCGCCTTTGCAATTTACTTACAACTCCCCGTACACGAATACGCTTGCCTTCTTGCTCAATGACAGAAGGCTGTTTAACAACCTATGACATTATGTTGTAGTCTGGCTACTGTTTGCACCCATTACGTTTTCGATCCCAGAGACTTTTTATATAGTTCTGTAAATAGTAGGAAGCTGGCTTAACAGTCGCGCTATTCCAAGAATGAAACTTTTCACTCCGTTCGTAAAAAAAGAATTATTAAAACATGTGTATTAACAGTGCTTCTTCCCTTCTCAGGCAGCAATGAAAACAAATAACTTTAATATAAAAGTGTGTAGCTTGTAATGATCCTATCATCAACAGATCTGTAGATACACTTAACAACAATAACTTTGTATTGGTTCAAATTACGAACGAAGTGTTACACAAATATGGTTACAATAGCAGCAGGCTGTTGGAGAATATTTTATTAACTGATCATTATTATTATACCAACAATGAGTGACCAGAGTTGTCTGTTTCACTGTTGATGCCTTTACATTCATTGCAATAGGACTATAATCAGTGACCAACACATCTTTTCAATTTTTCACCGGCGGCGTGGGTGGCCACGCGGTCTATTGCGTCTTGTCACGGTCCACGCGGTTCCCCCCGTCGGAGGATCGAGTCCTCCCTCGGGCATGGGTGTGTGTGTTGCCCGCAGCGTAGGTTAATTTAGGTTAGATTAAGGGGTGTGTAAGCTTAAAGACCGATTATCTAAGCAGTTTGGTCCCTTAAGATCTTACCACTCTTTCTTTCAATTTTTCACCACAGTGTCGTAAACTTATGAGTCTTTTTTCTTCTTCTTCCTCTTCTTTTCGTCAAGGATTATGCTTATACCTTTTTCTGTCTTCATGAAAGCTACATTAGCCTTGTTTATGCTGTATCTATTTCCGATAGTTTGTTATATGTCCGACCATATTTCTTACCCACATTCTTTCAAAACGATCCCTCCACTTTCTTACTCTGTATTCCATTCCTTCATTCACTCAAAAAAACATATACTTCTTTCATTATTTCAGAATTCTTTATCTGATCTCTCAGATTACATCCCTTCAATTTCCTTAAGAATTTAATTTCAGCTTACCGCATCCCCCTCTGCTCTTAGTTATTATCCAGGTCTCACTTCTGTATGTTGCCAGTACTTTGTAGAATTTTGTCTGTCTTTCCTGGTTTCATTGGCTAATGTTCTACGCTATGTATAGGGCCACATATAATTTGAAACTTGTTTATGGAGTTGTTGATTATCATACGACTTCGGTCACATTGTAATATCTGAAAGTGAAATACCTCAGCATATGTGTCTCCATGTAGCACTATCATAGAAAGTACTGGGTATTTCGCTTTAAAAACCATAGCTTTGGTTTCATTTTCTGATAGTTTCAACTCATACAGTTTGCCCCAAGTCGAAGTGATGTAGTGCCAACTGTAAATCATCCTCACTCTTTTGTAAAAAAAGATCTTTTATTATATTGACTGACAGGGAGTTTTGCTCTGAGTGTGGCCAAAAATACACTCACTCATAGGTGACGCAACCACGCTTTATGTAACATTTTAACACGGTAAATGATTCCAGATACAGATATTGTTACAACAGCCAGTGAATTAAATCTGCAATTTGAAGTTATAGGGCACCAAAAACTTAGTTACATCGGCCCATTTTTCATATTTCCTGAAAGTGTTTGTCATAGATACAATCTTCAAAGATAGTTGTCTTGATTACGTCGTTTTATAATGGATACTTGAATAAATTAATAACAGTATAATCAGTTTGCATATTTTCATGACGGGAACAAAATGAGAAAATTATTTACATACTGACAATGGAGATGGCATTGCTGATCTTCAGTAATGCATGATAAGATAATAAGATACACGGAATACAGGTGAAAGCTTTGAAATGACGCGAGAAGCGACCAGGAGCCTTGGAGAAGTGAGCGAGAGAGCAGTTTTTCTGCAGAACCCGAGCGGGTATAGCCGAGACCACGTGGACGGACCACAGCAATGCAGGCGGTCCAGCGCCCCACTTAGAGCGAATCGACCGTTGGGGTTGAGTGAGATAGCGACAGAGAGGGCATCTGGACGACATAGGAGCAGTGACCCTGTCTTGAATTTCAGAATGCCACTCTACCACTGGCAGTTCCCAAAACTAGCTGTTGAGGACGACATTTTCCACGACACAGCTAAATAACGTGGTTGCTGATTGGCTGGCGTAATGAAAGAGGGATATAATGACATGAGAGACGAGAGCTGTCATTTGACGGTGAAAGTAAGTTCCATACTGTAGCTTAGGGTGTGGGGCGTAGTCTTGCACTGGGAGCAGAAGCGAGGCAGTCAGAGTTGGGTCCTCTCAGAGTGAGGGGGAACTATGTTGCTGTGTGCTCCAGGATGGACATATTAGAGGCATAACTGATTCTGAATTTTAGTGATTGTGCCAGAGTGTCTCAGACAGTTGTACATTTGTCAAACTTTGCGCAGAGTGACGAATTTAATATGCTTCACGAGCAGTTGATGCACTCAAAGTACTCTTCTATATTGGTGTGCTCCCTTTGAATTATGTCTTTATCTGTTCTATGGGCAAACAGTAGATGTCACTCGCGTACAGAAGAATACAAAAGTAGTTCGTGGTAGGAGTTTTACGGAACAAGCTGCAGTCCAAATGTGTAGGTGGGTTTCAGCACTGGTGAGAGCAGCCACAGACCTTGGTACAACCGCAACCAGACAGAGTGCGCCAGCTGTTCTCATATACAATTGCAACTTACGGTGATAACGTAAAATAGGGACGTAATTTAAGTAAATGCGTCGAGTTTCATTCTCATTTTTCTGTATTACAGGCTGCTAGGTTTAGAATGTATTTGCGTATCACCGATATCAGCATCATCCACATTGTCGAAATGGAATCATATTCCACTGCTCAACATTTTATAAGATCGAATATTTTTATAAAATCAATTTACCGGACCAAACTAGTTAGATAAGGATAGGGACATCAAGTTTCATAGGTACAGGGTGACAATTATCGAACCATATGAAATTAAATCGTCACAGCTTCTGAACGGTTTGCATTGGGACATTTAAACTGCACGGTTCGTCGTGGGGCACGATGGGAAATAGTATGCGCATGTGAACGTGCCCTCTTGTTGTCGGCCATTTACGCGTGAAAATGTCACGGTACAGCGTGCCTGAGCATATAGTGCTTGTGAAGGTCTACTATGCGACCAATAACAGACCCTCTGCGCCTCAAAGGAAGTTTGCCATCGAGTTCAAGCTGAAGACAGCCGGTATGGTAGCAATCAAGAACCTGATTCGCAAGTTTGGGAGAACGGGTAGTCTTCGTGATGACAGTGTTGGTAATATCAGTCGTCGAAAAAGATTGAAAACATCGAGAAGACACGCGCTATGTTTCAAACTAGCCCCAGTATATCGATCGGACAAGCTGAGCAACACGTGGGAATCAACCCGGAGGTACTGCAACAAATTGTTGTTGAAGACCTGCAACTCTTCCCATTCAAAATTCAAACCCATCATCCATAAGACCTCACGGCCATGGAATAGATGTTGTGTTTCGCTTACACTATTGTCCACAGAATTGACGAATAAGACTTCGATGAAAATATTGCTTGGTTTAACGACGAAGCCCACTTTAGTTTGAATGGGTTCCCCACATTTGGGGAACTGAAGATCCGCATTTCGTGATCGAGAAGTGGCGTGCAATTTGGAGTCACATAATAACTGGAGCGTTTTTCCTTGATGGAACGGTGACTACCGAACGGTACGTGAATGTTTTGGAAGATGATTTCATCCTCATTACCCAAAGTGACACTGATTTGGACAAGATGTGGTTCATGCAAGACGGAACTCGACCTATCAAAGTAAGAGAGAGTTCAATGTACTGGAGGCACTTCGGGGACCGTCTTCTTTCTCCAAAGTCTCTAGAGTCCACTGGCGAGGGCTTTGATTGGCAACCATACTCTCAGCTTTTGAACACATGCAACTCTTTTTTGTAGGGCCATATGATAGACAAGGTGTACAGCAATAATGCCAAAACCACTACTGAGCTGAAATAGCCATTCAGGAGGTCATCGACTGCATCGATTTTCCGACACTTCAGCGGGTCATGCAGATTTTCGCTATTCGTCTGCGCCACATCACCACCAATGATGGCAGGCACATAGAACAGGCCATGACCTAAATCCGAATATCTTTAGTGACTCTTACTCGTTGAATAAAATGTGTGCACGAACCAGTTTGTAACTCATTTACGTTTATTTCAATAATTGTCACCCTATATACTTTACAGACAAGGTTTAATAATAAACAAAAGTTATGAATGTAAAGATATCGTTATTTTTTCCCCTCCCCCTTCCAGTACAGGTAACAATATTTTTTCAACATATGGTATGTTCCACACACATCGAGACGGCATTTGTTAACATGCTTTCTGAATTACTTGTGGAAGGATTATGTTTTACATCGGCAATTTTCTGCATTATATAACTGGATATACTTTTTGATAGAAATAGTTTCGTGTTGATTTTAAACTGACGTAATTTTAGCATAAAAATATTTTTTAAGTTTGATTAGGCTTTATACATTTTACAACATCGAATAACCGGTGCTAAAGAAGCGACAACAGATATAAAAAGTTACATTGCTCGTCTTACTGAAATAGCTACTAAATTAAAAGTAACATGGGGTAGGAGGTTATGTGCAAATGATACTCACTGTAAAAAAGAAATCAATGCTGTGCGTTAGGAATGGCTGGGAGGCCGCTAAGGGTAGGTTGAGCTGCCTAATGCGAAAGATGAAGTGTGAGAGCTGTGAACGTAAGTGCCTCTGTCAAGTGTAGGTGACTGTAACGAAGGAGGGAGAGTTTGTGCGTCTGTGTGAGTGTATGGATGTGCGCGCGCGTATTGGAGACGATGAGCGATGGAGAGTGTGAAACCTCTTGCTGGTACGTAGCCTATTCCTCTCGAACAGAACCAAGGATGCTGCCGAGCTTAATGCTCCCGTCGGATTACGGATCACCATCAGCAGTGTCGCATGCCCTCTATGGGACTGTTTGACATGCTGCGAAGACTTACGGAACTGAAACCAGGACACTGGTGCAAGAACTGGTGATAAGAAACTGTACGCCAACAGCCCTTCTGCCCCTCTGTCGTAAAAACAAATGGAAAATTATCGATAGCACGCGGCGTACCCACATAGTAAGTCATAGCTTACTTACGACGCTCGACGATGCTAAACTTTAGTGGTCTGGCAGGAACTAGACTGACCTCAGCACAACCGTTGACATACTCACTGTCACAAATTACTTATCATCGAAAAGAAACTCAATGTTAAACAACGACGAGTTGTACGGTGTTAGACATGCTGCGCGCAGTGTCATTTGATTGCGAAGGTTGATAGCGAGAAAAATCAACATGCTGACAGTTCCAATTCCAGCTACCATTACCAAGTTAGCACTAGGAAGCAGAGAATCGTAGAATATGTCGTCGCACTGTACTAGGCTTCAGGATGTGAACTGCAATGGCATAAAGAAGGAAGTTGACGCATCTTATTTGGTAATAAGAAAACAAGAACAGCACTTTTAAATTCTATTTTATTCTGTCTATAAGACAGCTAGGAAATATAATTTAATGTTGGAAATTCGTCTATAATTGTCAGAAATTCTTGTAAAAACCTTTTATTTCTTGAGATAGGTACAGTACAAAGAAAAGACGTGTTTCAACACAACACGGTGACACTCGGCGTGTCGAACATTGTATGTCTGACCGAAAACAAAGATCACTGGACACAGAAACTTCATAGAAGCACGTATAGCTTTTAATATTGGGATTTTCCTGTAATTACCAGATTTATAAAATTCACGTTCCAGTACAAAGTACCTCACAGAGAGATTGGTAAACAGTCTCGATAATTTGTGAGAAAAACCGAATAATCACCTGAATATAACTGCCACGCCGAAGGTATCTACATTCATTAAATCTATGTGAGAATTTGTGTTACGCGTCCAAAGAAATGTGCATCCGATTTCATGACTATATTTCGGATTCAGGGTTTCTCGGTGGCCTACTTCCGATACGCTGTCGTTGCTCCATCCCCTTAGAGCATTTCACGGTTTTCTGATGCTTTTGCTGACTCACGATGGATGTAGTCTGGTTACTTGCCAGTCGTCTCATCTCAAACTGATCCCAAACAACGGCGTGGGCCGTTCCAGCGACCCCCTACACTGTTGACAACCGTAGGGCGCTCCAACTCCAGACCGCGGTGTACGATGGTAACGATGGCTGCGCAGTGATACCGTACGTACGCGGAAGAGCCACTGCTAATGTCACAGTGGCAGCTACCGGCTCTAATCTACCTGACACCCTGGTGACAGTTAGCCTGCCCGGTGGCGAAGGAATACCCCACCGCATCTACACGTTTATTCTATCCACCACGTCAGGATCGACACTAGTTGGCAACTATCTGCCACCTGCCACAATTCTTTTTTTTTTTTTACATGTCACAGAGCATATATGACAAAAAGTTCACAGCAAGATACATCTTCGAGATCAGCATTACCAGTAGAGATGTTTTGATTACACCAGTTTCCAAAACCTTCCCCATTCCCTGTTTGTTCCTCTGTTCAGCCTTCAGGGACGTGACCAGGTGAACCAGACGTGACATCTGTGACCTTCTCATGCGTGCAGTGTTATCATCGTTATCATCTTGTCTCTTCCCTGTACACAACATTTTTATTTTCTTTTTTTTTCATAAATATAGTGAGCGTCCATCCCTTGTATCAAAGTCAAGTTACCAGGTCGGAAGTCAATACAGTTTGCAAATGTGCCTCTAGCTTCGTGGAAGCTCCTAAGCTGCATGAAATATTCCGTTGTCCATCTGACTCAAAAGTTCTGCTAGTTTCAACTGCAGTTTAAATTCTCTGATGTGACTGTGGCCCAGAGGGCTCATTAACTAGTCCGGCACTGACCAGAAAGTGTTCTGGTTGAAGAGGTTCTGCGCCATTTTAGAGAGGGGTAGACCTCGAGTTGACTGCAGCTCTTTGAAATGGAACACCTAGACATCTGCTACACTCTCAGTGTGGAAGCTGAGATTAACTGTATAGGTCATCACCTTCCGATAGCTGTTGGAAACACTCTACAATGCCGTTAATACTCACAGTTTCCATATGTTGCAATGTCTTCCACATTTTTGTCAATGAGAAACATGGCCTCTGTGTTTTATCTGTACCAATCTGTTTGTTGTGGCACCTGCACAATTTACACCATGCGATATTCAGATTTCTGCGAGAGTCAATGGATCAAAACGTGTTAATGTGATTTAGCAGCTGACACAGGCCTTGAAGTAATGGCAGAAAACGTAAGTGTACGGCAGTGTACAAAATTCTAGTCATACACTGCTTGGATGTGTTACACTTAAAGAATAAAGTATAAAGGTTGGAACTTTAATAGTGGCAAGTATATATTTACAGCTCGTACAAAGTACATACGTGTTTCAAAGTCTTTCTGATCTCCAAAGTAGTCACCAGCATTGTGTATAGACCGTTGCCAACGATGTGGAAGTCGTAGGATACTCTTAGAAGTGCCAGTTGTGTTGACAGTTCTAGCGGCGCGGTCTATTGCCCGAAGAATTTGTAGCAGTTCAGAAGCGAATGCCGTGAAGTGTTTCCTTTAGTTTAGAAATCTAGTTGAGTTCACGAGTGCGTAAGTCAGCGGAGTGCAGTAGGTGGTATAGCACATAGCAGCCCCATCAGTCAAACAAATCAGTAACAGATTGCACTGTACGAGCTTGAGCATTGTCCTGCAAAATGATAGTGAGGTCCTGCAGAAAGTGTCATCACTTCTGTCTCTATGCTGTTCATTTTTGGAATACAACCTATGACCACATGGAGCAAATGTGGAGAAAATGTAAGCAGGTCGTATTTGGTTCTGATGTAATGAAAGAGACAGACATGGTAAAGTCTTATTGGAGGTTCTATTACAAGACAGGCTCTCAAGATTTCTTTCGTAAATGCTGATTTGATAGAGGTTCGCATTGGTGAAACGGTACTTTTCATAGTGTACGAAACAGCAACTTCCTCTTGAAATACAGCTTGTTCTTGTCAAACGTAAAATGATTGAGTTTCTTCCGACATGTGACTAAATAGCGTGAAAAATTATATTCTCTAATGTTATTTCACATGTCTGAAATATTTGTAATACATACATGGATGACACTTTAATTAGAGACACAGATTTGAATGCCACAGATGCTCTCAGGTCATGCCATTTGTCATAAAGCTGAAATAAATCGCTTAATCTAAATATTATTTCTTCAGACTTAAATTCACGCTTGTTCTTTACTCGGAAGACAGTTTCGATACAGCTAGAAAATTCTGAAGTGATTGGTAGTTTTCGCAGCGAAATAGTGGAAGTTATTTTTCCTGATTTTATGCAGGGTTTACATGTATAGCGAGTGTATAGTAGGCTTCTGAATTTTGGTCATTTGTATTCGATGGCAGTGCAATGTGTGAGATGCCGGAAAATAAGAGATACAACCTGCATAATTGTATCCTGCAATTGAATGTAAAAACTACACCGATTTTGCTCACAAAACTAAAAGAAAATGGACTGTGACTATTTTTTCACCAACTGCGACATGATCGCGTATACAAACAGTGATCCAGTACTGTAAAATGTTTTTTATTCCAGTCTTTGATCACAATATCAATTCTTTAGACGATGACCAGCTTCAGTCCGTAATGACTATCCTCAGATCTATAATATACAAACATATACACCTAGTCAGCAGTGTGTCTTTCAACATAATACAGCAATACGTATCACAATATACTATCATACAACCAGGGAAATGTACAGATAAAATACGGTAAAACGTACCTTTTCTACACAATGTCCTGAAGTGATAAGGCCATAATGGCAGCTTCAAAACATATAATCAGCACAGCATCGTCACATAGATCTAAAATAAGGTGTAGAATAGGCCACATCGTCTAGACAGTCATTATTGCAACTGGCAGGGAGGAAGTAGGCAAACAGATTTCTGGTAGCTACTGCACTTCAGCAGCCAGTTGCAATAATGACGGTGTGGACGGTGTGACCACAATGACCACAATGGTTTGCACTCCCAGAAGAGTGCTGACCGGCTATATCTCACAATTTGTGATGTGAGCTCCCTGAACATAAGCATGTGACAACACTTACTGCATCTCCCAGTTTCATAGGCATTTCCTAATTCAGTTTCACAGTAGACTAATTGCTAGAAATGGCATGATCCCCCACTTCACAAAAAAGATTCGTCACAAACATAAACTTGCTAGAGAGTTAACAGCAGTTGAGCTTGCAAACGGACGTGGTCACTGTATCTAAATAGTACCATGCCAATGTTTCACGTGGGAAATCCAAGCACTCTACAATGGTAAACTGCTCTACCTAGACTCTAAGACTTGATGCGTTCATCCATTCATTTAAAATCGGCCGGCCGAAGTGGCCGTGCGGTTAAAGGCGCAGCAGTCAGGAACCGCAAGACCCCTACGGTCACAGGTTCGAATCCTGCCTCGGGCATGGATGTTTGTGATGTCCTTAGGTTAGTTAGGTTTAACTAGTTCTAAGTTCTAGGGGACTAATGACCTCAGCAGTTGAGTCCCATAGTGCTCAGAGCCATTTGAACCATTTAAAATCGAGTCCTCCGTCAGGGTGCAGATTACAGTCTAGAGACCTGACCAGTGAGCAACAACATTCAATATTCCTTAATGGGCACATCGTTTCACGAGACGCATGTTTCAGACGCTCCGGTCTCCACCATCTTGGACTCATAACTGTGTTATGCGAACTTCGGTAGGAATTTTGGATATTTTAAGGGCATCAATCGATAAAAACAACCTGCATAAAAGTTTACCATACAACAACATGAAGACTCCAAGAGCGCAATAAATTAAAGCTTCCCTACCTAGAGATCGATTGAGGCTATCCAAGCTTATTACTTTAACTGGCATATACTTTATAAGTCTTCTCTACATCAAGATGGGCGTTATATAAATAACTTCACTTGTGGCGCAACATCTGCAGTAAGTTTATAGCCCTGCTGCATCTTGAATATCGATAAATTTTTTATGCCTTCACAAAAATTTGCTAGTGGTGGTGGATTGCTGGGCTCCATCTACATTGACATAGAAAATACCCCTCACGCCACCATCAACGAATTTTGGGAACTATGGAATTCACTGACCGCCTCAGAGACCCAAAATATTCTATTCAAAACGGAATCATTTAGAAGTTCATTGCACCACAGGCGTCTTGGTGCAGAGGTTGGTGGGTACCGTTAAATAGCGCTACGGAAGGTTTTGGGGCGATCTAGACTAACTGCAGAAAAGCTGTGTGCCATTTTGGTGAGTATCGAAACTGCAGTCAGCTCGAAGTCAATCCCTCTTGAAAATGGCGGGGAACCCCTTCAAGCAGAACACGTTCTGGTCCGCGACGGACTAGTTAATGAGCACTCTGTGCCAGAACCTCCTGTACATGATTACTGTTCCAGTGTCGACCATCGCTGGAAGGTGCTGTTGACAACACTCGCATGGAAGTAGAAATGAAAAGAAATTCCTTTACCTTATTCGAGAATAAAAAAGAACATTTGGGGGACATCACAGCATATGAAAGTAGGACAAGTGTAGCATTGATGAACGCTTCCTAACAACTATCTGAAAGTGATGACATCTACATTTAATCCCGTACTCCACAGTGACAAATAGTAGATATGCAGTGTTCCACAAAGGTTCACCCCATCTCCACCAGGTAAATCTATCATTATGTGTAACCAACAGTGTGCCAGTGGATGGATGGGATGGGAAAGACACCATGATGTGGATGATGTACTGTAATATGCACCACAGCTGATATCACGATCGGTTTTAACAATTTTACCAGTTGTTCTGTAATTTCAACGCCACCCACTTACACGGCAGAATTCTTTCCAATTTCCGCATCACCCATACGCTACATTAGAGGTACCGTATAGTAGATAGATGACTGTGCAGTACGTCCATATGGCCATAAATACCAAAGTACACCAGACAGCGTCCTGTACCAATACAATAAGGTTACCTACTGAGACGTGGTACCTACTGGAATTAAGGAGAATGTGTAAGAGAGGACTCACCAGTATAATTTTCTTTTCACACAACCTCTTTATTTAACAATAAACAACCACAACATTATTTTTTTTTACAAAATGAACAACTTGCAAAAATTTGCTAGACAGCCGGACCTGCAGCCCACCCGTTATCGGGTAAAACAGCGGTGTTTACTACTGTGCTGAACATGGTCTCTCTGAGTAAATGCCCTCTGCAACACGTAATAACTGTATAAGCACCACTGATGACAAGAGTGATTCAGTTACTGAAAACAGATTATGTCACTTTTAATTTGAAAGCTGTATGTTTAAAGGTTCGGGATTAGGATGCACACATACGTTACAGATTCAACAGATTAGGAAACAATACGACAATGATAAGGCTTACTTCAAACCAACCAACTTCTTAAATTCAATCAACGACCAAAGTGCGACTGGATCCCAGCCCGTCCCTTTGATAATATTATTTTGACTAAAGCCCTGGTGACAGTTGGCTGATAATAATTTCGAAGTTAAACTGATTGTCAGTTATTAAGACCGCACTGAAGGAACGTCTTAAAAAATTACTTGTGAACGCCTATCACATGAGAACTCACTCGGCGCAACAACAAAATACACCTAAAATACTGAAGTAATGACCAGCTCATTCAAACGCAGCAACGCACAGCTTAGTGCAACACGTTGTTCAGAATGTAACTAAAGAATATAAAATGTAATTACAATCAAAGAACTTTAAGCGGTTAACATCTAAATCTAACTTCAAGGTCCCTCTTTCGTTTAACGGCAACCTGTGCCATAGCGTAGTTTTTTCGTCTGTAATTACGACCAGGAGCTGATTCATTAGAACGTTATTGACCAGGTACAAACCAGAAAGGAAAGGCAACATAATAGCGGGACAAATTTTCAAATGATAACTAGTGTCCCAGTACAATACTACGGTCTATTTCTAAGATCAAAGAGGTGGCCGAGCAAACCTCTGATGATCGGGTACAAACCAGAAAATAATAGGGAAAGGCAATATAATAGCGGGATAAATATTTTAACGAATCCTAGAGTCTTAGTACATTATTACGGCCTATATTAACAACCAAAGAGCAGGCTGAGTAAAACTCTGAGGGTCGGGTACAAACGAGGGAGTGCAGGTAGACACTGACACAGATCACTACGAGGATTACAGAGTGTTACTCTCCTTTATCAGTAAGCAGTTCCATGGATCCGCGGTGCGTCGCAGCGGTTACTGAGTGGTGCTGATGAAAGCCAGAGGGTGGAAGAGGTCAGCCGGACCACAAGCGTTAGTTCAACAAGAATGTTGCCAGTCAACTGATGCAATGTCGTCCTGCTGCTTGTCGTCGACGCTGAGCCCGGTGAAATACTCCTGTATCCTTGCTCTGCGCAGGCCCTTCTTGCGCAGCTCATGGCTTAGGCCGCTCGGACCTCGTGACCACCTCCTGTCTCGACGTTGCCGCCAATTCCCAAACTTCGTGCCTCCTCTTGGGCCGGCGAGTCCCGTATATATATCGGCAAGCAAAGACCTTCTAAGGACGCAACCCACAGATACCAACTCTTCCTTATAGGCACTGGCAATGGGGCCGCAAGGTGGGTAGTCGATACTACACCTGATTTGGTGGCACCAGACAGAACAGTCAACTAACTCAATGGCGCCACGGCTCAACCTTCCCCTCTCAAACCTGAACAAGCCTCCCCGGGGCTAACAACCCCTCACTCCTCTGGAATGTTTAATCTGACTGAGATGAGCTCTTATGAGAAACCCTTTCCAGGATCCCCGACCAAACGACTGACGGGGCGTAAGACTTCGACAATGGAATATGGACCTAGGAAACCAGGGCGAGCTTCCCTAAGTGTTTATCCCGGGAAGTCCCCCAGGAACGTTCCTGATGTGAATAAGATCCCCTAACTTCCCTTGAAAGGGGCGGCTTTCTGCTTTAGCGAAAGGCCTGACGTTCGTAAGGCTTCGTAATATTTGCGCGAGCTCACCCCCGTGTCTTCCAAAGCACCTCCCGAGTGACAGATGTAGGTAAAAGATCATTTATCTTTTTTAAATGAGAGAGTGGGGTCTTCATGGGATATACGAACATTAGGCTAGGTTGGTAGACCTGGGATGCTTCACACTACGCGGAGTTACACACTAACTTTAACCATGGCAATATGATATCCGACTTCTTGGGTGATTTGTGGTGGTAAATAATCGGCGCTGACTCCAAGTTGATGTTAATTCCTTAGACAAGGGAAGCCTGAAGATAATAAGATGTGGTGGTAACATGCTTCCCATTGCAAAAACAGGTCTAAATGACCTTGGCAGAAAACTAAGAACAATACCGTAAAAATCTTCCGCGTTGGCCCGAACCACCTAAATACTTTAGTAGGATGGGAGATGGTGATAAGAGCGGTCACACCCCGGCTAGGTATCAACCAAACGAACCTGGAGAAGGCATCCACCGCTGCGAGAATATACGAACTGCCTTTTCTCAGCCGGTTAAGAGGACCCACATCATCAACAAACAATTTTTCCCACAGATGCTCTTCCCGTTCCGACTGCAGCAATCCCCTCGCCAGGGAGTTACTTCTTTTTCCTTCCTACAATTTCGGCATTCTTTGACTAAACCTCTAATGTCTGTATAAAGTGTCGTCGAAGTCAGCTGCTCCTTGACCTTCTCTAAGGTTTTATAAAGACCTAAATGCCCTCCTACCGGAGAGTCATGGAAGTACCGGAAGACCGGAATAACTAAGGTACTTGTTAAAGAAATTCTAGCTTCCCCAGACCTAGCCCTGCAGTTACACATAATGCCGTTCTTCAGGAAATATTTACAGGATTCCTGTCCATCTAGTATTTGCTTCCTGATGCCCTTTCCCCCCCCCCCTCCTCCCCCCCCCCCCCCACAATGGGACTTGTTCTTGTTCAGTTTTCAAATTATTAAACAGTTGGGGTACCTCGATCAGGATCGTACATACTACGTGACTACCTGGCGTTTCCTAAAAAACCTCGCGCTGTTGGAACATCCCGCTAAGGGCGTCAGCAACCTCACTACCGTATTCCTTAACGTGCCGAAACTTAAAATGGAAAGCCGAAATGCGGACCGAGAGCCTCGCGATCGCCCTGTTTACCTAGGACGAGACAGGACCAAACTAAGGGCCTGATTATCCGTCTCTAGGTCAAATTCACGATGTTCGATATAGAACTGAAATTTTTCCAGAACAAATAACACAGCTAACGCTTCTCAATCATATACTGAGTAATTGAGCTCAGGTCGCTCCAGACGTCGGGAAGCAAATGCTAACGGATGCCTGATATCTTGATCTTCCTGTAAAAGAACTGTCACCAGATCAGAGCTGCAAGCATCATTATGGACCACAAATCTTTTCTTAAAGTCAGGTACAGCTAAAACTAGTGGATTGGCAATGTCAGTTTTAATTCCTTCGATGGCTGCCTGCTGACTTTCATCCCAAACGAAGTTCTCATTATTTCTGCGTCACAAATTTAGAGGAGCTGCAATTTAGTCATGTGTAACTTCTTGAAAGACATCATGTTTACACCAGTGACTATTAAACTTGTTATTTCCACTATTGCAATTTCGGCTTTCGGCCATTATCAAGTGCAGATGTTTTGGCTTTAAGCCATGTCTACTTTATACAAGCTGACACATTAATATGTCGTTGTAATGTATATAACAGCAAATGACAACGACATATAAATGTGTCAGTTTGTATAAAGTAGACATGACTTAAAGCCAAAACATCTGCACTTGATAATGGCCTAAGGCCGAAATTGCAATAGTGGAAATAAAAAAGTATAATAGACACTGACGTAAACATGATGTCTCTCAAGAAATGCTAATACCG
This sequence comes from Schistocerca piceifrons, assembly GCF_021461385.2. Classification (NCBI taxonomy): domain Eukaryota; kingdom Metazoa; phylum Arthropoda; class Insecta; order Orthoptera; family Acrididae; genus Schistocerca; species Schistocerca piceifrons. The sequence goes on along the minus strand of NC_060138.1, from coordinate 316,020,084 downwards.
TTCCGGGACAACAAGTGAACCTAAAATGACACTTGCCGCTTAGCCAAGGTTATCTTTGAAGGTTTACTGTCAGCCCCGCATCCATGAGCCTGCATAGTACATTCCGGATATTCTCTTAATGCTCTTCAAAGGAGGCACTAAATATGACTACATCGTCCAAATAATTGAAGACACAATTAAACTTTAAATCACCTAAACTTTTATCCAATAAACGGGATGGAACTGCTGTACCGGTTGACAAACGGAACGGAAAACGGTTGAACTCATATAAGTTCCAATCCGTAGCGAAGACGGTGAGATGCTTAGATTCCTCTGTTAAGGGTATCTGTTAACAAGCCTGATTAAGATCTAACAACTTAAACCAAGATGGCCCTGAAAACCAGGTGAAACAGTTGTGGAAATCAGGCAGTGGCACCGATTCCAAGATTACCTTTTTACTGAGAAGCCAGTAATCAAGCACAGGTCGGAATCTGCCCCTGGCCTTTAGTTACTAAAAAAATGGGGGAAGCATAGAGGGAGGTGGACGGTCTTATGACTCCGTCTTTTAACAAACCCTCAATTTTGTGCCACAATATCTTTATCTTAGTTGGTGACAAGCGATATGGAGACTAGCGAACCGGCACGTGATCCATGACCGAACATTGTATCTAACGACGTCTCTGACTCCCAACGTGTCACAAAGAACGCCAGCAAATTCTCCAGAAAGTTCACTTAACCGTTTCCCTTGTTGACTAGAGAGATGGTCTAACCAAAGCAGGTACGTGTTACTACTGGTGTCATGTCCCATCCCTACATGAGAACATAAACAAAAGGCTATTTTATCGTTGGGGCAAAATTTGAAATAAAACGTCTTGGAACCAAAATCTAACACCACATCGGTCTTACGGATGAAATCATGCCCTAGAATTATGTCAGGCACTAGTTCCTTAACTAATAAAAACTTGACAGGGCATGAAAATTGACACGTGGAAAGATTTATCCGAAGTTCCCTGCACAGTCGTAACTCTTGGCCATTGGCCACACGACATCTCTCAATCGAGGAACGTACTGGAGATAATCTACGTAAGCGTCCGTATCCAATAAACCACTCGTAAGCAAGGAGTGACACAGAGTTGCCTGATTCTAGTAACCCACACAACAGTTCATGCCCTTCAGCCGCTCCGCCCCCACCTTGGAAATGGGTATCCCCGTACTAAATGGTCATGTGCACCGCCTCTAAAACAGCCCCTGATTTCATTGACCCGAGCGCTCTACTTGTCATGCTACCTTATGGACCAGAGTTAGATAAGCATTGACGTCCCTTCGTTAACTCATTTCGCTGGTTGTCGGCAAAAGACAATTTCATAACAGAGTTAACAAAATTCTCTAACTCACTAAAAGAGACCAGACGAGGAAAGAGTGCGATTCTAGACCTATCTTTAGGTCGAATACTTTCGAAAACATTAGCAATTAAATTCGCCGTACGTAGTGTCGATACTGCCTCACGAACCCACTCAACATATTCAACAAATGATTTGTGGAAGCCCCTCATGCGTCAATAATATCTACGCTCTATTTCATTGCACAAACGATCGGATGACTTACCCTCCACGACCGATTGCCTTACTTGCCCGATCGTCTTACCCTGCTGTAAGGTTTCGGATAGCTGATTACGTAAGCTACTGTGTGCTAACGGGTAGAGGGCGATAAGTACCACGTGATGGGGGATTCTTAATGCATCAGCATGCAACTCAAATTTAATTAGCAGCCACAATACTTGTTGTATGTTTTCTAAGGTTTCAGTTGACAATTCCCGAATACTATTTAAGAGACACATCATCGGGTTATGGAGGCGGTAAAAATATTCCCCAGACCGATCACTTGGACCGCGGGCGATTGATCCACATTCGATTGTTGGACTGTGAGAAACACGTGCTCTATTATTTGTATAAGCCTCATTTCCTAATTCTAAAGCTGCATGTCGGATTTGCAAATCAAACGAAAAACTATTTAACTGAGTGACACGTGCTACCTGCTCAGGGCTTGGTTCTAGAAGTTTAAGATCCTTTACGCTATTGCCCAGGTGGACTAATTGTGCATGAATGCGCTTCACCTGCCTGACGGTTAGTTGATTATTTTGGAGGAAGGTGAGATTTTCTTGTAAGTTACTCAATCATTCCGTGATTGTCTGTAAAATTTAGCTCACTTCGCCAGCCGTGCTGACAGAAATGGAGAATGGTGTTCACAATGCGGGCGTAGCCTAGCTGTCTGTTTTCCACCCTACCGTAAACGTTTTGTTGCCTAATGCTATAGTTCGCAAAGAACAAAGAGCGTACCGCACGGCGCTTTGCGCCGTAAAATCGTGTAATTAATCGTTAAATAATGCCAGTAATCTAACCACTCTGCAATGCTTTCATTAAAAAGTATGACATTGCCATACCCTTAACGAGTAGCAGGGAAGTAAGTGACGTCGGGATGGATCATTTTGGTGGGCTCTACGGACTGAGGCGTCCGTTGCAGCAACAATGCCAACATGCGCCGTGTGAGGAGCCAACATTTGGTAGCCGTACTGCAAACGAAACGGTGCATGTCTGCGTCGACAGCGGTTCATCTGGGGCAGAGAGGATCCTCGGCAAGAAGGGTCAAGTGTAAACGCTGTCGGGTGGGGAATTTTTCAGTCGTTATCACATACCACAGCTCCCTAACCGTGTTGGGAAGTAAAATGATGATGGAGACACAACGCCCAGTCCCCTACCGGTATTTGCGTTCGGCCACCAGTTGATTCCCCCAGGAACCTCTCACACCGGACGAGTGTAACCCCAGTGTTCCGTGGTACAGTACTTAAGGTGTAGCGTACGTGGAGAAAGTGTTTGCGCAGCAATCGCCGACATAGTGTAACTGAGGCGGAATAAGAGGAACCAGCTCGCATTCGCCGAGGCAGATGGAAAATCGCCTTAAAACCATTCACTGACTTGACGGCACAGCGGACTCCGATACTAATCCGCAGGGAGGATTCATGCTGGGGACCGGCACGCTTTCCCGCCCCTTGACCACGGGCAGCGTATGGAGCCAAATGTTACGGCGTTGTGAATACCTACTACATATTAGACTTGGTGCTTTTGACGCCTTCGGTCTCATTGCGCAGTAATTGATTATTTGAGTAAGTCTGACAAGCATAATCGCTTGATTTTTTTTTTTTTTTTGGGTCATGAGGCAGTGGACTTCGTAGTGTGAGGGTTCTCTGCGAACCTGAGTTATCTTGTCGGATGGTCAGACGATTTCGGGAGTGGCATCGTGTTTTGAAAAAACTGAGATTTGCAGTAATCGGGCAGCATCCACCTTGTTTGTTCGTCTTCACGGTGTAATGCCGTGTAACTATTACGTCTCCTGTTGCGGGTATTCTGTATGGTACACTGGCGAAAGCAGTTGTACTAACCCTTACCTGACACAGTAGTGCTACATCATTGTAGTTAGACCGAGCGAGGTGGCGCAGTGGTTAGAACCTGGACTCGCATTCGGGAGGACGACGGTTCAATCCCGCGTCCGGCCATCCTGATTTAGGTTTTCCGTGATTTCCCTAAATCGTTCCAGGCAAATGCCGGGATGGTTCCTTTCAAAGGGCACGGCCGACTTCCTTCCCCGTCCTTCCCTAATCCGATGAGACCGATGACCTCGCTGTCTGGTCTCCTTCCCCGAAACAACCAACTAACCAACCAATCATTGTAGTTAGATGTTTAATATATATATATATATATATATATATATATATATATATATATATATATATATATATATATAGATAGATATTTATGTTGACAGTAATTATTATTTTGGGTACGGTTGCTTTCAACGTGTTTCATTCACAGCACACACTTTTTCCGGTTATTCGACAGCGTAAAACAACTAACGGAAGCCGTACATAGGCAATCTTGTTACGATGCAAGGTAGCCCGTTAGAGCGGCTAGGCGTCCTACAACCGCCAGCTGCGTGTGTGTGTGGTCGTATTACGCTGGCGTAATTGCTGCAATTAGCGCAGATTTTTGAGGCCCGGATTTACGGGCGTTCTTTCCTGACAGCTGTAGACATTTAAGACAGCGAGGCTGATCTTTCATTCGAAGAAAACTTGTGGCTCCGTGTATGACTGCTTTGCGCTGGCACTGTGGTGTGTAAATAGTGCTGTCCTTTGCGTTAGTTAGTTTACATTACTTTTTCGTTATTTGTTTGCTTTTATGGACCTGGCGGTAGTGTTTAGAGCATGTAGCCTATCTCATTGCCTCCTTGTTTTCATTTAAAAATTGTTGACAGCTGCCTTGGCTGCCTTGGGTATTTTATAAATAATTTTATTACTAGCTTTTTTTAATAGTTGGTTGATCAAGGTATTAATTCAGCTTTAAAGAGGTTTTATTAAACTTATTTATGATGGGTGCGTTGCATTTGAAATCTAGTAGGCAAGTCTTTTAATGTTCTCGGAAGAATAATTGTTTTTAGTTGTAAGTCTCTGCGGCTGTAAGTTCTAACCCTTTACGTCAGGTAAGCATTTTGTTAGTCGTACTGAACTTGGAAAATTGTCATTGGTGTTGTTCCTGTTGTTATGATGGGTGACAGGGACTGGACTAAGCTATCGCCGAGACCATGGTAGTGCTTTGTGATGATAGTTTCACCCTATCGGGCCAGTATGGTGGAGTTTCCGCCATACCTGATCCGTTGGAGCCGGCCAGGTAAAGGCACTCTATGCATCCGGAGCGACAGGTGGACACTTATAGGCCAGTCATCCTTGACAGGTTCAGACATTTCTGTCTGTCTTAATAAATCAGAATCATATCGACTTCATCGGTGCCGGCCGTTGTGGCCAAGCAGTTCTAGGCACTTCAGTGCGGAACCGCGCGATTACTACGGTCGCAGGTTCGAATCCTGCATCGGGCATGGATGTGTGTGATGTCCTTAGGTTAGATTGGTTTAATTAGTTCTAAGTTCTTGGGGACTGATGACCTCAAATGTTAAGAAGTCCCATAGTGCTCAGAGCCATTTGAACCATTTGACTTAATCGGAATTGATATAAAGCTCTCCACTCCCATTACACGGTCATATCTCAGTTCAACAGGCATCTATGTTCAGTTCCCATACTACCTGTAGCGCCATTCGTGTGTCAGCAAACACAAGCGCCGTCAGCTCTCAGCAGAAAAGTCGCGTTTAAGAGACTTTTACACAATGACGTTCTGTAACGTAAGTAACGAGTAATGGATACTTTGTAACGTGTGTGTGTCTCGGCAGTATAGAATACATACCGTGCAAAATTTAGTCGCTACTTTCAAAGCAGAATATGAATACTCTTCAGCCGCCTTCTGTAAGTTGGTCGATACTTGAATGGAATATAAACAACAATGTATAGCGCAACGAAACTGTTTTCAGCGCCATGTATTTATAAACTAGGTGCAGATACAAAATTACTAAACGATGCTTCCGATAAAAAAATGTACTGCCTCCATGTCGCGGCTGTAATTCGTGTGCTACGGGCTCCCGCCTACAAAATTTAAATGATGACCAAAGCTCCATTTTTCGGAAACAGTGACAAGAGCACGATGAACCAGCACGATCCCCTACCACAAAACTTCAATTATGCAGACTGCCCGACGGACAACACAAAATTAAAAAATTCCTCATTACCGTGGATGCGTAATTTACTTGACGCCGTCCACAAGTGTTTTAGGTGCCCCAAATACGGGCCATCGACACGCGACGCGACGTATGAGTGCGCGGCTGGCAGCGGCGGGGGCCGGGGGTGTGTGTGTGTTATTAATGACGCAGCATCCACGCCATTAGCACCGCTGCAGGCCACGTGACAACACGCGCTCGCACACATACGCACGGGTTATTGCGGGCGATGCGCGACCGATAGCTATGGCGTCTCGCCGAGACGGTGATGGCAGCTGAGGAAATGAATCGCTGCGAACTGTGCCACTGGATGCAGAGGGCCGTCCGCCCGCAGACGGAACGTGTATAGAACATACCTATATGTGATGCCCGTCCCCCCTCATCCGGCTGATAGCTTTGCTGGAAATGGATTGCCAGGCCTGGAGGATATCGATGCTGACAGATTGTTGCTCTGCCTAGGAAACGTGCGTCTCTGCTGGATGTCATGTTGTGTGCACGAAATTTTTCTTGCACTGTTTCCTTACACAAATACTCGCACACCAATCATACAGTGAAATGTAACGTATAATGGAAACGATACACATTATAAAAATTGATGTACATATTTATGTATGTATATCCCACATTTCCTCCTAATTTGCTGGGCTCGTTTCTACCAAACGTGGTACATGCATTACCAACCGTATGACTCTGGGGGTAAGAAGCACATACCTATCAAGCGGATGGATGTTAGGTTTGAAAAGCCAGTGTAAGCTACGACGCACGAATATATATATTTCATGTATCCAATATTTGAGAATGAGAGCACTTCGTTACTTGAAGAAACCTTTTCACATGATTTCAAACGTTTGTGAAACTATTTATCCCTGGCAATCCCCACAAAATGATGAATGGTAAAAGCTTTGTCGCTTACTACGTTTTCGATATCCATGCAATGGAACAGCTGCATGAAGCGCGACGTTTCAGTTTATTACTTCTTATTACTAGCAGTATTTTCGACACATTTTGTAGACAGCATTCACCTATATCACTGATTGTACCAACAAAATTATATAACCGTACGGTACATAGTTTAGGAGATATAACTTAAAATACTGAATACTGAGGTGCTTGAAAACCTGCTGCATCAAGCATGACATTTTAATTTATTACTTGCTTCATACAAAGTTTACTCGCAAAAGATTTCGCAGACATCCGGGAGATACGACGTGATAAAGACTGAGCTGCGGAAAACGAAAAAGTTGGGTAAAATTCTGTAGAGATGGAGGTGAAATATGTCATATGTATTCAAAACATGTTTTTGACATAGGAATGTGCTGGCAAATCGATGTGGAACGAGCTCATCCTAAATCCCTGGAACGAGTTCAAAGAAATATGGTACACACATTACTTACGATCTTGAAAGAAATACCGTGGCGGCAGGAACCAGCAGCCTCCTACACTGGACTCGCATTCGGGAGGACGACGGATCAGTCCCGCGTCCGGCCATCCTGATTTAGGTTATCCGTGATTTCCCTAAATCACTCCAGGCAAATGCCGGGATGGTTCCTCTGAAAGGGCACGGCCGACTTCCTTCACCATCCTTCCCTAATCCGATGAGACCGATGACAACGCTGTCTGGTCTCCTTCCCCAAACAACCAACCAACCAACAGCCTCCTACTGGGTGGGTGGGGGGGGGGGGTGATTAACTGGAGAAACTAAAGGTCGATGGGGCGGACAGAGAGAGGAAAAGATAGACAAAGAGAGTGGAGGGAGGAGGAGGGGGAACCATCTAGGGAAGGAGGAGATGTGCAGAGGGGTTAGAACAGATTGACTTAGGTGTGAGGAAAAGATGGAAGAAAGGGGGCTACAAGGGAGGGGACAGAGACATAGGCAAAAGGAGACACACAGAGAGTAGGGTGGACGAGGTGCAACGAGAGAGAGAGAAGGAGGAAATTGACGGGGGGGAGGAGGAGATTGATGGAGAGAGAGGGGAAGAAGCACATGGACTAATAGAAGATTGGAATAAATACATAAACCGGCAACGCCAAATACTCAGCTAGTTCAATATAAATAAATTTTTATGAAAAAATAATTAGAGATCTGAGCAATCTGCGTTAACCTTAATCCTATACAGTTAGTCAGATGGCTTTCTTATTTCTTGAAAAAATGTATCGTGTTACAAGTAAACGTTATACTCATTTACGACACAACCAATCGCTTCAGCCAACTGAAGAAAGAAAGAGGAGTAAGGCAATGTTGGCTACCAGACAACGAACTCGCTAAAGATATCCTTCCTTCCTACCCATGAGCCAGTTTCCTGGTGATCTGTGGAAGATGAGAGATAAACAATAATGTGCAAAATATGAGGACCTCGTAGTCAAGTGCGCACTGTATTGCATTGAAGGCTAGAGCATTTTCTCAGTGAGAGAGCACTACTTTGCGCGCTACAACGGAGTTCCCTTCTGCTGAAAATAGGTAACAACTATTGGACCAAGAACGTTAATCACTGCCACTTACCCTTCTTCAGTTTATCAAACACTCTATAGTGAACAAGAACATTCTTCGATCTCTTGCACTAAATGATACGCAGATTACTAATTACCTTGCACCACATACGGTGCCAAATTGTGGTGAACTGACAGTTCTTTGATATCTAATATAAAATGACATGTATGTTAGCAACTGCATTGCCCGATGCTCGGAACCAAAAATGTGGTGAATCCTTACAAATTCTCAGTGACATTACGTTGCGTGCAAATTACGTATGAGACAGTCCCATGTTCGTGGCAATAATTAATCAATAATCAAGTGAAATGAAACAGCAAAATATTCGATTTAGGAATTGATAAGCGATTGAAACAGATTGGTAATGATGAACAAGATACGGACTGACTGCATTTATTGCAGTACCTTCGATTTATCTTGGTGGCTACAGGGGTCCACAGGTATCTGCACATTTCGGACCGTCCACCAGGATCTTCGCGCGGCGTCAATTCTTAAGTGAGGCTAGCCGCTGAACACTTACAGAACGCGCCTCTGGTGCTCTCTCTATGGGATACGATTTTTCCCCTACTCCTAGGCCGCTGGCGCTGTGGGTTGGCGAAGGTGGCCGTCAGGGGAGGTATTATAAGTCACAGTAACATCTAAATCAAGAACACTCTCTCTCACGATAGAGAATTCCCTTTTTTCGACAAACTTTAACCATCGACGGCAAATCTCTTTCATACAGTTTTAATCCCTGAGAAGTGATAAGCTGTGTAACGTCGGCTGCATAAGTAAGATGTTTTCTACGACCTGATTTCATAGATAAGCATTAACATACATTTGTATGAACTGTATACATTCTGTAACCACAAAACAACTGCAATGTTTGTTCAGATTTTTGTTTTGTACAAGGTATGTGAGCTTAAGTACCAGTCTGAGAGATGGCCGCTTTGCCTGGCAAGTAGGACAAAATGCCTAGATAGAGACAAAAGGAAAAATACGAACCATATGAAGATTTTAGGACAGTGAACAGGAATAGTTTGTGATACACATTTATTTAACGAAACAATTTTTAATTTGAAAAAAAAGTCGAATACATTCAAAAAATTACCAAACTATGTAAAGTGTTCATAGATTTTGATTTCCAGGATACAGACCAACATTTGTCAGATGCTTAAAATCAAATTATTGTCAATACTGAAGTAATAATACAACATACTGACATGGTCTCGTCACGACCAGCACTTTCTTCATAAGCTCACTGCACGCAACTAGAACCTCTGTGCCTTGCTTCATAATCCTTACTGAGAAGGTTTCGTTTCACTAAAAACACGCAGTATTCCCTCTTCACTGTATTCTACAAAAAGCTGCTTCTTCCACTTTACTGGATCCTTTCCCTATACTGTCTTTCCTTTCTTATTATTCCTTTAAACAGATTCTTCTTCAGTTTCTATTGGATCTTTCTTCTCTTGCTGATCTGTCCATCTTTCTTCAACTGTCTTCCGGCTTTTTCTTCTCTTATTGATCTGCTTATCTTTTTTTAACTTGTAACAATTCATTTTCTACAGGCTCAACACTACTTTTTCCGGCTTTCCTTTCTTTGGCATTTATTTGTTTCTTTGCTGTTGTTGGCGTAATTCTAATTTTGGCAGAGGTGTGACGTGTCTTGAATTTACCACAAAACAGGACGGCAGTGTTGCCACCTCATATACGTCAGTGACGTGTGGGCCGACATTGCTGTCATTCCTCTCACTTCTCCTTTATACAACACTCCATTCTCGTAGGTACCTTTTTTCCTACTGTTGTGTCCAACTTCTAGGACACAGGGGTTGACAGTACTAATGCAGTTAATTAAAACACTCTGAATAAGCAATACTTTATTAATTATAGCAAAACTTATTTTTGTTCGACATGGTCGTCTGTAGCTACGAAGCTGCACACGTGGACTTCAGATTCGCCAAAATCACTAAAAGAGCCACGATTACTGAGTGACGAAGTGACACAGGTGCAGAATGGCTGCACTGTGGTTTCACGACAGTCAGTAGAAAACACAAGTTCTGACAGTGCTGGCGCGCAGGAACAGCTCACAGGAGGCGGAAGTCTCTTTACTCCCCGACGGTTGACAGTGGCTGCCACGGCGTGTGGGCAGCACGACGATGTCATTTCGGTAGGAACCTCCTGGAAGTGGGCAGGATCCGACCTCGAACAGAGCTGTCCTGCTACCATCTAATGACGCTGTTTCAGGACAGACGCGAGTCGGTGCAATTACGGGAGTCACAGTTTCATCCTAGCATCTGACTGCCGCATCGTGATATCGCTTTGTTGTGCAGTATCTCTGAGGTGGTCGATATATCTTTACCCGCTCTCGATATTCGAAGAACCGCACTTATAGCATCAAGTACATACTGCATAGTTTGGGTATCCCATTATAGTTGAATCAGCTGCATCACAATTTCATGTGTCTAATTTTGAATGTACAGTAGCCTAATTGTTTCTGCGGCTACTAGATGGCGCTCGTAGCAACACCATGTTTACTTGCCTACACTTTCTAACGTGAGCACCTCATTCTTTTTGAAACCCTTGTACACTAAAGTACGAGCAGGCCTTAGCGGCTCGCCATCTTACTTGCAACTATTCATGACGTCGCCTTTCCGGCTTAGATCTTTTTTAATATGTGACGTGTAAGTACTGCATCTTTTTCCAGTCAGTACAAACATTAATTTTATTAATGTATGATATACCTAATATGTTTTAGAACAGTTAGTCTAATTCTGAAGACGACGCTCATAGTGGCATCGAAACCTGGTCAATTTTGACTTAATATTTGTGACCGAGGACTTATTTGTTCTAATATTAGTTGAAGTTATTTTAATGGATAATTTGATTGCATCTTATCATACGTACGTTGTAAGTGAACTTACCATTTCACCAAGTTCTTAGCTTGGTAATGCTTTATTAAACTTTTTTGTGAAATACTGCTGTATTATTATCAAATCAGTTGTCTTGATAAAAGATAGCTACATCACAGCAAATACGTTTGGGCAAAGTGGCAAAGTGGCCAAATGCCCGACGGGGCTCAGTGACGCGATTACGAAATTACGTGTCTTAGACATTTCATAAACACATGGTTTCGAAGGCTAAAATAATCTCGTTTCACCAGAATTCTGCCAGTTGTCACAAAATACACTTTAATACAATATATGTTTTAAAACATGCAAATTAATGTGTCACTTACCTTACGTCAAACGTAAAGGAAACAAAAAATATTCTATCGCCGCTAAACTCGCTAACAATACCACAGAAGTCTCTTTGAACAGTTTTAAGTTCAGTCGTCTCGAACAGAATAAATCTAAACGGTCACTTTGCCCACCATGGTCACTATAGTCATTCTTATCCTACATGGGATTGTTCAACAGGATCTTAAACCCATTAGGCCGTAATAACATTAAAGGGAGGATTGTATTCCTCTTTTATCGGTAATATAAAATCGTCAAATACTATGGCGTAATTGCACGAGGTGGAATACAAAGATATAATGGAAAACTTATAGTTAACTTGTTTGAAACTGAAACACACTGTAAAAAATCCTATCCATGTGATGCAAAAAGAATATTTGGAATGGGAGAGGTTATTCATGGATACCTATGATGCTGTACACACTTCCTTCATCTAAATCAAGTATACGATGTTAAGTCCTATTCCTATACAACTGCTGTCCCAATACTCATACTCATCAAAAGATGGATGTACAGAAATCGATTGTATACCATTTCCTCGCCAAGCAGCACAGTGTTACAGCTGTGAATGAAGTTTCCGAAGCTGTCTGTAGATGGCAGATGCTGACACCAATATGTGCTTCTCATATAGTCTCACTCTCCCTTATCGGAGATGTCCTGGGGGACTGGAACGTAACATTCCGCGTCGAAAGTACTCAGCGACTTGGAATTGGAACCGCCCCGCCGCCAGCACAACTACTCCCTGACGTGAGTGAATTTTAACCGTGATTCTGTAGCGTCCTCCCTTGCAGATAGTAACCGCTACCTCGATTCAGTGCTTTGGTGAACACGCAACTATGGTAAGTCATTGGCAGAGAAACATATTTATGTTCTAGATTTCAACCGATACGTGGCTTGACTCAGCCCTCGATTCTAGTCTACTTTGTGCAAGTCTCCTTAACTCCGCATAAATGCTACAACATACAGACAGTTACATCTACTTCTTGCGTTAAGTCTTGGACACACTCTTTAATTTCTCTCACGCCTCCCTCCTTTGCCAAAGTACAAGGAAAACAAACGAACGAGCAGCTGTAAAATGAAAACCGCTGTATTTATCGTTATGACGTTGCCTATGGAAGAAGTTATGATCCTATAAGAGCGCTGAGGCCCCAAACTCACGGATAGAGAGAAACGATCACACACCCACGTGACAACAGAACGAGTTAATGCACGCGTCGACCGTGCGATGCATTCAGCAGTGCTGGAATCAGAAAAATCCTGGCTTCAAAAGGATAGCAAAAGGGTGTATTGCGTTTCCTCATAGCGGAAGGAGTATGGAGAAAGGAAACTCATCGGAGAAAGGCACAAGTGATTCGAGAGCGGTGCATGTCCGTTGCAATTGCGATCCTCGATCCGACATCGGTGTCAATAATTAGAGCATGCACCTGCTGGACAGTGGTGTAGGTAATTTCGTGTGGCGTTCCAGATCGTCCATCGACGGGCAACGCCTAGTGTCCTTCCTTGAATTGCTTGTGTAACGCTTTGGTGCTTGCAACGGACGTGCTCTACTTCGCTGTGTACTTCTTCTGAAGCCTCCATTTCACTTTTTCCAGCACTAACGGCTGCTGAAGTCGGTCGATGTTTGCACTTGCCCGCAGTGTCGTCACTTGGGTGGGCGCCCGTGTCCCTCCAGCAGTGAGTGTGGCGACTCACCGCTCTTACAGAGACCACACCTTCTTCCGTACGCAGTAACCTTACGATTCAATCAGCAGTTTTCATTTGGTGGCCTCTGACTCGTTTCTTTTCGAATTGCCCTTATAGTAATTATAGTAACTTCTTGATACTTCAGGAGGTGCTCTATCACTTCTTTCTTCCTTTAGTTAAGGGGGACCACACCGTGGTTCAGGTCGAAAAAAATTGATTTTCGGTTTTCATCATATTTCGATAGATTAAGGTTTTATTTAAGTACTCTGAAAAGAATTTTCCTGAAAAAAATTTTTTTCGACATTTAAAGTGCATTTTCCAACACGTGTTTATATGCGACGCCCACTTTTCTGTCACCCACTTTTCTCCATGTATTTTAGATCTTTATATCCCCTACACTGCACGTTAGGCATTTTTTTTACTCCTGAGTGTGTTGGCTATCCTAGGAATGCAACGATCGGTATTCTTTTGTTTCTGCTATTTGTAAACAACACGCTTTCCAACATGCGGTCAGTTTTGTTCAAGTCTGATTGCGAGTAGTTGTTATACTTACGTTTGCAGTGCTTGTTTATGTGTGTTTTGTTGTGTTTATTGAAGATGACGAAACGTAAAGGCATTTTCAAGAAAGGATAATTTAGAGGAAACACGTTTTGAAAGCTTTCTGTACACGAGGTTATGTCGCCTGGCAACGATTTCAAGAGAGTTACAACGAATTTACTGTAAGTGACAAGGGGTGCAGTGACATTATTATACATTTGAGAAAATTATCAGATGTAATTTCTAAATTTGTACAATGTAGACAGTGTGGTAATTCACAGAGTGTGAAAATTTGGGGGAGTGCCAGTGGGAGAAAAGGCCTAGCAATTGCTTTGGATTTAATTTGCACTAAATGCTCAGCTGTGATTTCATTTATGAGTTCTTCATAACCAGATGCAAGTGGCCCTTATGAATTCAATACTAGATTAGTTTATGCCTTACGATCCACTGGAAAGGGCATGGGTGCAGGAAGAACACTTTGTTCAGTGATGAACATACGTCAACCACCAAATAAATTTGAAAAACTGACTGCAATATTAGAGAAACCTGTATGTGAGGTCAGTGAGGAAAGCATGAAACTGGCTGCTAGGGAAGCAGTGGAAGAAGATGATGGATGTTCGGATATTGCCGTTGCACTCGATGAAAGTTGGCAGGAAAGAGGACATACTTCTCTGGATGGACTAGTGACTGCCAAGGGTGTAGACACCGGTAAAGTGTTAGATATGGAGATAATATCTAAATATTACAAATGTTGTAAAGTCAATGAACATAAAGAACACGGCTGTGTGGCTAATTTTAGAGGAACAAGCGGTGGTATGGAAGTTCATGGAGTACAACAAATATTTCATCGCTCTGTAGAAACAAGAGGCGTACGTTACACCAAATATCTGGGCGATGGTGAGAGTAAGGCATACAACAATGTGGTGAACTCTTAGCCATATGGCGATGCCATTATTAGCAAAATAGAATGTGTAGGCCATGTTCAAAAACGTTTGGGAACAAGGCTGAGAAATATAACTGTTGATATGAGAGGAAAAAAATTAGAAGATGGAAAATTGTTGACGGGACACGGTCGGTTAACTAAAACTAAAACAGAAAACTTGCATGTATATTATGAGCAGACAATTAGGAGAATAAAGAAAATCTGTAGGCAATGAAGAGAGATGTTTGGGTCATATTCTTCCATAAGTCCTCTACTGATGATAAGCCATGTCATAGATTGTGTCCATCGGGAGAAAATTCGTGGTGAAAATACAATAGGGCTCAGGCAACTGGAGAATCTTATACTCACCAGCCCTCTCTTCCTGCTGCTGTTATTACAGCAATTAAACCTATTTTCATAGACTTGGCTCACCCTGACCTTCTAAGGAAATGTCTACATGGGCATACACAGAACACAAATGAATGTTTCAACAGCATAATTTGGAACCGCCTTCCTAAAACTGTAGTTGTATTCATGCATACAATGAACCTAGGAGTTCATGATGCTGTTATTACATTCAATTGTGGTAATATTGGAAAGTTTTGGGTACTGAAAAAGTTGGGAATTAATCCTGGTGAAAATATGATCACTGGGCTGCAACATTGCGATAAAATAAGGATAGCCGATGCAGACAAGTCTGCATCTAATATAGACAAGAAAGCACGACAAACACCCAGGAAGGTGAAAAAGAAGCTGGAAGACCTGCTAGAGGCCAAATATGGGCCGTCATATGCAGCAGGACAGTTTCAATTCACTGTAAGTAACAAATTGCAAAAGTTTTTTCTTTAAAGTCAATTTCCCATAGACTAAAATTTTCAGTACATATGCCCCATTATATCAGAAACTATCATAGATAAACGAATGAAATTTTAAGAGACTCTGCCTAACATAAAAAGCCACCTCTGATACTACATTTATTAATATTCCCCCATTAGGAAGTCGACAAAAAAAATTCTGCAAAGAAACTTATTATTTTTTGTTAATAAATTTTAAAAAAAGTATTTCTTAAAAACTATAAAGTGGATAAAGTAGATTTTAGTACAGTTGAGTCTATTAGCATCATGTAACATATGGTAAAAATGTTAAGGTCCTGCATCAAATAGTTTTTCAGATATGGGTCAAATGCTTGCCTAAATTAATATGGGTTAGATAAGCAGGGTGTAGAACCCTTAAGTAGTGCCACAAATTTCTTTTCTGCTCGATTCCATTCAGTGCCTTTTGAATGGCTGTCAAATTTCATGGCTCCATATTTCAGACGTTAATTTTCACTTGAGCATGAAACTATACTCCAGACAAACACTTGCGGAAAAGCCTTCTTGTTACTTGAATTTATGTGCAGTATTAAAAATATCTCGTTACCGAAATCCTTTTGCGTTCCGCATCCCACTTTTATCTGACTTCGTCCATATTTTGTTGGCCAAATACCAAAACTCATCTACATCTGTCATAGTCTCCATTATTGCTTCCTGTATGTGCACAGTAAACGGAGGATATCTTCCTGAAGTGCTGCGTGCCCTCTTTCATGTCCTTCGCCTTATTTAACAAAATGGTTCAAATGGCTCTGAGCACTATGGAACTTAACATCTGAGGTCATCAGTCCCTAGAACTTAGAATTACTTAAACCTAACTAACCTAAGGACATCACACACATCCATGCCCGAGGCTGGATTCGAACCTGCCTCCGTAGCGGTCGCGTGGTTCCAGACTGAAGCGCCTAGAATCGCTCGGCCACACAGGCCGGCCCTATTTAACAGCAGGTTGGTGCCAGTAGAGGATGTAGATAAATTTTTTTTTTATGAGTTGTTTTTCAGGATTGCAAACAGTGTGTTCTATTTCACACGTGACTTCTTTTTCTACAAATGCTGCAGACGTGATTTCTTTTCCCCTTAACCTGTCATCCAGACGTTCGTCACTTCACTAGTACTGCCTCACAGGTTTCTGCATTTTTCTCTGATTCTGTGGTTATGAACACGTAATAACGTTATCATCCACTTCTGGATAAAGGTGTATCCTAGATGGCTCCATCCGCCCCGATAGCCGCGCGTGTTATCGCGACCGCTTCCGAGACGGGGTCTTGCGCCATCCCCGGATTGAAACCTCGCGGCAGGTTAACGGCAAGCCCGGATGTGGTTTTTAGGCAGTTTCCCACATCTCATTAGGCAAATACCGGCATTGTTCCCGTTTACCACCTAAGGTAAAAGCTATGCGAACGTTTAGAAAACTTGTTCAGTCTTACACACAAAATTTACTCCATACGCAGAGAGAATGGGGACACAGGGTCTGTCCTGGAGGATGAATAGAGAGTGATAAGCTAAGCTGTTTTGTCTCCCTAAACGCTCAATCAGCGGCAGAAGACTTCTCCACGCACTACGACTCTCAGCTTTTCGCATCAAAAAAATGGTTCAAATGGCTCTGAGCACTATGGGACTCAACTGCTGAGATCATTAGTCCCCTAGAACTTAGAACTAGTTAAACCTAACTAACCTAAGGACATCACAAACATCCATGCCCGAGGCAGGATTCGAACCTTCGACCGTAGCGCTCTTGCGGTTCCAGACTGCAGCGCCTTTAACCGCACGGCCACTTCGGCCGGCTTTTCGCATCCAAGACTGTCCTAGACCTTCATGTTGACAGTTCAGTGTATCTGCGTTTTCATGTCACGAAGAATCCAACAGAGATCATTCATAGTGTATCACCCATCATTTGGTCTCCCTGTGGACACGGAGCATTTCAGTTTCGTTACAGAGGCTATCGAGTCCTCATCTTCTGCCTTTTTTCTAATCCACGTCATTTGTGTTTCTCTTCTCTTGTGTTGCACTCAACAGGCATGTTCCTTCGATTGTTAGGCAAACCTCATTTGGAGAAATGGGACATTTAACCTCCAAGGTTCGCTTCAGCAAGCTACTACCGTAAGTACACACTTGTTATGAACAGTGGACAAAAATATTTTCCCTCCCTTGCAAGAGAACACTGGTCGTTTTGCAGCGTTCTAGGTACTGCACAACCAGGATTCTATGTGACATTTCAAATCTGTCTCGGGAAGAGGCAGCAGTGCAGCAAGACAGATCAGAATGGAAGAAAAAAAAAAGCAATCGTGTTGTATCAATTCCATGACCTGCCTATGAATAAAGTTGTCCCAATCGTTAGTGTATCAATGCGACTACAGAAATGGAGCCACAAAGGATGTTGTCCCACTCGCAAGCATTTTGAAACGCTGTTGTGTTTTATACAAATATGGCTAGACCCCAGACGGGATAAATTAACTCGAACATAGCTGGCTGGATGCAAGTGCACGACCTCATATTTCAGAGCTGTTCTCTGAATCAAAAAGGGATCGGTCATAAAGTGTTGCTATTTAGGCCGTTAAAAGAGGACAACATTAATCACGATATGTTCACATTAGTACAAAAATTAGTGAACACGAAAATAAAATAAACTTGTGATAAATGACTAATGAACTCAAAAAAGTAAACAACATGAAAATAAACCTATTGGATAATAATGTTGTCTTTAATAGAACAAGTCGAGCAGTTGCGGTATAACGTTTCGCAGGATAGTATTCGGCATCTGTACGATCGACTATATGCCAGAGACAGCGCCTGCAGTGCCGCCCGTGTAAGACTGTTTTAGCATGGATCGGTACCTGATACCTCAGCATCGCTTATACTGTTGATACGTAAACGTAATCATTTCATGTACCCGATACACACTGTTGCAACAATAAACTTTTAGGAAATTGGAAACCTCTAAACATATTTTCCTACTTTGTATAGTAACTGTTCTGTCTGTTCCATTTACTGTATTTATTATAACACTACACCCTACCTCCCTCATTTTTTTCCACCACCTAAATGGAAATCGCTGTTAGAAATATCCATTTCCATCCACTTCATTTTGTAATCACTTTTCATCCTATTTCACCTCTATCAGGTATACTTATTAGCTCCCTGCGGATCTTAGGTGAGACACCAGGTAGTTTCCTGGCTGTCTGCCCTGAAAGTTAGTACCTGGAAAACGATCATGTGTCGACCCCTTCCTTTCATCACTTATTCTATGCTCATATCTATCCCTTCTTCACCCTAAATTTCTTACCTCCTCCCTGCTACTTATACCTCGAGTCCCTCTCTCGGTTATTGTGCCGATTTCTTTCACTTCCAACGATTGCCTTGATGTCCGTCGAGATTGTTATCATGAGTGTATGTACTCCTGTCGTGATTCCTGTTCTCACTGTGCTTAATAAATTTCAGTCGATGATACAGAGCGAAACCATGTTATCAAAGAATTGGAGGCACTCTTTCACAGAACCAGTAGGACTGTGGATAAGTTCCCATTACAATGCTGATGGTAGTCTCCTCATCAAAGCCGAAATTTCAGTAAGAACACCCGGCTACCTGTCCAAATGTATTGACTTACTTCATTCTGTAACAGAAAATTTCTTCCTGGCCCAGTATCCTGTCAAAACAGACTCATTTAACTCCTTAACATGAAACTCGTTCACGCTTTCCATTCCAGTTTTGCTACCTTGCCATTCAGAAGGTCATTCCGCAGTCTCAGCAGCTTAACCTTACGCCCAATGTTTGTTCGAGAACGTTGATTCAGAACTTTAAAATCAATTAACTGCTCAGAATGCAGCGTAGCCCATGCCTGGGTCCCGCTTTTACAGTGTCTCTTTACACATTTGATTTTGCCAGCCTCTCGCATGCCAACAACTAGATTATCTGTACGTACAGTCATAAAATCCATTACATACAGAGCGAAACTATGTTATCAAAGAATTGGAGGCACTCTTTCACAGAACCAGAACCAGAACCAGTGAAAAGGTTGGTATAGAAACCATGCCACTTGAGACACTATAACCTAAAATTTCAGTACTATGCTGCTACAATGTTGATAGTCTCTTTAAAACATGTAATACATCTAAATGACTATATGAGGGTTTCTCCACCAATATACCACTTTCTTTTTAACTTCCTACACACAGACATTGTGTTATCTGGAGTGCTGGTACCATTTTGAAACATTTGTCTGTCTCCCGCCGCTGATTCCATGCGATTTTCTACAACTACCATCAACAATACTCGACAGTCGCTACTCGTTGGTATATAAAATCCGTCTGATCTTGTTTTAACTGAAACTGTTCCTTCACATTTCCATTTCATAGGCACATCGTCAACAGTCAGCTAGGACGTCATTAAAAAGTTTAAATGTCCCCGATGGATTCCTTATTCAGGCGACATCCAACGACTGCTGCACGTTCGATGTCATTGAACTCCCCTGACTAACCCATATATAACATATAGGTGTGTCCGAATACTTCCGGTAAGATAGTGTATAAGGGAAAGGAGGATACAAGATGCTCGACAGCTAACGCTTGCGAATGGCATTCAGCAAAGCACTAAAACTTTGAACCTTCGTTTCTCGGTAATGCTTGAGATACTCATAGTAGTAGACCAGTACTTGTCACATCTAAGTTTGTACTATAATTGTGGGATAAATGATCAAAATATCAGACGTGCTGCGTGTATACGCACTTTCGAGATGATGTGATTAACTGCCAACGACCAAACTGAACTCGGTAACATTCCACAGTTAACTGCCTAGAGTATTTTCACTTTTGTTATTGGATTCTTTCGCAGGCTGATTCTATCCTCTTCAAGACAAAAATAAACCCAAAAGTCGAAGACATCGTAACATCGTTAATTACTATATGTTCGAATTCCCTTTTCATTTATTAACTGAAGGGAAGACTTGAGATCCCAACTTGTTCGTTTTCAATTTGTGACGTGCGTCTCAGGGACTATTAAAGACTGAGATTTGACATTCCTACCGCATACAAACTACAATTTCGTTGTTCTATTGATTTACCATGAACGGTTTTAAGTTCATATGGGTTCATAACCGTTTTTAATATATGACCACACATTTTTTAAAATACTGACAACATAAATACACATGAAATAAATTACTCTGGACGTACATTGATGATTGTTGGGCCCTGGCTCTATGAATTACTGCGGGAGAATGTGTAAAAGTTTGAGTAGAAGGTTAAGTAGATAACAAGAAAATAAAGCCTTTGTAGTAAAAAAGTACAAACTAGCAAAAACTCCTTCATAACTTTTTTAATGAAATTTCTTACCTTTATTTTCAAGAAACAACCTCCTCCATATCGCGGGTCGTGTTCGCAAAGGGTGTTGGCAAATAAGAGCTGTTTTCTCATTTTCCTAATATCCCTGGTGGAATTTTTGGTTTTCTTAGCTGTGTTGTGTCCACCTCAAGTAGTACGTTCACCTGGTGCTCTCCGTACTCATTCCTACCTACACAATTATTCTCTCGGCAACTGATTCCACTAGTAAAGATAATTAAAGAATAATTGCTCCTGACTTTTCTTTATTTTAACACTCACAAGTTAGCGAGCAAACAATCCTGGTTTGGTACAAAATGGTTCTAATTCCTCTGAGCACTATGGGACTTAACATCTGAGGTCATCAGGCCCCTAGAAATTGGAACTCCTTAAATATAATTAACCTAAGGACATCACAAACGTCCACGCCCGAGGCAGGATTCGAACCGGCGACCGTAGCGGTGGCGCTGTTCCAGACTGAAGCACCTAGAACCGCTCGTCCACAGCGGCCTGTGGTTTGGTAAAACAGCACGTTTCCTTGCTGATACATCTTCAGACAATGGTACTGCGTAGTCATTATTTCGTTAAGACCGCGAGCAAAGACACCAACTCTACAGTCACATTAGCATTCATTTCATTTTCTACGTTGAGTTCCTCATAAACATTGAAGTCTACAATATTTTTGAAGCACTTGCTGGGGTTTTTACTGCACCTGCCACAGCAATAACTCGCAGTTGTTGATGTTCAACGCAAAAATGCTATTTACCATTAGTTACAGACTTACACTTCCATTGTTTGCAAGCTTCTTAAACAGTTCTTTTGGTTTTATCATCATCGTCCTAGAAAGAAAAAACCACATCTCCTTGCTGCTTAAGCAAATATACTTTATGGAGTACGCCGACCCAATCAAAGAACTGAGACAACACATCACGGGGAGCAGGTTGTCTAGTACTTAACAAGAATAATAACATCCTTCTAAAGTCATATGCTATGTCAAATTAGACAATATAATTGTTTTAGAGCCAAATAGACAATGCAAGCATGTAAGAAAAGCTGTGTGTTCCCTCTCAGTATCAAAAAATTCAAGTGATTTTACAGCTTTAAAGTAAATTTAATAGGAGTCACTAATTCTGATCATTAAAATGTACTTAGTTTGTATATTAGTCTCGTCTTGCGTTGGTGGCCGGAACCCTTTTTATTTTAACCCCATCATATTATATAAATGATCCCGCTGGTGCGCGAAAGAGAGAGAAAAATAACAGAGAGACAGAAAGAGGCAGGAGAGTGTCTTATGAATCATCAATATGATTTTTCGCTAATATTTGTAATTATTTTCTGTTACCTTTTACACTGAAATTAATAAGCAACGATGATATCTATCAATATCAGAAAGAACGTTAGCCCCTTTGGTCGTCTGTCATTCGCAGTCAGGATCCTCCACGAACATGTCCCTACTGACTGCAGCTAATTGAACAGAGCATGGAACGTCAGTGAATACAGTCTGATACATGTGGTCGGTATAGCGGCCAGGTTCGTATTGATTAGAAGTCACTCCACACTAATTATCCCAATAAACTGAGGTAGGGTGTGGCGAAGGGGAGAATGCGAAGTGGGATAAGCTGTCTGCGGCGAAAGAGGAAGTGTGGTGGGTTTGGCGGGGGTGGGAGCACAGGGTGAGATGGGTGCTGGGGGTAGCAGGCGAACGGCACAGAGCCGTTGTCAGAGGCCGACCGGGTGTCCGTGTTATCGGAGGCGGGCCGGCGAACATGTAAATTGGGGCCTTAATGAGGTCATTACCGGGACCACGGACGCATTACCTCGGCGCTGTCATTCGTCATCACGCGGAAGCCGGGTGGAGGGGATTGGGGGGGGGGGGGGGGGCAGGCGGGTTCTGCTGAGCTTCGAACCGCCCTTGCTAACTTACGGAAACAGGCTTTGATCTCAATTAGGGATGCCGCTGATAATTCAACGTCGACTTTACGGCTTCCGTTACGAAAAAGGAAAATAATAAAAAATTACTCGGCCGCATCAGCTGTATAATGAAGCTGGGAGCGACGATATAATAAAAGTACCGTGAGGTTAATAATAATTCGACGATACGAATTTACTGGTCGCGCCTCCTGCCTCAACGCGAAATAATGATTGCGTTAGCGAGGTGTGCGAATAACGAGCTGCTGTAAGCGGCAGGCGTGGCTACTGAGGCATGCTATCGAGTGCTGGCTGTCTCCGCTCGCTAGTCTCGCCGTTGTAAATTCGTTTCATACTGTAACAGGTGCGGGGGAGACTTGTTTATATTTAACGCCCCCTCGCGTTCCGCCAGTGTCGATCTGCCCCGCAGCAAAAACAGTGCCGCTCATTAATGAAGACGTACAGCCCATTCTCGCATTCGTTAACAGAAGCAGCGGCGAGGTGTGGCGATATTTCCACTTTATGTGATCCCTGTAGCGTAAGAGTTTGTAACCCACGTTTCGACGTCGTGCGCGAGTGAGAGACTCTACTACACTGAGCTGCTGCTGAAGTGAGACTGGCCGTATAGTTTTTCAGGAAGAGTTGCTGCCCAGTGGGACGCTATAATTTCTACATTAAATATTATCAACTCCAGCGTCTGTAGGGAGACTACAGGATCTCTACTAAGGAAGTGTGGTACTGAAATAAAGTCGTAATAGCAGTACGTCTTGCATACACGTTACCATATTCGATATGGGTTAGTCGTTGGCGGGAAAACTGCTGTTAACAATCACTGTAATCATTTTGTTGTTGGTTTACAGCAGGAGCCAACTAGAAATTGGCTTTAGGTGGGTTTACTCAAAAAACACCGTTACCGGTTTCGAACTGATATAAATCATTTACAGATGACTTTAATACTTTTGTGAAAAACATTTTACATAGTCTTATTGGTGATTTGCATTAGGGTAAACAGTAATCGTGTATTAAAGACAGGTGCATTACAAAATTCTGTTGCAAACAATTTACGTGAAATGTCTATGTGGAACATTTTTTATCGTTTGTCTCCGAAGAAGACGCAATCAATACCTTTACTGAGCGATAATACCGGTGAAGTCATTGATGGCAGTGCCACTAAAGCAGCGTTATTAAACACGATTTTCCGAAACTCCTTGACCAAAGAAGACGAAGTAAATATTCCTGAATTTCAATCAAGTTCAAATGCCACGATGAGAAACATAGAAATAGATACCCTCAGTGTCGCAAAGCAACTTAAATCATGTGATAAAAGCAAGGCTTCCGGTCCTGCTTGTATACCAGTCAGGTTCCTCACAGAGTATGCTGATATAATAGCTCCATATTTAGCAATTATATACAACCACTCGCTCACAGAAAGATCCGTACCTAAAGACCGGAAAATTGCTCAAGTTACACCAAGAACCAAAAAGGGAAGTAGGAGTAATCCGTGGAAATCAGGCCCATATCAGTAACGTCGATTTGCAATAGGGTTTTGGAACATACATTGTATTCCAACATTATGAAGTACCTCGAAGAAAACGAGTTATTGACACGTAGTCAGTACGGATTCAGAAAAGATCATTCTTGCGAAACACAACTAGCTCTTTATGCTCATGAACTAATGAGTGCTATGGACAGGGAATCTCAAATTGATTCCATATTTTTAGATATTCAGAAAGCTTTCTACATCTACATCTACAAGCCACCAAGCAGTGTGTGGCGGAGGGCGCAATGTCATGTCCCCCCCCCCCCCCCCTCCGCTCTGTACCACTCGCGGATCGCCCTAGGGATAAACGACTGTCTGAACGCCTCAGTACGAGCTCTAATTTCCCTTATCTTTGAATGGTGATCATTGCGCGATGTGAAAGTTGGTGGTAATAATATATGCTCTACATCCTCGGTGAAGACAGCATTTCGGATTTTAGAGAGGAGCCCCTTCCGTTTAGCGCGCCGTCTATCTGCAAGTGTGTCCCACTTAAAACTTTCTATGAGATTTGTAATGCTTTCGCGATGGCTAAATGCACCAGTCACGAACCTTGCCGCTCTTCTTGGACCTTCTCAATCTCTTGAATCAGACCCAACTGGTAAGAGTCCCATAAAGACGAAAAATACTCCAAGACTGGACGAACTAAAGTACTGAAGCTATTTCCTTTGTTGAAGGACTGCATCGCTTCAGGATTCCACCAATAAACCGCAATCTAGAGTTTGCCTCACCCGTTACTTATGTAATATGATCATTCCATTTGAGATCATTTCGAATAGTCACACCCAGATACTTGACGGATGTTACCGCATCCAAAGACTGGGCACTTATTTTGTGCTCGTACATTTGTGGGGATATTCGCCTTGTTATACGCAATAGGTTACATTTACTAATATTGAGAGATAACTGCCAGTCATTACACCACGCATTTATTTTCTGCAAATCTTCATTGATTTGTCCATAACTTTCGTGTGATACTACTTTCCTGTAGACTACAGCATCATCGGCAAACAGTCTATTGCCGCTGTCAATACCATCAAACAGATCGTTTATGTAAATCGTAAAAAGCAGCGGACCTATTACGCTGCCCTGTGGCACACCTGAAGTTACGCTAGTTTCTGTTGAAGTCACCCCGTTCAGGACGTCATACTGCTCCCTGTCTGTAAGAAAACTTTCTATCCAACCGTATACGTTATCGGATAGACCGTTTCTCGCAAGCGTCTTCCAACCTAACTGCGTGCCTGTGTAATATCGCCTCAGTTGTGCGACTGGATTCTTGATTACCCTGTCAAAAAGGTCACAGTTCGTAGTAATAGACGGAAACTCATCGAGTAAAACAGAAATAATATCCGGCGTTCCTCAAGGAAGTGGTATAGGCCCACTATTGTTCCTGATTCGTATTAACGACATCGGACACATTGTCAGTAGCCGTCTTAGATTGTTTCCAGATGATGCTGTCGTTTACCGTCTTGTAAACTCACCAAATGACCAAAACGACTCGCGAAACGATTTAGATAAGATATCTGTACGGTGCGAAAAGTGGCAATTCACCCCAAATATAGAAAAGTGTGAAGATATTCTAATGAGTACTAAAAGAAATCCGCTGAATCATAGATAATGTTGTGCATAGAGCCAAACAAAGACTGCAATACATTGTCAGAATAATTATAAGGTGCAACAGGTCTACTAAAGAGACTGCTTACACCACGCTTGTCCACCCTATTCTGGAGTACTGTTGTACGGTGTGGGATCCACATCAGATGGGATTGACGGATGATATCGAAAATTACAAGGAAGAGCAGCTCGTTTTGTACTATCGTGAAGTAGTGGAGATAGTGCCACAGACATGATACGTGGATTGGAGTGACAACCATAAAAACAAAGGCGTTTTTTGTTGCGACGGGATTCTCTCATAAAAATTCAGTCACCAGTTTTCTCCTCCGATTGCAAAAACATCCTGTTTTCACCCACCCACACAGCGAGAAAAGATCATCTCGATAAAATACAGATATAATAAATAAATCTGGGCTCGCACAGAAGAATTTAAGTGCTCGTTTTTCCCGCGCGCCGTTGGAGAGTGGAATGGTAGGGAGACAACTTGAAGGTGGTTCATGGAAACCTGTGCCAGGCACTTTATTGTGAACGGCAGATTAATCACGTAGATGTAGATGTAGATGAAGAATCGAATCCATGCTGGGCTATTAAATTCACAGCTAAGTATTAAACAAAGAAGTGCGTAAGTGTTCTTGACCACAAAATTTGTAATGGTAGCCGTGAACATCAGTTTAGTCTGTAGGAAACCAACCAGCATAAATGAAATCACTGACGACTCAGCATGTCACTGCATCCAACATACAATGGCATACTTTAAACCCATGCCACACCAAATGCAATAATTACCTGTGAGATGAAAGAACAACAAAATAACACCAGTATAATTATAACAGTTCCTTATAATAATTGATATGTCACTATAATAACATAACAAACAATGGAAAGCCAAAATCACAGACCCACGGAACAACAAGCGAATTAACATTCAGTCTAAAACAAATCAAACTCTCACACAGCAGTCAAATCAAAATGCGCAGTTTCCCATACATAGGCCCACTATGCTACCAAGTAGTAAGCTCATTTAAAATTATATTGAAATCAACGTCTCTGTGACAGCAAGTTACAACAAGAAGTAATCCAAAAGGCCTCCTAAGTTTAAACAGGAATATGCAAGCTCAAATGTGATTCATCACCAAAATTGGTCACACAGACAGAAATTTTGAGATCTGATACAGGGAATACTTTTATGCTTTTATACTTGCCAATTTAAACAAATTAACGTTTACAGCTCACATTGCTGAGATAAACCAATCAATGAGAAACACAACAACGTGATCATACCACAATTAGCAGAAAAAAGAGCCACTACGAATCTCTCTCGCCCTCTCCCCCCCCCCCCCCCTCTCTCTCTCTCTCTGTCTCTCTCTCTGCCTCTCTCTCTCTCTCTCTCTCTCTCTCTCTCTCTCTCTCTCTCAAACACACACAACTCCCCTGCCTATGACCTTAATGAGCAGACTGAGCTGCAAAATACTCCTTTACCGAAAAACGTTCATTAAGCATTCTCCTGAATTCAGTATAAATAGTGCTCCTTCGTCTAGCTGCTGATAAAGTAAAACCTCCTGTACGTTATACGTATCTACAGCAGTCAAAAATTTTCATGACACTAAATATTAATAAATTCTAATGTACTGTCGTCAGCCCTGTTCAAAGACAAGATTAGATATGATATAGCTTATTATACACGTTTAGTTCTCTACTGTTTTGTAAATTAGCTTTGTAACGCTATAGTTCACCAAACGACATTATTTCTCTGTATTTAATACTATACAATTAATGAAAAATGCATTTACGATTTAATATGACAGTAATCTCCTTCTATGCTATATGTAGGTAGCTATTATTGTATCGTAGAATCTTTGATACTAAGGAACTTACTGGATACTCTGTATTTGTTTTCACGTGTTGTAAGTCACAGCATTTGGTGTGATTTGGTGATTTGTTTCGTGACCAAACGAAACTGTTTAGTAATGTAAGCCGACGTTTACGAGTGTGAAAATACAACCAACAATATAATTAAGGTTATGCGCAGAAAAGAAAGAGTACTGTGTTTTATCGAATGCGTGAAAGTCGTCTGAGGTGTATCAAGTCGAAAACGGTACCGATACATTTTGAATAAAGTAACATAAAGCCAATTTGTTGCTGATTGATGCTACACAATTACTGCTTTACACTATCAACAATCCAGTCACATCATAATCTCCAATCACGTCTTTATTTTACAAAATTGAATGATAGTAATTACCACGAAATTATGAAAATAAAAAAAAAAAATCTAGTAAGCATGCTCGTCATACATACATGTTACTGTTACAACAAAATCTGGCGTCAAATTGTACCGTTCATCTACGTTCAACGTCGGTAACATTGAATGTGTAGTGATGTTTAGATATAACTTTAATAATATGTAACTTACCAAAGCAGTTTGATACAAAAATCGTGTTACATTTTCTTGTACGTACACTGACATAAATGGAAAGTGTTACACCATCAAGCACTAGCATGATAATTATAAAATATCTTCGAGATGCTCATCACGTAACGGTAAACGATTAAGCTTTACATTCCATTCAGAAATTGCCTATCCACTCATTACTCGCGCACGCTAAGGTGACGATTCCCGTAAGAGTTCGGGCAACCTGTGCACATTCGCACAGACGAAGGTCAATGGCTGGGTAGCCTTTAACTGTATATATGAAGATAGTAACTGCGGATAGGAAAATATCTATTAGATACATTACGTACGTAGATTGTGGACGTGTTTCTCACGGGAAGCGTGCAAAGGATAGGTCCCTGCAGTCGCGCTATACATATGTGTCCTCGGTGGCTCTGATGGATGGAGTGTCTGCCGTATAAGCAGGAGATCCCGGGTTCGAGTCCGGTCGGGGCACACGTTTTCAGCTGTCCCCATCGTGGTACATCAACAACACCTGTCGGGAGCTGAGGGTGTCAATTAATTATCATTTATTCTAGAGAAGCTGCACGGTCATCAGTGGTATCTGTTCTTTCGAGAACAGTTACTATTTTCGTATTGTACGTAAGTATTTTTGAAAAAAAAATTTTTTTCTTAGTCCACTTTTTCCACTTACTTGTTGAAATACGTATTCCATCTATTCATTACTGTTTTACAAGCATAAATATTTAAAGTATTTACAGAATTTCATTGAATTTTAGGTAAATTATGGATCAGAGGCAAGAAGCTCGGATTCTGGCATGGCTGAAAGAGACTGAGGATGAGGGAGATATTCCCGACTCAAGTTCTAACGATGATGTTCTGGAAAAGCAGGACCATCAGTGTGAGTCCGAGAAAGACGGAGAAGTACCAGGGGAGGCAACTGAGATCAGTCCTGAATTTTAATGTGATGAACCATCCAGGGGAAGCAGACGGGTTGACTTTTATACTGGTGTAGATAACACAATATGGTCAAAGGCTCCTCCTCTCAATACAGGAAGAAATAAAGCTCATAACATTGTGTATGTTCCTCATGATCCTAAAGGAACCGCAAAACAGAAAACTACTGTCGAAGATTGCATGTCCTTTTATTTGCACCATATTATCATTTATCTCATAACCAAATACACTAACATGAAAATAGACCACATCAAGAATAATTTTTCTAGATAGAGAGATGTTACACAAACAGTTCCAACTGAAATAAAGTGACTTATCTGGATTCTGTTAATGAGTGGAGTGCTGAAAATAAGCCGGTCGAGCACTAGCGAAATGTTTGACCACATAAAACATAATGGAAATGATTCAATTTATTTGATTATCTCTGAGCAAAGATTTAATTTGATGATATTAATGGTCGTGAAGTGCGTACAAAAATTGACAACCTGGCCCCAATACGTGAAATATTTGATCTGTTCCTTACAAACTTTCAACAGTACTTTGTTTCGAGTGCTGAAATGACTTTCGATGAACAACTATTGGCATTCAGGGGACACTGTCTATTTAGGAAGTACAGTCCCAGCAAGCCCACAAAAAATGGTGTGAAGTTATTTGCGCTTGTTGATGCTAACTACCCTATACATTCAACCTGGAAATATATGCAGGCAAACTACCGGGAGGGCCATATTGCTTGAGTAACGAAAGAGGTGATGTGGTAATATGTGTCGTACGTCCTTTGTTCGGTAGAAACACAAATATAACAATGGACAATTGGTTCTCTTCGCTCCATGTTGCCAAGCAGCTGTTTGAAAATAGAACAACCACGGTACTGAGGGACAAAGGAGAAGTGTCCAGGGAATTTCGTGTGACAAAAAGAAATCCAATAAAATCATCCAAATTTGGCTTCCACCCCCCTTGCACATTGGTTTCTTGCGTGCCAAAACCTAACAACGTAGTGCTTTTCATGTCAACAAACCACAATGACGCAAAAATTGACACTGATAGAGGATCTAAACAGAAACCAGAAATAATAACGCTCTACAAATGTACAAAGAACGGTGTGGATCTAGTTGACAAGATGTGTATGCTTTATGATGCATCCACTAATTAAAGAAGATTGCCTCTTACTGTATTTTATGATTTGCTGAACCTTAGTGGCCTCAATGCGCTTCGCTTTTAAACAGCGAACCAAAACTACACTGTTATTCGACGGCGAGATTTTCTTATTGACCTGTCTTTGTCTTGGATGAAACCTCTGGCTCAACGGAGATTAGACAAAAAAACGTTTCCAAGAATTCTGTCCTTCAAAATAAAGGACTTTCTTGGCTTTCCTCTATTGGAAACCAGCAACTTCGCGAATGACACAGAGAAGTGCTGTGGGTCGCTGCTACAACTGCGAAAGACCATGAAATAGATGTACAAGAGAAGTGTGTAATGCATGTAAAAAATTTATTTGTTCTGATCATTCCAAGATCGTCTGTACTTCTTGTTCGTAAAATCACGATTAGACTTGTTTTCACACAAATATGTGTTTTTTGAAAATAAATCAAACCAAAGATGCTCTCTTCCCTAAAATTGTGACTTGCTGTGAAAATTTTTTTCGAATACAAGGTCATATACGTACTTTTTGTTGATTAAATTAAAATATGTGAAAATTCAACTGCCTCTTTTCATAGTTGAGAAAATGGCATACATATATGATCCATGCGACCACTTACGTTTCTTTTTAGAGCGCGAACTTTGCAGGGTTACCCTATTGTTCTGTTAAGTGGTTTGATTGACAGGAAATGGGGGTGACATGGAAAACCACTTTCATCTGATTTCGTTTGCCCCATTATTCCTCATAAAATGCCTGTTTAAAGTACAGTATCTTGTCATACTTATCTACTGCCCAATTTCCCCACACTTCAGCTTCTCCCATCAAAGTTAACGCAATGAATCCAATTTTTTGCTTATCATTCCATGATTTGGATAAAAGGTCCTCAAAATCCCCTCAAAACTCTTTAGCGTGTACGTTTTTACTTGGATCGAATCGCATAAACTGCCGATGTGTCACATATGCAATTTCTGAGGATTCTACTACACCATTAGATATTAAATAGCCGATACTGTTAGTAACACTTTGTTCTACTCTTTTTAGTCTACCATAATGGTTACGCAGTTGTTCACCTACAGCTGTACTAAACTGATTTATGTTAGTTTCCAGGTTATTAAATTTAGCAGCCGCTTGCACACCAAATTTCTCACACACATGCTTTCCTTCCTTGATTTGATTTTCCATTATAGTGTGATTATCTTCACAATGTTTTTCCACACGATTTACTCGTTCCTGCATTTCATTGAACTCTGTATGTACTTGTTCCGTTAACTGTTTGCTGTCATCAGCAACTTGCTTAATCTTAGACGTCAATTCATTGTTTACTGTTACAACAGCATTATTACATTCTTGCTCTACTTTACTAATTTCATGTTTTACACTGTCCCTAAACAAAACCATATCGTTTATCCATGAATCTCTTAATTTATAAATTTGTTTTTCAGTCTGGATTCCATTTCTAATGACAAGTTAGTAAACCCTTGATCAACTGCAGTATGCAACTTATTAACCTCAGATTCTGCTTAACTTGTTTCCTCCCGAGTAGGAGTAGGTGTGGAGTTTACCACCTTCGAATACCTTTTTAGCCTTTGAACACAAAACGGTGTAGACTTAACATCAGTTTGTACCGTGTGCAGTTCATTTTCTGTCCCATAATTAACATACATTGAATCTGGCAAGCAGCTGTCATTTGCTTGTGATGTATCAAAACTAAATGCACCAACCACTGCATCATCTGCATATATTACTTCTCTCAAATTTACCCCAACCTTCTCGTCTAGCATGGTTTTTATTTTCCGCCATGTTCCCAAGTTTCCTTGCAGACAAACACACCATACGAAGTAGAATACAACTTAGCTTTTGTCGATCGTCGCCAGCACGGCGAGATGTTACAGCTCGTCCATTCGCCAACCTCTATCCCCGCAGATGAAGTTTCTGGTCCACACTCCGTCCACTGCTGCCAAGTACCACAGACTCCCGGCTGCTGTTGCTCGCTGTCGCGCGATGTTCAGCGGTAGCCGACGTCGTCAGCTGCCTACTCTACTGGTTGTTCTAGCCACTAAATCTTTCACTTCACTATTGCCGTTCTTTTTTAATCATCTTTCCCTTGATCGTTTGGCTCCTCTGTCTTTCTATCAAAGTTTATTTATGCACGAGTGGGTCTTTCTTTTATCGTGGTAGCTACAATGCTGCTTTGAAAGTTCGCACTCACTTGAACTTCATTTATCCCTCACGCTAAATGCACCAATTGCGGCAAAGCGGGGTCGGTCGTCTGCAATCTCTCTAACATTTAACGAATGTCCGTCTACCTCAATACGCTTTTTTCCGACGTCCCTTCACTCTGCAGTGGCATATACGTGCTAGGCACTATAAAACAGCGTTGATGAAAGCATCTACATCTACATCTACATCTATACTCCGCGAGCCACCTTACGGTGTGTGGCGGAGGGTACTTATTGTACCACTATCTGATCCCCGCTTCCCTGTTCCATTCACGAATTGTGCGTGGGAAGAACGACTGCTTGTAAGTCTCCGTATTTGCTCTAATTTCTCGGATCTTTTCGTTGTGATCATTACGCGAGATATATGTGGGCGGTAGTAATATGTTGCCCATCTCTTCCCGGAATGTGCTCTCTCGTAATTTCGATAATAAATCTCTCCGTATTGCGTAACGCCTTTCTTGAAGTGTCCGCCACTGGAGCTTGTTCAGCATCTCCGTAACGCTCTCGCGCTGACTAAATGTCCCCATGACGAATCGCGCTGCTTTTCGCTGGATCATGTCTATCTCTTCTATTAATCCAACCTGGTAAGGGTCCCATACTGATGAGCAATACTCAAGAATCGGACGAACAAGCGTTTTGTAAGCTACTTCTTTCGTCGAGGAGTCACATTTTCTTAGAATTCTTCCTATGAATCTCAACCTGGTGCCTGCTTTTCCCACTATTTGTTTTATGTGATCATTCCACTTTAGATCGCTCCGGATAGTAACTCCTAAGTATTTTACGGTCGTTACCGCTTCCAATGATTTACCACCTATGGCATAATCGTACTGGAATGGATTTCTGCCCCTATGTATGCGCATTATATTACATTTATCTACGTTTAGGGAAAGCTGCCAGCTGTCGCACCATGCATTAATCCTCTGCAGGTCTTCCTGGAGTACGTACGAGTCTTCTGATGTTGCTACTTTCTTGTAGACAACCGTGTCATCTGCAAATAGCCTCACGGAGCTACCGATGTTGTCAACTAAGTCATTTATGTATATTGTAAACAATAAAGGTCCTATCACGCTTCCTTGCGGTACTCCCGAAATTACCTCTACATCTGCAGATTTTGAACCGTTAAGAATGACATGTTGTGTTCTTTCTTCTAGGAAATCCTGAATCCAATCACAAACCTGGTCCGATATTCCGTAAGCTCGTATTTTTTTCACTAAACGTAAGTGCGGAACCGTATCAAATGCCTTCCTGAAGTCCAGGAATACGGCATCAATCTGCTCGCCAGTGTCTACGGCACTGTGAATTTCTTGGACAAATAGGGCGAGCTGAGTTTCACATGATCTCTGTTTGCGGAATCCATGTTGAAGGAGATTTGTATTATCTAAGAACGTCATAATACGAGAACACAAAACATGTTCCATTATTCTACAACAGATTGACGTAAGCGAAATAGGCCTATAATTATTCGCATCTGATTTATGACCCTTCTTGAAAATGGGAACGACCTGAGCTTTCTTCCAGTCGCTAGGTACTTTACGTTCTTCCAGCGATCTACGATAAATTGCTGATAGAAAGGGGGCAAGTTCTTTAGCATAATCACTGTAGAATCTTAAGGGTATCTCGTCTGGTCCGGATGCTTTTCCGCTACTAAGTGATAGCAGTTGTTTTTCAATTCCGATATCGTTTATTTCAATATTTTCCATTTTGGCGTCCGTGCGACGGCTGAAGTCAGGGACCGTGTTACGATTTTCCGCAGTGAAACAGTTTCGGAACACTGAATTCAGTATTTCTGCCTTTCTTCGGTCGTCCTCTGTTTCGGTGCCATCGTGGTCAACGAGTGACTGAATAGGGGATTTAGATCCGCTTACCGATTTTACATATGACCAAAACTTTTTAGGGTTCTTGTTTAGATTGTTTGCCAATGTTTTATGTTCGAATTCGTTGAATGCTTCTCTCA
Organism: Schistocerca piceifrons; assembly: GCF_021461385.2. Taxonomy (NCBI): domain Eukaryota; kingdom Metazoa; phylum Arthropoda; class Insecta; order Orthoptera; family Acrididae; genus Schistocerca; species Schistocerca piceifrons. The sequence goes on along the minus strand of NC_060138.1, from coordinate 315,985,708 downwards.
TTGCTCTCTTTACGCTCTTTTTCGCTTCGTTCAGCTTTTCCTTATCAGCTATGATTCGACTACTCTTAAACCTATGATGAAGCTTTCTTTGTTTCCGTAGTACCTTTCGTACATGATTGTTATACCACGGTGGATCTTTCCCCTCGCTTTGGACCTTAGTCGGTACGAACTTATCTAAGGCGTACTGGACGATGTTTCTGAATTTTTTCCATTTTTGTTCCACATCCTCTTCCTCAGAAATGAACGTTTGATGGTGGTCACTCAGATATTCTGCGATTTGTGCCCTATCACTCTTGTTAAGCAAATATATTTTCCTTCCTTTCTTGGCATTTCTTATTACACTTGTAGTCATTGATGCAACCACTGACTTATGATCACTGATACCCTCTTCTACATTCACGGAGTCGAAAAGTTCCGGTCTATTTGTTGCTATGAGGTGTAAAACGTTAGCTTCACGAGTTGGTTCTCTAACTATCTGCTCGAAGTAATTCTCGGACAAGGCAGTCAGGATAATGTCACAAGAGTCTCTGTCCCTGGCTCCAGTTCTGATTGTGTGACTATCCCATTCTATACCTGGTAGATTGAAGTCTCCCCCTATTACAATAGTATGATCACGAAACTTCTTCACGACGTTCTGCAGGTTCTCTCTGAGGCGCTCAACTACTACGGTTGCTGATGCAGGTGGTCTAAAGAAGCATCCGACTATCATATCTGACCCACCTTTGATACTTAGCTTAACCCAGATTATTTCACATTCGCATTCGCTAATAACTTCACTGGATATTATTGAATTCTTTACTGCTATAAATACTCCTCCACCATTGGCGTTTATCCTATCCTTGCGGTATATATTCCATTCTGTGTCTAGGATTTCGTTACTGTTCACTTCAGGTTTTAACCAACTTTCCGTTCCTAATACTATATGCGCACTATTTCCTTCAATAAGAGATACTAATTCAGGAACCTTGCCCTGGATACTCCTGCAGTTTACCAATATTACGTTAACTTTTCCTGTTTTCGGTCTCTGAGGACGGACGTTCTTTATCAACGATGATAATGTCCTCTCTGGTAACCCGTCAGGTATTTTATCGTTTCGCCCAAGGGGGGGTCCCTCTAACCTAAAAAACCCCCGTGTGCACGCCACACGTACTCTGCTACCCTAGTAGCTGCTTCCGGTGTGTAGTGCACGCCTGACCTGTCTAGGGGGGCCCTACAGTTCTCCACCCAATAACGGAGGTCGATGAATTTGCAACCATTATAGTCGCAGAGTCGTCTGAGCCACTGGTTTAGACCCTCCACACGGCTCCAAACCAGAGGACCGCGATCGACTCTGGGCACTATGCTGCAGATATTAAGCTCAGCTTGCACTCCGCGTGCGATGCTGGTTGTCTTCACCAAATCAGCCAGCCGCCGGAAGGAACCAAGGATGGCCTCAGAACCCAAGCGGCAGGCATCATTCGTTCCGACATGTGCTACTATCTGCAGCCGGTCACACCCAGTGCGTTCAATAGCTGCCGGAAGGGCCTCCTCCACATTACGGACGAGACCCCCCGGCAAGCACACCGAGTGCACACTGGCATTCTTCCCCGACCTACCCGCTATTTTCCTGAGGGGCTCCATAACCCGCCTAACGTTGGAGCTCCCTATAACTAATAGGCCCGCTCTCTGTGACTGTCGGGACCTTGCCGGAGAATCGGCCACTGGCCCAACAGGCGAGGCATCCTGTGGTGGCTCGGAAACGATGTCATCACCACTAGGAAGCACCCCGTACCTGTTGGAAAGGGGTAAGGCAGCTGCCACGCGGCCAGATCCCACCTTCGCCTTTCGGCCAGGCACGCGCGAGCCCACCACTGTCCGCCATTCACCCTGGAGTGATGGCTGACCGGTAAGATGCTCACTGCCGGAAGACGCAGCGACATCAGGGGTTCCATGTGATTCCAAGGCCACCGAAGTAGGCATAGGTCTCACCACAGTTGCCCCAACGCCACTACGAGCCGACGCCTGCGCCTCGAGCTCGATGAGCCTAACAGACAAAGCCTCCACCTGCCCCCGAAGAGTGGCCAATTCTCCTTGCGTCCGCTCACAACAACCACAGTCCCTACACATGACTATGTTTACCCTACTCTATACGGTGACAAATTCCCAAGATAATCTTCTGATGAGCTACTCTGATAATCAAGAAACACTCACTGAAATACGAGACGCGAAAACTACGCCAGGTTTTCCCAGAAAAACTATTTAAAAGCTAAGCGCAGCAAATAAGTACAAAAACGCTTTATACAAACAGTACTCGCTGCTGCTGGTGCTCTCGCTCTGGCTGTCACAAGACAACTGCTGATTCAAGTGACTAGTGGCTAACGGCCGCGAAACAAACAAAAGACGGTTTTAGGGCGCTTTCTGTTCTAAACGATCAAGAAAATACTAAGAAATGTAACACGAAAACTACGTAAAGTTTTATCAAGAACTGTTAGTTACTATGCAGAGCAGATAAACACAAATAGAATCCCTTCCTTAGTGGAAGGTCGTAAACAAAATGCAAAATAAACGCTTTATACAAACAGTACTCGCTGCTGCTGGTGCTCTCGCTCTGGCTGTCACAAGACAGCACTACCTAATACCTACCACAAAGAGGCCACGTAACTCGAGTTGAAAGTCAGTTCCTGAAAGTTCATTTTTTAAAAATCGGGCGTTCGGAGGATACAAACTACTTGCAGAAAGCATTCAATATTACGCTGACTCTGCTTTTTATTCATACGGAAACACATTAAAATTTCAGTTTCTACTATATTGTTTAATTAAAATAAGCGAAGTATGAATTATTCTCCAAACTGATAAATAAACTTATTCAGCCTCTAACTCTCATTCTGGCTGCCTTTATAGAAAAACAAGCTCACACAGACCTACTTCATCTGAATCATGGTTGCACCATAACGTTCCCACGGTCTATTTGTACAAGGTTTTATCAAAAATGACACATTAAGGTTTATCGTATGTCCCACATACATTCTCTCAATCATTCTCACGAACTCACACAACAAAATACAATCAAAAACGCCTTCCAGATATTCTTAAAGTATTATGTATTTAAGCAAAATCCAGTATCTAGTTTCTTAGCCTATCGTCGGATAACAACTATGAACAAAATCACATGCGACTTTAGTGATGTTAGTCACACAGGCACAAAGTGTTCCAAAGTAAAGTGTTACACTTAATTATGTTACAAACGAAATGGTTCCATTAATATTATTAATGAAGTTGATTTTACTACTAGTATCCCACATTTACAGTACTGTTACTTTAACACGAAGTAATAATCAAAACGTGCTTACACATTTAAAACTAAATTGGCATTTTTTGTCATATGTTTTCTGACTTAAAGCATTGTCAACAGTGACATCATTCAGCTATTCTTAACACAAAATAAAATGTATGAATGTACTAAATAGAGGTGGTATTCTGATAAAGAATATTCCGCAAATGCTGAATATGCCTCACCTATTCTCCAGTTTCCCTTCATGTTCCAGCATTCTAATTCCCACAGCCCTGACTTGCAGGCCAACATACTTTTTCATAGTGTTTGCAGATGAACAATAAGTCTGTAACAGAGATCTTATGGTGTGTTTACTATTTAGTAATACTTTGCAAAGAATGATCAGTTGCTACAAGTGTAGACAAGTATACATTGATCAGTCAGACAGTGTTGTGTCAATTAGACTGATGGAACGTGATGTACTGTAGGTGTACTGGTGCGGAAGGTAAACTCTGTAAATATTCCATCCTACTTCCCAATACAAACTCACTACTCGTTATGCGTACAGTCAGCCTTTTGCACAACAACACCTGATATATCAGTATTAATGTATTCCAGGATAAGTAAAAGACTACCTGTACTTATTTCTAATGTATAGGCTGGTTAAAATTTAAAGAATATATTATTAATTACACGACTTACGCATCATATAAATGTGGTATAATCCGGACTACCAATATTATGATAGCTCTGCACGCGCTCACTACAAGAAGTACAATGAACTAAATCGTCAGTTGAGTGTATCTGTTAATAGTACCAAAGATCCTCTTCAATGTACATTAATTAATTGCTTCAATAGGAAATTATAAATTATTCGATTTAATCGTCTCACTTCTATGGCAAGGAATGTATATCAATATCGCTGACTCTATATGTCAGTATTACCCAATACCTCTCTGCGCAAAAAATTCGAATCCACGATCAATATGTGTCTTTATAACAGACGTAACTTTAATTAATTTGCTTCACTACTTACTTATATCCTTTTTACGTAAATTACGAACTACCTTCAATGTCTGACATGTAGTATTTCCTCATGCTTTACTTGCCTGTTAACAGTACATAAATGGTATCTTTCTTTATTATATATAATTTTTTCAAATTGATTTAACGGTTTTTTTATTTTAAATGGAAAAAGCTTCAACTGATCAAATAAATTTCCTGTTATTAAGATTTTAAATGTATATTTGCTCAAAATACATGCTATCGTGTGTATTGATAAACACGATCTTTGACAGTATTCTTTATGGGAACCATCTGACTATCGTTGCTGTCTTCCTCCCTTTACACGCTTTACTACAATAGAAATCAATCTATTTTTATAACTTGTTTCCTTCAAATCTGATTGCGACATTTACTTTCTTAAAATCGTAATGACTTACGAATATATTTACATCTGCATAATGACAAATCGAAATACCTTTTGTTTTCCCTTTAATGCCAGTCGACTTTTATTCACCAATAATGTCAGATACACGTTCGCTGTAATCTAGTTCCGCGTAAACACCACTACTTCGGTGTTAACCATTACAGAAATAGCTATTGCCTCTGTCAATTTTTCCCTTAGGAGTATTCATTTAAATCTTCCATACTTCAGGAATTGGCAGAAAACTCTCGTTATAACCCATTACACGTTATATAATTTGCAGGGTAATAGATACAGCTTCCCAAGAAGTGAATAGCAGTACTGAATGCCATTCAGATTAGTGATTTCTTAGGGCAAATAATGAAATCTAGGATTGGAGACAAATTAATTCTGTCACTTTCTGGGCAAAAGGAGCTTGCTAACAAACATCGGGTTTCGGTAAAATTTATTCAGTGCTTGCTAACTCAATATTCAACGCCTGAATCGTACCTTTGTATTCAAAACCATTAGTAACCCCTCTTCCACGAGAGAGTTCAGCTACTAAAGACCCACAAAATTCAGGACTTATGCCGATCCAAACAATCCTCAAACACAAACCATTAAAATGCTAGCGATATGTTGGTACCTAATATTGGTTAATATATCTTACGGATACAACAACTTATTTCGTCTCATTAAGTATCCTTGGGCTGACCAAGACCTCAAGTTCATTTTAACTCTGAATAGTAATTGAATCACACAGTCAAACCTCTAAAGGAAGCCGACCCAATTTCTTTGGAAGTTAGCTGTGACAACCATTTAAAATACTCCGTTGACTAGTCGTCATACTCCCTCGTTGACCTTTAAACGTTAGCCTGGCAGCAGCCAAATCTAATCTACACTCACTGTCAGACAAAACTCCGATGCATTGATCATAATCAAACTGCCATTAACCCAGCACTAGTGGTGTGAATTTCAGCCACATTATTGCTCGCGTGCGTGACAGCTGTCACCCATCGTTGTTTCTAAATGCTATTTTAACAACTATGAAACAAATTACGATGCATACATGCCTAATGACGTCGAATTCAGTTAATTACTCAACTCTACAGGGTGTTACAAAAAGGTACGGCCAAACTTTCAGGAAACATTCCTCACACACAAATAAAGAAAAGATGTTATGTGGACATGTGTCCCGAAACGCTTAATTTCCATGTTAGAGCTCATTTTAGTTTCGTCAGTATGTACTGTACTTCCTCGATTCACCACCAGTTGGTCCAATTCAAGGAAGGTAATGTTGACTTCGGCACTTGTGTTGACATGCGACTCATTGCTCTACAGTACTAGCATCAAGCACATCAGTACGTAGCATCAACAGGTTAGTGTTCATCACGAAAGTGGTTTTGCAGTCTGTTCAATATTTACAAATGCGGTGTTGGGAGATGCCCATTTGATGTTTGGATTAACACGGGGAAATAGCCCTGGAGCGGTACGTTTGTATCGAGACAGATTACCAGAACGAAGGTGTCCCGACAGGAAGACGTTTGAAGCAATTGATCGGCGTCTTAGGGAGCACGGAACATTCCAGCCTATGACTCGCGACTGGGGAAGACCTAGAACGACGAGGCCACCTGCAATGGACGAGGCAATTCTTCGTGCAGTTGACGATAACCCTAATGTCAGCGTCAGAGAAGTTGCTGCTGTACGAGGTAACGTTGACCACGTCACTGTATGGAGAGAGCTACGGGAGAACCAGTTGTTTCTGTACCATGTACAGCGTGTGCAGGCACTATCAGCAGCTGATTGGCCTCCACGGGTACACTACTGCGAATGATTCATCCAACAATGTGTCAATCCTCATTTCAGTGCAAATGTTCTCTTTACGGATGAGGCTTCATCCCAACGTGATCAAATTGTAAATTTTCATAATCAACATGCGTGGGCTGACGAGAATCCGCACGCAATTGTGCAATCACGTCATCAACACAGATTTTCCGTGAACGTTTGGGCAGGCGTTGTTGGTGAAGTATTGATTGGGCCCCATGTTTTTCCACCTACGCTCAATGTAGCACGTTATCATGATTTCTTACGGGACACTCTACCTGTGCTGCTAGAACATGTGCCATTACAAGTGCGACACAATATGTGGTTCATGCACGATGGAGCTCCTGCACATTTCATTCGAAGTGTTCGTACGCTTCTCAACAACAGATTCGGTGACCGATGGATTGGTAGAGGCGGACCAATTCCATGGCCTCCACGCTCTCCTGAGCTCAACCCTCTTGACTTTCATTTATGGGGGCATTTGAAAGCTCTTGTCTACGCAACCCCGGTACCAAATGTAGAGCCTCTTCGTGCTCGTATTGTGGACGGTTGTGATACAATACACCATTCTCCAGGGCTGCATCAGCGCATCAAGGATTCCATGCGACGAAGGGTGGATGCATGTATCCTCGCTAACGGAGGACATTTTGAACTTTTCCTGTAACAAAGTGTTTGAAGTCACGCTGGTACGTTCTGTTGCTGTGTGTTTCCATTCCATGATTAATGTGATTAGAAGAGAAGTAATAAAATGAGCTCTAACATAGAAAGTAAGCGTTTCCGGACACATGTCCACATATTTTCTTTCTTTGTGTTTGAGGAATGTTTCCTGAAAGTTTGGCAGTACCTTTTTGTAACACCCTGTATACGTAGATGCCCTATATGTATTATAACATCAACTTATTTTAATGACAAAAAAGTGAACTTATATTGCAGTAAATATGAATAATAAGTATAGTTGGTGAACCATACACTAGAATAAATTTATATGAGCCCTAGTTCCATAATTACTTTTTGACACATGCATTATTTCAGTCTGTAGTGTCCAAACAATTGGCACAAACATTCCTGCAAATGATCGGGGCATGTCCACTTACATGTTTAACGCGCCACTTTCTGGTTGATTTTTCCCATACTCGTAACACCTTCCTCTTTTTTCTTTTCTTTCCTCTGACGGCTTGACTGCAGTTTGCTCCATTACGCGTCGTGGAAGTCCACGCCTCCTAATCTTCTTAGGTACCTGTGTTGCTTGACGTCTCCTTTCTATTTGGAGCTTTGTAAGTTCCAATGCCTTCTATTAGATAGGAAAGCAGTCTCATCAGTACTTCATCATCATTTTTATTGAACTGAACTGTGAAAAATAAATAAATTACCCACCGAAATGGAAACGGAAATGGTAACGCCAGTGATTGGGTTTGTGACAGTTATTATAAACTTATTTTTGTACTCCCTAACAATAGCCACGTTCAAACAAAAATGGTGAAATACTGACCTTTAAAGTGGAACTCGAAATGTCATAAATTCACCTCTGTGGAAAACCCGTACAGGCAACAACATAACAAAAAGGATATCGCTGGGTGAGGTACGTCACCCGCGCGACTACTCAAGGGTTCAGACATTATTACAACTTTAGGAGTCGTTAAATTTGACAAAAGAGCAGTGCTACCAACACTTCGCCAGAAGATGGGTAGTGTGGCAGTTCCCGAAACGTCGCGATATATCAACGCTACCAACCGGTTGGAGAGCCGTGAAACCTTTATCAACTTTTTAACAGTTCAATTTTGTATGTTACGGCCGTCTGCGAAAATTTCAGGGTGCGGCTGCAGCTTCGTCTAGAAACTTTGCTTCTCGTGATGAATAATGCTGAAAAGATTCTATGCCCACAGCCCGCAGCAGCCTTCTATTCCCCTCCTATGTAACACAATTTTGTGCAATAGAATTTACATAAAGACATTAAAAATATACATAACAAAACTATGAATTAACTTACATATAGACTATACGTGATGCATAGATAAGCTAAGGTGTCAAATTTTCACCGTGACAACACTCAAAATATATTTTAGCACCAGACTCAGCTGTCGATAATTTAGTATGGCCTATTACAATCAATATGTAAAACATAACAACTAGAAATGGGAGTTCTTGTTATCAACGGAAATTTTGTTCCCCGTGAATAAGCTACCATAAAAAATATTGTCTCACAGTGATATCCAATACCCTACTTGTGGCGTGGTTCACTTTAAGTACACCTTATTGAGAGTGCCATAGTGCTGTTGAGATAATATGAAAATGTCTTGGGGTTGCGGCTCGATATTTCCGTTTTCTAGTGCGTGTTTTTATAGAGTTATCTTTCGTAAGAATAATATTTCCTGAATACGTTTATTCATCTGCTAACTGTAACTAGCACGCTTTGCTGTGCCTCAGTCGCCGTAAATGGAAAAGAAAGAAAAGAGAAAACACACGTTTGTAATATATGTGGGAATTGGATATACATCCTAATCTGCTTCTCTCTCCTGTCCCTGTCCATCTCGTCCTCCCGCTATGTCCCCCTTCTCCTTCTTTCCACTCTGTCTGTCCATCGCCTCCTCCCTCTCTCACTGCCCATCTTCCTCTTATCTCCCCCCCATCTGTCTCTCTGTACTTCTGCCCTCTCTCTCCCCCTCTCCCAGTCTACCATCTCCTCCCTCATCACTCTCCATCTCCTCCTGTCCAGCCTCTCTGACGACATCCTCTTTCCCGTTTTTATGTCCATTTCCCACCACCCCTGTCTCCATCTCCTCTCCCCCCCCCCTCACTCTCTGACATGGAGCCTTGTTTACTGTTGTTGGTAATTTAGATTCTGTAGTAGTAAGCTAATCACAAACCAATAAGCCATAAATACGACTTTCCTGTCTGCTAACAACGTTTCACTATATATACAGGGTGGTCCGTTGATCGTGACCGGGCCAAATATCTCACGAAATAGACCTCACACGGAAAAACTACAAAGAACGAAACTCGTCTAGCTTGAAGGGGGAAACCAGATGGCGCTATGGTTGGTCGCTAGATGGCGCTGCCGTAGGTCAAACGGATATCAACTGCGTTTATTTAAATAGAAACCACCATTTTTTATTACATATAGTAGTACGTAAAGAAATATGAATGTTTTAGTTGGACCACTTTTTTCGGTTTGTGATAGATGGCGCTGTAATAGTCACAAACGTATAAGTATGTGGTATCACGTAACTTTCCGCCAGTGAGGACGGTATTTAATCTGTTTAAAATGGACCGTTTACCAATGGTGGAAAAGGTCGATATTGTGTTGATGTGTGGTTATTGTGATCAAAATGCCCAACGGGCGTGTGCTCTGTATGCTGCCAGGTATCCTAGACGACTTCATCAAAGTGTTTGGACCGTTCACCGGATAGTTACGTTATTGAAGGAAACAGGAAGTGTTCAGTCACATGTGAAACGTCAACCACGACCTGCAACAAATGATGATGCCCAAGTAGGTGTTTTAGCTGCTGTCGCGGCTAATCCGCACATCAGTAGCAGACAAACTGCGGGAGAAGCGGGAATGTCAAAAACGTCGGTACTGAGAATGCTACATCAACATCGATTGCACCCGTACCATATTTCTATGCACCAGGGATTGCACCAGGATGCACGACTTTGAACGTCGTGTACAGTTCTGCCACTGAGCACAAGAGAAATTACGGGACGATGACAGATTTTTTGCACTCGTTCTGTTTAGCGACGAAGCGTCATTCACCAACAGCGGTAACGTAAACCGGCATAGTATGCACTACTGGGCAACGGAAAATCCACGATGGCTGCGACAAGTGGAACATCAGCGACCTTATGGGATGAAGGATAATTGGCCCCCATTTTATCGATGGCAATCTAAATGGTGCAATGTATACTGATTTCCTACGTAATGCTCTACCGATGGTACTACAAGATGTTTCACTGCATAACAGCATGGCGATGTACTTCCAGCCGGCCGGAGTGGCCGTGTGGTTCTAGGCGCTACAGTGTGGAACCCCGTGACCGCTACGGTCGCAGGTTCGAATCTTGCCTCGGGCATGGATGTGTTTGATGTCCTTAGGTTAGTACGGTTTAAGTAGTTCTAAGTTTGTCAGTGGGCACAGCAGCAAATCCTCGCCAACTCGAACTTCTGCTCCAATATTCTATTTACCGATGAATGTTCCTTCTCAAAAAAAGGACAGGTAAATACATGGAACATGCATTATTGGTCCAGCGACAACCCACGATGACTTAGACAGGTGGAACATCATCGTCAGTGAAGAGTTAATGTCTGGTGTGGGATGCTTGGTACTACAATTATTGGCCCTTATTTCATAAATGTTAGTCTAAAAGGCACAGCGTATGCCAACTTCCTCCGACTAATTCTTCCTTCTCTTCAGGATGAAGTGACCCTAAGAACTAGAATGTTTATGTGGTATCAACACGATGGATGTCCAGCATATTATGCCTGAAGACAAGGTATCCTGCCCGATGCATTGGTCGAGGAGGAACAGTTACTTGGCCTGCTAGGTCTCCTGATTTAAATCTTCTGTACTTATTTCTTTGGGAGTGGATTAAGGACGTTGTCTACCACGATATTCCAACAACTGCAAAGGGCATGCAGGATCGTATGGTGGTTGCTTGTTAGAGCACCTTTGAATTTTCTACTCCTGAGCAACGGTACACGAGATTCAAAGTCAATTTTGTGATAAGTTTTTACTTGGTTGTCATTTGTTGTCTGACAACGCCAGCAGGTGGACGAGTCAGTGATCCCGGGCTCAAAGTCAATGTTGTGTTATGTAACTAATAACGTTGTGTCTCACTGAATGATACACTGTGATACATTTTTGAATAGGTCTTTAGGAGAGGAACTGAATTACCGAATAAAAAATACATTTTAAAACTCATACTGCTTTTCCTATCTTTGTAAAAAACGATGCTGCAACAAAGGCAACCACGCTGATTGATATCCCCCTGACAGCTAAAGAACATTTGCTTCAAATATTTTGTAATTTGCATCTGGACAAACAGCTATTTAGGGTGGCCAAGATAAATGGGACACCCTGTATATTAAGACGTATATAGTTTATATCTGTCTAAACGCTTATTACAGTAACTTGTAAAAACCTGGAGTAACGGGAAAGGTACATTTGGAGATTTGTGGCAACAGCGTTTTCGCTATATATAATACACCTTAAAATACTGATATATGAAAGAATTTGGTATCTAAATACATGCCCATATTAGAAATCAGCGTTGTGTCAAAATTTCAAAGAAATAGGTAAAGAAATTTCGGAGATTAAGGATATTGGGCAAACGAATACTGACATTTTTCTGGCGTTTCCGCTTTCACTACATATATACCAGATGGCGCTCCACCATATATACACGTGAGTAATCGAACTCAGTGTTGTGCCAAAATTTCAAAGCAATCTGTAAAGAAATTTCAGTGATCTAAGTTTTTGAAGAAAGGAACGTCTACGTTTGTAGATGCCCCTAATCTCAAATGTGCAAAAGATTTTGACCAAGTGCTTTGAGATTTTTACACAACGTTTCATACGAATATTTGTGTGTTCCTACACCTATTTTTTAAATATATGTAATGTATGATTTTCACAGATTTAATAATAGGGAAACGGTTTGTACAAAAAATCTCAAATACATATATATGCAGGGTGTCTCAAAATAATGTGCACACCTTTTGAAATTGAATATCTCTTTAACGCAGTTTTTGAGGGTAATTATTCAGAAGGCAATGATAAACATAACAAAACTCTCTTTTGTGCCAGGACTGTGAACATCGTGTTATTGTTGGCTCAACGGAAATGCGTGCTGAAGTGTTACTGGGAAACAGAAAATGTGAGTGACGCATGATGATGCTGGAGGGCTGAATTTGGAACACCATCACCACCAAGGGTAACAATTGCAACAATCTGAGACAAGTTTGACAACATAGGAATAGTACAAGATTTGAAGAAGGGACATTGCGGAAGAAAGAAATATTCAGCCAACAATGAAAATGTTGATGCAGTGATCCAGGCATATACACAATCCGGAATAAATCTCCAAGGCAATCCTCTAGTGAGATAGGGACCTGCAAATTCAGCGTTCATAGAATTCAGTGGGCTCATAAATAGAAAACCTTACCTTCCAAGACTTTTCCATGCTCTTGAGGATGATCGCAATAGGTGAAGTGAATTTTGTGAGTGGTTCGTTAACAGACGCGAAGAAGAGCAACATTTCCTCTATATAATTCTTTGGCCAGATGAAGTGACTTTTATACTTAAGGGAATAATTAACTACCGTTATTGCTTGTACTGGGCCAGTGAGAAGCCATACGTAACAGAGGAACGACATATTAAGCTACCAGGTGCATGAGTCTAGTGTGGTCAGTCTTCTGGAAGGTTAATTGGGCTGAACTATTTTGAAAAAACTGTTTCGGGTGACTCTTACCTATAAATGTTGAATATGATAACTCCTGGTCTTAATGACATTTTTGAAAATGAAGATAATTACTTTCAACAGGGTGGTGCACGACATCACTTTCACAATGATGTGAGGATATTTGTCAGTTGTACATTTCCTGCAAGATGGATAGGACAAAGAGGGAGTGTGGAGTTTCCTGCTTGATCACCTGATTTAATTCCTCCAGACTTCTGTCTGTGGGGTACTCCCAAGAACACAGTTTACACTGTACAGACCACAAACACTGGATGACCTTAGAGAGCAAATTGAGGAGGCCTGTGATGTTATTTCATTAGGAACAATATCGTGAGAACGTCGCTCTCTTATAAGTCATTGTCAATGGAGCATTGCGGCTGAAGGAGGGCATTTTGAAAATTTACCACCTTTAGTTGGACCTTAAGGTATACCACAAACATTGTACTGTATTTCTATCTCCTTTAATTAAAGAGATATTCAGTTTAAAAGAGTGTATACATTATTTTGGGACAGCCTGTATATGTATTCGTCATTAGGAACAATATCGTGAGAACGTCGCTCTCTTCTAAGTCATTGTCAATGGAGTATTGCGGCTGAAGGAGGCCATTTTGAAAATTTACCACCTTTAGTTGGACCTTAAGGTATACCACAAACATTGTACTGTATTTCTATTCAGTTTAAATGAGTGTATACATTATTTTGGGACAGCCTGTATATGTATTCGAATGCACCGTTTCATCAAAATTTCAAAGCAATCGGTCAAGACCCATCGGAGGTACAGGACTTAGAACAAACAAACATTAAATTTTTATTTATATAGTTACCCGCTCCGTAAATCGTTGGTAGTATTTACAATTTCCACTATTTATCGCTGCAGGAATGGATTGAATTAGTTCATGATACAATTTCTCAGGCTACTCTTTCAGTTATCCAAGTACGTACAAAACAGAACATGATCAAATGTTCACATTTTCAACGTTTACTCTGTATATTTGATCTTTAGTGCTCGTTATGGGATATGATTATTGCTTTCAACGCCAATCAGTGTATCGATTTTAGCAATTTTGGGGGCGTTTGCTGGTTCCAGAGGAGCCTTTCACCATCCACTTCCCGGTTAATTAGAATAACGTCTACTGCTTCAGCGCGCCCTCCAATCGGCGGGACCAGCGATGGCCTGGGAATTAGTTCTGGCGGCCGATTTTGAAGAGGTGTTAACGATGCGGAATTTTAATTACGAAAATACCTTTTGAAGCACTTTGCAATTAAAAGGCTTGTCAGAACTTGATGACATGTCATTACGAAGCTAATTAAATTTCTAAAAAATGCTTTTTACTCTCTGGAACTAATTAAAATTCGAGAAATCTAATTCCACTTAGGTAGCTGTTAATGTCCATTGGGAAAGCAGCATGCAGTTGCAATACTTAGAGAACCGATGGAGAGGGTCAAGCATATCTGCGCATCTGTGGTGAGATCGGCTACGTACAAATAACAAATGAAATTATAACGAAAGCGCTGTCACGAACCTGAAGCACTTATAGCACGTATTTCGCTACGCGGTGCTAACCCCTGTAAGTATAGTATTCGAAATTAGAATCATAGTGTGCCACACTGATTTCAGAACTTATTTCGCCTTAGGGTATTTTCACCAGAAAATTCGATCAATAGGTACGTAACTAGTCACAATGTACAGGTATTAAAGGAGTTATTAAAGCTAGTCTACATTGTCTCACATTCCATTAGCAGTTCCATCTATTTTTCCTGACTTACACTTTTTCCTCTTCACAGTACTGTGTTTCAAAAAAGGAATTAGTTCGTGGTTTGTTTGAAAGCTACGACACTTTTGATCTACGTATATAACAATAGTTCATAGCTGTCGGTTCCTATGAATAAAGAATATACATCGTTATTAGAAAAATTCAAGTTGTAATTAGACAGCAGTGGAATAAGACACTCTCCACATGCCTCTCGTGTCATAATAAAGACATGACCATGTGATATTGTTCCGTCCACACTGCTTAAGACGACGTGACTGATACATGGTACAACACCCTTCGTAAGAAGTTGTACAATTAGCCAACGGAAACGCGGTATGTCACAATAAGTGCGAGTTTTCTGCGAAAATCAGGTGACAGCTATTTTCTTCTACATTTTTCTGTTTTTCCGTATATGTTTACTGCAGCCTATCGTGCAGGGTGGAAAATGTACACTGAGGTGACAAAAGCGGTTGGACAGAGATATGCTTACATACAGATGCTCATAGTATCGCGTACGCAAGGTATAAAGGGGCCGTTCATTTGCGGAGCTATCATTTGTGCTCAGGTGATTCATGTGAAAAGGTTTCACATGTGATTATGGCCGCAATGCGGAAATTAACAAACTTTGATAGCGGAATGGTAGTTGGTACTAGACGCATGAGACATTCCACTTCGGAAGTCGTTAGGGAATTCAATATTCCTAAATACATAGTGTCAAGCGTGTGCCGAGAATACCAAACACCAGGCATTATCAGCCATCAAGTACAACGCACTGGCCGATGGGCTTAACGACAAAGAGCAGAGGCGTGTGTTTAGAGTAGTCAGTGCAGACAGACAAGCAACATTTCTACGAGCTCGACGCCACCTGCAACGCCTCTTGTAGGCTCGTGACCACATCGGTTGGACCACAGACGACTGGAAAAAAGTCATCTGGTCAGATGAGCCCCAGTTTCAACTGGTAACAGCTGATGGGAGTGTTAGAGTGTGACACGACGCCTAGAACCGACGTTTTCAACTAGGCAATGTGCAAGTTGGTGGTGGCTGTGTTTACATGGAATGGACTGGGTACTCTCATCCGCCTGAACCGATCACTGAATGGAGTAGACCACTTGCAGCCATTAATGTATTTCATATTTAGTTACTGCTCATAGTTTAAGAATATTGCAGTGATTAATTTCGAATTTCTACACAGTAGTACACTGTGCGTGTGTTCTACAGCACTCATAGATAGTTGCATTATGTGACAGCACCGAAGGCCAGCAATTGAAATAACTACAAATTTGACAGCTAATGAATGCCCAGTAGAACGAAATTTGGTCGTGAGTCTCAGATACACGGCGGGGTGCATGCTGCTGGATGTGGACGATGGCACTGACTGCCGCCTTTGTGGACACTTCACTCGGGAACAACCACTTCAGATTTTTGGGTTACCAATAAAATTTCACCGCCTGTAGTTGGCGAGGGAAGAGAAGAAAAGAGGAGACGTTAAGTTCATGATAGTCTGACTCTGGGCAAATATCCTCGGTAACATTCTGAAGCTCTCCAATAGTATTAAATGATATGTTGATCGTGATTGGTCGCCTTGGTGCTATTCGAAAGGAGTAGGCAATATGCCGGCACTGAAAATCACCCGTTCTCGTCCTTTGTATTATCATCTACATAAACGTGACACTGTACCCTTCATGCACTCATTACAATTAGATACACTGAATAGCCAGTCTTGCAACACAGTACTCATGGTTTGCAATTAAAATGAACTCATTTGATGCCTTTTCGTAACTGAGATTCACAGTCATGTAAAATTTTTTGAAAGACATCGTGTTTACGCCAGTGACTGTCAAAATTTTTATTTCCACTATTGCAATTTCGGTCTTAGGCCATTATCAAGTGCAGATGTTTTGACTTTTAAGCCATGTCAACTTTATACAGGCTGCCACATTTATATGTCGTTGTCATTTGTTGTTATATTCATTCGTAATGCTGCTGTGTAGTGTTTATAACAACCATACTTCCAAATTGTAACGTAAAAGTATAACGTAATTTGTAACTGATTAAAACGCTCAAAAATTGTGTATCATGGTGTCAAAATGAACTCATAACCGTAAGAACAGCTGAATAAAATACTGTTACAGCAGCGTTATTGGCTGAAGTTATTTAATGTCTTTTCAAGAGATTTACAGTTCCTCAGACCCAAGAGAAATAAAAACAATAGTAGCACATGTCTCATCATTCTGTCGCTTCTGCTTGGCAGTGTTTTCCACATATGTGTTACCTCGCTGATTCTGTGAAACATCTCCTCATATCTTATCAGTTCACCTAATTTCAACGCCATCCTAAAGCAACAACATTTCAGACACACCGATTCTGTTTCCCTCGCAGTCCAAGATTCACTCCCACACATAATGCTGTGCTCCAGAGGTACATCATGAGTTACTTCACTATCAAATTAAGGCCAATGTTTGTTAGTACTGTTTATATCCGCGTTGAATCTCTCGTAAAGCGTTTGTTTCCTTCATTTCGTCTACTTCGTGCTCACCAGTTTAGGTGTTTAGTTAATCACTAACTGCATTTCCGCTACTCCGTCTTACTTTTGTCTTTCTTTGGTTTACTCTCAATCTATATTATGTGTTCAGTAGAGCGTTTGCTCCTTTTAGTACATTTCATGAATCTTTCTCACTTTCACGGTGGATAGCCATGTGTCATCAGCGAGTCGTATTATTTATATTCCTTCAACCTGAATTTTAATCTCCCTCCTGACTCTATATTTTATTTCCGTTATAGATTCTACAATGTACATACTGATAAGTAGAAGACAAATGCTCCACACCCTTTAAACCGTTTCTAATTCGAGCATTTCAGTATTGTTCTTTAAACCTTTTTGTTTTCTGTTGGTTCTTATACATGTTACGGGTTATTCGTCTTTCCCTACAGATTATGTCTACTTTTCTGAGAATTTCGAACGTCTTGCACGATTTTGAGACGTCGACCATTTTATCGAGGTCGACATGTCCTATTCATGTATTTTAATTTTTCTTACGTGTTGTTTCTCTCGTTATACGCGGAGCAGAACCGCCAAGTGCTGTCTTCCCTAATGAGGTGCTGATCGCCAACCAAAAGATTCTCAATTTTCTGTTCCACTCATCTGTGGATGCATGAGGTGTTAAACTGCTTGTGCGGTAATTGTTGGACTTATCTGCCCCAGAATCTTTGAAACTGCCTGGATGACATTTTTCCGCAAGTCTGAATGCTTTTAATAACGCAGAACATTGTTTTGACTTTTCTACATGTTGAATCTGTCCTATCTATTCCGATTTCTTCACATTCTTCCTGCAAACTAAACTTCCCACCCACATAGCTAAATTCATTGATTCGGTCTAATTTTTCATCTTCTCATGTAATTCTCTCAGCACTATCTTTTACTTCTGTTGATGTTAATCTTATCACGTCTTTTCAAAATCTTGTTAATTCCCTTGAACTGATTTTCCAAATGCTTTGCTGTTTTTGATAGGATTACAGTGACAATAGCGAACCATAAAAGTTTTTCTTGTCCTCCCTGAGCTTTAACAACCTTTCCAGAGTTATCCGGCGTTCCATTTTATTTGTTCAGTGTAAAGATTGAAAAACAACTGGAACGGAGGAACCCTGTTTTACTCCCTTCTCAGGTGATTCATTCGTTGAGTTCTTCGATTCTTGTAACTACAGTCTTGTTTTCGCAAAAGTTGTAGATAGCGTTTCGCTCCCGCGTTTTATCCCTGCGACTTCCAGAATACAATGTATTACAGTGTACATAGTGAAAAGTCTTCCCTGAATCAACAAATGCTGCAAACGTAAGTATGTCATTCTTTATTCTATCCAAGATAAGTTATAGAACAGAATTGCCTTGCGAGTTGCTACATTTCTTTGGAATCAAAACTGACTTTCTTCGAAGCCGGCATTTATCATTTATTCAGTGCTTCCGTAAAATATTCAAATCAGTATTTTGCAACCACACCTGTCGACACATGCCTTCTTTGAAGTAGGAATTACTTAATTCTTGTTGAAGTATTTCGACTGTTCTATGTGTTATGTATACGAAATGGGATATTCTTCTCTCCTTATGGTCAACTTGTGGATTGTATGCCACGACGAGTACAGGCATGCGTCAATACAGGAGGACGTGCTACTGGGTATTAGAGATACCGGTGTATACAGCAAATTGGACCACCATCTCTGATGGTCTCACTGTATAGTGGTATAAATGCAATGTGTGGTTTTTATGAGCAATAAAAAGGACGAAAATTATGTTTATGTTGATCTGTATTCCAATTTTCAGCAAAGGTTCTGGAACTCTCGGAACCGAGGTGTTGCAAAACTTCTTTTGATGTGTGTTTATTCCTTTCCGCTATCAGCCTTACCTGTTTTGCTCAGTAACGGATAGCCGTCTCATAGCTTAAAATTCTTACAGATGCTTTTATCATCTCCAAAGGCATCTTTAATTTTTATACAGGCGTCACCTACCTTGTAAATTAGGAAACTGGGGGTCAATACCTGTTGATGCCTCGCGTCAGTTGTTGTTGTACACACATTGTCTTTTACATATATTTCTCATCGCATTGAATTGACGTTACAGTACATTTAAAGCATAGGTTAATATAGATCGGCGTACTCTTACGAATAAAGGACTGCTCACTTGAAAATGGCAAACAGCGAAATCAGCTGCTCGTGACACAAGGTACATTAATTGTATAAATGCGAGGATGGAAAACGGATTTGTTACTCATGACACCCGACAGGAGAAACTTCACATTTGAAATAATCTATGATGGAGACTGGATATGGCTGTAGAAGTCGACGAATTTATGGTACTGCTTTACACTTTTACCGGTAACATTACTTCTCGTATGACCCTGCGGTTGGGGGGACGTTAAACCCTGATACTACTCCCTCCTTTCCTGCTTCACGAAAACGGGTCACCTCATTTAATTTTCTCATACTCAAACGACTGCTGTCTTGCATCGTCAATAAAGGAATACACGGTGTGTCCCTGTTCGATCAGGATTGTGTATATAGATTATGTTCACAGAAGCCCGTCTTTATTCAAAATAGTCTCTCCCTGAATCAATGTATAGCTCAAATCATTTTAAAAATATCCTGAAACTATCAAATAGTTATTTTTTGCAGTTCGACTTAATACTGCAGTGCAGTATTCTTGGAAGACCGTAAGTACGTCTGAAGTGTGTCCCCACACTACCAACTTAAATTCTGGGAAAAACCAGAAGTCGGTTAGGGCCAAATCCGGCGAATACGGCGTGTTATCCAGGGCTGTGATTCATTCGCTGGACAAACGCTCGCGCACTAACTTTACCCTGCCACTCGATATTCGGGTCGGATTCGATGAATTCACTGGACGACGCACCTAGCTCAACACAAAACTCGATAGTGTCTCGTTCCTCTACCGCCGCTTTCCTAGCGCCAGACACATACTGTTAGATTCGCAGTCAGGACACATTGGCATTCTGCACAGCTGTTGCTGAAACTTCAAAGATCATAATACCGCAACTTTCTGTAAGATAGCTGTGCAGTTTTGAGTTTCACGGAAGCTGTCCTAACGGAACTGATACAAACTGTGTACATCCATTTACTCCTGAAGTTAAGCTATAATCTTCTACAGATGGAGAAGGAGTGTACGTTTGCTTATTTGCATATCATTTTCTTTCAATAGGTTCTTCCGTGACAGTGTTTGTAGCAAAGACATACTCGCGATTAATCTGGTGCAAATCGCCGTCTGGTTGTGAATCAATCGTAAGTGCTGCAGCCAACGGCCTTGCTGTAGTGAAAACAGCAGTTTCCGTTATACCACCCAATATAACCGTTGTCGGACTTGGCAAACACTTGGATGGGTGACCATCGGTGTCTGCCGAGCGTTGTTGGCAAGCGGGGTGCCTTTAGTCCTCGTGAGGCCAATGGAGAAGCTGCTCGACCGAAGAGTAGCGGCTCTGGTAACGAAAGCTGACAACGATTGGGAGACCAGTGTGTTGACCATAGCCCCCCCCCCCCCCCCGTATCCGCATCCAGTGACGCCTATCGGCTGAGAATGACACTGCGGTCGATCGGTATCGCTGGGTCTTCCGAGGCCTGTTCGGATAGACTTTAATTTATAGTGTGATGAAGGGTGATAACGCAACGAGATTTCGATTTGTTTTCCATTTAAATGGGTGGAGGTAGAGTAGTAGAAGAAACGAAACAGTTGTAGCAATAAACTGGTAGCCAACATCGCGGGAATTCTGTTTCTTCCATGAACACCGTTTTTGGCGGAACTAAAGCCGCCATCATCGGATCTTAGAGCACTTTCAGGTTACAACATCAAGGCAAACAATGGTGATATTAATTGCTGCGTACAACACGCAGGCCTTACAAAATTGTCGTACGTAGCACAATTTTGTGAGGCCAGCGTGTAATAGGCAACTATTAATATCACCATTGTTTGCCTTGATGTTGGAAACCGTATGTGCCGTAAGATCCGATGATGGCGGCTTTAGTTTCGCCGAAACCGGTAATCATGGAATAAAAAAAATTCCCGCGATGTTGGCTACCAGTTTATTATCTCAACCATCCAGATCGCTCCCACATGAGCACAATGTGCTCCCTACGAAACGAAACAGTTGTCGTATCTAGGAACCAGTGTTACTGTTCAATATCTTCAAAGCAAAACAATTAAGGAAAGAAGGTGATTCTAACAGGTAAAGGAATCTTTTTCAGAAAAGAACTCTCCAGTCATCAAATTTTAACATGAAAATTAAAACAGAAGATCATTAAAGTCTAAATCTGGAATATATGTTTGGATGGCAGTAAAACGTAGAGTGACGAGTTTCAGGTTCGCTCTTTTAAAGTAATCTTTTTTTGTAGCTGTTGTACAAATTTATTCTGATCCTTCGTTTTCACCTTGTTTTGTGTGGGTTTCCTGTCGATTTTCATTTTCATTACTTACATAAAACAGTTCACTGAACATAAACTATATATTCACCCCTACACTCATATCTGCCCCTACGATACTTAACGCTCCCTGGATCTACATCATTGTCAAACTGTTCAGCTACCCTCGTCTTTCAACTATCTGCACTAGCCATAATCACCTCCTGAATTCTTTCACATGCTGCATTGCTATCTTTACTGGGAGGGTGCCTGAGAAGTAATGCCTTCGAATGTTTTACTCTGTTGTCTGAATTGGTTGAAGTATTATAGGTCATGCATATTATTCGGTTGAATTCGCTGACCCAAGTTGCAACCCTCTGCCAACAGTGGGCTTCGATTTGTAACGTGCAACGTACCGGTGTGTAACGTAACTATGTCGTCGCGTCAGAAACAGCGTACTGTAATCCGTCAGAAAACTGAAGGCACACCAGGAGCACCATCTTCTTTACCAGAACAGGGGGAAACTCACGCCAGCGTTGCGACATCTGCGACAATGGATGCCTTGGGTTCATTGTCATCGATGGTCCTCCATACAGTACGTGGATGGAGCCATCCTGTTTTCATCTGCTTCCAAAACTTAAAGAACATCTTCGACAGCCTCAGTTTGATAGTAAAGAACTGTTGCAAACAGATGTGAGGTTGTGGTTCCGACAACAAATTCAAGCTCTCTATAGTGACGGTATCAACAGACTGATCTCTCTTTGTCAGAAAATGTCGTCACCTCGGTGACTATGCAGAGAAATAAATATGTTGATATGACGAATGAAGATGGAAAGGAAGAAAGGAAGAATGTATTTAATGTCCCGAAGACATCGAGGTCATTAGAGACGGAGTACAAGCTCCGATTGTGTGGAGGATGAGGGTGGAAGCCGTGCCCATTGAAAGGAGCCATCCCGACATTTACCTCGAGCGATTTAGGGAAATTACGAAATACCTCAGTCTGGACGGCCGGACGCGTGTTCCAACCGTCGTCCTCCCGATTGCTAGTCCAGTGTGCTAACCAGTGCGCCACATCACTCCGTTCGGAAAATATACAATGTTTATTTATTTAAAAAGGTTTAAGAGTGTTCACATAAGAAAAAAATTCGTTCCCTAGATTAAACGTTCTTAGATTGAGAGATGAAAAGTTGTCTTGCGGTTCATCGATGAGGTAGCACTGTGTGAATGGTATACGTCGGTGTCAGACTGAAAACCAATCATTCCCATACAGACAGACACCAAACACACACACACACACACACACACACACACACACACACACACACACACACACATATATATATATATATATATATATATATATATATATATATATATGTGTGTGTGTGTGTGTGTGTGTGTGTGTGTGTGTGTGTGTGTGTGTGTGTATGGGCGGTTGTGTGTTGCAGTAGTTCCCTTCCCGAGAACATTTGCAGAGCTATGATTGTAACAAATTAAAGCCGCTATGTAACTCCTGCCAATTAGATTTCGTTATGTTCTATGGAACTACGAAATTACTGGAGAAACTGAAATGGCCCGAGAGTAATAAGTTATCTGCGGTTTTGTCGTTGTTTCTGCCTTTCATTACCTACTTCAAGATATGGAACGAACAATTTGCGATCCTTCCCGTTATAGAGCCTCGGCTGTGTTCGGCCAAGTACGACGCTAGATGTTGTCGGGCTGAGGGGCTCCCATTTGGAAATGATTGGACGTTTGTCCTAAAACTAAGAAAAACAGTAAGAAGTTTAGGAGTAACTATGAGCTCTATCAAACGCGCATCGAAAAGATTTAAAGTACCTAGGCGTAGGCTCTGCTCTCTCTATATCATTATTCAGCCAGTCACAGCACTGACAAACAAATATCAGACTGGCTTCCGAATATAAACTTTTACTCAATATAAGCAGTTTCTCGAATAACCCACCTCTCGGTTTCTCAGTCTTGCGTAAATTAAGTTTGACCATCATATCATATCAGCAGCTTTTTAGTAAAACATTTCATTTCGTCCGTTATTGTGTGGATAGCCAAATTTATCCAGCATAGCGATGTGCTGTTTTTTTGAAGTTCTAAGACAATGAAGCCGATGTGCTGTGTTAGCTCTGATTAACAAGTGTGGCTCAGCTGCTGTTAGTAACACGATGTGTCATTCGTTCACACTACTGTCGATGCCTCTTTCTTTATATTATTATAATACGCGCCAGAGTATTACTGTCGCTCGTGCTTTTATGAAAAAATACCAGCGAACACCGAACAACCTAATTAAGGAACGACATATATTTTCACTTTACTCACATTTGCGATATACCTCTCATATTTAATAGCAATGACCAACATATCAGTGTCGTAGCACGTTGGCCTAACTTCAGCCTTCTGGTTCTTTAATTCAAATTGGATTGCAGACCGAGATAGGAAGAGACAGACAACTCACCGTATTTGAACACTAAAATATCACTGTGCGTGGTGATGTCTGCTTACTAAGCTGATACACACATCACTCACTTGCATTTAAACCACAATACCAGAGTCACGCGGAAACCTTTTATCGTGGTAGATCAAAGTGTTGCGACAAAGCGCAACCATGGAAACGAAGCGACGGGCGGGGATTGAGGAAACGGAGGAATAATTAATTACTATTAAAAACAGTCTTGATCACAATTTATTTTATAAGGTGACCGGTTTCGACCACTGCTGTGGTCATCTTCAGACCATTGAGTGGAAACCCCTTTCTGTTGGAGAATCACAGTTAATTTAGTTTGTAAACAGATGTTAAGCTAAGCTGGCCGCGTGATGCAGACGCCGCGCTACTTAATTACAGTGAAGCCGCTGCGACATCACAATGCTCCGAGAACAATGGCGGTGAATGCGGTCTCTGTGGCGGCGGCGCCGCGCCGGGTAATGCTCTTTGTGCGGGCCGACTGACCCTAGGCGGCGGATGCCTGTGAGGACACAATTACAGGCGCCACTGGGCGGATCGCCTTCGCAGCACAGGCTGCAGTTCTTAGGTAATATGTTAATCTCCGAGGAGAGGCCTGATCTTCACAATGCAATCTATACGATGCAGTCAGATTAATATGACCACCGCCTATGTTCGGCGGCAAGGTGCAATAAGCACTCACACAGGGGAAGTGGCAGCACTAGAAGTGGAGATTGTATGAAGCTTGTAGGGGAGACGCGTAAAATATTTCCGTCGGTGTCGTAATGCGGTAAAGGAGCGACTTAACTCTCCTCCGAAGGTCATGATAATTGACTTTCGGGCCAATTGTACAAGTATTTCCGAAACTGCTAAGTTTGCAAAGCGTTTGCTTGTCGCCGCGGTTAAATCATGTTGTGCATGGTAGAATGGCGCTATCCGAAACGGCCGATGAGACCAGAGTGGTGTACGTGGGCCGTAGGTACAGAGGTGAACGACGGCTGCGGAGCAGTCTACGGGCGGATACACCTACAACTGATGAGCAACTGAAGGCCCAGCTGAACGAAAGGGCTACCAACAGTGTCTCCTCAACGACTCTTCAATGAACGTTGCTGCTTGTGGACCTCCGTAGCGGGCGTCTGGTTCATGTACCTTTCTTGACTGTTGTTCATCAGCGTTGGAGGCTGAAAGTTGCTCGCCAGTACCGCGCAACTGGAAGTCCTCTGAGGGCGACATTTGGCTTTCTCAGATAATTCACCTCTTATGCCCCATCAGAAAGATGGCCATTGGCGTGTACTACCTGAAACGTTTGAAAGCAAAAGGTCCAGGCTGGAGAAGGGAGCGTTATGGTCTGGGGAAATTTTTCGTGGCATTTCCTTGGTGATGTCGTCATTCTAGAAGGCACAAGGGTTCAGGACAGGTTTGCATATATACATGGATGCTTTTTCAACCCGCGACATGCAGTCTGATTTCAGTATGGCCGAGCGCTTCTAGGCGCTTCAGTCTGGAACAGCGCGACCGCTACGATCGCAGGCTCGAATCCTGCCTCGGGCATGGATGTGTGTGATGTCCTTAGGTTACTCAGGTTTAAGTAGTTCTAAGTTCTAGGGGACTGATGACCTCAGGTGTTAAACCCCATAGTGCTCACAGCCATCTGAACCATTTTGCAGTTTGATTTTCCTTGGCACGGTAGCACCTACCAACAAGACACTGCAACATGTCACACAGCTCGCAGTGTAGGTGTGTGGTTCGAAGTGCATCACTCTCCAGGATATCAATTTCACCGGATTTAAATCGAATCGCGTATCTGTGGAACCGCATCGAACGGACTGTTAGCGCCATAAATCCTCGACCGAGAAATCTAGCACGGCTGGCCATGGCAATGAAGCCTCGTGGTTCCACGCACCTGTCGGTACGTCCGAGACCCTCCACTCTCTTCTAGCAGCGGCTAGCGCAGCATAAGGTGTTTATTCCGCTTTTGATAGGCGGTGTCTGGACAGTGTACTTCTGCAAACATTTCTGATAAACCAGAGCCCCAATACGACCCGTCGGCGTTGACCAATGGCGTCCTCTTAATCCCTGAAATGTAACACAAATATATATTTCTTAATGTAACTGTCTTAATCGCAAAGTATTTTGTACGTAATTGGCAGTTACAGCTATACGATGGTCGTGTTCAGCATCTCTCATTCTGTTGCACTGTAACAATCCGTACCCATGAAAATATAATATGACTCACGTTCTTTTTACATTCTTATGACTTATTGTAATGAAGCAGAATGAGGATTTCCGAAGACGGCTACTGTATAGCCGAAACCGGTAATTCCGTTCAGAAACTTTGCCATTTAGCTTATTAAATAACAACTTGTTTACACCAAATGATCGCTCTCCAAACTGTTATTTGATATCAAATTCTGTTTAACACAAACATCACATCACTGAATTTCTCGATTTATTTAAGATATTTCATTGCTTACTATCAGTGTAACATATTACCGACTTCATGTTTCAGAACGGTTTTTACACGACAAAACCACTGGAGGCAGTCTGGGCCGTTGTTAGGACTGATGAACAACGGTGGACGATCTACCCACTAGACTGTGCAGTTTCACTTTGTCCTCATGGTCTTTCACTCTCCCCCAAAAATCCAAGTACCAGTCTGAGAATATGAACGAATAACACTGTGTGAAATTCTCTCACCTAGAGGCCTCGGCTTCAGCGCAATACTTGGACAATATATAATACTCATTTTCGATAGCAGAATCTCCGGACTACTTTGAGAAGGTAGTGAGACTGCAGTCTTGGCATTGTTGAAGGTGTTACAAAGTGATGTTGTCAAGCTTTGTTACCGATGCTGACAAATAGAAAAAAATCGTCAAAAGCTAATGACAGATTGGCCAAGGGTAAACACTTCCCAGAAAGAGCGGTATCGGGGGACAGACGGGACCAGATTGGCGTTAGAAGAATGTTGCAGGCTGAGCCTCTTGTATTTCGTATCTTCTAAAGCACAAAGAAGAGACATGTAGTAATGCTTTGAAAGTTTTCAGGGCTGTAATTGGTTGAATCTTCACATTCACGAACGACAACGATGGTTAAGGTTTGCTACCGTCGGTAGTTGTATTTGTACTGAATTCACCCCCATGTACAGAACATAGTCTCCATATCCAAAACAACAGAGCACCTTTCGGACGTTTTGGGTAGACAAATTCGAGTCTTTCAACCATTATCAAACACTGACTTATGTACAGATTTTTCTCAGGAATGAGTTCAACTGTGGAACTACTTCTTTTAGTACCTCACTGGGTTATGTATGTGGTAGGCCCATCTACGTATAACCTCCTCGCCTACTAACTATTTCGTTATTGTGGGATACTTCTTCCCATTTCTCTTAGGACTGACTGTAGAGGTTTAGGACACTGCTGTGTACTAATTTTCTCATGGGTGAAATTTATCCTGCCCTCTATCCTTTTCTGTACCTTCTTCAGCGTCATGCTGAGATTTTCGTTTACTTCTATATTCTCAAAAAATGGTTCAAATGGCTCTGAGCATTATGCGACTTAACTTCTGAGGTCATCAGTCGCCTAAAACTTAGAACTAATTAAACCCAACTAACCTAAGGACATCACACACATCCATGCCCGAGGCAGGATTCGAACCTGCGACCGTAGCGGTCGCTCGGTTCCAGACTGCAGCGCCTAGAACCGCACGGCCACTCCGGCTGGCCTGTATTCTGAGCAGCAGTGCATTTTGTCAGTGACTCTTGCTGTCGACCAGTTTGTATTGATTGAAATTGTTGTTGGGTATCCTCTGTATAGTGTTACCACATCAGCTAGTTTCGCTCATGAATTTAAAATTATAGTCGAAAGGCATACTGTGAATATGTAAGGCCAATGTGCTGCAGTGGTTCAGGCAGTAGACTCATACTCAGGTCGACAGGGGTTCCAATCCTCGTTCAGCCATCCAGAAATACATTTTACACCGTTTCCCAAAATCAGTTGAGACGAATGTAGATATTCTGTGCTATATTATGCGAATGGGTTACATCTGCTCCTTCAATATACACTCCTAGAAATTGAAATAAGAACACCGTGAATTCATTGTCCGAGGAAGGGGAAACTTTATTGATACATTCCTGTGGTCAGATACATCACATGATCACACTGACAGAACCACAGGCACAGAGACACAGGCAACAGAGCATGCACAATGTCGGCACTAGTACAGTGTATATCCACCTTTCGCAGCAATGCAGGTTGCTATTCTCCCATGGAGACGATCGTAGAGATGCTGGATCTAGTCCTGTGGAACGGCTTGCCATGCCATTTCCACCTGGCGCCTCAGTTGGACCAGCGTTCGTGCTGGACGTGCAGACCGCGTGAGACGACGCTTCATCCAGTCCCAAACATGCTCAATGGGGGACAGATCCGGAGATCTTGCTGGCCAGGGTAGTTGACTTACACCTTCTAGAGCACGTTGGGTGGCACGGGATACATGCGGACGTGCATTGTCCTGTTGGAACAGCAAGTTCCCTTGCCGGTCTAGGAATGGTAGAACGATGGGTTCGATGACGGTTTGGATGTACAGTGCACTATTCAGTGTCCCCTCGACGATCACCAGTGGTGTACGGCCAGTGTAGGAGACCGCTCCCCACACCATGATGCCGGGTGTTGGCCCTGTGTGCCTTGGTCGTATGCAGTCCTGATTGTGGCGCTCACCTGCACGGTGCCAAACACGCATACGACCATCATTGGCACCAAGGCAGAAGCGACTCTCATCGCTGAAGACGACACGTCTCCATTCGTCCCTCCATTCACGCCTGTCGCGACACCACTGGAGGCGGGCTGCACGATGTTGGGGCGTGAGCGGAAGACGGCCTAACGGTGTGCGGGACCGTAGCCTAGCATCATGGAGACGGTTGCGAATGGTCCTCGCCGATACCCCAGGAGCAACAGTGTCCCTAATTAGCTGGGAAGTGGCGGTGCGGTCCCCTACGGCACTGCGTAGGATCCTACGGTCTTGGCGTGCATCCGTGCGTCGCTGCGGTCCGGTCCCAGGTCGACGGGCACGTGCACCTTCCGCCGACCACTGGCGACAACATCGATGTACTGTGGAGACCTCACGCCCCACGTGTTGAGCAATTCGGCAGTACGTCCACCCGGCCTCCCGCATGCCCACCATACGCCCTCGCTCAAAGTCCGTCAACTGCACATACGGTTCACGTCCACGCTGTCGCGGCATGCTACCAGTGTTAAAGACTGCGATGGAGCTCCGTATGCCACGGCAAACTGGCTGACACTGACGGCGGCGGTGCACAAATGCTGCGCAGCTAGCGCCATTCGACGGCCAACACCGCGGTTCCTGGTGTGTCCGCTGTGCCGTGCGTGTGATCATTGCTTGTACAGCCCTCTCGCAGTGTCCGGAGCAAGTATGGTGGGTCTGACACACCGGTGTCAATGTGTTCTTTTTTCCATTTCCAGGAGTGTATGTCGGAAAGAGCAAACACACAACACATTCATGTGCCTTATACTGCACGATGGGCTATGAACTCACAACCATCAGTACAGAGGCATGTTTACGTTCGACCTCCATCGGGAATCTAAAATTAGAGAACAAGGGGAGATGGAGAGAGGCTGGGGATAAGAGGTTGCGCTAGGTGGGGATGTGGGTCGGCTGAGAGGCGAGGTAGTCAGCGCATTTGGAATTCACACTGTGTCCAGGTTGCACAATAGTTCACACAACTACGTAGTAAGCAGGAGATCCTTGGTTCGAGTCCGAATGTGGAACATATTTTCACAAGAGGCTGCTTGTCACCTCCCTCTTCCTAGTCGGCCTACTGTATTGCGATATAACTGACGTTATCGCATATGCCTATTGAAATTTTACAGTGATTGAGGCCATAGTTACCGAAGTAAAATAACGTCGGTTAGTTCGAAGAGAGTGTACAACTGACTCTTCTAAAGGAAGAATCTATTCTAAACTTAAGCTCAATACTGATGATAATTTTGAAATAGGTGGAGTACAGTGAAATCGTTCACAAACCACACAGGGAGGAAAATGGGTACCATGTAATATTTACTACAAAAATTTCTGATAACACAAGTGAACACTGATTAACTATAATGGGGGTAATTAAACGGCCGCCAGCCCGCTAAGGCAATGAATCTCCAGAATCATGAGAAAGGTAATGGAAAAGCGATTTAAGCAAATAATCACTGGCGTGGCAACGGAGGGTTGTCAGATTCTTCCACAGCACAACAGTTCACGAGAAAATAAATGAATCAGAAAGCACTGAGGTTGCAGTTATTTATTCTGAAATACTAAATTTTGAAAGTAAAATTAATCGAAGTTACTGGTTAAATAAATGACTGGGTTAACTTAAACTCTGTTACGTAGAAAAAGACATTCAGTAACCTCATTGTAACGCAATACAAAATTTAGGAAAAGGCAAGCAATTTACTTTTGATTACAGAAAGATTGAACTAAATTTCCTTTAAGCAAATGAGCAACTCATTTTACTTTTAAAATAACGACAATGAAATACATACCAAGCCAGCAGAGGTCCACTCGCTAAGCTAAATACAGAATAACTGAAATTACGCATTATCAATTTGTGCTGAACCTTTACTTATTAGTTTTGCCAGCGAAATTTTACCTCATTTAAGTAGCCTCTGTCATGCAACACAAGAATGAACAGTTACCGAGGAAGAAAATTGAGACTTAAACTGGCCGTTAGCGAACACACAAAACTAGCAGTAAATAGTTAATCAATTTGCGACACTTGGTGATTGCACGGAAAGGAAAGGGACCCTTCTTGGCAATACTGTCTGAGGACAGTGACAACTCAGGTGTTCAAAATGTTCAAATGTGTGTGAATTCCTAAGGGGCCAAACTGCTGAGGTCATCGGTCCCTAGACTTGCACACTACTTAAACTAACTCATGCTATGAACAACACACACACACACCCATGCCCGAGGGAGGACTCGAACCTCCGGCGGGAGGGGCCGCGTAATCAGTGACACGGTGCCTATAACCGTTCGACCACACAGCGTGGCAAACACTGGTGTCGTACAAGTTTTAACTATTGCAAATTATTATTCAGGTTATCCATACTTTGTGAAAGAAATGTTGCTGGGTAATGCCGACGTACGTTTATAATTTTTCACTCAACTGCCTTATGATGCTGTAGCGGTGCGGATGACGAAGAAAGTAGCCGACGACAATGCTGAGCTGTCGTTGTTGCTGCTGCTTCTGTTCGAGAAGAACCCCGAGTCATCTCCAGAGAGACAGATAAGTATGGGAGAAGCATTAGGCGGAATTGCAGCTTCCTCCGCATGTCCACTCCTACCGTGCGCTCCGTATTCGCGGGTTACCGAATCAGGCGCGTCTACACACGTCTGCGGGAGAGCCCAACAAACACTTCCGCACTCTTTCATAACTCAAGCTGCTCTAAATCCTCCCTGCTCCCAACGCGACAGAGACTCTCCATACGCTAAGATAAACGACAACACTGCTACTACCGTTTCGTCGTTGCTATTGATACATTAAATAAAGTTCCCTTGGCTATTACCCAGCAATTTACAATATTTTCGTTGTAATTACAAAAAATTATATACGGTTAGAAATAAGTACACAGTTACGTCGATTACGTTTTAAACATAATTTCTGTTATAAAGCTTACAGATCACATATATAGTGCAAGCTATCAACAGATATTAAAGGGCGAAAATTTTGAATGGTGCAGAAGCTCTTTTATCTGCATTCTCGTTGTTACATACTGATTCCACAGAAAGTCATCAGTACTATCCCTTCCCTTTCCTTTCTTCCCCCTCTACCTTCCATTTATGTAATAGAATGCAGGATAGAACGCGGACATGATATGTTTACAAAGGACACAGCTGATATTCTTCCTTACCCTTACGATCTCCGAGCCACTGCTCTACCGCAAACAGGCCTAAACTTCAACAAGTCCTTACATCTTGGTCAATATCCTGTTTCTCAATGATTAAAGTAAAATTTCATCGCTTATACCGAAAATAGTTAGACACAATTAATTTTTCGTACTCAGCAAGCCGACGAACTTGTGAAACTAATGTGATGGAGTTTTTGGGTGTCGAAGGACACTTTCCTACGTGTAGAGTAAATTTGTTTATTAAACTTAGTATTTATATGATAATAATACTGGGTGTTCCATTTATCTGATGACCACCTGTGCGGCGTTGTAGATGCCGAGCATCGAGCACTCCGTTGCCCGGCTATCAGATGCCGTGGCGCACATCTACTGCTGCGGTACGACATGACTACATTAAAAATACAAGCAAGTAAAATTTGTACTCACCCATGTCATGCTGGTACTGCCTGCCATTATTTTCCACGTATTTCTGACATCTACTCGTGAAATTATTAATCACACGCTGTAATCCTCTCTCAGATATTGAATTAATTGAGATATTGATTAATTTATATTAGCCTGTCATTAAAAATATTGGGGCTATTACTCTGTCACCAGTACCTGCACACCGCACCCGTATTTTCTGGTCATGAAGGGGTTCCTCGTGTAGCACAACATGTCTGTTTGCGCTCCAGTGTTGAAAGTTTCGGGAGTTAACAAACCCGTATAAATGGAATCAAGCCTCGTCTATGAACAGAATGAGGTAAGGACCCATTTCACTGTTATGCACTTGTTTTAAAACTCATTCGCAAAACTTAACCCTGTGTGTAGCATCACCAGGTCAAAGTTCTGGTACTATTGTTACTTTATGGGCCTTAGCCCAAGCAGCTTCGCACGTCTTTGTACAGGGGTGTATGAAATTTGCGTTTGCTGCGAGAGACGTCTAAGAGACTTTTTAAGGGAATTTTTCAGGCTATATGCAATTTCATCGAGATGAGCTTCTGAGAGTTCTACAAGTCGTTTACGGTTCTTGTCTTCAACACTTCCCATTTTATGAAATTTATTCACTAATTTGTAACTGCTTCACGACTCGGAACTCGAACACCTGGAAACTACTGTGCAAACAATCACCGACCGGTACCAACGAACTCTGTACGCACATATGAATAGTAAATAAACACTCGTTGTGGAATTGAATAATTCGCTTCTGCCATTGTTGCGTTCACTGTTAATAACACTGGTGACGCCTGTCTCACTGCTCGAATGGCCGACAACTCGCGTATGTTTGCGCTGCCTTCGGGCTAAAACCCACACAAAATGGGGAAGGGGAGGGGGCACTAGTGCGCCCCCGCGGGACCCATTCGACCGGCTTACGTGGCTTCCGTGGCTGGCCTCTGGCCTGCAATACCCAGTGCAGGCGGTCGTCGGATAAAAGGGACACCCTGAACAATCGTTTCAGCATATAGGTAAAATAATGTTTGGAATATTATTAGAGGAAAATTGACTAATGCCTATATATGTTGTGACTAGTACACAGTGAAACAACCTGTAATTGCAAGACTCATTTAGTAACACCAAAAGTACAAGCACTGGCAAACATTGTTCCAGGGCTAGATCCAAGATTGTATTGTAGACTATCCAAGATAGTCGTAGCACAGAGTACAAGAACACCATCCTAGCGGCGCACCAAGCAGACTCGCTACATGGAAGCAGGTGTTGTTCCTAGCGGCCGAATCTGGAACTGACGCTATAGTTAACTGATGAGCCTTCATGAAATAGCTTGAAGAGAGGGAATACAGAAATGGTGTGACACTGCGTGACTACATGTCAAATGTGCCTATTTTAAGTGGCCGCCGGTTGAATGGCCACAGCCACTCCTGGGTGAGTCGCAGCCTGCGATGGGGACGCCTAGTAACGCGGTAACGTGAGTTACCACAACATCAACAACACATGAATAGTTATAATTAATGAAAGTCACTACGAGAACTTGCTAGGCATTATCATATCCTAATATTTCAGAGTGTATCGTCTATAAAACAAACAACTGAACATCGATGTCCACAAAATAACAGCAGTATTAATCATAAACAGTTGATATTCCTGAGACATATAGAGCCTCACCTGTAACTAGGCTGAAGGAATTTTTAAAATTTGTACCAGTGCTGGGTACGAATGTTGTAAAAATCCAAGTGTTAGTACCAATAGCACTCTGCGATTGCGATGGGTGTTCATAAATCGACCTGCCGATAATGCGACCACGAATTTGTTTAATCGATTTCCATGTCAGATAATTAAAATTGCAGATGGGCATAATATTTTGCATTAGATCCCCAAATGTCAAACCTAGTTGAGTGGATAATCCATCCAGAATGAGATAATGGCAGAGCACTTTCCCGCGAAAGGCAAAGGTCCCGAGTTCGAGTCTCGGCCCGGCACACAGTTTTAATCTGCCAGGAAGTTTGGATAATCCATGTTTGTAGCAAAATCCCATGAGTAAGGTATCCCAGAAAAACATTCCGGGGAAAACACTTTCAGCCATATCTTGTAAGTGTGGATGCAATTGCACTATTCTTTGTTCACATCTGATGAGATTTGGATGCCCCAGGCCTAGGGCTCTGTAGATATGATTTTTTTGTATTCAATATGTTACTCAAAATGGATACTAATGCAGGGAAATCATTTTAATACCGTCCAGATCCACTTAGAAGCAAGAGTATAACTGCTCATTTAAATAATAATAATGTATGCTGGTAAAACGTTGAGGAATAAAATAATTGGTTGGTGACGGGATCTCAGTGACTGACGTATCACGATACAGAGGAGGCCTGACATAGAGCTAGGGAGAGCAAGACGTAACCTACCTGACCACAGCGATGAGATATGAGCAGCGTCTGCACTGAGTGTATCATCGACCATTCCTCACCTAAATGTGTTCATTCCCCTCGAAAACACTCAGCCGTACATGTGTCAAACTTATACTGTTAGAGGGAACAATTAAAGAAACTATTAAATGTAGGATAAATGGTTTTAAAAATTAGACAAACACTTAGCAAAATATTAGGTGCTAATCTTACTTGTTTGCATAAAATGTATGATACCTCTGATCACCGAGCTTGTCGTGATTTCATGTGTACTAACTTCACAATGTGATTCCCGTGCATCCCCTTTCGTTTCTGTAATCATATCATATAACACTGCATACATACTCGTTTAAGATTCCTACACACTTAACTTGCAACGTGAATTTACTGGGAGAGAATACCACATTTAGAATTTTAAAAAAAGTTACTGGTTCCTCGTGAACACAGAACTAGTGGAAGTACGAAAATTTCTTCTTGTCACCATGTTGAAACGCGTATGTATTTAGTACAGCGATGGCGAGGCATGACAGAATCTCTGACCAGAGAGTTATTTATCGTTGCTAGTCTGCGCTTGACCGCGCGAGAGTTCAGTTGCATGTAGGGAGTCGGTAGTTCAGTTGCGAAGCAGTTGCGGTCGAGTTGCGAGAGAGTTCAATTGTACGTAGCGAGTCGCGAGAGCATGTAGTAGCGCGCGAGAGATAGTCGGAGTTGTGTGCGAGGAGTCGTCGGGCGTCGACATGGGCCTCTGGTCAAGATTCAGGACGAGGTATATTTTTTAAATAAGGTAATGAAGCAGCATTGCGCTCATTTGATAATGTAATGCATCTTAAGTGTAATTAATTTGTTCAAGAATCGCCCCAATAATAATTTTTGTTCTCAAAACAATCCTTTTAAGAAAATAATCATTACAGTCGAAACAATATTCCCTTTGCTTTTCCTCCCAGAATGAATTTATCAGGTTGATCTTAACGTTAATTTTGTGAGGGCTTAACATTTTTGCACTTTTTTTATTATCATTGACTTTTATCACTGTGGGAAGCTAACATTTGGCACTGTTTGCAATTCTTATTCTATTCTTTTCATTTAAAAATAATTACGGGGAGGTAACACATGGCTCTATTCCCATTTAACATTTGAATATTTTATTTTTGCGGGGAGGTTACAATGTCTCTCCAGAATTCACCGTCTTTCTACTATTAAATCATATGTGGTCGTCGTTACAGTCCCCCTCTATCGATTACTCCATCTGTATAACTAACTTCATATGTTTTTATGCGAGCTCTCTCAACCTCAAGCGCACATCTATCAGTCATTCTTTGCAACCAGATGGTACTATGATTTTATTTGTCCTCTATTCCTTGTTAAAAACTTGTAACTGTCTAAGAAAGTATCCAGTGCATCTCCATGTCCTTTGACCTAGTGCTTATGTCACAAAACAATTTGGCTTTTGATGTGTAATGTAACAGTTGCTGGGCAAATTACCTCTGTGCTAACCTGAAGTGACTGTGTTGTGTATCCACAGGTGCTAGGTAACTATGAAGATAACGAATACAATCTGAAAACATCCGTTCTCCTCAGAGTCTCCACAGAAGCATATCATATACCATACATAAGCGAGACTTTTCAGAAAACGTAACCTGCTGCCGTCCCCGTGTGCAGCATTGTCATTGGGGGCACCGCTGTCAGTGCATCTTTCTCCACTGCTGCATCAAGCAGGCCTGAAAATGGTCGCCGTGCTGTCAGTCCGCGGTGCTCCAGGCGTCATCACACCGCACATGTATTTAACTTGTTCTACAGAAGCACATTTTCTGACTGACCCTTTTACATGACGTGGTTGTACAGTGCTGCATAGCACAGCGAACAGTTTGCTTCTCCTCTCAGGCTCTAGTTATGTGGAGCTGTTGACATCCTGTCTGGAATTGAGTGTGGCCCTCCTGAACCCAATCATTCCATATTCACATGACAATGGACAGTGCTAGCAACAAATTTCAAGCCGGCCGTTGTAGCAGAGCGGTTCTAGGCGCTTCAGTCTGGAACTGCGCGACCGCTACGGTCGCAGGTTCGAATCCTGCCTCGGCCATAGATGTGTCTGATGTCCTTAGGTTAGTTCGGTTTAAGTAGTTCTAAGTTCTAGGGCGCTGATGACCTCAGATGTTAAGTCCCATGGTGCTCAGAGCGATTTACAGCCATTTTGGAGGTAAATTTTAGTATAAATATCAATACGCCATGATCCTGCAATCTTACCAGTGTTGAATCTGGCATAAAAAGGTGTCCAGTAAACTTGTGCTCTAAAATACATTCCTCAAGAGCTATGAGAATTTGTTCATCTTTGCTACTTTGAAACACAACTCTTCTACTGATAAAGTGATCGTAACTTTTAAGGTATACGTTTTAGAGCACATGTTAAGTGGACATTTATTTCTTCTTTTCGTCCATACTTCCAGTTCTCAAAATTTGGAAAGCAAAGAACTTGTAGTAGAAGAGATTTGTTTCACAGTATCGAAAAATTACTCGTAGCTCTTAAAGCAAGCATTTTCGACCCTTTGTTTACCGAGACTCTTTTATTTCTAGTATCTTGTACTTTCAACTGTATGCGTTTACGCCATAAACTATGATATACCCTGTATATATCCTTTTAAATGTACAAGTCTCGAGTCACTGCTTTCACTGCTATCGGTGTGCGGCATCGCACCTCACACAAAATTATCGAGAAGAGAGGCACATTGATGGAATCTTCCGGAGAATCTTATGAAAAAAGAACCTCGTGCCGCTAGATAAGGTGGCCTTGAGCTGAGCTCCTACTGGAAGCGTACTCGCCCGACTAGCCGGACGGCCGTATGCGGCCTGACACTACAGGCTAATCTCAAGGCATATAGCGTACTCACACGTGTCCACTGTACACGACCAAATCGGCCGCATGCGACAGAACACCGCCGGCTGGTGTCCGAGTCCCAGTGAAATGGGATTAGTCGGATGTAGTCGGACGTACACACTGCAAGCGGCCGCCTGTTGTTGTCTTTGTCACGGTTTTGTTTCTTACTTAATTATTGAGGTTACATGTTTTGTGAATGAGAACACGCCATTGTGCAATGTGCAAGATGCCACGTACGACTGTAGCTTGTTAAAGAGGAAACTGTGGGTCAAATTTGCAGAGGACATGAAAAGAAGGTAAGTGAAAAAGCTTATTTTAACTTAACAGAAAACATAATATTGTTCTGTCAGATTTATTGAATACGTGACACATTTTTACAGGTATCTACAGTCTACACAAACGTACAGTGTCACTCAATGACAGCTTTAAACAATTCTCGTAATTGTTGTAATTGTACTTAAAAACAAAATTAAAAACAGCACCTTCTGCCATAAATCCACTCTATAAAATGAGGTTTCTATAAAGAACTGAAACCGCTTTCATTCGAGCACTTCTCTGAGCATGAGGACGTCATAATTGTGTCTTAGATGGTGTACGCCGTGCTGACACCATTTCTCTTGTCAACAGAAACGTATCTTTTTGTCGACTGTGTTTGCTGTCAAGTAAGTACAATTACTGGTTCTTTCCCGTCCCTGTCAATTACGGTGTTGTATAATAAGCAAATATGCTCATAATTTCTGAACATGGACTCCTTATTCCCACATGCTTGCCAACTATACACTCCACACAATTATTCCGAAAACTTTTCACTAGTGACTTGACATCGTCTTCTTTGAGAAAAGATATGTAAAAAGCGTGCAGACCATCCAAAATTGCCCAGTATGTTCCCTTCCCTATTCTATCAACAGTAACATCTGATATTCTAAGCAGATATCCCAATATTTTGGAAGAATCGGTTGCCATATACCTTAAGCAAACAATGGCATACAATGTGTAACCGTTTCCCGGATTAGTCATCTTATGATGATC
Source organism: Schistocerca piceifrons (assembly GCF_021461385.2). NCBI lineage: Eukaryota > Metazoa > Arthropoda > Insecta > Orthoptera > Acrididae > Schistocerca > Schistocerca piceifrons. The sequence continues at coordinate 315,947,040 of NC_060138.1, read as the reverse complement.
CTGCTGATAGTATCACGTAAAGGTGACGACCAAGTGCTCCGTGGAATTACTGCGTTGTTTCAGCGACACAATCCGTCGCATAACCAAAAATCTCAACAATAATGGTGTGACTTTTGAATGTAATACACTGTTACTAGTTGCTAATATTATTCTTGGCAGGGTCACGTTTATTATTTCTACTCCAGGCAGCCTTAGAGGTGGAAATACATTTTGATAAGTGAAGAACAGCAATAGCTGTTATATTATCCTTTACTGAAACGACCAGTTTCGCAGCTTATAGATGCATCCTCAACTGTACATAATCAATTTAAAAAAAATCCAGAATAAGATTAAAAGGATGGAGAATGTTGGGTCGTCCTTTTAACCCTGATCTGGATTTTATATGATTTGATTATGCATACGTGAGGATGCAGCTATAGGCTGCGAAACCCGTCCTTTCAATAAAGGATCTTATGCAGCTGCTGTGCTTCTTCATTTATGAAGAGATATTATTTGTATTGTTTTAGGTTTCTTGTTTTTGATTTTCTTTTATTTCAGTTGATGTGGTAAGAGGAAATGGCATAATTTAAGGGAGGTTTTTCGATGAGAATACAACCAATTCATACAAAGAAAAAATGGGGACGAGGCACTGGGCAGTTCTTCAGTTTTCTCACGTCCGACTGGCAATTGGTCTTGAGGTGGATGTTATTCAGATGCAGCGCACGGAATTCATCGGTCACCTGTGGTCGTATGGCCTTATGGACGACCTGGCACTCGAACAAATATGTTCTCAGAGGACCGTTAGCCTTAGAGGCCAATGACGCAACGCGAGGTACATACTCCCCTTACTACTGATCCATGTTGAGGCAGTTGCCAATTGGTTGACGTACCGTCCTGGTAAAGAAATAGAATTTTCAGCAATTTTTCACAGTACTGGTGAAGACCTCTGATATACAACATATCCAGCAAGCGAAGAAGCTAGCAGCACAACGGAAGCCCCTACCAACAAAATGTACACTCGTACTGCCAAGATAAACTTTTCGTTTCAATCTGTAGGTTAAGAATCACTCAGAGCTTCAATCTCCAATCGTGTAAGATATTTAAAGTCTTGTTAAAAAAGCTGAACCTTTTCGAAACATCCTGTACTAGTTATGGAACTCGTTAAGTTGCACTACACTAGGAAAACATGGACGGAATGTAAGAGGTTAATGAACCGTCGATGTCGATTTCATTAGCTACAGAGGAAGGGAAAGGATGTCGAAACATTTCGACCGTATCCTTTCCAAAGGAACAGTTCCGATATTTGCCTTAATTGATTTATTCTAATCTCTGTAAAATCTAAATTAAGACTGCCAGACGGGAACAGCGGCCTCCAGTGTGGTCATTTTACTTCTAGTTGGACTGCTGACAGAGAGCTATCAGAAGAATCCAGAACCCAGTTAAGTCTGGTGCGTAGTGGCCCGTCTATATTTCTCTACAGTACACCATAATCGATATGCAACGTGAATAATTGATTGCTTAATTGAGGTTGCCTTTGGTGGTTGTGGCAGCCGTGGTGGGGACTGTATATTGCGAGTCAAGATAGTGACGGTACATCCTTAACACGGAAACAAGTTTAAATGCCCGTTCTAGAACTTTCCGTACCGTCGCTCGGTGGCTCACTCGCGGCTGCTGTCTGGTTGCACACGTCCCCATCGAGAGAGAAATTATGCGCCGCACTGGTGCACAGATTTACAAGAAAACTTTGTTGACGTAACTGCACTGTTCCACTCGTAAAATAATCGTAAATAACGGTCACCGACAACGCTCTGATCCACAACACGAGGTTAAAATTGACATAGGGTAAAAAAAAAGGTCATGTAGTATGATTGGTGGGGAGACCCCGAAGGGTAGGAATTGGAAAAATGTTTTCAGTACTCCATAGACACTTCTCCGTCGTAAATTCTGGGCATTACTTATTTATTGTTTAAGTGTAGGTAACTGCAATCGGTGTGAGTTCAGTGCGATGTTACGTATGTGTTGGATGATGTTGAGAAAAAGGAGAGGGTGAAATCCACTACCGGCACATAGCATGCTCCTCTCTAACAGCACGATGGGGTTCGCTGAGTTTAAATGTTCCCACGGATCAACACCAACAGTATCACATGCCCCCACTTTACGAGAGCACGGGGACGATGTGCAATCCTATCCAAGACACTGAAGCAAAGAGTAGTGATGTACTTACGCCATGATTCCGCTGTCCTCCATGACGTAAAGGCAAAGGGTAAAATGGTGAACGACGTGGGGCGTTCCCGAATGGCCACCCATACAAGTACTGTCCACGCCTGTTGGAGCTTAACTTCGGCGATCCGACGAGAATCGTTGTAACCACCGTGGAACAGTCATTGGCGCGACGGAGTAGAGAAAACGCCACTAATAAATTCCCTATAGCAGTATAGTTACATTCCGAAAGACTCAGAGATCCGACCAATGCTCCGTCCACAGAAAGCTACTGCCCACTCCCGTTGAGGACCTCTACAAAGATAAAGCAGGTTAACAGTTTAAAGTCAATCCGCAAAAGTCATACAAAAATGTCAGACTTCAAATTTCTACGGAAGCAATTACTTCGATCCAAGATCCTTTTAAGCAGCACTGCCACTAGGTAGTGGATCACCCCTCTGGCAAGAGGTCTCTTCCCATGAAGTGCGTCCACGTTCACAAAACCGCGACGCTCCTGTACAAAACTGGAAAATGACTAAAAGGAATCACACTCTCGTGAAAGAGAGAGAGTTTGGATTCTTGTTGTATATCCGTATTTGAAAATCTACCTGTGTGATCACAAAGGTCACTTACACCCGATATCTGAACTGATAACCACTATGAAACACAAACCCTAAAACAGCACAAGAACTTAGAAACTGGAAATTGTGGTAAGCTTCTGTGGGACCAAACTGCTCAGGTCATCGGTCCATAGACTAACACACTATTTAATCTACCTTAAACTAACTTACGCTAAGGACAACACACACACCCATGCCCGAGGCAGGACTCGAACCTCCGTCGGGGCACAAGAACTGGCCTCCCGCATCCCATGACGCGTGCCCGCCGCCTCCCTGTATCTCACAAGCTCCAAGCGAAATTATTTTTAACGTTTAGTCCTTTCAGCTAGTTAGCTTCAGGAAAAATAGGCTACATGAATTTCCACTGGTCGTTTGTTGATCGTGCTGTTAAGGACTTTTCAGCAAAGAGCACCTCCCTGCAGGGCTATTCCAAGGTTTATTTCCACCAATTGCTGGACGGAGCTTGCCGTCGAAGATAATTCATCAGCCGTTAAGCAAGGTAAATTGGGCCCATTTAGAAAGGTGAGCAAAAGACTCCGTCCTCAGTATACCGTAAACGGACCATGCAAAAAGAATAAAATAGATCATGCAAGAAGAACAAAAACACAGGCACAGACAAGACACGGTACGTTACCGAGCGAAGAGATCAGCTATTATACGATTTCGCAGGAGAAGTATCCCGTATGTCACGCAAGTACGGTCTTACAGCGGTAAAATGTGTGAATATGTATTTTCCTCATCGTACGTTATGCAGGCATTCAACATCCCTGTCACATGAAACCGATTTATTCTATTCACCTTTGGGACTGGAGAGCGCTCCTCTGTTTCCAGTTCAACAGCTTTTAAGTATACTGCTGTAGCGGGAAATAACAGCGTTAATACTTCCATAACTTCCTCTTCTTCGGCGTTTCACTTAGCCGTTTTCGACTTCAAAATGCCTCATTTTTTCCAGTTATTTTGTCTTACATTTCAGTCTTCCATTGCATTCTGTTTGAATTTTTCCCGTTTTACTGATGGATTTCCTCTCCTTCTTCTTTCGGACGGCTGCAGTATTAGAATCTTCCTTGACCACCTGTGGTTGGGCATTCTCTGTACGTACCCATGCCTGAACCGTGAATTTACTTTCACAACTTGTTCTTAGGAATTTACTTTGTTTACTAGCGATTCATCAAGAACATTAACACATTTAATCACACTATGTGAGCGTGTAAGAAGTTTCCAGGGAGTAACTGATGAAATCAAAATGAAATTGCTTTTAACAAATGGGAATTTTATTCCTAAAACATTTTTTTAAGAAACAGATTTAAAATTATAAGCAGAATGCACCCTCTAAATATCAAATTACAATTAATTCAGAGGCAGAAAGAAACAAATTTTTGAGTGTATGAGCTTTCGGGCTGAGAACCAGGCCGCTCCCTTTTGACACGGACGTAGTCACGACCGCTCACAACAACCTCTGAAAGACCACACAGGTGCAAATCTGCAACACACCTTAAAGTACAAGTTTTAACAATTCACAGCACACAAACTATGCATCCCGTAGGAAGGATGGAAATGGCGCTGCAGTCCGGAACCGCGGGACTGCTACGGTCGCAAGTTCGAATCCTGCCTCGGGCATGGGTGTGTGAGATGTCCTTAGGTTAGTTAGGTTTAGGTAGTTCTAAGTTCTAGAGGACTTATGTCCTAAGATGTTGAGTCCCATAGTGCTCAGAGCCATTTGAACCATTTTTTGGATGGAAATGGTACAAAACACTAAAATTAAAAGATTCACTTGCCACCGAAGGTGCACCTTTATTTTAACTTCTAAGAAAAGTCTTACTGTGGATGCGTGGCAACTTTATATAATAAGATGACCATTTCAATAAAAGCCCATGACATGCAATTTTACATAAAATTATACGAGGTTGGCCAAACATGCTCTACAGTACACGTATTCCGCCTCTCAAGATGAAAGGCAAGACAAAAACATATTTCAGGAAATAGGCCGTTACACTTCAAGCAATAAATTCGTTAACACACCGAATCCGGCAAACATGACAGAGGCACCTAATAACGTACAGCAGATTGATAAGGAGATTTATCGAACAACCCGAACCGCAGGTTGCTCTAACCCGACCCTACTCCACAAGGGAAAAACTGACCACCAAATTCATAAATAACCACCTTCCTGCGGGTGGGCAAACGGAGAACAATGGTGGGATGACCAAAAAACAAAGCGGCTGGTGACCTCACCAAGAAAACAAGCAGAATTTAACAAGTCAATCAAACAACATATCACCAATCACTCGCTCTCCCGAACCGCCCGCTGCCAGCCGCTTCAAAGGACGCAGGAAGGCACGCCGATCTCCCGTCTCACGGTGTCGCAGCTCGCACCGACCAGGCAGATGTCGTGGGTTGACTCCTGTTGCCCTCGTGTCGGCCGCGAAGCCACTACCCCTCGCTATACGGCGCGGCCCACTGGACTCACGTGGCGACCTCACATGCGCCGACGCTCAAGGCGGACAAGTCATCTTGTGTCTCAGTGCGCGACCGACCAACCGATCGATCCAACCGCCAATGACCGCTGCCTGAGCAACTCGAGCAGACTGGTGGCATAACGCGCAGACTCAGATGCAGGAACTAAGCCCCCGACCGGGTGACTACTCGTTGAGTTCTCTCACTGCGCCACAAATTCGGACGAGAGACAGAATAGGAAGCTGGGGACGAGAGACTGACCCCAGACTGACTCCAGACCCACCCGGACTGATCAACTGGCGCCCCTTAAATGTATATGAACAGGCAACCTTTTCCCTTACCCACCAGAGGGAGACACCAAATCAGCGACCGCCACAGCGGCGCCACCGCCAGAAACAGGGGCGACTGTTTCACATAACGCACTGCTGCGCGCTCTTCAAAACAGCAATTTTTACCACGGCTCAATGCCACTGAAGCGCTATACTCTCTAGGACCACTGGTAGCCTCTTTGTGAACTGCATTTTCCTCTTCTCCTCCCAGAACCTCTTCATTCTTTCTCTTCTTCTCTCCCGCTCTTCTTCCGAGATCTTCAGTGTCCTTTTCTCCTGTCGGCTCCACTGGTGACACTGTAATCTTTTCCTGTGTTCTTTTTGTCGTTGATCTCAGGCATATTGGTCGTTGTATATTTGTTCCTCCAAAATTCCTTTCCCTCGACCTTGATCCCCAATTTCAACCAGACCTTCCGTAGTTCAACAACTTCCTGCCGTTCCCCTTGTACTCCCTGTTGTTTCCCACACTCTCTTCGTCATTCTGTCCATTCTCATCCTAACAACATGTCCAGCAAACCTTGCCCTTTAGAGTCTGATTTGCCTGGATATTGTTCTCATGTTCCGGTGAAATTCCTATATACGTCTTCGCATCCACCTCTCTCCTCCTCTTTTGGGACCCAGTATTTTCTCAGTATTTTTCTCTCTTCTTTCTCTAGTTGTTCTGCCCCATTTCTTCCTAGCGTTATCGTCTCAGCAGTATATAATACTGCATTCCTCACCGTTGCCTTGTAGTGGCTTTTCTTTGCTTCTGTGGATATAATCTTTTTATAGTATAACTCTCTCGTCATACAGAAGGCAGACCTCATCTTCTTTGTCGTCTCTGTTATTCCCTCCTTGCTCCTGTTCCTTCCTGTTATAAATTCTCCCAGGTATTTAAATTTGTCCACCATTTGCACAGTGCCTTCCGGTGTTTCCCAGTCTGTAGTGGTATTTAATGCCTTTGTCTTGTTATGGGCGATCCTCAGTCCCATCTTTCTGGCTACCTTACTTAAGTTATCGAGCTGTGTCTTTGCGTCTTCTTCCGTCTCACTTACTATTGCTATGTCTTCTGCAAAGGCTAGGCAGTCCACTTGAGCCCTGTTGTCCTTATTGTTCCCCACATGAGTCTTTGGTATTCCCATTTCTTCGTTTATTGCTCTCCACTGCCTGATCACTTCGTCCAGTGCTATACCGAACAACAATGGTAACAATCGATCTCCCTGATTAAAACCAGTCTTGATCTCAAATTCTTCTGACAGTGCTCCTCTGAATCTCACCCTTGCTTTTGTGTCTGTCAGAATTTCTTTTATGTGTTCTTGTGTAGTTCCATCAAGTCCTCTGTTCTTCCCTTCCTGAATCCCGCTTGGTAATCGCCATCTGTACTTTCTACCTGTTCTGCTACTCTCTTGAGCAATAGTTTTGACGGCACCTTGTGTCCGACCTCTAGTAGCGATATTCCTCTGTAGTTGTTTGCATCTCTATTGTCCCCCTTCTCATGTATTGATACTACAATTATGTTGGTCATGTTGTCTATGGCTTTGTTGCCTCCCCACTTTGTCATCTCGGCTGCTATACAATCTTCTCCAGTTGCCTCATTATTCTTTAGATCGCTTATGGCATGTGCGATTTCATCCCTGGTTAGAGGACGTGGCTCTGTCTCTTCTGTGTCAGTCCCCAGTTCCAGCTCGTCCTCAGGTGGTTCACAGTTCAGCAGGTCGTCAACCTACCACAGTTCATTTGCACTGTATTAATTTTCTTCATAACCTCGCTCGTTTGAGGTCGTATCTCAGCATCATGTAGAACCATTCAATCTCTTGGAAGCCCTGAAAATCAACAAACATCTGGCCCACAGTCCTGATTTAACATATCCCTGTATTAATTGCTTTCTTTTATTTCTATGTTGTTACAATTTTTATTTTTTATTTTTTTATTGGCTCTGTGTCACTTTCCATGTTTAATACCCTTTGAAGTTATCTCGTCAAGTAGTAAATTTATTTTATTTGGATTGTTTATGTAATGTAAACTGTTGTATAGTAGGATTTTCAAATATAGTGTTAATATATTTTCCTGTTTACTCCCTTTATATCCATCTGTTGCTCAGCTTTCTACCTTTTAAATTGCAGTACCACTCCACTGTCAAAGTCATCCATATTCCTGCGTTTAGTCATTTATTTCAATCGTATCTTTCCTATTGATTATGGAATGCATATAGTCTGTTTTACAGCTGTTAATTCTTTCTTGTAATTGGTTTATGTATACTTTCCATGTTTAATACCTCTTGAAGTAACGTTTTCAATTCTTTTTATTAGGTGCGTTTATTAATGTAAATTGTTACGTATGCATGGTATCACAGTTTAGTGTAAATGTTTTTCCTCTTCGCTCCCTTTATATTTATTTATGGTTCAAAGTCTTGTCTTATAAACTGCAGTACCACCACACTGTCACAGATGTCATTTGCTGTGCGAGTGTGCCTCTATCTAGATTTTTAACACCTGGGGACAATAATCAGTTAAAGTCTGATGATGGCCTTGTAAGCCGAAATCCGGTTAATGCAATAAATTAATCCTGTAGAACATAAACAATGTAGTGTTTTCATTTACCTTAACGTTGCTTTAGCAAGAATCGACGGAAGAATCAATTAACAATTTGTTTACAATCGCATCTATGGATGGTCGATAGCATGAACTAAGCTGCTGGCACAATAATCACTGGCATATTATGTTCGTTGTTCTTACATCTTAGTACAAGTAGGGAACAGAAAGTCAAAGATCATATGGCATGCCACATGTACTATTGGAATTCACAGTACAAAGCACAAATTGCAAAAGATTATATCTGTCATGTTAGTGAGGTGTGCCAGTACATCTACAGATTACAATAGTAGTGATGATGTGACAATTGTTTCAAAACATTTTTGTAAGATTCATACGTAAGTGCTGCATTAGAACATGTAAAATATAATGGCTTATATGTATACTAGTATCAGTTTAACTATTTCTTTTCTACGGTGTTATAATACAACTGGAAAACAAAGTTAGATTATACGACGTCATTACAGTTATATTGACAAAATACTACGGTACACAAGTTGGAACCTGCAGGTGTTATATGCAGGCGACGGGATCTGTTTCAGATTATCTGTATGGGCCTTCGACATTATTGTACAACTTGACGCGATATAGAAGAAGATAGATTTATTTATAACTCATAATTTTTTTAAAAAAATCTTATCCTTTTAGCGGAATCGCAACTCACACTTCATATGTCATGCTTGATGTATAATTGTAAGCTTCACTGTTATGTTACAAAATTAAAAATTTGCCAGACTTCCTAACGTAATCGTACAGCCCGATGCGATCTCGGAACTGTAGCTAATATTTTTTATTTTAATTTTTTTTAAGCGTCCTCCCTCTGTTTCAGTTTTCACGAAATCCTGCACATACAAGAGCTGGAGCTTTAACAGTGGCAACTTTTTATTTACAGCTCGTACAAAATATATACGTGTTTCAAAGTTTTACTGACGCTCAGAGCAGTCACCAACAATGTGTATAACTCGCTGCCAGCGGTGTGGAAGTTGTAGGATACTCTTAGCAGCGCCAGTTGTGTTGACAGATCGAGCAGCGCGGTCTGTTGCCCGACGAATTTGTATCAGTTCTGAAGCGAATGCCGTGAAGTGTTTCCTTCAGTTTGGAAATCGAGTAGAATTCACGAGGATTTAGGTCAGGGGAGTGCAGTAGGTGATATACAACCTAGCAGCCCCATCAGTCAAACATATCAGTAACAGCTTGCAACGTACGTGATTGAGCGTTGTCCTGCAAAGCGATGGTCAGGTCCTGCCGAAATTGTCATCACTTCTGTCTCTATGCTGATCATTTTTGGAACACCACCTACGACCAGCTTACGCACGTACATTCTGGCTTGTGGAGTTTTCTTCCCTAACCCCATTCGCTATACTGCTTTTTAAGCTTTCGCAGCATGTATTCCACATCATCTTCTTTTTGAGAGAATAATACATGGTAATCCACAATAAAAGAGAGCGAAGGGTATAGTCACCAGTCTTTACTCCAGTGTCTGGGGATCTTTTATTCCAGCCGTGGGTTACAGAACGATTAACTCCAAAATAGAGTTCGAAGAGGAAAAACTGCACTACCAATACCATAGCAAGATGTTACATACTTTTTGCAATCTACGAGATTCCAGACATGTCAGTAATATCATTACAGTGAAAACTAGCGTTACAGCAGAAGTAAGGTTGACAAAAACCACTGGAGTTTATGTCCCGTCGATGTCTAGGTCATTAATGGGAGTTGAATTGAGGACCCTTTCTGGTTTATCACCGTTTCTTGCCTTTCGTATTTTTAAATCCGTTTGTTCAGAATGTTATATAGTTGAAATTATGCTCTAGGGTGACGTTTTGCGTTCAGGAACTCGGAAAATATTGTAATAAAGCTATCCCTACTTCGATATCGGTTTCTAGAGGAAATACTTTGTAACTTACTTGTCAGACTTGAAGTCAAACTCATTTTATAACACTGGTGAAGGAGTTGTATAACAGACAATGCCGTCGGCTTCCACTCCCGTTGTGAAAGACTGTCGATGAGTAAAGCTCATTACGGACCTCTCGAGGCGACAGAGCAAAATACGGCGCAATATTAAACTTGGCGCGGAGAAAAAATTCTGCGAAAAACTTATAAAACGCGCCGCCTGTGCGCTGTGCTCCAGCTTGCCTGGCCTCTGTCCAACATAGGCCACTCTAACGGACGGAAGAAATGAGGTCTGATATTAGCGGCCGCAGTGTAATTTAGCCCGTTCGCCGTAGGTAGTATTTACTTGCGCGTGTTGCGTAATAAGGAGTATGGTTTAATTAAAAGCTGTGACGGCAGGCGCGTTGTAGCGGCTTGCCCCACTGCCATACTCCTTCCTCACCCCTCTCTCCAGCGTGTAAACGGCCTACTTTTATTTTCTTCTTTATTTTTTACTCTTTACTCTCATCTCGAGGGAATGCCACTTGTGGAGCACTATCTTTACATTCTCCATCTCTTCTTATGTCTCTGTCTCTGTCGGACTCTCTCTGTCGCTCTCTCACTGTGTGAGTGCATGTGGTTTAATTTTGGGGGAGGGGGAGGAAGAGCACAATGAGGAACAACGAGGGAGACAAAGCGGTATAAAAGAGACGGGGAAGGAAAGACAGTGTAGAAGAGAATTCAGTAGATCGATAGGAGGGTTGCATGTGGAAGATTCGTAAAAGAGGAAGAAAAGTGGAAACAGGGAAGGAAACTGAGAGGGGCCGGCCGAGGTGGCCGAGCGGTTCTAGGCGCTTCAGTCTGGAACCGCGCGATCTCTACGGTCGCAGCTTCGAATTCTGCCTCTGACATGGATGTGTGTGATGTCCTTAGGTTAGTTGGGTTTAAGTAGTTCTAAGTTCTAGGGGACTGATGATCTCAGAAGTTAAGTCCCATAGTGCTCAGAGCCATTTGAAACTGAGAGGGAAAGTGGTTTAGAACAGTTTTATCATCACAGTCTTGTTCTGTCTTGTTTGTGACACATTCTAAAAATCAGACCAAGAGATACTGAATTGGGATGTCATGAACAGCAGTGTACGAAAGTTTTGTCAACAAGTCTTTTGCATAGCTGCTAGATTAACTGGCTAATGCAGTGATATACTGAAACTACTATATCTGATAACTTGTTGACACTTCTTTGAATATCATCAGTTTATAAACTTATTTTCCTTGCAAAACGTGAACTGTCTTTTGTTTTCGATACATAAACTTCATGTTTGTGACATGCTCGTTAAATAACCGAAGGGTATGACGTTTGGTGAAAGTGCAGGGTATTCAGCGAAATGTCTTCTATCATCTCTATAGCGGACTTAAGGTTTCTGACAGTAAATGTTTTCACTAGTAAACACTTTAAGAGTGTGTGGTTCGTTAGATTGCGGAAACAACTGCAGGTAAGTCGTACCAGCGTCAGTGTTATTAATACAGAAAGAAGACACAATGCTTTATTCTGTTGAAGAAATTTTAGAACATTCTCTAGCTGCTATACATTTTCGTTTAACATGCTCAGCGTGTTGTAAAAAGTAATAATATGATGTCTTACTTGTAAACTGCACGATATTTTTTGCTCTAGAGTCGTACTAAGAATTGTGTTAAGGACACACACACACACACACACACACACACACACACACACACTTGCTAGAACGGTTATGACTATTGAGAAGGTCGCTTCCAACGGGTTGATCGGATGCATTTCTTTGTACATGCCCGTGATCTCTATCGTTTCAATTCGAACTGTTTCTTGAGAGAAACATGTTACGAGCAGTTATATCATGTTCAGTTAAATAAGTTACAATTTTCGCCATCGATTGTCAGCCTAATCTATACGGCAGTATGGAACGTTTGTCAGAGGCAGTGGATCAATATTTCTACGTACGCTCCTCAAAATCTGTGTATTGTAGGTTTAACTACGTTAAGATGCTAAGCAAACAAACATTTAAATATTTTCAATTCATAAGTCTGGCTATGGAATCATTATATTAGAAAATGCCCTCACACCAAACAGGGTACTTATGACCCTGATGTTTCATCCATTTACTCTCCAAAAGAAAGAAACGATCAATTTCAGCAACCAGTGACTTTTAAAAGTTTCTCAGCTTAACACAGGAAATCCTATTAAATAATAGCTTTCAAAATTATCAGGAAACATTTCGCTTTCTGTTCCGGAACTTCAAATGGTTGAAATGGCTCTGAGCACTATGGGACTTAACATCTGATGTCATCAGTCCCCTAGAACTTAGAACTACTAAAACCTAACTAACCTAAGGACATCACACACATCCATACCCGAGGCAGGATTCTAACCTGCGATCGTAGCAGCAGCGCGGTTCCGGACTGAAGAGCCTAGAACCGCTCAGCTACAGCGGCCGGCTCTTCCGGAACTATTGTGAAGAGAGAGCAACTCTGTATAGCAGACAAATGTAATCGTAAGGAAAAGAACTGACTTCTAAATCTCAAACTGTAAACATGAGTCTACTAGAAGCGTCGTTAGGCTTTAACTTACAAAAAGTGGCTGTTTACCATGAGACTGTCACCAATAGTTCACATCTACAGCTTTCCCCAGCAATGGGTCTCGGTACTACTTATACAGCTGTTTGTGTTGTAGTGTTAATGGTAACCTACCTGTTGGATGGCAGTTTCCTAGTCCAGCTGCCCCTGGTCTCCGACCGATAGTGGAGGAGGAGGAGGAGATTAGTGTTTAACGTCCCGTCGACAACGAGGTCATTAGAGACGGAGCGCAAGCTCGGGTGAGGGAAGGATGGGGAAGGAAATCGGCCGTACCCTTTCAAAGGAACCATCCCGGCATTTGCCTGAAGCGATTTAGGGAAATCACGGAAAACCTAAATCAGGATGGCCGGAGACGGGATTGGACCGTCGTCCTCCCGAATGCGAGTCCAGTGTGCTAGCCACTGCGCCACCTCGCTCGGTGACCGATAGTGCAAGATGACACAGCATCCGTAGAGTGTTCACTACTTGTTCCCACACGGCTAGCGTGGATGCTAAGAGGTTTCGGTGCGCTTCGTGAACAATAAGGTGAGCAGTCCTAATAATACAAATAAAATGGCCCATACTTCTGGATATTACAAAGTTCGACAACACGACGGAATAGAGGTCCACAATGAAGCTCCTTTCAAACTTTGTCAGGTGCTGACAACAGCTGCATCATTAAAGCACTTGGCATCTCTGACACAGTGGTCACTCAACATCTGATTCTGTTCACGTCCTTTATGTGCCTTACCAGGCGCGGTAACAACACTGAAGTGTAAGAACACTAAAGTGTAATGTGGTGGCCGTTCCACCTGTCGCAGACAGTTGCAACCCTTATAACTAGCATACGGTGTGTGCTGTACGAAGCGACATCGATATCCGTTCTCTTATTGCTATGTCCCACCTCGTAGTCTGTAAATTAATCATAGATACAAAACCGGAATAAAATCTGGTGTGGCACAGAGATATTGTGACGATAATACTTACCCTCTAGAGGCCTGAAACCGTACTTTTAAAGAAGGATTTGAAAAATTGTCAATATTTCACTTCCAAGCCTCATAAATGCCAATATTTGTATATAAAAAAAGTATCATAACACCGTCGAGCAAAAGTGACCGTAGCCCATGTGTCATATATCTATGAAGCTGAAAGAATAAAATGTATTAAATGCTTATTTTTTGCTGTATATTGGAATTTTGGGTTAGGAAACAATAATTAACAGATATCAGAGATTGTATACACCCTTTATTTATTCTTTCAATGCCTATTGTGAAACTAAAAAGTAAAATATAAAAGAACTTCAAAATACGATCATTTCAGAGATTAAACTTTGGAAAACAGTGTTCGTTACGTATTCTTATATAATACTGTACCTGATTTCGTATTTATGAAGATTACTGAATTTAGGATTTTTGCTTCCACACTCTAAGCTGTTTTATACTGTGATGAAAGTTTTGAAGCAATTCCTTTTGAAGTGGAACACAAGAACTCATCACAATTTGGCAACTTGTGACTGGAGCAACCTTACATTCTACGCTTTTGTCTCCCAGCGTAAATTTCTGACAAATGTAATGCATTCCTAGACCTTTTGCGTACTGGCGGAATGCCTTGTATAGGTTTACGCTTCTTTGCTTCATATCTTTCCTTCGTCCCGAATAATCGGATAGGTAGGCCCCAGTAGCACCACCAGAAATTCTGAATCCCTCAAACCTAATAAATTCTTAAAATTCTTAAATATTCGATCTATAGCCTACAAAACTAAACATATCCTCACTTACAGCAAATAAGATGTAGCAGACAAGCTACATTTGTCTTACATCATTCACTCATATGTAGACATAACTTGTTTGATACTGTGTAAAATGTAGTCATACAGTCCGACAGTATCTAATTTGATGCAGTACCTTTAATCGTGTCTGGAAACTATTAAATACTGCACAACCTTAGAACACTGTTATCATGATTATTCCGCAGAAGTAATACTACTAATTTTTTCATCTTACCCTTAATATACAAAATAAATTATTCAGGTAGTGAAGGGAGACGGAAATTTGATAGTCGTGGGTGACTGAAATTCGAGAGTAGGAAAAGGGAAAGAAGGAAACATAGTAGGTGAATATGGATTGGGGCTAAGAAATGAAAGAGGAAGCCTTCTGGTAGAATTTTGCACAGAGCATAACTTAATCATAGTTAACACTTGGTTCAAGAATCATAAAAGAAGGTTGTATACATGGAAGAATCCTAGAGATACTAGAAGGTATCAGATAGATTATATAATGGTAAGACAGAGATTTAGCAACCAGGTTTTAAATTGTGTAAGACATTTCCAGGGGCAGATGTGGACACTGACCACAATCTATTGGCTATGAACTGTAGATTAAAACTAAATAAACTGCAAAATGGCGGGAAATAAAGGAGATGGGACCTGGATAAACTGACTAAACCAGAGGTTGTACAGTGTTTCAGGGAGAGCATAAGAGAACAACTGACAGGAATTGGGGAAAGAAATACAGTAGAAGAGGAATAGGTAGCTCTGAGGGATGTAGTAGTGAAGGCAGCAGAGAATCAAGCAGGTAAAATGACGAGGGCTAGTAGAAATCTTTGGGTAACAGAAGAAATATTGAATTTAATTGATGAAAGGAGGAAATATAAAAATGCAGTAAATGAAGCAGGCAAAAAGGAATACAAACGTCTCAAAAATGAGATCGACAGGAAGTGCAAAATGACTAAGCAGGGATGGCTGGAGGACAGATGTAATAATGTAGAGGCTTATCTCTCTAGGGGTAAGATAGATACTACCTACAAGAAAATTAAAGAGACCTTTGGAGAAAAGAGAACCACTTGGATGAATATTAAGAGCTCAGATGGATACCCAGTTCTAAACAAAGAAGGGAAAGCAGAATGGTGGAAGGAGTATATAGAGGGTTTATATAAGGGCGATGTACTTGAGGACAGTATTATGGAAATGGAAGAGGATGTACGAGGTGCATTCAAGTTCTAAGGCCTCCGATTTTTTTTTCTAATTAACTACTCACCCGAAATGGATGAAACTGGCGTTACTTCTCGACGTAATCGCCCTGCAGACGTACACATTTTTCACAACGCTGACGCCATGATTCCATGGCAGCGGCGAAGGCTTTTTTAGGAGTCTGTTTTGACTACTGGAAAATCGCTGAGGCAATAGCAGCACGGCTGGTGAATGTGCGGCCACGGAGAGTGTCTTTCATTGTTGGAAGAAGCCAAAAGTCACTAGGAGCCAGGTCAGGTGAGTAGGGAGCATGAGCAATCACTTCAAAGTTGTTATAACGAAGAAACTCTTGCGTTACGTTAGCTCGATGTGCGGGTGCGTTTTTTGGTGAAACAGAACACGCGCAGTCCCTCCCGGACGTTTTTGTTGCAGTGCAGGAAGGAATTTATTCTTCAAAACTTTTTCTTTGGATGCACCTGTTACCATAGTGCCCTTTGGATCGCAATGGGTGAGGATTACGCCCTCGCTGTCCCAGAACGTGGACACCATCATTTTTTCAGTACTGGCGGTTACCCGAAAATTTTTTGGTGGCGGTGAATCTGTGTGCTTCCACTGAGCTGACTGGCGCTTTGTTTCTGGATTGAAAAATGGCATCCACGTTTCATCCATTGTCACAACCAACGAAAAGAAAGTCCCATTCATGCTGTCGTTGCGCGTCAACATTGCTTGGCAACATGCCACACGGGCAGCCATGTGGTCGTCCGTCAGCATTCGTGGCACCCACCTGGATGACACTTTTCGCATTTTCAGGTCGTCATGCAGGATTGTGTGCACAGAACCCACAGAAATGCCAACTCTGGAGGCGATCTGTTCAACAGTCATTCGGTGATCCCCCAAAACAATTCTCTCCACTTTCTCGATCATGTCGTCAGACCAGCTTGTGCGAGCCCGAGGTTGTTTCGGTTTGTTGTCACACGATGTTCTGCCGTCGTTAAACTGTCGCACCCACGAACGCACATTCGATACATCCATAACTCCATCACCACATGTCTCCTTCAACTGTCGATAAATTTCAATTGGTTTCACATCACGCAAATTCAGAAAACGAATGACTACACGCTGTTCGAGTAAGGAAAACGTCGCCATTTTAAGTATTTAAAACAGTTCTCATTCTCGCCGCTGGCGGTAAAATTCCATCTGGCGTACGGTGCTGCCATCTCTGGGACGTATTGACAATGAACGCGGCCTCATTTTGAAACAATGTGCATGTTTCTATCTCTTTCCAGTCCAGAGAAAAAAAATCGGAGGCCTTAGGACTTGAATGCACCTCGTAGATGAAGATGAAATGGGAGATACGATACTGCGTAAAGAGTTTGACAGAGCACTGAAAGACCTGAGTCGAAACAAGGTCCCGGGAGTATACAACATTCCACTAGAACTACTGACGGCCTTGGGAGTGACAGTCCTGACAAAACTCTACCATCTGATGAGCAAGATGTATGAGACAGGCGAAATACGCTCGGACTTCAAGAAGAATATAATAATACTAATCCCAAAGAAAGCAGGTGTTGACAGATGTGAAAATTACCGAACTATCAGTTTAATAAGTCACAGCTGCAAAATACTAACGCGAATTCTTTAGAGACAAATGGAAAAACTGTTAGAAGCCGACCTCGGGGAAGATCAGTTTGGATTCCGTAGAAATATTGGAACACATGAGGCAGTACTGACTTACGACTTATCTTAGAAGAAAGATTAAGGAAAGGTAAACCTACGTTTCTAGCATATGTAGACTTAGAGAAAGGCTTTGACAATGTTGAGTGGAATACTCTCTTTCAAATTCTAAACGTGGCAGGGGTAAAATAAAGGGAGCGAATGGCTACTTATAATTTGTACAGAAACCAGATGGCATCTATAAGAGTCGAGGGGCACGAAAGGGAAGCAGTGGTTAGGAAGAAAGTGAGACAGGTTTGTAGCCTCTCCCCGATGTTATTCAATCTGTATATTGAGCAAGCAATAAAGGAAACAAAAGAAAAATTCGGAGTAGGTATTAAAATCCATGGAGAAGAAATAAAAACTTTGAGGTTCGCTGATCACATTGTAATTCTGTTAGAGACAGTGGGGGTCAAGGAAGAGCAGTTGAACGGAATGGACAGTGTCTTGAAAGGAGGATATAAGATGAACATCAACAAAAGCAGAACGAGGATAATCGAATGTAGTCGAATTAAGTTGGGTGATGATTAGATTACGAAGTGAGACACTTAAAGTAGTGAAGGAGTTTTGCTATTTGGGGAGCAAAATAACTGATGATGGTCAAAGTAGAGAGGATATAAAATATAGACTGGCAATGGCAAAGAAAGCGTTTCTGAAGAAGAGAAATTTGTTAACATCGAGTATAGGTTTAAGTGTGAACGATAAATAGTTTGGACAAAAAGAGAATAGAAGCTTTCGAAATGTGGTGCTACAGTAGAATGCTGCAGATTAGATGGGTAGATCACATAACTAATGAGGAGATACTGAATAGAATTGGCGAGAAGAGGAGTTTGTCGCACAACTTGACAAGAAGAAGGGACCGGTTGGTAGGACATGTTCTGAGGCATCAAGGGATCACCAGCAGTTTCGCATTGGAGGGCAGCGTGGAGAGTAAAAATCGTAGACGGAGACGAAAAGATGAATACACTAAGCAGATTCAGAAGGATGTAGGTTGCAGTAAGTACTAAGAGATGAAGGAGCTTGCACAGGTTAGAGTATCATGGAGAGTCTCAGGAATGAAGACCCCAACAACAACTACCCTAATTATAAAAATGTCTATACCGTGTGTTGCAGTGTGATTTTGTTTGTGCTGCTTGCTTCTCGTGACTGCGAGAAACTTGGAAAAATAGCGAGAATGAAGCGAAGACGTTATAGGACGAGATACGTGCGGCTGCACCTCAAAACATAGTTTCAGATTGTGAGAAAAATATCACCCGACTGTATCACATTTAATACGTGGGACGCTAAAGGTTACAAAACAGTGAGCGGCTGTCAGTGACGCGTGTAACATGATATGAGAACGTGTGCTATTCGCACGTCCGTTGAAATACAAATGTAGCTGTACAGGATCAATTACCGGGCAGATATACAGGGGTCAGAAAAACATATGAAAACAGCCAAAACACAATATTACCATGCCTAATAAGGTGTAGGAACCAGTTGGCATCCGAAACAGCTTTCATAAATCTCGGAAGTGATATACACCGATCCAGTAAGATTTTCAAGGGAATATTATATCATTTCTCCTGCAAAACAGTGGCAAGTTCAGTTAATGATGATGGAGGTGGATAGCGATCACTCATCCCTCTCTCCAAAGTAGACCTTTTGTCTCAATAATACCGAGATTTGGTGACAGCGGTGACTATGGAAGATGCGACAGTTTATCCTCGTGCTCACAAAACAATTGCTGGGGGACGCGAGCTTCCTGAACATTTGCCCTGACGTGTCAGACAAATGGGTTCAAATGGCTCTGAGCACTATGGGACTCAACTTCTGAGGTCATTAGTCCCCTAGAACTTAGAACTAGTTAAACCTAACTAACCTAAGAACGTCACACACATCCATGCCCGAGGTAGGATTCGAACCTGCGACCGTAGCGGTCTCGCGGTTCCAGACTGTAGCGCCCAGAACCACGTGGCCACTTCGGCCGGCCGAGTCAGACACATCATCATCATCGGGAAACAAAGAGTGTACCATGGAATGGATTTGATCGGCGAAAATATTCGCATAAATCTTGGCAGTAATGCGAACTTACAGAGTAACCAAGAGGGCCATGGAATACCACGATATGGCAGCCCAAATATTCGCCGAACACACGCCATGTTACACTCTTGGAAATTAAACTCACTAAGATGATGCAAACTCTATGAAACGAGGTTCATTCGACAAAACACTCTCCTCCATTACTCCATAATCCATGTTTTATGGCTTTGGCGTCATGTTTCCCTGTTACAAGCATTTTCATCACTCATCAATGGTTCCAGAATTCACGTTTTCCCAGAAATTCTATGCTTCGAGAGCTTCCTTCTCGTTGTTTAGGTACAAGTGCTACATTCAGTTTTGCAATGGCTTATTCAGATCCTATCCTCTTACTTTTCATTTCAGTCGCTTTCAACAACCATCTGTTAGATAACTCAAAACATACTTTCGTTCGCGTTGTTGGTTGATTTGGAAAGAGGGGACCAAACAGTGAGGTCCTCAGTCCCATCGGATTAGGGAAGGAGAGGGAAGGAAGTCGGCCGTGCCCTTTGAAAGGAACCATCTCAGTATTTGCCTAAAGCGATTCAGCGAAACAACTGAAAATCTAAATCAGGATGACCGGACGAGGTGTTGAACCCTCATCCTCCCGAATGCGAGTCCAGTGTGCTAACCACTGCGCGACCTCGCTCCGTCGCCCGCGTTTTGACTTAGTGGGTGACGTTTTTCCGCTTTGCCTGGATGCGGCATAGATCTTCAATACGGTGTCTCTTGAAACACCGAGCTCTTCGGCTGCCTTGATTGTCTACCTGGATTACGGAAGTATCCAGCATATGAGCACCAAAAATATGCCCAAGTTCGAATTTACCCGGCTTTGATATGCTGCACTCAACACCACACAGAACACTGTTGCTACCATGGCAGATACTTGCAACTTATTGAGTGCCCTGCGCAAGTGCCGTTCGTTGTCAAATACAGTGGAGCAACCCGCATTTATGTTCAGGCATTCATTTCCCGCGGTTATTCCGTAGTTTCAACCCCTGTATGTACGTCAAATGGCACGTAATCAACAAGTGTTTTGGCAGGGAGAAAAGGCGAATGGACTAACGCCATTAAATGCCCATATTACTGCATTATGTTTCTGTGTTACTGAGAGCAGAACAGCGTTGTCGTGAACGACCAAACGCAAGTTAATTCACAACGGGGGATTTACGTAGTTAAAAGAGTTTCCTAAAGCACAACAGAAAACAATCAAAAAACATCTATTTTTTGGTCCATTTGTCCGTTGTGTATATATTTGGTTCTTCTTTGAAGGCATTATAAATGTGAACTTACTTCACAGCGTGCATTGATCTGGCCTTCTCCACGCTACGTAGTATCCTGAAAGATTTCTCGTACCTGCACCACATAGAATAGCCAGTCATTTTCGTTAAACAAACGTACTACCAGAATTCTGAATGGACGAGACGATAGTGAATACAGTCAGGCACGCCGTCTGTAAAGGAAACCTTTCACGCAGTCAGGAATTTGCCGATTCGAATATGGTGAATGTGACTTTATGTTTTCGAACAGCCGAGCAGATCACTAGATTCATACAGCGCACAAACACCAGCGAGGATTTAAATCTCCATTTACATCACATTTGTATCATTTAAATAATAAAAACAGCAAGACTGAGGAATCTTCGAAGGTACTGGATAAATTAGTAGACCAAGTAGCCCTGATCCCGGTGCAATAGAAAGCGCGATATCCCATCCTATCATGTTGGGTGCTGCCGATGACCTCACAGATAAAAACAGCGGCATTGTCAGCGTAGCGTGATCTTTCAAGCGGATACAACGATCTGTACTTCGTCAGCGAGGCATGGTGCTAGATCATTATCTGCGGCGGCAGCGTAGTATCAGTTTTGGTTGCCGATACACGGGCCAGCTGATGATAATGGACTGTTGCCAGTATTTTCAATGGAATGGGAAAGGAAACAGGCGAGCTGAGAGAGAAGGGAAAAGAGGAATATTGACAATGAGATCAGCAATAAGAGCAGGCAGAGCTGGAAATGAGAGTAGTGCATTCAGTCTGAGCACATACTGGGCAGAGCGAAGTACTGCCGCTAAAATTGTTACAAGCCAATGAAAAAGGAACTGCACACCGGAGGGTAACAGTGAACAGGGACTCAGGTGAACAATTATCTCCATTAGGGAAACAATCATACTCCCATTCTGTGTGCGAATTACCGGGAGCAACTAACGGGTGTTGTCAGAGAGGTAAAAATTCGTTCCATATTGCACAAATACACATAGCAAAGGGAACGTTACTTCTGACTACCCAGGATCGGCGTTTTTCAGTGACAGTTCTCATATAAATTAGTCGTTCCTCAGGGGTGGATTGAAAAATTGTCTTCATAAATACGGCTGATATATTTACATGTGATAGGTATACATCTCAATTGCCATCTATATCCTTCTGACTACAAAATAAGGAAATTGTCATTCATTATTAAAATTTAGTACAACGTTTCTATCGAAATACATGTAATGAGAAAAAATGGCTCTGAGCACTATTGGACTTAACATCTGAGGTCATCAGTCCGCTAGAACCTAGAACTACTTAAACCAAATAACCTAAGGACATCACACACATCCATGCCCGAGGCAGGATTCTAACCTGCGACCGTAGCGGTCGCGCGGTTCCAGACTGAAGTGCCTAGACCCACTCGGCCACACCGGCCGGCCCATGGTAAACTCAAAATCAAAAGCCTTGTTAATCCGCGTTAAAAACGTACCTCTGCCCAGCCAACACATTTTGTTTCACCGGTGGCTGTTAGTGAGAAACTTGAAGTAACTGAGCAACGATACACTGACAGTCTTTGGTATTGTAACATCGGAAAACAATGCCAATATTGATCAACAACCGCATTCACTATTACCTAGAGTAGCCAGTCACGTATTTAATAGAACTATTTACTAAACTAAATCACAAACAAAAATAAAAACTATGAAATGTGAAGTGTTAACGATATGATTTACGCTATACCATGAGTTCATACTTCAGAGCGATACTTGGAAGGTCGGAAGAGGCCAATAGAAATAACAGTACCGTCATTCGAGGTAGGATAAAACGCAGATTTCTCACTTACGAAGTGTCACGGCTGTCTGTTCAGTAATGGCAGCGGAGATTTGCGAGGTAGATTAACGTTGACAGTAGTTTCTCCTAGTCGGAATGTCTTCCCACTCAATTCCACTATACGTCGTCGAAGGTCAATTATGGAATGATGTTGATACAAAAAATCTAACCGTAGGAACATGTTGCATCCTTCACATCCATGAGACATGAGACACTTGGTTGTCCCAACAGAAAAATTCACCATTACTGACCTTCATAGTCGTTTATCATTATCCCCTACTCCACGAAAATATATCGCGATGGGTTCCACTGACTCCTACTGACTAAGTCTCTGCAGCCTATTGCCTCGGATGTCCCTATGTCCAACAATATTATACCCTCTTCCATCCACAACACCCGTTATGCCACATTCCGCCTCTGCATTCGCTCTGACTGGACTTACCGGGAACTGCTGTCGGCACACTGGGGCTCACTTATAAGTTTGACGGATCCTTCCTATGCCCTAGACTACCTCTACCATTATCCCTACAACTGCCTATGTTGCCATTTCCACCAAATTGTTCGCGACCCCTCTACTGTGCTGTTGGTTCCGTAATTGGTACAATTGTCGTTGTACATGTCCCGTTCGACCGCAATTAAAACACTTAGTATTCGACGTAAATACCTGTTTCCGGTCTCTTACCACTGTCGATCTATCGATTTCTTCGTATTCCCAGTCTAACGTAACTACTTCATGTAGATCCTTAGGCGCCCCAGACATTTACAGAGTCAAACCCCATGAAAAAGCATCGAGCTCTCGTTGTTCGTCCTCTTGCAACACCACTTTATTTACCTCCTGGTTTAATGAGGTGTCGTACCTGTTAATGCTCATTTTCCTAATACTATCCGCAAAGTTTTCTGCTGCATGGTTATGTTTCCTGATACAACTGTAAGTAGGCTGTTTATGTTTTCTTATTGGTAACGCCACGTAGCGCTCTGTATGAAAATCACAGGCTGTGCTGTGTGCAGTCTGTGGCTAGTTTGCATTGTTGTCTGCCATTGTAGTGTTGGGTAGCTGGATGTTAACAGCGCGTAGCTTTGCGCAGTTGGAGGTGAGCCGCCAGCAGTGGTGAATGTGGGGAGAGAAATGGCGGAGTTTTGAAATTTGTAAGACTGGATGTGATGAACTGCTGTGTATATTATGATTTTTAACACTATTAAGGTAAATACATTGTTTGTTCTCTATTAAAATCTTTCATTTGCTATCTATGCCTATCAGTAGTTAGTGCCTTCCGTAGTTTGAATCTTTTATTTAGCTGGCAGTAGTGGCGCTCGCTGTATTGCAGTAGTTCGAGTAACGAAGATTTTTGTGAGGTAAGTGATTTATGAAAGGCATAGGTTAATGTTAGTCAGGGCCATTATTTTGTAGGGATTATTGAAAGTCAGATTGCGTTGCGCTAAAAATACTGTGTGTCAGTTTAAGGACAGTCATGTATAATTGTTCAAAGGGGACGTTTCATATGTCGACCCTTAGCCGAGGATACCTCACTGGAATCTCCTGATTTTTTTCTTGTAGTTTGTGTAATTAGTGTAGCTATTGTTTATTGCTAGCGCATAATTGTAGAGAGAATCTCCTTTGTAGTTGCAGTCTTTCATTGTTGTTGTGGCATGCATGTAGATTTGCACCAAGTATTTCGCACCTGTGCTTGCAATTAACTACATATTATTTTCAGTGCTATGTTAATGTGTTTTCTTATTTTGCTCTTCAAATTTCTGTGTTGTCGTGTGAAATATTGTGACAATAATGGCGTGTGAAAAACGTAATACTAGGCTCCAAAGTAAACTGAGAAATGACTGTGAAGACGAAAGCAGTGTGTTAGCGCCACCGTGTAATGAATTAACTAATATTCAAACTAGTAATTTGGTAACTGTGCATAGGGAAATGGAGGGGGCGGCAAATAATGGCGTAGACAGTGAAACAATTAGTGAACAAGGAAGCATTATCGATCGATCGGTCAGCAATAGCTCGCCTCAGGAATCCGAAATGACAGGACACAATCTCACAAATACTGTAGATTCAGGTTTTGGGTCCTCACCGTATTCTCAAATTAGTCAAGACACATTTTCTGCTTGTCAAAATGTGAATGCTGCTGGTGCAAATTCACTGCCGAAAAGCACCGAGGAACAAGTTTCAGATACCAGTGCATTGTTATTACAATTAATACAACAAATGGGACAAACACAGCAAAAGCTTCAAAAGTTAGACACAATGGAACAAAATCTTCGAAAGTTAGACACAATGGAACAAAATCAGAGACAAACACAGCAAAAGCTTCAAAAGTTAGACACAATGGAACAAAATCTTCGGAAGTTAGACACCACGCTTGAAGAAACACGTGAAGATATAACTACTGAGTTACATAACATTGAATCAAAACGTCAGAAAGTCTGTAATGACGTAAAAACACAAATTTGTGAGCATTTTCAACCTATTTTTTCGCGGCATGAAAATGCATTACAGAATCACGAAGCAGCCATAAAAGAACTGCAAACTATTGTTCATGAAAATCATGAGACCTTGCAAGCTAAAATTGACTCAGTTGCATCTACCGATTCGGTTACGCAACTTGCAAAAACTCAGGAAAACTTATAGGACAGAGTAGATATTCTGAAAATTGGTTCGGAAAGACACATGGAGGAAATTAGTTCATTATCAGAGAAAGTAGTTGAACTTTCGGATCAGCTAAATAATTTATTTACGAAGGTAGATAATAATCTGAATGACACAAAACCGGTAGTCTTTAATGACACAGAACAGTGCGAACAAATTAGGAAATTCAAACAAAATCAGAATCAAATTAATACGCAACACCAAAGAGAAATCCAGGAAGTACAAGATCAGCTGACACAGGTAATACAAGAATCACGTATTTCAGAGGACACTCGCGCCCCAATACGGGAAGAGGGACATAGAAATTCGGAACAGCCACAAAATAATAACACAGGACACTTCGGAAGTTATGAAAGAAATTGGCAAGGTGCACCGAATTTTGAAATGGAACCGCCGAAACGACGTAACAATGACCGATATGCGACTCGCTGACATGATAATTTTGACTATATGCTGTTCATTACTAAACGTAAATTTAAAAGATTTAAGAATTCTGGCAACGACATTCGTCCACAAGCGTGGCTCCATCAATTCTCTCATTGTTTTCCTCCCAACTGGTCATTAGAGCAAAGATTAGAACTTATGTGTGGCTATTTAGAGAATGAACCAGCTGTAAGAATGCGATCGGTCATTCACGATTGTCACAGTGAAGGAGAATTTTACCATGCCTTCCTCTCAGCATATTCCTCCCAAGTTACACAAGACCGAGTAAAACATAGCATCATAATGATGCAACATTTCGAACAATCTGAATTTTCCAGTCTTGTGAAATATTTTGAAGACATGTTGCACAAGAATCAGTACCTGTCAAACCCATACAGCCCCTCAGAACTCATCCGCATTTGCTTAATCAAATTACCTGAACCCCACGACATATTATTTTGGCAGGACGTTGCAAAGAAGACATTGAAGCTTTTCAGGGACTCTTACAAGAATTAGAAATTGACACTGACAAATGCGGAACGCGAAAACAGGAACACAACAATTACAGGTCACATCCGTCGCAAGAAAGAAATAATAACCGGACACGACAACGCTATTCTCACAACACAAATCGTGACCAAAACAGACACCACCCGTATGTTGGCAGAGTAGTAATAATTACAGGGAAAGATCACCTCTCCGCAGTAGTGACTATCAAAGAGACAATCAGAGAAACAGACAATTTGGGAACCAAAATTATTATTATCAAGGGAGACAGAATAACTTTAGACGCAACGGTCCAGCGCGCGGTTACGATTAAGGGAGAAATTCTCCACCAAGTGACCGACAAGAAAGAAACTATGGAATCTACCGACATGACGACAGACGATATGATCGTAACGACAGAGCTGAATTGCATCAGAACTGGCGGGATTCAAACAGAGCAGGGCCCTCTCGACAAGGTGAATTTGTAGAAGTTAGGTCTCCAAATCCCAATAACGACGCGCGCTAACAGAGACAAAATAGGCAATGACTCATACCGCTGGCAGCCACAAAACGTACTTATGAAACTGACGACGCAGCTACCGTAGCTAGTAATTACGTAAAAATGGAAGACATTAGGGACATCTTACTCCAGGAGCACGACGTAAAACGTAACAACATTGCATATCCTGTGATTCACATTACAGTAAATCATGTAAAATTTACGGCAGTACTTGACTCTGGCAGTCCCATTTCAGTAATTAGTGAAACAGCCTTTAGCAAATGCAACAAATCGAACGATTGTCCCACACTTCCATTACGTAAGATTAAATTACAAGGTGCAATCTTTGGAAAAAGTGTAGATGTACGCCAACAAACCAACATAGATTTCTTTTGTCAAAGCCACAGCTTCTCTATGAACTTTCTTATTGTTCCATTATTGTCGACGGAAATTATATTGGGAGTAGACTTTTTGAATGAATACAAAGTAATCTTAAACTTTCACGATGCTGAAATAAGTTTAGAGAAAGAAGGTAGGTCAATAGCTTTGAAATTTGAAGATTGGCTCTCAAACCATGACGAAGAAATTAATCGGCTTTACCTCCTGTTAGACAACAGTTCGGAATTTTCGACGGAACTTGACACTAACAATCACTCTGCAAGTACTGACAGGGATGATATCGATGGCGCATTAGATACTAATGAGTTAATTCAGAATAAAATTCAAACAATTGAGAATTGTAATGACAGTGATAAGCAGGACCTTTTTGAGATTTTACAAGCACATTCCACAGTTTTTACTCACAAAACAGGAACAATCAAGGGATTTCAATACCAATTTCGTGTTCGTGAGCGTACTAAATTTTGTGTTAGACCATACGTAATTCCAGCACATTATAGGGACTGTGTTAGAACAGAAATACAATCTATGCTTGACGAGGGCATTATTGAGCCTGCAGTAAGCTCATACAACAATCCATTACATGTTGTTGAGAAGAAAAATGGATCGATCAGGCTTGTCTTAGATTCGAGACAAATCAATACTATCATCATTGCTGAAGCAGACAGGCCGCAGACGTTAGAAGAACTTCTTCAAAATTTTAATGGTGTAAAAGTGTTGTCTTCCATTGATCTCAGATCCAGCTTTTATCAGATCGAACTTCATCCGGAATGTAGAAAATACACAGCTCTCCTTTGTTTCGGCGTTTGTTATCAGTTTCGGAAACTTCCTTTTGGTTTCTTCGGCAGCATTCATTCGCGGGCTAAATTCCATATCACCTGAGTTCTTAAAACGTTACATCACCTTATATGTGGACGATATTCTGATAGCAGAAGCCTCATGGGAACAACACAATCACATCCTCAACAGCGTGTTACATATTTTTGCAGAATCTGGAATTACAGTTAACTTGGAAAAGTCTGAATTCGGTAGGACAAATGTGAAGTTTTTGGGACATATTATTTCTTCTGAAGGCAGTCAGCCGAAACCTGAAAAGTCAGAAGCAATCAGAGCCATTCCAGTTACATCCACAAAAAAACAAGTCCACAGTTTTCTAGGTCCCGTAAATTTTTACCGTCGTTTTCTCAATATGCAAATTCTAGTTACACCAAAACTTTGATCTCTCACGGGAATAAATACTGTTTTGAACTGGGACGAACAAGCACAGTTGGAATTCAATTCTTTGAAAGAATCGCTACTTAACGTGCCAATAATAGCTCATCCAGATCTGTCACAAGATTTCTGCCTTAGCACGGATTCTTCTAAAGCCGGTCTTGGTGCCCATTTATTTCAAGAAGCCACAGAAAATGACACTACTGTTCAGAAAACCATTGGTTTTGCTAGCCGAGTGCTAACAAAATCTGAAAAAAGTTATTCTGTTACTAAATTAGAAGCTTTAGCTGTCGTTTGGGCATTTAACAAATTCCGTTTCTTTCTTTCTGGTAAGCACGTAAAAGTATGCTGTGATCATCGTGCATTGCAATTTCTTATGTCTTCAAAATTAAATCATGACAGGTTAAAACGTTGGGCATTGTTTCTGCAAGAATTCCACTTCACAGTAGTCTACATTCCCGGCAAGGAGAACATTGTTGCGGACGCACTGTCACGCGCACCGGCTGGGCTTGAGCAAAGTAACACAGAAGGCAACCTCGAGAAAAATTTCAGTATTCTTTACATTCAGAAAGTCGCCTTTGAAAACTTCATCACCACATCTTTAAAGGATATTGCTCCTGAACAAGATAAAGATCCGATTTGGAAAGACATCAAAAGTAAATGGCATGAAAAGACACACACTCAGATTCGGCATTATTACCTGGTTAGAAACAACATACTCTTCAAACGCTGCACTGTTGATGACAAGCTATGGGTACTTTGCATTCCAGACGATTTTGTTAATAAGCTCATTTGGTACATTCATTTCAGCTACGCACATTTTGGCCCACGAAAATGTTATCAAATTCTTCGAACGACTTGTTATTTTAACAATATGGAAAAGAGAATTCGAAGAGTCTTGTCTATTTGTAAACTTTGTCAAAAGGCGAAACCATCTACTATCTCACATCGTGCTCCGTTGTTTCCTATTATTCCTCCTAAATTAAAAGAATTTGCTGCTGTTGATCTCTTGGGACCCCTTGTCAGAACATCGAATGGATTTTCGTATGTTCTAGTCGCTGTTCAACTTACTTCAAAATTTGTTTCTTTCTACGTAAAGCCACTGGACAGTCTGTATCCAACACCTTTGTTAAAAATTTCTTACGTGAAGTTGGCCACGTTGCTAAAGTCATTTCAGATAATTGACCGCAATTCATATCTGCTGTTTGGTCACGCATGCTTCGGAATCATAAAATCAAACCTGTTTTTATTTCATTGTACTCACCACATTGTAACCCGTCTGAACGGATTATGAAAGAAATCAATATGCTTTGCAGACTTTATTGTCACAGAAAGCACCAGCATTGGGACAGATATTTACACTTATTTCAAAACGTGCTAAATGAAATGCCTCATGACTCCACTGCTTTACCACCTACTCTTGTACTGAAGAATGAAGAACCACCAAACAGAATCAGAGAGCTTGTACCTTTCCCGAATACAGGTAAACTTTGACACAAAGACATAATTGATTTGGCTCTTAAAAATATAAAATCTGCAACAGACAAAAGGCGAAAACTACACGGTAAAGCAAATGCAAAGAAATTATATATTGGTGAGAAAGTTCTCATTAAAGCTCATTCATTGTCGCATGGGAAGAAACACTTGAGTCACAAATTCTTTCTAGTTTACAATGGACCTTACAGAATCCGACGTACACCACATGATAATTGCGTTGAAGTTGAAACTCTGCTTACTAGGAAGAGTAAAGGTTTGCACCACATTTCACATGTAAAACCGATTATTGAAAGGTAATCTGCTTTTTAACTTTGTCTTTGCCATAAAACTTTTCACTTCACATTTCTAGTATGCATTGTCACACTTAGAAACTGTTACCATGCAACAATGTTGGAAGTTAAATATCCAATCAAGAATCAAGAGAACTTATTTAAACAGAAATTACGAATGCATTGTTATAGTGAACAGACGTGACAGTGTTATTGTGTGTGTACACCCTTGCTTGATAGCTGCACGATTACGTAATGACTATAAGGCTTACATACTTAGAACACATACTGGTACTGCTAATGAGATTTTAATGCAACATTTTGGTTTACTTGGAAATTCATTCTGGATTTAAAGTACTTTCAGTGAGATACCAGATGACACAGTGGTTAGTTTATGTGACAGCTACACGATTTTATGACGACGCTACTAATGAGTGACAATTTACAATGTCGCTTTTGCGGCGTTTCTGTTTCATATTTGCACAGTTATTCTGAATTATTCTGGAAAGTAAAACATGTTTTAGTAGTAACTTTTGTGGTATAGCTACAATGAGACAGCCTTTTCCGTAGCACAACAACACATTACAGTACAGTACTTTCTTCATCACGGCAATAATAACTAAGATATCTATACGCAAAGCATTTCACTTTTGTTTATCATGAGGTAAGTACATTGACTTCTGTAGAACTTAGCTTTCGGAGGACGATAACTACGACACTTCCACAGAGATTATCTTACAACAAGCCGCACTGTTTACGCTACAGTACACGCATTTGAATGATTAAGTTTTTACTTAAAACATTTATTTTTAAAGATTTTTGAATTACAATGATACAAAGGTTTTCTGTGATACATTTCATTCCATTGCTGTAATCTGTAACACCTGAGGTTATAATTACATTAATCCATAGGCGGATACATGCTTACTTTGTGTACCATGTGTCTGGCAAGCACAAGGAGCCCTAGCTAATATGATGGTATTTGCTTATACAACTTTACACATCGATACTATATTTCTCTAACACATAAATTACACAGCTATCTGATCATTTAGCTGAGAGATAAACATTTTTTTTACTACATCAGTGACACATGTTTATGCAATTACACAGTTGGGTAACTTCACACTTATGAAATTGTATTTTGTCTGTACTTTGTGAACTTTTCATATTTTTTCAGAACCATTGTGATACTATGAGAGCTTTGAATGATGTATTTGGTAAGGGAGCATGATTTTAAAGTACATTTGAGGTAGATGACACTATTGAAATGAGCAGAGAATTTTTTTTAGGTTATGACATTATTGCAGAACACTACGACATTTTTGACATTTGCTTGAGGCTTTATGATATTATTACGACAACGATGTGTATTATGCTTTAGAGGT
The DNA here is from genome assembly GCF_021461385.2 of Schistocerca piceifrons. Taxonomy (NCBI): domain Eukaryota; kingdom Metazoa; phylum Arthropoda; class Insecta; order Orthoptera; family Acrididae; genus Schistocerca; species Schistocerca piceifrons. The sequence goes on along the minus strand of NC_060138.1, from coordinate 315,915,791 downwards.
ATGTTTATGATCAAAGAGAAGATGCCATGTGAGGAATCTGATTATGCTATGTATTTATTATGATGAAATATTGAAGATGTGTTGATGAATATGAATATGTACATGTGTAATAAGGTAAGGTATAAGGAGTAGTGGTTAGGGACTCTGATTTATGAAAAGGATGTTGGAAACCAAGAATAATACTTTAAGAGTTATGAAATGTGTGTAAATGCGTGAATGTATCACAATGCTGGCAAAAAATTTTTGGACACTATTATATTTAAAGGATTTTGTTTCTACACATTTGCAACGCAAATTCTCTACCTGTGAAATTTTTTATATGAGGATGTCACTGTAATGCAAACTGGTGTCGTAAATATTTCAGTAAGATAGTTAAGTGACCACCTTCACGTAATGAGTCGTGGGCACCCCGCTGCGCGACAGTCGCCTGAAAAAAAGCCATTAGTGTGTGCCTTTCAGAGGCACAGGTGGAGAAAAAAAAGGGGCCATTATCCTCGCTATTGACATTCCTTTGTAGAAAGCATCGCAAATATGACACGCTCAAACTTGAAAGCATATGATTTCACTGTGGAGCCCTTAATTTATGATATTTACTAAAATGCCTAATGAAATGAAGAGAAACATTTTACATCTATTGTCTTTCTAGTTGAGAGAATTTTTTTGCCTTTGGAGACGTCATTTGCCTAGTGAATGACGTTTTATATGTTGCTTTATATATATATTCGCTGATTTTGTTTAATATCAAGTTTCTAGCTGCACTGCAGCATTGGTTAAAATAAAATTTAATAGATGTACTAATATCACTATTTTCTGTCTACAAACCCAGTAAAGAATACGTTTATGATGCAATTTCTTAGAAAAAAGAGCACAAATAATCATTTCCCTTCACAGGATTTGCATACATAATTTCCTTTTTCAACTACTTGGTAATATTTCTCGTAGAATAAGTTGTGGTGCACCACTTTAATTACATAGACATTAAGATGTGAATATGAATTTCCCTTGTCTCCATTGTTGTCTTTAGTGTAATATTTTTTCTGCGTGAGCTATGTCATGGTTAAATATAAGCTATTGCATTTGCGGCTGCTGTTTGCCAGGCATAGTGCTACTAAATTTCACTTTACATTACTCTGTTAAGCCAGTTTTACTACTGATTTATTTTTCTTGTTTGCTGCTCATTGCCTTATATTAGTTGTAATATTGCTGCTTGGTTTGCCAATTTGCATTTTTTGGTCATTGCTGTTTGTGTTAATTGTTTTGTGCTGCTGCATTGCCTCGTCCCATAGTTTAGCATCTGAGCTCAGTAGATTTAACTTAGCATAAGATGGGGTAGGCCATATTAGAGAACAAGTTGTGATGAATTGGAAGAAATGCATTGAGAAGTTAAAAGCAAATGGTTTGGCCAAAAAAGTATTTTGAAAGAGAATATGAACAAATAAAGTAGGGTTTAGAGACAACAGGTTTAGGTAGGATTTTCTTGAAAATAAATGATGAGGTAAGATAATGGAAAATAAATAATGAGGCAAGAAATATGTGAACATATAAATACAGAAACCATGCTTGGATAGAACTTTTTTGGTGGAAACAAATGTTGAAATAAGAGGAAAGATATATGGAATGACGTTTTGGGGTGGACTGTAGTACCAAATGTCACACTGAAAACAAACCCTGTCCTGTATTTTTGTGTTATTACACTATGTGAATTTGTGTTTTTTCTGTCTGTATGTGTCTAGCTAATAAGATTTATGTTGTAGAATTTTTCTGATAATATGTTATTTACCTTGTAAATATGCTTAGACATTATTTATTCTGTTTTGTTTTAATATTCATGTGTGAAGTTGATGTTTCAAAAGTTATTCTGATCTTTTATGTATTTACTTATGTCCTAATCCCTGTAACACTGATGTATATGTTATTTCGATTCTTTTGTAAAGCCCGTATTACTACAAATGTTATCTGTATTGTTATGTTCTTTGATGATGTATTTTGTACCTTTGATATTGTATTCTTACGTTATAAAATTGTAATTGACACCAGTTCATCATATTATTGTTTTGTAAGTTCCGTTTCACTGCACACGTTTCTGTTGGTCATAGTATATGGACAATATGTGAGAAGTAGTGTTAATAATTCAGCAAGGGACTGGATAACAGCATTGCTGGTTCTAAGGAGAATTCCTAAAACTTTGTGAGTGCACAAGTGTTGATTATGAACTTGCTATATTGCCCGCAAGACTCTTCGATGGTGATTGTGCACCTGCACAGTCGCAGCAGATGGCTGCTGGCCATCTCTACAAGGACTACAGTGGGTCTACACCTTTGATGATCCATCAATACCATTATTTCTACAAGGACTGCCGTGGGTCTGTACTTTTGGTGGCCCACCAATACCATTCTCTCTACCAAGACTATAGTGGGTCTGCTCTGTGATGACCTACCTACCAATATTCTTCAAAACGTCGAATGACTCTGCTGTGGGTTTCCTCTGTTGTGGCCCATTACCTGTCTGCATGTCGAGAGTCAGCACTGTCTTTCCGTTGGAAGGACAACACTACTTCTTCAAGACTGCATGGAAATCCACTACTTCTGTGTGCATTTTCTTTTACTGCTCAGACTTTGAGAAAAACACTGCAATTTTACTGTGATGAATGATCAGGACTGTCTTTATGGACTGTGAGAAAATTTTAGATTTTGACCAACATTGTATCAATAAGTGTGCGCATTTGATATCTTTGTTATTGTAATTATGAAAAATTTTATCCAATCATTATTGGCCACTGCCCAAAAAAATTTGCAAAAGTTTTTTGTGGGAAGCATGGGGGCTATGTAAGTAGGCTGTTTATGTTTTCTTATTGGTAACGCCACGTGGCGCTCTGTATGAAAATCACTGGCTGTGCTGTGTGCCGTCTGTGGCTAGTTTGCATTGTTAGACAACAATGCCATTGTAGTGTTGGGCAGCTGGATGTTGACAGCGCGTAGCTTTGCGCAGTTGCAGGTGAGCCGCCAGCAGTGGTGGAAGTGGGGAGAGCAATGGCGGAGTTTTGAAATTTTGAAACAAAGACAGGATGTCATGAACTGCTATGTATATTATGATTTTTCAACACTATTAAGGTAAATACATTGTTTGTTCTCTATTAATATCTTTCATTTGCTATCTATGCCTATCAGTAGTTAGTGCCTTCCGTAGTTTGAATCCTTTATTTAGCTGGCAGCAGTGGCGCTCGCTGTATTGCAGTAGTTCGAGTAACGAAGATTTTTGTAAGGTAAGTGATTTGTGAAAGGTATAGGTTAATGTTAGTCAGGGCCATTCTTTTGAAGGGATTATTGAAAGTCAGATTGCGTTGCGCTAAAATTATTGTGTGTCAGTTTAAGGACAGTCATGTATAATTTTTCGAAAGGGACGTTTCACAGTTACTAATGGTTCGCGAAAAAGGTGAACACTATTATGCTTTCTATGTAGTTGGTCCATTACCCGTCTCAAGTGACCAAACGTTCCTGCATTTCGCAGTGCTTTTGTGCAGCTTACGAATAACTTCGCTTCTCATGACAAACGAAACCTTCCAGTCGGCAGCAACTGTTTATGTCAGCTGATGATATAACATCTTCTTAAATGCCAACACATCTTCAGTCGCTCTATCAGAGCTCTATCAGAGAAAGGAGACATATGATTCGACACAGTAGGGTACATTCCTAGATCTGTGACTTCAATAGTTATATCCCACAATTTTTTCCTGCTTGCTCACTAAACATAACCAATTATCCGCTCTCAATTTAGATACCTGATCCATTAATGACTGCACCGCTTCCTCAGTGGTGATACCTCGCGTCTCTGATTTTGCCTCTGCGTCCATTATCTACTATAAAAAGTACACTACAACAAAACATTATGCACAGAACGGCTAGTCCCGAAGTGTTCTACAAAGTTACTTCTTCTGTCTAACCACGAGCCACCTGGACTCTCTACATGTCTTGTTGTACGTCCAAAACGATTACAAGTTAAGCAGTTCTGCTACTGATTCAGCACAAGGTGCAGAATGCTCGAACAAATTACACTGAGCACAACGATCAGGTACTAATCATTCATCTGTACCATTACTTCTAAATTGCAACAGATCCACAGGTTCTTCTTGATACGTAAATGTAACTTTCGCAAAATCACGCGTTCTAAGTACCAACCCCATAATTACCAGATTGTCACCGAACGAAAACAAAGTAGTCTCTCTCACCCCAATGACGGCACTGCGAGATGTGGCTCGAACGATGTACTGCAGGAGTTGGTGGGGTTTGTGGGGGGGGGGGGGGGGGGGGGATGGGGGACACTTTGCGCTGTTGATTGCTGCAACGTTGATCCTCCTGACACCATGCTGTATGGTCTAGTATGTAGTGGCATCTCTGTAGGGGTACGTGATTGTGTGCTGAAGCCGTATGTGGTGGAGAACCAGAGAAAACGCTGTGGACAATTTAACAATATAATTCTATTGTATGTTCAGTTCTAAATTAGGCAGGCGTGTTTCGCCGGCCGGTGTGGCCTTACGGTTCTAGCGCTTCAGTTTGGAACCGCGTGACCGCTACGGTCGCAGGTTTGAATCCTGCCTCGGGCATGGATGTGTGTGATGTCCTTAGGTTAGTTAGGTTTAATTAGTTCTAAGTTCTAGGCGACTGATGACCTCAGCAGTTAAGTCGCATAGTGCTCAGAGCCATTTGAGGCGTGTTTCTCCTCTTGGGCTCTGGACGGTGTAACTGGCGTTAACTAATAGGAAGGCGCCAGGCGATGCTGCTTCAGGACTCCGGCCCGGTGGCAATGCCAAGTCCACAGACAGTTGCGACAGCGGCGCTTCCCAGCCGTGCGACACACCAGGAGGCAGCCCTACTGCTCTTCTCTCCATTGCGGCGCAGGCGGCTGTGCGCGGGTCTCGATCCTTGCCCCTCAGGCAGGTGGCAGATTACGGCTGGCCTTGAAAGGCCGAGTCCCTCCCCGGGCATTAGTGTTGGCGACAGCAGGGACGGGCAGCAGGCGGGCGGGGGCTGTGACACCAAGTTTTGTGAAGGAGGCAGTGCGGTGGCAAATGCTGCCTCGTCTCGAACTGGAGGTTGCTGCTGCCGCTGCACAGTCGTCTCACGGTCTGGCACTGCTCCGACATCATTGTGTGGTTACTGAGTGATGACCAAGTACCCAAATCTAATGACCTCCTGTCCTCAAATTCAGCCTCATTTATACTCCTTTATGCAGCCTAAAGATATTTGTTTCTCTAAAACATGGTCTCTAGTCACGGCGCCCATAACACAGAGATTCGCTCTAGTGCAGTGGCAACGACCCGCTTACTACATCATTCTCAGCTGCACAGGTTAGTTTCCCACTGCACCCAGCTATCATCTCTCAACTCAATTTTCCATCCACTGTTGTGCCTTACATGTCGCGAGAGCGTGGTTGATGGCCAGCGCTGTTATCGCAATGTTCCGTGAGGCCTCCATGCTACATACCGGCCATTAAAATTGCTACACCGAGAAGAAATGCAGATGATAAACGGATATTCTTTAGACAAATTTATTATACTAGAACTGACATGTGGTTACATTTTCACGCAATTTGGGTGCATAGATCCTGAGAAATCTGTATCCAGAACAACCACCTCTGGCCGTAATAACGGCCTTGATACGCCTGGGCATTGAGTCAAACAGAGCTTGGATGGCGTGTACAGGTGCAGCTGCCTGTGCAGCTTCAACACGATACCACAGTTCATCAAGAGTAGTGACTAGCGTATTGTGACGAGCCAGTTGCTCGGCCACCATTGACCAGACGTTTTCAATTGGTGAGAGATCTGGAGAATGTATTGGCCAGGGCAGCAGTCGAACATTTTCTGTATCCAGAAAGGCCCGTACAGGACCTGCAACATGCGGTCGTGCATTATCCTGCTGAAATATGGGGTTTCCCAGGGACCGAATGAAGGGTAGAGCCACGGGTCGTAACACATCTGAAATATAGCGTCCACTGTTCAAAGTGCCGTCAATGTGAACAAGAGGTGACCCAGGAGGTGACCGAGGCGTGTAACCAATGGCACCTCATGCCACCATGCCGTGTGATGACGAATACATGCTTCCAATGTGCGTTCACCGCCATCTCACCAAACACGGATGCGAACATCATGATGCTGTAAACAAAACCTGGATTCATCCGAAAAAATGACGTTTTGCCATTCGTGCACCCAGGTCCGCCGTTGAGTACACCATCGCAGGCGCTCCTGTCTGTGATGCAGCGTCAAGGATAACCACAGCCATGGTCTCCGAGCTGATAGTCCATGCTGCTGCAAACGTCATCGAACTGTTCGTGCAGATGGATGTTGTTTTGCAAACGCCCCATCTGTTGACTCAGGGATCGAAACGTGGCTGCACTATCAGTTACAGCCATGCGTATAAGATGCCTGTCATCTCGACTGGTAGTGATACGAGGCCGTTGGGATCCAGCACGGCGTTCCGTATTACCTTTCTGTACCCACCGATTCCATATTCTGCTAAGAAAATGGCTCTAGGCACTATGGGACTTAAGATCGGAGGTCATCAATCCCCTTGACTTAGAACCACTTAAACCTAAGGACATAACACACATCCATGCCCGAGGCAGGATTCGAACCAGCGACCGAAGCAGCAGCGTGGTTCCAGACTGAAGCGCCTAGAACCGCTCGGCTACTCCAGCCGGCTTCTGGTGACAGTCATTGGATCTCGACCAACGCGAGCAGCAATGTCGCGATACGATAAGCCACAATCGCGATAGGCTACAATCCGACGTTTATCAAAGTTGGAAACGTGGTGGTACGCATTTCTCCTCCTTACACGAGCATCACAACAACGTTTCACCAGGCAACGCCGGTCAACTGCTGTTTGTGTATGAGAAATCGGTTGGAAACTTTCCTCATGTCAGCACGCTGTAGGTGTCGTCGCCGGCGCCAACCTTGTGTGAAAGCTCTGAAAAGCTAATCATTTGCATATCACAGCGTCTTCTTCGTGCCGGTTAAATTACGCAGCTGTAGAACGTCATCTTTGTGGTGTAGCAATTGCAATGGCCAGTAGTGCACTTTCAGTCACTTACACTAAGGATTTTATACTTTGTCCCAAAATGCTGGGTAACGCCGCCACAACTAAAACATGTGCCACGACAAAATAAGTAGATGCTCCAGCTATAGATAAACGCTGCTACTTTCGGAAAATAGGTCGGCATTAGGCTCCGTGCGGCAGGAAAATCAGTGATGATATAGAACGCAGGAACTGTGTTCCATACTATGTAGCCCAAATATATTAACAAGCCGTTTATGCTGAAAGAGAGAGAGAAATCAGACTTCGGGCGAGAAATAGCGTTGCAGTACTCCTTGAGATACAGCGAATACCAGTAATGTCAGTCGTGAGCCCCGCGAGAAACTTAAAAAAGAAACACACTTTCAATATAATGGTCTAAGTTTCAAGGGATTATCAGAGTGAATTATGTGTGTACCTCATACGGTATCGAATTTGCTGAAAGGTAGGAGAAAATAGATGGATTTCTGAATATATGATGCAGTAGCCAATTGTTGTAGCCCCAAGACAATAATCATTCCTATAAGGTAACAGAATGATTACTTTTAGAAAATATTACTGTCTTGAGCCAACAAAAAACGTCTGTTGGTCCAGATCTTCAGAAAATCAGCTGCTTTCTTCTGGCTCTTTGTTCACTCGGTAGCGAATGAGGTATTCAGTGAAGAGGACAAACTAACGGATCAATATCTAGCTTAAGAATGCTGCATGAAATACTGCTCGGAATTAATAAAACAGTACTTGTAGCCTTTATTGAATGACAAAAGGATAGTAAACTCGTCCAAACTGATGGAGAATGTAATGCGTGTTAAGATCGATCACCAATGCAGAAAAATAATCCAGCAGCCTTACTGGAATCAGACAGCAGTTGTCAAAATAAAAGGGACTGGCGCAAAATTTGAAAGAGAAAATAACAGTTTTCGGCAAGGATGCAATCTTTCACCATTACTATTCCTCATACACATTGAAGATGAAATGAACGAACGCGGAAATACATATTTTAAGGAATAACTATATATAAAGAAAACACAAAAATGCTTAGATTTATAGAAGACCTGGGTGTATTTCCCTCTTTTAAAAACAGTCTCCAAAAGGCCATAGAAGGTAGTATAACGGTATTTTCAAAACGATATAATACGTAAAAAATAAAAAGAAAACGGACATTATTGTATGTAGTACACTTCTAATCAACACATCTACGTCTCTATGGGGAGAAACTGAAGCAAACCATTAGCTTTACGTTCCTGGGACGCAGAATATCATGCCAGAAGAAGAAATACAGAAAATTACAAGTTAAAAGAGCGTTCAACAAGATAATGAAACTAATAATATGTAAAAGTATTACTTTAAACACAAGGAGCCATGTGTAGAATATTTTGATTGTAGCGTTGGCCTATATGACTAGGCGTCATAGACGGCGTGGGAGCAAGATAGGAAAAGTCGGCAGGCTTTTGTGGCATGGCGCTGGGGAAGAGTCTTACATATTCCATGGGCATAGAGTGGCCAATGAAATTTCTACAACACAGGAGAGAGAGATCTTTGTGGAGGACTATTAAGTAAAGGCGCCACAGGCTGGACATCTATATGGTCGTTGCCGAGTTATTATAATATTAACGCAAGGCAAAATACCGTGCAAAAATGCACGAAGAAGATCAAACCTTTAGTACGCCAAGAAGATAGAAAAAGATCTCAAGTTGACAATTTGGTCGAATGTGAAGACACTTGAAGCAGATAAAACAGATCAGGGTGCGAAAATTGCTACCGACCAATCGACGGACTGAGAGCAAAAGAAGAAGAATGAGAACATAGTAATCCAGTTGTCACAACCTAGGGGAGGAGATTCTTATGCTCATATGTCTGCGAAACGCTTAAACATTATTAATGTATCGCATTTTATGAGGTGAAGATTGGCTACGAGCCCAGTATTTGCGTACATAAATATGCAATACTCTTAGAAACACACTCAGATTGGCGGGTGCACTAAACCATCTATCGTTAACCCGCCATGCTGATTATAAGAGGCAGTAAAATGAAAACGAGGCACATGGAGCACATAAATTGTTTATTATTTCAAAAGAAATCGCCATAAATGATAGCATATTTATCCTGCAGCGAGAGAAGACGGTCAGTGCCTCCATGGCAAAATGTTTCCTGTTCCCAATGGAACCATGATTGTACCCAGGCGTGCACCCTTTCGTCCCGAGCAAATCGACGGCCGGGAACTTCTTTCTTCGAGGGTCCAAAAATATGGGAATGGCATAGAAAGATCAAGATTGTCTAAGGTTCTGCCAGGACTACAGCGTAAATGGAACAACCTTGGCAATATGTGCCCTGGCCCATACATCCTCCATGGAGTCCCAGTCTCTCCCAATGCGATTTCGATATTTTTGGAGTCCTTCGTGGCCGTCGATTTTCTCAGGACGAAGGGTTACTTCGGACGAAGCCTCGATAGAATAATTACTCCGTAAGCAACCGCAAACATTTTTCCATGAAGGCATTGACTGTCTCGTCTCACAATGGGATAAACGTATTAACAGTTACGCCGATCTGATTTCATTTGACTGACGCTTACGTTATGTAGAGCTGAGAGTTTTATCACGGATATATTCAGTCAGAGCAAAAGGCTTATTAGATGCAGAAAAACTTCAGTAGCAGGCGCTACAGAGAGTATTTATCGATATGACAACCCCATTATTAAAATTCTCAACTGTTCCAGGACGATGACGGGCTGGCCATTGGGATTTAAATACATCCCTCAAGCACTGTCCACGTGGAAGGCAACGCTTTGCTATGTCACATGGAAGCGTCTAGAACAAGGTTCAATGACTAAGGTCAGTGTCCAATGTCCAAGACACGGCCGCTTACTCGCTTATGACAGCGAAGAAATGCTTCTCTGCTGGTGGTGTAGGTGTTCAGGCAGGTCATTTACCGTGAGACCTTGACTCCGGAGTGTGGCTGCGTTCTATGCGGGTACACACTGGGTTTTTGTCCGAATTTTTATAGCCCAACAAAGAGTGGGAAATGAAGAGATGGACTATCGATTTGAACACCACGAGTTTTACTTTTGCAACAAAAAGAAAAAAGAAAAGAAAAGAAAAAATGCACCTTCCATTGCTTGAGAGTGATCAAGAAATTAAGAAAAGCTTAATTACTGCAGTTATAAACAAATCTTAGAGGAACATGAAGAGACTGCATAATACCGTCTTGCCTACATTCATCAGTTCATCTTGGGCGTGGGGACAGAAACAATACAGATCTTGATAAACGCACATTCGTGATATATTTTATTGAATTTTCTCCTCTTTTTATACATAAAACATCGATTGCATGTACTCCGTTCAATAAGACTTTGAAAACTCGAGAAACTGTATTTAAAATTTTCAACCACATGTTCACCCTATATAACTAGTATTCTGTAAAGTACTAAAATCGCTTTCATTCGTGCACTTACCTGGAACAAAACAACGTCATAAATTTATGTCATACGTAACACTCTGCATTGACATCGCAGCTATCGGCTACAGAAGAGTAACTTTTTGACCATTCTGCTGGATGTCTGGTGAATGCAGCTGTTGATTGTTGTCCCTCTTTGTCAGTTACAATATTTTTGGACCAGCAAATACATTTGAGTGTGTAAACTTTATCGGGCTTATCAATTTCAGTACTTGTATGGAACTAGTCTTATCCCAAACACATATTCTATCACCTGTCTTCTCTTAGAAAGACAGCTGTTGAAAGAAGTATTTTGCTTTGGTTCGAGTTTTTGAGACAGAGAATGGTCTTATCAGGTAAGTCTTTAGTCCACTTGCCTACCGACTGACTTGTTGCCGGCTGTGTGTCGGATCTTACCACGCTGCAGAGGACGAGCTTCATAGGTCGGCCATAGTCTTACGACCATACGAACAGCCTGTTTGCTGGACCAGTACGGCTCCAGTGGTCGTCCAGGCTCAAGCTGACTGGGGCGTGAACCTTGCACCTTAGCCTTTCATGGGCAAGTGCTCTACCGATTGAGCTAATCAAGCATGACTCACGACCCACCGCCATAGCTTTACTGCTGCCAGTACTCATCCCCTGCCTTCAAAACTGTATAGTAGCTCCCCTCTGTAGGACGTACGCTCCTCTCTTTCCTGAAATATTTTTCTGTATTGAAAGTGCAGAATGACAGAACGCAATGCTTTTTAGACGTCTGTACTATTTCTTTCCGTACAACAGTGTTAGTGTGACTGAGGTGGTTTAAAGGCTCGAGCACCTGGTGGTCTTGGATTCGATACATGTGGTGGAACTTTTTCCTCTTTTCAATCTCTCCAGGAGAGACCTAGTTCTCTCACCCACGTATCAAATGAAAACCGGAGATCTTTCCAGGGAGTAATTGGCGGCCGAGGCCAACCTGCCTTGCTAGTGGCACACCAAGAAATGCAGTACTCTACCAACGGTGTGGCCGTTAGCTTGGTCACATGCAGTGCGTCGCAGGCTTTACCTCTTAGGACAATACTTCAAATCACCGAAGATGTACGCTTAGGAAACATTCAACTACACCCCTCTCCCCCCCCCCCCCCCTCAATATCTCTTTCCACGTATCTTCCGTTGTTGTCTGTGAAAGTCTCTGTCATCTTCATGTATTACATACGGAGTAACATGTTAACTCGTATTTCAGCAGCGACACAGGTGCCGCTCCCCTATTACCCTATGAAAATACAGAATCGTGCAGCGTTATGATCCTCACTATGTTGTCTCTGCACCCAGGAAACTTTGCCTAAGAACTATTAAAGAGACATATTTGCTTGACACTGTCAAGTTAGGAGGCGACCTAGATCAACACAGAACTAGAAACACTTCAAACAGCCAATACCTCTATTCTGCAGCCTTTATTGTTATAACGGTGTTCAGCAAACTACGTTGCCATTATCATATCTTCCGCACTTCATTTCACAGAATTTCAGTTGGTGAAGATTCAGTGAAATGTAGTACAGAAGATCTAATGATGGCAACGTAGTTTGCTGAAACCGGTCCTCACAATGAAAGTTGTACAATGGCGATCTTGGCTGTTTGAACATAATCATCATCCGTGACAGTGCCTCTATAGGACTGTGTAAAAATTGGACACTGTAAAATTTGTGACTTTCTATGGGCATCGATGACCGCGCAGTTTAGCGCAGCACAAACGTAACATCATCATCGTTGGCTGTTTGTAGTTATACTCCCTTAGAGAGAATTCTTGAGCCCTGCCATACAAATATATTCAAATCACTCCCACAAATAATTCATTACAGCAAATAGGCCTACAGGTTAATATACCATGGGCCTTCAATAGACAATGCAGCACATTATTTTTCTCCCCATTTCCGTAACAAATACAGACATTTTCTGTGACATCGTGGAATTGTCCCGTTTCAGCCCCTATAGTTTCATGAAGCTCAGGAAAGCAGTGCCATTATATGTAGCCTTCAAAGAGGCGTGAGTAACGGGGGGATGCTAGAAGTAGAGAGCTGTCATTCAGTTTCTTTTGCGCAAAACCAGAGCATTGCAGATATTCATAGGCGCTTGAAGAATGTCTAGAGATACCTGGCAGTAAAAAATGAACGGCGAGCCGTTGGGCAAGGCGTCTGTCATCATCGCCATAAGGTCACTCAGACAAGTCCGATCTCCATCTTGCCCGCCGGCGCACATAGTTTTGGTTACCTCTTTCTAGGTGATTTGCGGATAACAATCAAACACCTCGCTTCGCAACTGGAAGGCTCTGTTTGTGGTCCTGGCACACTCGTCCGCCAGTTGGGGTTCTCTGATGTGTGTGTGTCCTCTGGTTCTTCGCCGCCTAACAGAATAACATAAAGAGCATCGAAGGACCATCTGTGCAGAAATGCTTCAGCATTACAAGGTAAATCGTGACAATTTTTGTTGAATACCGTCAAGGGCGACGAAATATGGGTTCACGTTATCGAACCGGATTCAAAACGGCAGTCCATGGAGTGGTACCGCCAGGCCTATCCTTCGGATAAAAAATTTCAAAGCCGCACCTTCGTCTGGTGAAGTCTTTACTTACTGAACGCTTGTCGTACATTTCAAGAGATTTAATCACTGTGTATGGACGTACACTCTCGATCAATAAAATTCAGGGTTATTTTTTTCAAATGTGTGTGTGAATTCCTAAGGTTCCAAACTACTGAGGTCATCGGTCCCTAGACTTACATACTACTTAAACTAATTTATGCTAAGAACAACACACACACACACACACACACACACACACACACACACCCATCCCCGAGGGAGGACTCGAACCTCCGGCGAGAGGGGCCGCGCAATTCGTGACATGGCGCCTCAAACCATGCGGCCACTCCACGTGGCGGTATTATTTTCAAAAAAAATGGTTCAAATGGCTCTGAGCACTATGGGACTTAACATCTGAGGTCATCAGTCCCCTAGAACTTACAACTACTTAAACCTAACCAACCTAAGGACATCACACACATCCATGCCCGAGGCAGGATTCGGACCTGCGACCGTAGCGGTCGCGCAGTTCCAGACTGTAGCACCTAGAACCGCTCGGTCACCACGGCTGGCTATTATTTTCAAAGAAAGTTTTTTTCATAAGGTGGCTGTCACTATTAAAGTCCATTTTAAATTGTGACTATACCCTATTGATGCGATCACATCATTAGTCCTCGGTTTCAGACTACTATCCAGCACAAAACTTATGAACCAATTATTTCATTTCGAAAACCACCTGTTCATTCTGTCAAAGCAGTCTATACTATTTTCCTTTCGGTCTGAATGTCATAGTCTTAAAGTCAAAACAGTATTAACACTACATTGTGCTTCAAGGTACCCATGGTATTTCTTCGGATTTTTCGACGTCAGGCCACAGACGTCCGAATAAATTTCTCTTTGAGATTTATTCATGACGTCTTTCGCAATATGGTGGTCTTCTTCTTTATTTTCTTGGTGACAGCCTTGCTGTGAATGCACTTTTCTTTTTGCAATGGTAGTGACATCTTAGACTTTATGTAGAGTACTGAAAAAAGTGAACCACATTGCTCCGTTTTCAAAAATTAACAATTCTCTGTTTTTTTATTTATTCATTAGTAAATTGCAGACATTAACAAATTATACTGGCTTCTCTCTGCAGAACATAGTCATCTCTTGGATAATAAAACTACATGATCAGAAAAAAAAGGTCGAATTATGAAGGATGGTTCTTTTGTGTAGAAAATGATCCTATCATTGCCATCTTACTCAAACGCGTTTGTTTTTCGAACTGTATGGAATAGGTGAAATTATGAATATCCAGATCACTAGAAGAACCTGATGACAAAAATGTTCAAATGTGTATGAAATCTTATGGGACTTAACTGCTAAGGTCACCAGTCCCTAAGCTTACACACTACTTAACCTAAAGTATCCTAAGGACAGACACACATCCATGCCCGAGGGAGGACTCGAACCTCCGCCGGGAACAGTCCCACAGCCCATGACTGCAGCGCCTTAGACCGCTCGGGGCATGATGACCACAGTTCCGCCAGTAGATGAGGATTTGGACGTTTTCATGTGCCGAAGTGTTCAATAAATATCCAAACATATAGTCATTTACATTACATAATCGAGCTTCTGCTAACTTATTTTTCATATGAATGGATACAAGGCATACTCTTAACCAGTCTTAGCAGAACCTAAGGTTTGCGTATTATATCGTAGCGTAGCAGCTACTACTAAGGGAATGTTTTCCTCTAATCAGTCAAGAAATTTACGTACAGAGGAAAATAGTACTACTAACGTGTAGGGGATACCATGCCAGTTTTTAAATGAAAACGTTTATTTCAGTTCTCCGATGAAATGTACGAGATAGCTTCGTGTATGATTCAGCAGCAGTACGTTCAGTAGTAAACTGATTCATGGCCATGTGTCCTTGGAATTTTTGATGTTTCATCATAATGTAGGAAAGAAAGTAGATGAGTTTTAGGTTTTTTTGGCAAATATGCAGATAGATGTACTCATCCAGAAGGTGGAAAGCTCGTATATCCTTACATTTGTACAAGGGGGTCCAATAAGGTAAGCAACACCTATTTTCAGAAATCAGATTGGCTTTATTCAGGATTCCAATACACCATACTACTGCCCAATCACTTGGCTATAAAACCCTTTTTTTTTCAACAAAATTTCCGTTCAATGCGACGGGCTTAAGCCCCCTTAGTGGCAGGGCCTGTATGCAGTACAGTGGTAGATGTTAGAGGCAACGTTTTGCTGCATTACTAACCTCGCCAGAAACCACGTACTACTTTCCGCGGATCGTGTCCTTCATTGGACGGAAGATGCGAGATCCGCGCTACAGGTTACACTAGAAAAAACCGTCCAGTGAAGTTTTGATGAGCTTCTCTCGAGTTTGGCGTCTTATTTGAGGCCTTTCACTATCATGAAGAAGAAGTTCGTTTGCATTTTTGTGGCGACCAACACGCTGAAGTCGTTTCTTCTATATCGTAAGGTAAACGCAGTGCACTTCAGAGTTGATCGTTGCACCATGATGGAGGACATCAAACAGAGTCCCAGAAGACCGTCGCCGTGAGTTAACTTGCCGAGGGTGTGGCTTTGAACTTCTTCTTCCCAGGAGAAGTACTGTGAAGCAAGTTCATGGATTCCGGTTTTGTCCCCGGCTGTAATGAACCCCTTGTTTAATCGTCTCTGACGATATTCGAAAAAAAAATCGTCCCGATCATCTTCGTAACGCGCGAGAAATTCCGTTCAGAAGGTCCTTCGTTGCTCATTATCGTCTGTTATTAGGTGTCTAGGAACGTAGTGGGCACAAACCTTAGAGTACCAGAACTGGTGGACGAGTGTGTCTGCACTACCAAAAGAGACTACCAGTTTAGCAGCGGCTGTGTTTCATTGTAATCCGTCTATCACGCCGAATGAGAGGGTCTGCAGATTCCAGCAATGCGGGTGCCACAGCTGTGTGCGGCCGACTGGCACGCTGGAAATCGGAAAAGTTTGCGTAACCTTGTTGCGATGGTGACAGACGCCCAACAATTCACCGTGCTTTTGTTCATTGCCGTGTCTCCGCAGATATTCTGCTAGCGGCTATGAATATCTGCGATGCCCTAGATTTCCGCCACAAGAAACTCAGAGGCAGCTGTCTACTTGGAAAGCGCCTCCGTTACATAAGTCATTTTCAAGGCTACATCCTCGCCGCCACATGTCGGTACTTCATGAAACTATTTGAGGTGGAGCTGGAATATTCCGTGATGTCCCGCAACAACTTCCATATTTTTTCAAGCTAAATTGACCGATAAAAAGAGTGTTGTATTACTCATGGAACGCCTCTGTAATCGCCATGTAGTTCTTGTTCGGCAGAAATTTTTAGTCATAATTACGTCCACATGCGATGTTTGCTGTTTGCTTTGCAGTGGAGCTCAGTTTCTTCCGTACCAAAGAACTGTAGGAAATGCTGCTCTGACCAAAAACTTCGCTTCACTATATCCATTTAAAGCAGTATGTGAGGAAGATAATTATTGGGAGGCAAAAGCGATGTAAAAGCAATGTAAAAGCAACGCAATCGCCGAGATTAATTGCATTCGTTGGAACGCTGACCAATTCACGTTTTAGCGTTGCGTTAAAACACGGCGATTAATTACTTTGGAGTTTCATTAGGATAATGGTGGAGGCAGAGCAGCTACAGCGCGGGCCGATGGACTGATTGATGGAGAGGACGGCGTCAGGGCACAGAGTGGAGGGGGGTGTGGGGGCGGGTGGTGGGGGCGCGCGCGACGCGGCAGTGTCGCGACGGCGAGGCCGCCGCCTGGGCCGCCGCCGGGCGTCGTTAATCTCAGCCCGCGACGCGTCCGCGGGGAGCCGGACGACGGCAGCGAGTTTTCTGCTCCGCCGGTCCGCCCTGACGTCCTCTCTGGTCGCTCTGCAAGCGCGCCAGCATTGTCACCAGGCGACACTCGCGCTGGGATCGCTAGAGACCACTGGGGACAACTCGTGTCTAACACAGTGCAGCCTGGTTGCACAGTACCGTAGCATTCTGATGCGCAGAGTAAAGGCAAGGAACCTAATAACGTCAGAGGTGGGTGGGCGACATTGTATAGAGCAAAATTTTCCGTCAACCCTAAATCGTAAACGCACAACTACTTCCACTCATCAGCCAGAACATTAAGACCACCTAGATAATGGACAGTACGTCCACCTTTGGCACGGATAACGCCGGCTACGCGCTGTGGCATGTAAGCAATGTGGGCTTGGTAGGATACAGGAGGGAGTTGGCACCACTTCTGCCCACACAAGTCATCTAATTCGTTCAGATCCCGGTGAGGGGCGGGGGGGGGGGAGGAGGGAGAGGGAATGAGCTCTGACGCCACCTTCAACCACATCGCAGATGTATTCGATCAGGTCCAGATCTGGCGAGTAGGGGAGCCAGAATATTAATTGGAACCCACCACTGCGTTGTTTGGACAATTCCATCACACTTCTGGCCTTGTGACATGGCCCAATATCTAGATGAAAAATGGCACCGCCGTCGGAGAACATGATCGTAATGAAGTGGTTTACGTGATCTGGAACCAGTGTATGATACTCCTTGGCAGTCACGGTGCCTTGCACTAGCTACACTGGACCAGTGAGCGCACGTGTGAATGTTCCCCAGAGCATAATGGAGCCACTACCAGCTCGTCTCCGTCCTGTAGTACAGGTCTCAAGGAGCTGTTCTTCTCGAAGACGACGGGTGATGAAGAATTGTCGGGATTCATCAGACCACGAAAATCTCTGCCACTGCTCCAAAGGGCAACGCCGACGTCACGTGCCCATTTCAGTCGTAGTTGCCGATGTCGTGGTATTAACATTGGCCTTTGGCGCGGAGGCCCTGCATTAGGAGTGTGAGGTGCATTGTGGCTTCAGACACACTTCTGCTCTGGCCAGCATTAAAGTCTGATCTTAGTTTCACTATAGTTTGCCACCTGCACTTTTTTATCAGCATGCACAGCTTACGACGTCCGACATCTGTAATGAGGGCTGGCCCTCCAACCCCACGACGTTTGGACGTGGTTTCACCTTGATTGCACCACGTGTTGAAGGTACTCAGCGCAGCACACCTCGAACACCCGACAGGTCGTGCTGTTTTCGAAATGCTCGTGACACGCCTCTGGGCCATAACAATCTGCCCTCGGTCAAATTCAGATTCTCGTAGATCCTGCGTGTACCCCATTCTACACACGCACAGCATGGTCACTGACACTACATGCACCGTGGGTGTATCGGACTGGCGGTCACTCCTCGCTAGGCGATGCTGCTATCGCCTAGACGGGTATATGCCGATAGTATGTCGGTGGTCATAATGTTCTGGCTCATCAGTACACATACTCCGGAAGACGTCGTGCGGTACGTGCCGGGGATACCCTGTACACTAATGGTCCCATTAACTGTTAGGCCGTATCCTACCTGAGCGACAGAAGCGAGTGACAGCGAGCGACTTCTGGATACGTGACACTCTAGTGACAAGCAGCAGCATCAGGCGAAAAGTTTGGATGTCCTGCGTGCGAGCGACAATGTCGCGCTACACGATGGCTGCTTATAGCCAACCAGATGATTCTATAAATCTGCGTTCCTAACATGTAGAATACTGTAGCTGGGGAGTGCGGCTACAGAATTAGGTTTTCTTAAGAAAATAAAGCGAAAAGGAATGCTGTGCATGGTATTTACAAAGGGAAGAATCTCCATTGAGAATTTCATAAATATCATCAACTACGAAGATCATCAGACAAATTCTTCGAATACACGTGACTGAGCAGAGGAGTATTCGACTATTTCATCAATAAACTAAATATATATGTTTTATACATCATCAAGAACTTTTAACAGCCAATAAATGAGGAGGAATGACTACTACATGACTTAACTACGCTAAATACAAATATAAGTACACAGATTGTTACTGCTGGACGGAAGCTACCTGTGGTGTAGGGGTAGTGTATAAAGTGCATGAGTACGTGTTAGGAAACGATTCTAGGTCGTTCTTATATTTTTACTGACTCAGTTACAATTCTATATATAAAGTTTTATGTATACTGTTTACACTGCATCGCTAAGCACGGTATGTTTTTAAGGTCTTGCCAAAGAACTTGATCTTCGCACCAATCCCAGTATATCACACATTTCACTCCCAATAAATTACAATTAACCATGAAATTTTACAGATATTTGATGTTGCGAACGCAATTCATCAGCAGTCAATGTTAAGGCCAAGTGTTTAAATTACTCTAAATAGTCTGTAAGTTTGGTGCACCTCATTTTCTGTTGATGATTTCGAGCATTATTCAAAGGCACGTAGAACGTTTCTCTGAGCTACTTATTTCTTTTACACAAATCATTCCATAAAACATTTGACTGATACATTTCATTTTTAATTAGAGATTTTACTCAGTAAGCATGATCTTACTGACTCCTCGATTGACTTCCTAACATACTTGATTCGAAGGAAACCTTTTTGACATTTAAATACCGCACCAATGTATCTTTTTATGTGCAAAATAGCTAGGTCCTGAACAAATGAAATTTTTTACACTTGTGGCGTGCTGGGGTATTCGTGTCTAGATTATGTGTTGTGCTATTTCAGCAAGATCACCAATAAAACCAGTTACCTATTATCAACGTAACAAGTCGTTTGATCCCAACATTGCTTTTCCCGGCTAATAATCGTCACTTTGCTAAAAAATCTGCACCTGAGATTTGTGTGGCAATGTTGTCTGTGAAGTAGTGTAAATGGCACTAAATTGCAGATCGTTTATCAAATTAAATACTACTGTTATATGAGGTGGAAGCACTTCTCTTTAGCAAAATGAACAATTTGTCACAGAATACTGCACACGCACAACACTGACGTATTTTTTCTGTTACAATATTTCAAGAAAGCAGTGCGAAATAATCAGGCTTCATATATCAGCGGATAAGAATTTATACAAAGGAACGTGCTATCTGCATGGTATTTAAATATTCAATCTAAGTTGAATTTGTCTTTTCAAAGTTGGTTCTGGGCCACCAATCCACAATTATTATAGTAATTATTTATAGCCAACAACATTTGTGCCTGATAAAATTTCTATTGAAAACTTCCGATGCAAAATTTTACTAAGATGGCGACTGGCATGAGACAATCACTTATCGACTGTCGCTTCAGATCCTATTTCACCACAAACAAATAATACACATTAAATCATTTTGCTTTAGCCTCATTATGCATGCCCGCATCTCGTGGTCGTGCGGTAGCGTTCTCGCTTCCCACGCCCGGGTTCCCGGGTTCGATTCCCGGCGGGGTCAGGGATTTTCTCTGCCTCGTGATGGCTGGGTGTTGTGTGATGTCCTTCGGTTAGTTAGGTTTAAGTAGTTCTAAGTTCTAGGGGACTGATGACCATAGATGTTAAGTCCCATAGTGCTCAGAGCCATCATTATGCATTAACATTTGAAAATACTCTCAATGAAAATTGCTTATTACTTTTTTACCATTTACTAATAAACTGCGCTGTATATCAGTAACGCTAACGACTGCGCTCCTTAGTAGCTCAGCGAAAAAATGAACACTTATATAGGATGAGAATTACAATGGATTTACCTTTGAAATAAATAAAAATCATTTCACATCCAAAGCAGCTCCATTTTGCAAATATTAATCAACAACACATTACAGTTTCTTACAGACCTCAGTGTTACATCAATCGTGTCCAGTCAGTTCAGTGGTTCAAAGGAAAAACCTCCTTGATGTACAATTATCACAGGTAACCAAAGATGATTTGCATTGTCTAATTACCATGATAATTGTCTTAGATATTATTGACACAGAAAATTAAATTATTACACAAATATAATAATTATTTTTTATTATTTTTTAGTGTCGATGAAGTTGTTTTGATTGATAACACGATAATGTTCGATCAAATTCTACACACAATTCTAGCGTGAAAATTATTCTGAGTAAAATATAGTCGTGGATATTACACTTTATTTACATAGCTTGGCAGCAGCTTTTCATGAAATATTTCAATTTTTTCTCAGCTTATTAATTAAGTTTTCGTTAATTACCCTGATTACTTTCAAGCAGTTTAATTTTTTCATGCCAAATTAGACCTCATGTTGGTCACTTTGATACCATGTTTACGTGTGTCTCTCCTTTTGTTTGGCTATGAAAATCTGGACAAAACCTCATGGTGTAAGTTACAGGGCGTCCAGAGTCTTGTTTTCGCTCTGCCCGCGCGTTTACAAAATCGTATCGAGTGTTAATGATATGATAAAATAGTCCTTTCTGCGTACTGTCATTTCCAAAATTCGTCGTTTCGGTATCTTGAACCTTTTATGAGATACGACGATTTTTACGACCCTTGATTCGCGAATTGCAGGAAAGGCTCGGACGCATCGCGAGCGACCCGTCCGCGGATATAACAACGAATATCTCAAGAATGAAAAGAGATATCATTCCGGTCTTAACTTTAAATACAATTTAGATATATTGGTTACATTTCATACGCAGTAATGTATGGCCTTAAATGAACTATACAGAAAGTCTACACAGTGTGATTTTACCTCTGCAAATTCTTAAAAATTCCGTGCAGCCATGTACTCAGTTTTGGGCAGCACAGTAACTGCGACGAATAACGAAAATAAATTCAGACCTTTATAGTTTAAAGATATCAAGCTATAGCTTGCGCAAGAATCAAATTTTTTACCGAATAGTTTTCATAAAATAGGAAGTTAATTCATAGCTGCCGTCGCGTCTGCCCCACTGCTTTGCAGCTGCAGCTGCAGCTACTAAGATTCAAACACGTTTGAATTCCAACGTCGCCAGTTGCAGCGGGAGACAGGCAGCGACACAGATGTCGCTCATGTTGGACACTTCCGTAACTACACATGCGGTTGTGTTTTGTCGCCTGAAGCTGTCGCTTCTGTCGCTCGCTTCTGTCGCTCACGTAGGACACGGCCTTAGAGAAAACATTTCAGAATTATATTGTATAAGATTAATTAGGGTTTTATTATTCAAGCAAATAAATTTATTCTTCATAAATCAAACCTGTTCTTTCAGTTCCTGTTCCGCTCGCAACTACAGCAAGAGAAAAGCAGTATCTACGTGACTCCGTATGAGTCCTAATTTCTCGTATGTTATTATCTTTGCAGTCCTTAAGTGAAATGCTTGTCAGCAGCAGTAGAAGCGTTCTGTAGTCAGCTTCAAATGCTGGATATCCAAATTTTCTCAATGTTGTTTCTCGAAAAGAGCGTCGCATTGTCTCCACAGGGATTTCCATCTGAGTTCCCAAGCTTCTCTATAACTCTTGCTTGTTGATCGAACCTACTAGTAAGTAATGTAGTATCCCACCTTAGAATTTATTCGAAGTCTTCATTTAACCCGCCCTGCTACGGATCCCAAACACTCGAGCAGTACTGAAGAATAGGTCTCACTAGCGCTTCCTATATGCGGTTTCCTGAGCTCCCAGTTGGTGCGCATTGACAGCGCAGAAAGATACGTATATAGATTCTTTTCTGTGTTTACTTCGTAGATTCTTACTCACATTGCTTGTGAGTTTCGTATTGGAGGCGTAATTTCGAGTTTTAGTTACTGTAATCGTAAATTCAGGCAGATTGTAGCGCAGTTGTTAGGCATTTTTACACGTTAGTTCATACGTTCTTTACGTGTTTCCCTTGCGTTATCTAGGCATGGACCCGTGTTTCAGTAACTGTTGTTCAACATCGATTAGAATGGACAGAGACTGTGATTGCTGGGTTCGGATGAGGGCTGGGTTGGCATCCCCTCGCTCACAGCTGCAGGCAGCGCTGACTTCAGTCACGCAGCTTGAGGCTGTTGCCAATGGGCACCACTGTGGGCAGCCGGACTTGGGTATCACGGGGATGTCAACGTCGACCCGTCTGTCCCCAGATCGGTCTGTTGCTGTGGTTGCCCCGGTTGCTGCCTGCAGTGGGGCTGAGCCCTCGCCTGTGGCGAGACAGACAGCGAAAGACGTCCCAGGAGGCTGATCAGAAAGCCTCCCCGGTGCGTCTGACAAACAGGTTTCAGGTACTGTCTCTGGCTGAGCCAGATGCAGCTGCCTGCCCTGTTTCAGAGGATGATTCTCAGCCTTCAAGGTCTGGACAATCGCAGAGGGTGGGCTTATTGGTAGTTGGGAGCTCCAATGTTAGGCACGTAATGGGGCCCCTTAGGAATATGACGGCTAAGGAGGGGAAGAAATCCAGTGTGCACTCTGTGTGCATTCCGGGTGGAGTCATTCCTGATGTGGAAAGTATCCTTCCGGATGCCATGAAGAGCACAGGATGCAGCCAGCTGCAGGTGGTGGCACATGTCGGCACTAATGACATGTGTCGCTTTGGATCTGAGGATATTCTCTTTGGATTCCGGCGGCTATCTGAATTGGTGAAGGCTGCCGGTCTTGCTTACGAGATGAAGGCAGAGCTCACCATCTGCAAAATCGTTGACAGAACCGACTGCGGACCTTTGGTGCAGAGCCTGGTGGAGGGTCTGAATCAGAGGCTCAGACGGTTTTGCGACCGCGTGGCTGCAGATTCCTTGACTTGCGCCATAGGGTGGTGGGGTTTCGGGTTCCGCTGAATAGGTCAGGAGTTCACTACACTCAGCTGGCGGCTACACGGGTAGTGGAGGCGATATGGCGTGGACTGGGCGGTTTTCTTAGGTTAGAAGGCCTCTGGAAAGTACAGGGTGGGCTGCAATCTCAAACGGCGCATGGCAAATACAGGACGTGCTTGGATCAAAGAACTGTCGGAATTGTAGTTGTAAATAGTTGTAGTTGTGCTGGGAAAGTCCCTGAGCTAATAGAAAGCACAGAAGCTGAAATCGTTATAGGTACAGAAAGCTGGCTAAAGCCTGAAGTAAGTTCTGCAGAAATTTTTACGAAGTCTGACGGTGTTCAGGAAAGATAGATTAGGTAGAATTGGTGGTGCAGTGAAACTTCCTGGCAAATTAAAACTGTGTGCCCCACCGAGACTCGAACTCGGGACCTTTGCCTTTCGCGGGCAAGTGGTCTACCAACTGAGCTACTGAAGCACGACTCACGCCCGCTACTCACAGCTTTACTTCTGCCAGTACCTCGTCTCCTACCTTCCAAACTTTACAGAATCTCTCCTGCGAACCTTGCAGAACTAGCACTCCTGAAAGAAAGGATATTGCGGAGACATGGCTTAGCCACAGCCTGGGGGGATGTTTCCGAAATGAGCTTTTCACTCTGCAGCGGAATGTGCGCTTATATGAAACTTCCTGGCAGATTAATACTGTGTGCCCGACCGAGACTCGAACTCGGAACCTTTGCCTTTCGCGGGCAAGTGCTCTACCAACTGAGCTACCGAAGCACGACTCACGCCCTGTACTCACAACTTTACTTCTGCCAATACCTCGTCTCCTACCTTCCAAACTTTACAGAAGCTCTCCTGCGAACCTTGCAGAACTAGCACTCCTGAAAGGAAGGATATTACGGAGACATGGCTTAGCCACAGCCTGGGGGCTGTTATAGAATCCTTGTGTGCAGAAAATAGCTGCCCTGTTATCTGACATCTAGATCGCCAATAAAATGCAGAAGATATTAAGACAGATGCTGATCTTCGTTCTGTCCTCGGTAATTCAGTACCATATGGCCATATGGCCAAGGCGTATCAACTCGGGACTCCCGAGTTCGAGTCTCGGTCTGGCACACAGTTTTAATCTGCCAGGAAGTTTCATATCAGCGCACACTCCGCTGCAGAGTGAAAATCTCATTCTGGAAACATCCCCCAGGCTGTGGCTAAGCCATGTCTCCGCAATATCCTTTCTTTTAGGAGTGCTAGTTCTGCAAGGTTCGCAGGAGAGCTTCTGTAAAGTTTGGAAGGCAGGAGACGAGGTACTGGAAGAAGTAAAGCTGTGAGTACCGGGCGTGAGTCATGCTTCGGTAGCCCAGTTGGTAGAGCACTTGCCCGCGAAAGGCAAAGGTTCCGAGTTCGAGTCTCGGTCGGGCACACAGTTTTAACCAGCCAGGAAGTTTCATGTCAGCGCACACTCCGCTGCAGAGTGAAAATCTCATTCTGGAAACATCCCCCAGTCTGTGGCTAAGCCATGTCTCCGCAATATCCTTTCTTTCAGGAGTGCTAGTTCCGCAAGGTTCGCAGGAGAGCTTCTGTAAAGTTTGGAAGGTAGGAGACGACGTACTGGCAGAAGTAAAGCTGTGAGTACCGGGCGTGAGTCGTGCTTCGGTAGCTCAGTTGGTAGAGCACTTGCCCGCGAAAGGCAAAGGCCCCGAGTTCGAGTCTCGGTGCGGCACACAGTTTTAATCTGCCAGGAAGTTTCATATCAGCGCACACTCCGCTGCAGAGTGAAAATCTCATTCTGGTGGTGGAGTGTTTGCGTCTGGCAGTAGTGGTTTATCTTGGAGTGAAGTTGAAGTAGATACTCCGTGCGAATTGGTATGGGTGGAGGTTATATTTAACAGCCGAACTAAGTTAATAATTGGCTCCTTCTACCGACCCCCAGATTCCGATGATACAGTTACTGAACAGTTCAGAGAAAATTTGAGTCTCGTAACAAATAAATACTCCACTCATACGCTTATAGTTGGTGGGGACTTCAACCTTCCCTCGATATGTTGGCAAAAACACTTGTTCAAAACTGATGGTAGGCAGAAAACATCTTCCGAAATTGTCCTAAAAACTTTCTCCGAAAATTATTTGTAGCAGTTAGTCCACGGACATAAGCGAATTGTAAATGGTTGCGAAAACACACTTGACCTCTTAGCCACAAACTATCCAGATCTAATAGAGAGCATCATGACTGATACAGGGATTAGTGATAGCAAGGTCGTTGTAGCTAGGATCAATGCCGTTTCTTCCAAATCCACCAGGAACAAACGCAAAATAATTTTATTTAAAAAAGCTGATAAAGTGTCACTAGAAGCCTTCCTAAGAGACAATCTCCATATCTTCCAAACTGACTATGCAAATGTAGACGAGATTTGGCTCAAATTCAAAGATATAGTAGCAACTGCAATTGAGAGATTCATACCTCATTAATTGGTAAGAGATGGAACTGATCCCCCATGGTACACAAATGAGGTCCGAACGCTGTTGCAGAGGCAACGGAAAAAGCATGCGAAGTTCAGAAGTACTCGAAATCCCGAAGATTGGCTAAAATTTACAGACACGCGAAATTTGGCGCGGACTTCAATGCGAGATTCCTTTAATAGGTTCCACAACGAAACATTGTCTCGAAATTTGGCAGAAAATCCGAAGAAATTCTGGTCGTACGTAAAGTACACAAGCGGCAAGACGCAGTCAATACCTTCGCTGCGCAGTGCCGATGGTACTGTTACCGACAACTGTGCCGCTAAAGCGGAGTTATTGAACGCAGTTTTCCGAAATTCCTTCACCAGGGAAGACGAATGGAATATTACAGAATTTGAAACACGAACAGCTGCTAGCATGAGTTTCTTAGAAGTAGATACCTTAGGGGTTGCGAAGCAACTCAAATCGCTTGATACGGGCAAGTCTCCAGGTCCAGATTGTATACCGATTAGGTTCCTTTCCGATTACGCTGATATAATAGCTCCCTACTTAGCAATCATATACAACCGCTCGCTCACCGATAGATCTGTGCCTACAGACTAGAAAATTGCGCAGGTCGCACCAGTGTTTAAGATGGGTAGTAGGAGTAATCCATCGAACTACAGACATATATCATTGACGTCGGTTTGCGGTAGGGTTTTGGAGCATATACTGTATTCAAACATTATGAATCACCTCGAAGGGAACGATCTATTGATACGTAATCAGCATGGTTTCAGAAAACATCGTTCTTGTGCAACGCAGCTAGCTCTTTATTCGCACGAAGTAATGGCCGCTATCGAGAAGGGATCTCAAGTTGATTCCGTATTTCTAGATTTCCGGAAAGCTTTTGACACCGTTCTTCACAAGCGACTTCTAATCAAGCTGCGGGCCTATAGGGTATCGTCTCAGTTGTGCGACTGGATTCGTGATTTCCTGTCAGGAAGGTCGCAGTTCGTAGTAATAGACGGATAATCATCGAGTAAAACTGAACTGATATCAGGTGTTCCCCAGGGAAGCGTCCTGGGATCTCTGCTGTTCCTGATCTATATAAATGACCTGGGTGACAATCTCAGCAGTTCTTTTATGTTGTTCACAGATGATGCTGTAAATGACCGCCTAGTAAGGTCATCCGAAGACCAGTATCAGTTGCAAAGCACTTTATAAAAGATTGCTGTATGGTGTGGCAGGTGGCACTTGGCGCTAAATAACGAAAAGTGTGAGGTGATCCACATGAGTTTCAAAAGAAATCCGTTGGAGTTCGATTACTCGATAAACAGTACAATTCTCAAGGCTGTTAATTCAACTAAGTACCTGGGTGTTAAAATTACGAACAACTTCAGTTGGAGAGACCACATACATAATATTGTGGGGAAGGCGAGCCAAAGGTTGCGTTTCGTTGGCGGGACACTTAGAAGATGCAACGAGTCCAGTAAAGAGACAGCTTACACTACACTCGTTCGTCCTCTGTTAGAATGTTGCTGCGCGGTGTGGGATCCTTACCAGGTGGGATTGACGGAGGACATCGAAAGGGTGCAAAAAAGGGCAGCTCGTTTTGTATTATCACGTAATAGGGGAGAGAGTGTGGCAGATATGATACGCGAGTAGGGATGGAAGTCATTAAAGCAAAGACTGTTTTCGTCGCGGCTAGATCTATTTACGAAATTTCAGTCACCAACTTTCTCTTTCGAATACGAAAATATTTTGTTGAGACAATCCACATAAGTAGGAATGATCATCAAAATAAAATAAGAGAAATCAGAGCTCGAACAGAAATGTTTAGGTGTTCGTTTTTCCCGCGCGCTTTTCGAGAGTGGAATGGTAGAGAGATAGTATGTTTGTGGTTTGATGAACCCTCTGCCAAGCACTTAAATGTGAATTGCAGAGTAATCATGTAGATGTAGATGTAGATATTCCTCACACCTAGCAGAAATTTTGTCTAAGTCATTTTGTGCCTTCCTACACTCACTCAACTTCGACTCATTATATGTACCACCGCATCAATCGCGAACAACCGTAGTTTGCTGCCCACCCTGTCCGCCGTGTCATTTATATAGAGACTGTAATAATGGTCCTATCACACTTCCCTGAGACATCCCTGGCGATATCCTTGGCTCTGATGAGCACTCGCCTCCTAGGACAAAATACTGGTTTCTCGTGTCTTCTTTAACAGTGGGGCACCGTGTCAAATGCTTTCCGGAAATCTAGAAATATGGCATCTGGCTGTTGCCCTTCATCTAGTTCGCAGTATACCATGTGAGAAAAGGACAAGCTGAGTTCCACAAGAGTGATGCTTTCTAAATTTATGCTGATTCGTGGTCGTAAGCTTCTCAGTCTGAAGGAGAATTATTATATTCAAATAGAGAATATGTCCAAGAATTCTGCAGTACACCGATGTTAGGGATATTGATATGCAATTTTGCGGGTCCGCTCTTTTACACTTGTTATATGCAGGAGTCACCTGCACGTTTTTCCAGTCGCTTGCACCTTGGCGCTGGGTGAGAGATTCAGGATAAATGCAAGATAAGTAAGGTGTCAGTTACGTAGAGTACTCTTTGCAAATCCGAAGTGTGATTTCATTCGTCTCTGGTGACTTGTTTTCAACTCTCTCAGTTGTTTCTCTGCGCCGGCGTACCTATTACTCTCTCTTCCATACGACAGTCTGTTAGATGATCAAGCGACGATATGTTTCTACGATTGTGCAAAATGAATAATTTCTTAATGGCGACACTTAAACTTTCAGCTTTCACTTTGATGTCTTCAAGTGTCACACCACACTGGTTAACGAGCGACTGCTGGAAGACTCACATACGCTTAGCGATGTCACGCAAGACACTAATTTCCTTTGGTTCCCACCAGATCCTTTGATGAGGTTCATGCTGACGTAGTCACTGCTGTTGCCATTTTTCTGTAGTTTGCTTGTCACATCTCAACACATAGACAAAAATTCCTGACAAAAATTCCTGGACCTTGCCGTTGGTGGGGAGGCTTGCGTGCCTCAGCGATACAGATAGCCGTACCGTAGGTGCAACCACAACGGAGGGGTATCTGTTGAGAGACCAGACAAACGTGTGGTTCCTGAAGAGGGGCAGCAGCCTTTTCAGTAGTTGCAAGGGCAACAGTGTGGATGATTGACTGATCTGGCCTTGTAATAATAACCAAAACGGCCTTGCTGTGCTGGTACTGCGAACGGCTGAAAGCAAGGGGAAACTACAGCCGTAATTTTTCCCGAGGGCATGCAGCTTTACTGTATGATTACATGATGATGGCGTCCTCTTGGGTAAAATATTCCGGAGGTAAAATAGTCCCCCATTCGGATCTCCGGGTGGGGACTACTCAAGGGGATGTCGTTATCAGGAGAAAGAAAACTGGCGTTCTACGGATCGGAGCGTGGAATGTCAGATCCCTTAATCGGGCAGGTAGGTTAGAAAATTTAAAAAGGGAAATGGATAGGTTGAAGTTAGATATAGTGGGAATTAGTGAAGTTCGGTGGCAGGAGGAACAAGACTTCTGGTCAGGTGACTACAGGGTTATAAACACAAAATCAAATAGGGGCCGGTTAGAAGGCCTCTGGAAAGTACAGGGTGGGCTGCAATCTCAAACGGCGCATGGCAAATACAGGACGTGCTTGGATCAAAGAACTGTCGGAATTGTAGTTGTAAATAGTTGTAGTTGTGCTGGGAAAGTCCCTGAGCTAATAGAAAGCACAGAAGCTGAAATCGTTATAGGTACAGAAAGCTGGCTAAAGCCTGAAGTAAGTTCTGCAGAAATTTTTACGAAGTCTGACGGTGTTCAGGAAAGATAGATTAGGTAGAATTGGTGGTGCAGTGAAACTTCCTGGCAAATTAAAACTGTGTGCCCCACCGAGACTCGAACTCGGGACCTTTGCCTTTCGCGGGCAAGTGGTCTACCAACTGAGCTACTGAAGCACGACTCACGCCCGCTACTCACAGCTTTACTTCTGCCAGTACCTCGTCTCCTACCTTCCAAACTTTACAGAATCTCTCCTGCGAACCTTGCAGAACTAGCACTCCTGAAAGAAAGGATATTGCGGAGACATGGCTTAGCCACAGCCTGGGGGGATGTTTCCGAAATGAGCTTTTCACTCTGCAGCGGAATGTGCGCTTATATGAAACTTCCTGGCAGATTAATACTGTGTGCCCGACCGAGACTCGAACTCGGAACCTTTGCCTTTCGCGGGCAAGTGCTCTACCAACTGAGCTACCGAAGCACGACTCACGCCCTGTACTCACAACTTTACTTCTGCCAATACCTCGTCTCCTACCTTCCAAACTTTACAGAAGCTCTCCTGCGAACCTTGCAGAACTAGCACTCCTGAAAGGAAGGATATTACGGAGACATGGCTTAGCCACAGCCTGGGGGCTGTTATAGAATCCTTGTGTGCAGAAAATAGCTGCCCTGTTATCTGACATCTAGATCGCCAATAAAATGCAGAAGATATTAAGACAGATGCTGATCTTCGTTCTGTCCTCGGTAATTCAGTACCATATGGCCATATGGCCAAGGCGTATCAACTCGGGACTCCCGAGTTCGAGTCTCGGTCTGGCACACAGTTTTAATCTGCCAGGAAGTTTCATATCAGCGCACACTCCGCTGCAGAGTGAAAATCTCATTCTGGAAACATCCCCCAGGCTGTGGCTAAGCCATGTCTCCGCAATATCCTTTCTTTTAGGAGTGCTAGTTCTGCAAGGTTCGCAGGAGAGCTTCTGTAAAGTTTGGAAGGCAGGAGACGAGGTACTGGAAGAAGTAAAGCTGTGAGTACCGGGCGTGAGTCATGCTTCGGTAGCCCAGTTGGTAGAGCACTTGCCCGCGAAAGGCAAAGGTTCCGAGTTCGAGTCTCGGTCGGGCACACAGTTTTAACCAGCCAGGAAGTTTCATGTCAGCGCACACTCCGCTGCAGAGTGAAAATCTCATTCTGGAAACATCCCCCAGTCTGTGGCTAAGCCATGTCTCCGCAATATCCTTTCTTTCAGGAGTGCTAGTTCCGCAAGGTTCGCAGGAGAGCTTCTGTAAAGTTTGGAAGGTAGGAGACGACGTACTGGCAGAAGTAAAGCTGTGAGTACCGGGCGTGAGTCGTGCTTCGGTAGCTCAGTTGGTAGAGCACTTGCCCGCGAAAGGCAAAGGCCCCGAGTTCGAGTCTCGGTGCGGCACACAGTTTTAATCTGCCAGGAAGTTTCATATCAGCGCACACTCCGCTGCAGAGTGAAAATCTCATTCTGGTGGTGGAGTGTTTGCGTCTGGCAGTAGTGGTTTATCTTGGAGTGAAGTTGAAGTAGATACTCCGTGCGAATTGGTATGGGTGGAGGTTATACTTAACAGCCGAACTAAGTTAATAATTGGCTCCTTCTACCGACCCCCAGATTCCGATGATACAGTTACTGAACAGTTCAGAGAAAATTTGAGTCTCGTAACAAATAAATACTCCACTCATACGCTTATAGTTGGTGGGGACTTCAACCTTCCCTCGATATGTTGGCAAAAACACTTGTTCAAAACTGATGGTAGGCAGAAAACATCTTCCGAAATTGTCCTAAAAACTTTCTCCGAAAATTATTTGTAGCAGTTAGTCCACGGACATAAGCGAATTGTAAATGGTTGCGAAAACACACTTGACCTCTTAGCCACAAACTATCCAGATCTAATAGAGAGCATCATGACTGATACAGGGATTAGTGATAGCAAGGTCGTTGTAGCTAGGATCAATGCCGTTTCTTCCAAATCCACCAGGAACAAACGCAAAATAATTTTATTTAAAAAAGCTGATAAAGTGTCACTAGAAGCCTTCCTAAGAGACAATCTCCATATCTTCCAAACTGACTATGCAAATGTAGACGAGATTTGGCTCAAATTCAAAGATATAGTAGCAACTGCAATTGAGAGATTCATACCTCATTAATTGGTAAGAGATGGAACTGATCCCCCATGGTACACAAATGAGGTCCGAACGCTGTTGCAGAGGCAACGGAAAAAGCATGCGAAGTTCAGAAGTACTCGAAATCCCGAAGATTGGCTAAAATTTACAGACACGCGAAATTTGGCGCGGACTTCAATGCGAGATTCCTTTAATAGGTTCCACAACGAAACATTGTCTCGAAATTTGGCAGAAAATCCGAAGAAATTCTGGTCGTACGTAAAGTACACAAGCGGCAAGACGCAGTCAATACCTTCGCTGCGCAGTGCCGATGGTACTGTTACCGACAACTGTGCCGCTAAAGCGGAGTTATTGAACGCAGTTTTCCGAAATTCCTTCACCAGGGAAGACGAATGGAATATTACAGAATTTGAAACACGAACAGCTGCTAGCATGAGTTTCTTAGAAGTAGATACCTTAGGGGTTGCGAAGCAACTCAAATCGCTTGATACGGGCAAGTCTCCAGGTCCAGATTGTATACCGATTAGGTTCCTTTCCGATTACGCTGATATAATAGCTCCCTACTTAGCAATCATATACAACCGCTCGCTCACCGATAGATCTGTGCCTACAGACTAGAAAATTGCGCAGGTCGCACCAGTGTTTAAGATGGGTAGTAGGAGTAATCCATCGAACTACAGACATATATCATTGACGTCGGTTTGCGGTAGGGTTTTGGAGCATATACTGTATTCAAACATTATGAATCACCTCGAAGGGAACGATCTATTGATACGTAATCAGCATGGTTTCAGAAAACATCGTTCTTGTGCAACGCAGCTAGCTCTTTATTCGCACGAAGTAATGGCCGCTATCGAGAAGGGATCTCAAGTTGATTCCGTATTTCTAGATTTCCGGAAAGCTTTTGACACCGTTCTTCACAAGCGACTTCTAATCAAGCTGCGGGCCTATAGGGTATCGTCTCAGTTGTGCGACTGGATTCGTGATTTCCTGTCAGGAAGGTCGCAGTTCGTAGTAATAGACGGATAATCATCGAGTAAAACTGAACTGATATCAGGTGTTCCCCAGGGAAGCGTCCTGGGATCTCTGCTGTTCCTGATCTATATAAATGACCTGGGTGACAATCTCAGCAGTTCTTTTATGTTGTTCACAGATGATGCTGTAAATGACCGCCTAGTAAGGTCATCCGAAGACCAGTATCAGTTGCAAAGCACTTTATAAAAGATTGCTGTATGGTGTGGCAGGTGGCACTTGGCGCTAAATAACGAAAAGTGTGAGGTGATCCACATGAGTTTCAAAAGAAATCCGTTGGAGTTCGATTACTCGATAAACAGTACAATTCTCAAGGCTGTTAATTCAACTAAGTACCTGGGTGTTAAAATTACGAACAACTTCAGTTGGAGAGACCACATACATAATATTGTGGGGAAGGCGAGCCAAAGGTTGCGTTTCGTTGGCGGGACACTTAGAAGATGCAACGAGTCCAGTAAAGAGACAGCTTACACTACACTCGTTCGTCCTCTGTTAGAATGTTGCTGCGCGGTGTGGGATCCTTACCAGGTGGGATTGACGGAGGACATCGAAAGGGTGCAAAAAAGGGCAGCTCGTTTTGTATTATCACGTAATAGGGGAGAGAGTGTGGCAGATATGATACGCGAGTAGGGATGGAAGTCATTAAAGCAAAGACTGTTTTCGTCGCGGCTAGATCTATTTACGAAATTTCAGTCACCAACTTTCTCTTTCGAATACGAAAATATTTTGTTGAGACAATCCACATAAGTAGGAATGATCATCAAAATAAAATAAGAGAAATCAGAGCTCGAACAGAAATGTTTAGGTGTTCGTTTTTCCCGCGCGCTTTTCGAGAGTGGAATGGTAGAGAGATAGTATGTTTGTGGTTTGATGAACCCTCTGCCAAGCACTTAAATGTGAATTGCAGAGTAATCATGTAGATGTAGATGTAGATATTCCTCACACCTAGCAGAAATTTTGTCTAAGTCATTTTGTGCCTTCCTACACTCACTCAACTTCGACTCATTATATGTACCACCGCATCAATCGCGAACAACCGTAGTTTGCTGCCCACCCTGTCCGCCGTGTCATTTATATAGAGACTGTAATAATGGTCCTATCACACTTCCCTGAGACATCCCTGGCGATATCCTTGGCTCTGATGAGCACTCGCCTCCTAGGACAAAATACTGGTTTCTCGTGTCTTCTTTAACAGTGGGGCACCGTGTCAAATGCTTTCCGGAAATCTAGAAATATGGCATCTGGCTGTTGCCCTTCATCTAGTTCGCAGTATACCATGTGAGAAAAGGACAAGCTGAGTTCCACAAGAGTGATGCTTTCTAAATTTATGCTGATTCGTGGTCGTAAGCTTCTCAGTCTGAAGGAGAATTATTATATTCAAATAGAGAATATGTCCAAGAATTCTGCAGTACACCGATGTTAGGGATATTGATATGCAATTTTGCGGGTCCGCTCTTTTACACTTGTTATATGCAGGAGTCACCTGCACGTTTTTCCAGTCGCTTGCACCTTGGCGCTGGGTGAGAGATTCAGGATAAATGCAAGATAAGTAAGGTGTCAGTTACGTAGAGTACTCTTTGCAAATCCGAAGTGTGATTTCATTCGTCTCTGGTGACTTGTTTTCAACTCTCTCAGTTGTTTCTCTGCGCCGGCGTACCTATTACTCTCTCTTCCATACGACAGTCTGTTAGATGATCAAGCGACGATATGTTTCTACGATTGTGCAAAATGAATAATTTCTTAATGGCGACACTTAAACTTTCAGCTTTCACTTTGATGTCTTCAAGTGTCACACCACACTGGTTAACGAGCGACTGCTGGAAGACTCACATACGCTTAGCGATGTCACGCAAGACACTAATTTCCTTTGGTTCCCACCAGATCCTTTGATGAGGTTCATGCTGACGTAGTCACTGCTGTTGCCATTTTTCTGTAGTTTGCTTGTCACATCTCAACACATAGACAAAAATTCCTGACAAAAATTCCTGGACCTTGCCGTTGGTGGGGAGGCTTGCGTGCCTCAGCGATACAGATAGCCGTACCGTAGGTGCAACCACAACGGAGGGGTATCTGTTGAGAGACCAGACAAACGTGTGGTTCCTGAAGAGGGGCAGCAGCCTTTTCAGTAGTTGCAAGGGCAACAGTGTGGATGATTGACTGATCTGGCCTTGTAATAATAACCAAAACGGCCTTGCTGTGCTGGTACTGCGAACGGCTGAAAGCAAGGGGAAACTACAGCCGTAATTTTTCCCGAGGGCATGCAGCTTTACTGTATGATTACATGATGATGGCGTCCTCTTGGGTAAAATATTCCGGAGGTAAAATAGTCCCCCATTCGGATCTCCGGGTGGGGACTACTCAAGGGGATGTCGTTATCAGGAGAAAGAAAACTGGCGTTCTACGGATCGGAGCGTGGAATGTCAGATCCCTTAATCGGGCAGGTAGGTTAGAAAATTTAAAAAGGGAAATGGATAGGTTGAAGTTAGATATAGTGGGAATTAGTGAAGTTCGGTGGCAGGAGGAACAAGACTTCTGGTCAGGTGACTACAGGGTTATAAACACAAAATCAAATAGGGGTAATGCAGGAGTAGGTTTAATAATGAATAGCAAAATAGGAATGCGGGTAAGCTACTACAAACAGCATAGTGAACGCATTATTGTGGCCAAGATAGATACGAAGCCCACGCCTACTACAGTAGTACAAGTTTATATGCCAACTAGCTCTGCAGATGACGAAGAAATTGAAGAAATGTATGATGAAATAAAAGAAATTATTCAGATTGTGAAGGGAGACGAAAATTTAATAG
Source organism: Schistocerca piceifrons (assembly GCF_021461385.2). Classification (NCBI taxonomy): domain Eukaryota; kingdom Metazoa; phylum Arthropoda; class Insecta; order Orthoptera; family Acrididae; genus Schistocerca; species Schistocerca piceifrons. The sequence continues at coordinate 315,879,939 of NC_060138.1, read as the reverse complement.
TCATGGGTGACGGGAATTCTAGTGTAGGAAAAGGGAGAGAAGGAAACGTAGTAGGTGAATATGGATTGGGGGACAGAAATGAAAGAGGAAGCCGCCTGGTCGAATTTTGCACAGAGCACAACATAATCATAACTAACATTTGGTTTAAGAATCATGAAAGAAGATTGTATACATGGAAGAACCCTGGAGATACTAAAAGGTATCAGATAGATTATATAATGGTAAGACAGAGATTTAGGAACCAGGTTTTAAATTGTAAGACATTTCCAGGGGCAGATGTGGACTCTGACCACAATCTATTGGTTATGACCTGTAGATTAAAACTGAAGAAACTGCAAAAAGGTGGGAATTTAAGGAGATGGGACCTGGATAAACTAAAAGAACCAGAGGTTGTACAGAGATTCAGGGAAAGCATAAGGGAGCAATTGACAGGAATGGGGGAAATAAATACAGTAGAAGAAGAATGGGTAGCTTTGAGGGATGAAGTAGTGAAGGCAGCAGAGGATCAAGTAGGTAAAAAGACTAGGGCTAGTAGAAATCCTTGGGTAACAGAAGAAATATTGAATTTAATTGATGAAAGGAGAAAATATAAAAATGCAGTAAGTGAAACAGGCAAAAAGGAATACAAACGTCTCAAAAATGAGATCGACAGGAAGTGCAAAATGAGTAAGCAGGGATGGCTAGAGGACAAATGTAAGGATGTAGAGGCCTATCTCACTAGGGGTAAGATAGATACCGCCTACAGGAAAATTAAAGAGACCTTTGGAGATAAGAGAACGACTTGTATGAATGTCAAGAGCTCAGATGGAAACCCAGTTCTAAGCAAAGAAGGGAAAGCAGAAAGGTGGAAGGAGTATATAGAGGGTCTATACAAGGGCGATGTACTTGAGGACAATATTATGGAAATGGAAGAGGATGTAGATGAAGATGAAGTGGGAGATATGATACTGTGTGAAGAGTTTGACTGAGCACTGAAAGACCTGAGTCGAAACAAGGCCCCCGGAGTAGACAATATTCCATTGGAACTACTGACGGCCGTGGGAGAGCCAGTCCTGACAAAACTCTACCATCTGGTGAGCAAGATGTATGAAACAGGCGAAATACCCTCAGACTTCAAGAAGAATATAATAATTCCAATCCCAAAGAAAGCAGGTGTTGACAGATGTGAAAATTACCGAACTATCAGCTTAATAAGTCACAGCTGCAAAATACTAACACGAATTCTTTACAGACGAATGGAAAAACTAGTAGAAGCCAACCTCGGGGAAGATCAGTTTGGATTCCGTAGAAACACTGGAACACGTGAGGCAATACTGACCTTACGACTTATCTTAGAAGAAAGATTAAGGAAAGGCAAACCTACG